>NC_142348.1:19502500-20175000 GCF_054954075.1 Amborella trichopoda | reverse complement strand
TTTTGGATTGATTGAATTTTTTGTTGTATTGAAGGCGTTTGTATTTGTTCCTCAATTACTTTATATTTAACTTCTTGTTTAAGTGTACAACGAAATTTTTCTTTGTCTTGTAATTGGCTTTTGACATTATTTAGCTCTTTTAATTTTGGTTTATGTATGAAATTAAATTGTATTGGAATATTTTGAATTGTTGATGAAATTCCTGTTTCATCAATGGTTAAGGGATAAAGCAATGTTAGGATTGGAACTCCTAAGATTACTGATTGGCTTAATCCTTTGACCATATTAAATGGTGTATCAATACATTGATGATTATTACATACAGAGGCGTTGGATAATTTATATTTGATAAATAATCTACTGCCATCTGCTGTATTTAATATTTGAGTAGTTTTATCAAAATATTTAGAAGGTACAAGTCCTTCATTTATACAATTGAGGTCAGCTTCTGAGTCTATAAGAGCTGATGTTTCAAAACTAATAATTTTTTTCAACTATAATTTTGACGTGGACAAACCATTTTTGTACAACTATTTTATTAATTAAATTGACTGAAGGAATAGGTATTATTGGTTCTGTTGAGGATTCAATTGGTTCTATTGGATCCATAGTCTCTATTAGGTTATCAGTGAGCAAATCATTGAATTCTATTTCGTCTGTCTCAGAATCTTGTTGAGACATTTGTTGTAATTCTAATATTTGAATTCTTCCTTTCAATTGTACTATTTCAGTTTTTATTTCTTTAATCTCTTTTTTGAGATCAGAGATTGTAGGTTCTTTTTGAAAAGTATGTTGATCACTTACTCTTTTGATAATAGCAGAGAAATTATATTCATCTGGATTTTTGATGATAGGTAATGATTTTGATTTATTTTTGGTAATATTAATAAATTGGGTAATGATAGCTCTTTTTTCATCTGGATCAGTTATTTTATCTATAATATCTAGAATGAAGTTATCTTCTTGAGTGAGCGTATGGATATTATGTTGAGGTAATGGACAACGACAGTCCTTTGATGATGCTGTAGTAGATTCAGTATAAGAACTATCTGTTCCTAAAAGATCAAGGTCATTAAGAACTATCTGTTCCTAAAAGATCAAGGTCATTACTATCTATATCTTCTATATAGGATTCAGTGGAAGTCGAAGAGGAAGATTCATAGGAAATTATATTTTTTAATTTTGATTTGGTTGTATCATCTAAATTTAATGAATCTATTTTCTTTTTTAATTTACATTGGTGTTTATAATGTCCTATTTTACCACATTTATAACATACTGGGAGTTTTTTCTTTTTCTTTGTATTTGGGGAAAATTTATTGATTAATTTTCTCTTTGACTTTTTATAATATTCTTTATCCTTATTCTTTTTCTTGGTTTTATATTTTTCTTTTTTGTATTTTTTCTTCTTCTTTTTGATGTAGTCAGGCATATTTTTTCTATCTAAATAATAGCCAAATTGCTCACAGAAATCTCCAAGTTCTTTTTTCTTGATGAGCTTTTGTTTATCTATTTGTCTTTTTAATTTCATATCAGTGCATAAGGCTAAACCTTCTGCACATATTTCTGCGGAGAGTTCTCCGAGTGTATATGATGAATATACTATTATTCCATTGTGTTTCTTGCGAAGTCTTTCTTTGACTTTTTCTGCAAATAGATAGGGAAGACCAGCTATAAATTTTTCCTTCCAATGATCTAGCTGGCAATCTTCTCTTATTAGAAGTCTTGAAAAAAATACATCTTTATACCATTTATAATGAGATAAAGTAGGACAGCGTAGGTTAGATAGCAGATCTTCTGATCTTGCTGCTAGTAATGAGGTACTGCCTACAAAATGTAGAGTGATCGTATATATCAAGGTATTGACAGCGTCACTTTCTGTATATATTACTTCTTGATTTTGTTCATTTCTTCCACTCCATTGTCTAGTATTGTTTAAAATTCTTTGTTTGGTATCATCATCCACATAAAAATCCCACCATCCCCTTAACCATCCTGTAAATCCATTTACTATTGCTTTGGCAACTTCTTGATCATGGTTGCCTGCCATTTTATTTGCAGAGGCATACATGGTCATATGTCTCATGACATCTAATATTTTTAGTTCTGATAGACCATCGATTTGCCAATTGACTATAGATCTTCCAGAATAAGATACTGCCTGTTGTATTGAATCTTCTTCCATTTGAATGTCCACAAGAGTAGGTCTCTTAAGATAGGGTAAGGCTGTTATAGGTTTCCAATATTTTCCATAAGCTATTTTATTGATGGTGTCCATTAGAGGTGTAGTATCCATAAATGCTTTTTCCTGATTTTGGATTGTATCCTCTATTATAGGTTCTTCCTCTGTGAGCATCATTGTTTCATGCTCAGGTATGACAGCTTTACCTTTGTCAGATGACTCAGGTATTTGGGAAGTGATGGTTGGTGCAGGAATATTGATTTGAGATGAAGGTACTCCTTTCAGATCTAATTGAGATAGTTTTGATATTAATTGATCCATAAGGGATTTATTATTTTCTCCAATATGGAATTTATTCTTATTTAACTCAGGAGGTGGTTTAAATAATACTGATTTAGGAATGAGAGATATAGTAGGTGTTTCTTTGGATACTATTCTCTCTATCCTTTCAGTTTGCTTTCCAAGAGATTGTAAATATAGGTTTGTATAATTATTCTGCTCTACAATATGAGGTATGTATTCCTGTTTTTTATTTATTTCTTTAGGTATGGCTTTGTATGGTGTAGCCACTATATCATAGAAGGATGAGGAGTGTACAGGTTCATTCTTTTTTGGAATGCCTGCTTTAAGTATAATACTTTTCTCAGGTGGATGTATACTAGCTGTTGTAGTACCATCAGTACTTATATATGTTTTTTCTTCTATTGTTTGAATTTTATTGAATGAGGGAATAGTAATGTTTTTCTCTAAACACATATCCTTTAGCCAGTGAAAAAATTCTATATTTAATCTTTCTTTGTGTAAGAACTTATTATATTTTTTATGTAGTAATTCCAGTAGTCGAGGTGGCTGAAATCTTTTTAAATACCATTCTCGGATATTTTTGTTTTCTTCTGATAAATAATCTTTTGTAATAAAATCTTTGTTTAATTTTCTTTGTTTCCTTTCTAGCTTGGCTGCTAGATAGGCTGCTATATATTCTTCTGAATATTGATTATTATTTATATCATCCTCAAGTTGTAATTTACAAACTTGGAAATCTTGTAATTCTTCTATACTGGGTTCAGTATTAGAAGTTGTGGGATGAGACTTTGATGTATATGTTGGAATTACAATATTATCTCTAGTTCTATGTGTTCCTTGAAATTGTATGTTTGAATTGGATGAACTAGATGAATTGGATGAAGACATTTGATTAGGAGGAGGTAATATAATAACATTTGGGTTGTGAGAAATTGATTTTCTACTTGGTATGTTATGTTTATTATTTCTTTTCCTATTTATCTCAATATCATCTTGTACTTGTAAATTTATATTTTGAAATTGTATTTCTACATTACCATCGGTATGTTCTATTATCTGATTTGGAATATGATGTTGAGGAATTTCTTGTGGTTGATTGGCATTTTGTAATGCCCATGATTGGGGTAGAATTATATCTGACCATTTTATGGTTTTTGGAACTATCATATTAGATTTTTCTATATTGGTTTGGAATAAAATTGTTTGATCCTTTTGATCAAGTTTTAAGGTATTGGGACTTAATGTATTCATGACTTTATAGTATATTCTATAAACGATAGCAAGATTTTGTGAACCATGGACCATATTGAATCCATGTGTTTTAAGGTTTATTGTTAATATTTCTAGAATATTCGGGTCGGTTAAAGAAACAGAAAAATTAGGAAAACAGTTAAAATAAATTGAACCGCTACAGAGGCTGGATTCAACCATGCCTAGTAGAGAGTCTGTGAATATATTGTGTCTTGTATCTCTTAGGCATACAAGCACAGAAGTGTTCAACCCTAGTCGGGTCAAAGGTTTTACGGCTATTTGAATGAGGCCAATGTGTAAATATTTGTAATTATTTTCTTTATGTTTTTCTATTACTTTTTTCGAGAGTAGGTGAAAGTCTTCTTGGTTTTGCGTTACTGATAGACTTTCTTCTACAGTCTTGATGGCATAGCCCATCTTAAGTTTAAATGATCCTTTATTATAGACATCATGAATTGGTACCTTAGGAATATTCCAATTTTGAATATTTTCCTCAATATCATTTATAATAATTTGTTCTTTATTCTTAACTCTAAGTTTTGAAGATGAAGATACAGTTTTACCAGTAAGATTCTTTATGAGATTTGCCATCCGTAGGTTGCGGATAATGACAATCTGGACATTCAGTAGCCTTAGCTTTTTTCCCTAAGCGGCTCTCCTGGCCTTGGCGGTACTTTTCGCATCGGCGTTCACTTGTCTCTTGTCTTAACTCTCGGACCAACTTTCTTGGTAGTCAATCTCACTTGGTTTCTTATAGTAAAATGTAAGTTTATCTTAACTTATGGAGTGAAAAGAACAGTTTCACAAATTCTTCAGTTATAACTGTTTGCACAGTTCCACTGTGGAATAGTTCTACTGTTGTAATTTGTTTGTGACAGTGTATCACTGTATGGCTTTGATACCACTTTGCGTCAGGATCTACAGCACTGTCAATTGTGTCGATTTGACGACTTTTTATTTATTGGATTTTATGTTTCAGGTTTTCAAGCTTATTTGAGATATTATGATCAGAGATTATGATCGGAAATTATAACAGGTAAGTAAACAGCAAGTTATTGTACTGTAATAATGATTGTAAAATTTTATAATAATTTAGACAGAATAATATGATTCCTATGAACGGAACTATTGATACATCAAGTACTATCCATTGAGCATAACTAGTGTTGCCTATCTTAATATTAAATAAGATTTTAAATTGCATAACAGGCAATCATAAATTTATCTTACCAGGTAAATAGAAAATCACACTAGCAAACTTTATTAATATTCACATCTGTTTACAGGGAGATAAGATATTGAAAAACAGAGAAGTTAGAGAAGATATTACATGAAAACAGGGAACTAAATACAGAGAAATAAAACAGAGAGAAATTTAGAACAGGAGACTTACTGAGCACATAAACAGTAACTGGAAAATAGTTTCCAGTGATGAGGGCAGTATGAAGGTAAGTCTTGGATATTACAATCACACATAAGTTAATAGAGTGAGGTAAGAGAGAACCTGGTCTAGCTATGAGGGCGAAGATAGCTTCAGATGAGAACGGTATGAACTGTTGCAGAGGTTCGATTGTGAGAACAGGGTTGTTGAGGTTCAAGGTTCTGAGGTCTGGTTCAGGGTTCAGAGGTCTGGTTCAGGGTTCAGAGGTTTGTGAAGGTTCAGAGTTTTCGGGATGCAGAGGTCTGAGAGGTTTGAAGGTAATGGTTCACAGGTAAGGTAACAGGGTTAGGTTGCTGAAGCTTAGGTGTAAAGATTTTGTAAAGGCTGCTGAGGCTTTAAGGTTGAGGAAGAGGTTCCAGGAGTCTCAGAGGTTGTCGAAGACTCAGAGGTTTCAGGAGGCTTAGGCTTGAAGATAAGAGAAGAGGTGAGAGGTTAGGCCCTTCAGAGGTTGAAGGAGGCTCAGAGGAAGCTCAGAGGATAAGAGAATAGGGGAAGAGTTAGTCCCTGCCTTTCGGATGAGGAGGGGCTTCCTTCTTATAAGGCTCGAAGGGAATCTTTTGGGCTCAGATGGAACAGCTGGCAACGCCTAGTGGGCGAGAGAGGACAAAAGAGAGAGAGGGTGTCGGCAGAATGCGACAAAGAAGAGAGGACAGATTGTCGGCAGGATGCGACAAAGGAGAGAGGACAGAGTGTCGGCAGGACGCGACAGAAGAGAGAGAGAGAACAAAATGTCGGCAGAAGACGACAGAGAAGAGAGAGGTGCTAGTGGACAAAACTACGAGCATAGGGGGAGGTTCTTTGTACAAAAGGACAAAAACAAAAAAGTAAAAGCATCTATGCACAGTGGCTCTTTTGGCCTTATTACAATTGGAGTACAGTGTTTGGTGGGACCCTTGTTTGTCCCATATGATGTCTTGCTATTGTCGCTTATTGCTTCTGGATGGTGATGTCATGGATGATGAATTCATGGTCTTTGGTTGAATTCTTCGGGATCATCCTCTTCCGGATCTGTCTCTTCTGGATCTGTTTCTTCTGGATCCTTCTGGCTGAGTTGGAGGTACCTATTGGTGTGCAGTGGAGAAGACTGAACTGTTTCTTCGGAAGATGTAGGTTTTCTTCCTGCTTCCGCAAAGATTTCTTTCATTTGTTTCTCTAGTTCTTCCTTAGAGGCATGTGGGTTGGTTTGAAGCATATTTCGAAGGTAGGTTGGAAAGTCAAAAGAAGTGTTTGGAGTATTTGGGTTTTCCTGAAATATAGGTGCTTTAGGTGGTATCCTTTTTGGAGTGGCTTTGGTGAGATCCATTTGAACGATATCCCACCATTTTACAGAGATGGTTTTTCCCAAACGAGGGATGTATGTATAATCATTGGAAGTATTGGGTGATATGGTATAATCTCATTTCATAATCCAAGGGATTTGATACAAGGTCATAAAGTAAATGTGAGTGTCAACTGAATTATTGATATTATTGTATTGTATAAATTGCTCCTGCAACTCCTTAAAAGCAGGAGGTAAAATCATAGCAGTTGATCCCCACACGAAATACCAGTTTTGAAACCAAGTGGGGAACCGTTCAAAAATTGGTAGCCGGAACTGTAAATACCTGCTATGAGTATTGTTAGGGTTTTGATAATAGAAAAATTTGTGCCAAGCTTCGATGTACTCAGCATATTTGAAATACTTATAAGAAAATTCAGGATTTTGTAATTTCTTTCCTTGTGAGGGATTAGAACCCCACTCAGTATAAGAAAGAAGTTTCTTTATTTGTACTTTTGAATAGGCTATGATTCGGGTATTCTGTTGAAAGTAGTGGACAATAGAGATGGACCCTGTTTCCATTAGAATGGCTTCATAATACTCTCGGGTCTTAACCCCATTGATAGGATTAATAATGGTGCAAGCTTGCTTGGATCCATGTGAACCTGATGTTCATCAATGGTAATGTCCATTAGGAAGGCTCTTTCAATGTATTCTGATCTTGGAGTGTTGGTAGGAAGAGTGGATTTTGACTGGGCTGGTGAAAATGTTGGAATTGAAGTTCGTACTTCTGGGTATGTTATTTGATGAACTGGGAATTGAGATGGTGAGCGAATATTCAGGGGTGAAGGTTCCCCTTCATATGGAACATATGGAACTAAAGAATTCATGGGTTGTTTTCCCCGGCGAGTATTGCCTCGGGAGCCCATATTTAAGGATGAAAGATCCTTATCAGATAGGTTATCTTGGAATAACTGAAGTGCAAGTGAAAGTGGTGATTCGTCGTTGGCGTCAGTGTTGCTATATATATATATATATATATATGGGTGTGTGGTTTCTGTAGGGTTGCAACCTTAAACAATCCAATTAAGGCGCACCTTCAAATTTTATCATAACAAGTAATTTTGGTGGGAAAAATTCTTAAGAATATCTCAAAATCTATTTTCATATCTAATTATAAAATTTTCAACTCCAAAACTAGTTAAACTCAAATAGATCTATAAACATATAAAAATCCTGAAAATGGACGGCTTAGATAATGTGTTGCAAGATTCACTATTTATGGGATTCAAAATAAATTTTTTTTTTCATATTCATATATCTCAAGGTCGAGATGATTAATTAGAGGGCTTTTGAACATTAAAACAACCTTTTCCAATATATTTTTGAGGTGCATATTCAATTCTATATTTTAAGCTCGCAATCTTATATAAAATTGTTCCACATATATATATATATATATATTACAACCCTATTGTAACAGTTACGGTTGCAACCTTCTTCACTGTACAATAAAATGGACGGTGGATATTTAAAACCGAAAGGAGAGACAAGAAACTGGATAAAAGGAAAGCCCGAGTTGCTATTTTCAATTTCCCTTCAAATTCTCTCTCTATCCTCTTGGATGTCTCTCTCCATCATCAGAACCTTTTACCAAATTCTTTGTCTATCCTCTTGGACGACTCTCTCTCTCCATCAGGTTCATTGCAGAACTCTTTAGAGAGAGGTACAAAGAGATTCATCGCCAGGGATGGAAAGAACCCTTTAGAGAGAGAGGTACAAAGAGAAGATGGAAGGAGAGCATTAGGGTTAGGATTAGAAAAGGCCCCAGCACTTTAGAGAGAGAAGGTTGAGAGAGGGTATACTGAGAGAAGATGGAGGGAAGTAGGAGGAGAATATCGAAGAAAAGTAAAGACATAGAGAGGTACAAAGAGAGAAGATTGAAGGAGGCCATTAGGACTTGGGTTAGAAGTGGTCCTCTGAGCATTTGCTGCCATTCAAAATTATCCTAAGTCAAGGAGGAATTGCAAAGTTCAAGAAAAGTTCAATGACTCTCTCTGCTGGCATTTGCTCCCATTCAAAATCCTCTGCAACCATTGTAATTCCAGTACTTTAATCAAGTTGTCTCTCTATTGTGGGTTTTAGAGTTTGAAATCCTGAATAATCTCTCTAGTTTTTTTTTTTTTGCCCTAATGAAGAATTTTTTTCCCCAATTAGCTATTTTGGTACATATAAGCTACTTTTTTATTTTTCTTCTTTTTTTCTTGGTGATTTTTTTGGGTGTTTGTTTAACCTATATGAGGATTCTTTTGCGCAAATCAAAGTTCTGGTGCATCTGAGATATTCTCTCTTTGTTCTTGTGCATCTGAGCTATTCTCTCTCTTTTTTCTTTTTTTTTTATTTTTTTCTTTTTTTTGCCTTGTATTTTTCTTCCACCTCATTTTGTTCCATGTGAAGCTATTATTAATGCATCAATTGCTTGCTTGAGTTTAGTAGATGCTTATTTCATCAAGGTCCACAGTTTTTGAAGAACCTTGGGTTCAGTCACTAAATTTATTTTTAGTATTTTATTTTACTTTTTCCTTTGGGGAAAAATATTTTTTGGATAAATGGTGATCAAATTAGTGTGAACAATGAGAACATCATTTTCAATTCAAGATCGACAATTTGGTTGATTTAGTTTTGTTATTTACTTTGGAATTGGGCTACAAATTATCTAATCTCTTAATCCACCTATTAAATTAATTTTAATCAGGCATGGCAAATAAAATAAATCAAACCAATATGTTTGGAAAATAAAAAGAATGAAAGATTTAAACCACTCAATTGAATAATTTTCCTAAAAATTTCAAATATCAAAACTATTGTGGGATTTTGGAATGGTGGCGATTAGAGATGCTACCAAATTTCTGTAAATTTGCATCATGTTAGATAAAGCAAAAAAAAATTTCAACCCATTAATTTAAGTTTATATTTTGTTTTTCAATTTTGAACTTATTTATCCCAGATAAATGAGTGTTATGTACTTGTCAATGTACATTACATGCATGGATTAATAGGAATTTTATATGGATGATGTTATGAAATGTTGCTGATTAGAGATATTGCAATTTTTCAGTAAATTTTCAGCAACATGCTAGTTGCACTACTCTTTATAAGAATATTAAATATTTTTTGTATATGAATGAGGAAGAAAGGCTAGCCAATTATTTGTATAGTAAGAATTTTTATGTGTATAAATGAGTATATAAAGAGAGAATATGTATATTGGTAGCATATTTATGATAATTATGTGTTCATGGTTTTGTTGCTATTTCTGTCTGTGATGAAGATAACCATCTTAGAAATATTAGGAGTGTGAAAGGAGTAGCAATTAAATCCTGACAATTGTATCATAAGGAGAAGTCTTTAATTCTAGAACTAGAATTTTTTGAATAATTTTGACTTAAAACGAGTCTATAAATGTCTAATTAGAATTTCCTTTCATGTTAATGGGTCTATAAAATAGGATGGACCTAAAGCTGGACACAAAGAACATAATTGACATAGAGGTGGAGAGTATTTTAGGTATTCATGTTGTTGAGGAGTATAACGACAATGAAACAAATGATATTATTCATGTGGATGGTGACAATGGCAATGACTCTTATGTAAGTCAGGATGAGACTTGCACAATAGAGCCAAGAACTTTGGAATGTAATGATGAGGAATCTCCTGAAGCCACATTTGATTTTTAAAATAAATATGCAAAAAGAATGGGTTTTAGTGTTCGATGTTCTTCAACTCGTCGAACAAGAAACGATGGGTCAGTCATTGCTCATGGATATGTATGTTCAAAACAAGGTTTGCGGCACAAGAAGTATGAGGGGAATCAATCTTGACCCTATACAAGGATTGAGTGTCAAGTAAAGCTAAGAATCAAAAAAGATGAATATGACATATGGTTCATTTCGAAACACGAGAAAGATCATTATCATGCCTTTACCTCAATATCCAAAGTCCATCTCCATCAGTGACATCGAACAATTCTGAAGGCTATGAGAGAGATGATCTATATGTATAACTCATGTAGGTTAACTGCCCCAAAGATAACAAAAGTGTTTTCTACATATCCAAGGAGTCTCCCTTTTGTGGAAGTAGATTGCAAGAATGCAATATATAACAATCGGAAAAAAAATCAAAATTGGTAGGTGGGGATGCAGAGGGTTTAATGGAATTCTTTGCTACTAAGAGTGCCACAAACCCATTATTTGCATACAAGATACAAGTTGATGAAAACGGGCACTTAACCAATGTGATATGGGTTGATGCAAAATCAAGGATCGCTTACGAGTTCTTTGGGTATGTAATTATATTTGATATAACATACAAAACCAATGCCTATGGGATGCCATGTGCCCCAATTTTAGTAGTCAACCACCACACAAAAACTATATTCTTAGGATGTGCTTTGCTCCATAGAGAGGATGAGGAGTCTTTTACATGGCTGTTCACAAAGTGGCTCGAGGTGATGAATGGACGCCAACCCAAGACAATCATCATAAACCAAAATAGGGCAATGGCCCTTGCAATAAAAATTTATTCTCGGAATCCCGACATCGCTTGTGTAGATGGCATATTACACAAAAAAATGACCAGAAAATGGTGCAAGTTGAGCGCAAACATCCATCATTCCGTGGAGATTTATACAAGTGTATTGACCATTGCACCGCCATCATGGAATTTGAAGATGAGTGGCAAAGAATGATAGAAAGATATGAATTGATGAACAATGATTGGATGCAGTCCCTATATGAAATTCGACACCAGTGGATAGATGTATATTTGCAAGATTGCTTCTCTGCAGATATAAATTCCCATACTAACTTGACTACATTTGTTAGCCGACTTCAAGAGTTAATTGATAAAAACTTTGATGAGGAAAACAGTGCAGACTTCAAATCTCGTAATGAAACACCAGCTATGAAGATTGTGACCCGTATGGAGAGGCAAGTAGCTCAAATTTACACCCCAAATATCTTTAAAAACTTCTTTCAGCTAGAGTTGATAAGGCCACTGATCTTACTTGTGAAGTGCAAGAGGATGATGGGATGATATGCACTTTCAGTCTGAAAGAATATGGGGCATGCTACCCTGCCCACACAGTTGTATTTAGTAATAATGAGAAGAAAGTAACATGTAGCTGCCATCTATATGAGAGCATGGGTGTCCCTTGTAGTCATATACTTAGGGTATTTGTTTTAAAAATATCTTTGAGTTACCCCAATACTGTATAGTAAAGCAATGGACAAACGATGTGACAATGGGGGTTGCTCATGATGGTTTTGGAATTCTAGTAAGAGCCAATCGTGAGGATGCCTATTCCATGTGCTGCAATGATCTATTTCAACAGTGCAACATGCTATTAGCTAATGGGGTCGTGAGTCCTAGTGTATATGAATACGCAAAGATGATTATAGATGAGGCATGCGACAAGGCTGCTGCTAGAGTGGACAAAGAGAAAGCTTCCACAAAACAAGTCTCTCCTACCCCTAGTAGCCCTATGTCCTTAGGAACACCTGCCCTTTGTGTGGATCCCACCCTCTCCGTGGCTTCCATCCACATATGACTATAAAGGCTCCAACTTGTGCAAAGCCAAAGGGACGACCACCTAACCATTTGATAATCAAACCTCGGAATGAAGAGAGAACAAGTAAGAGAAAGTGTGGTGGTTGTGGAGTCAGATCATGATAGGCATAATTGTGCAAGACACGATCAATCATATTTCATAGTTGTGAGTTTAGGTTTTCAAAGCTAATTGAACTATCATTTATTGTTTCTTTAATACTTTGATGACTCAAGTTTAATGATTATTAACGATTTTATCTTAGTTAGTTACTTAGCTCCAACTTGTGAAATATTATTATTGGTCTTTAATTTGATATCTAATTGATTTTTTGATATGTAATTACAAATTTTTTTAGATATCTACTTGCATATTTTTTTTGTAGTTCTGATGTTGGCTACCTTGCAAGGTATGACGTTTGTGTAAGAAGCTTGTGTAAGAAGCAAGTGTGTATTTAAGTGTGTGATAATTTTCTATGTATATGAGAATGGATTACTGTAGAAAACATAGGTATTAAATTTGAGCCCTTATGATATGCATGGAAAAGTGTGGAAGATGACGTTTTGTGAAAAACATAGCCTTTCTTCAACATATGCTATTGATAATGTTCATGGTAATTTGTCATTGTTTATGTTAAGAAGATGTGACATATTGGACCTACTACTGCATAATTTGATGCATGGGACCTACCGCTACATAAATTGACAATGCAACTTATAACTTCCCTAATGCATTTCTAAATCAGGAAAGTTTGAATATTTTGTCCAAGCTTTTTCTTAATCAAGGGCAAGTTTGTCCAACCATTAACCTTAAAATGAGCATATTAGTGGGTCTAATGTACTAGGTTAATGTATCTACTCAATTTTAATATATCTTGTCTTGTTCATTTTCTTTTACAAATGAGCATATTTTAGGTCCCAACTTATGCAACAAATTTGTTGGGATGTGGGATGCGTAGTAAGCAATCCTCCCACACACTCTCTCTCATCACGATTGATACCAAATGCTCCCTCTCTCTCATCACAATAGATACCAAATGTGTTGTGTGCGTGTGTGTGTCTCTCTCTCTCTCTCTCTCTCACTCTCTCTCCCCTAAGTTATGTAACCAAAAAACAAAAATGCATGAAAGAAGTGAAACATACAACATATAAGAATAATAAAGTTCACAAAACAAAGGATGCACTCTTATTCAACCCCTTGGGGATTATTAACCAGAATTTTACCCTATAGATAACCAAATGAAAACAACATGAACTACATAGCCCTTAATGATTAAACATATACTTAAGAGTACAAATGAAGATCCTAACGTGACATCGATCGATTAACTTTTACCACAAACTACTTAAGGAGACACTTCATGCTAGATTTGTGCATGTCACTTGCATATTGAGATCTTACCCAAATCATGTCAAGTAAGGAAAAGATGTGCTTGCTTTGGTTAGATTAGCCATTGATGCTAATGGGTGGTTGTGATTGGCTAAGTTGGCAGTTAGCAAAAGGCATTCCACCACCGTCTGAACAATTCTGAAAAATCCTCAAGGCTCATGCCACCATACATATTTAGGCTATTAGTTAGGCTCAAAAGGTAATACTGAGGAGAGGTCTGAGATCAATGGCTTTAGCTTCGAATTCTTATCCTCTGGAATGAATCTCCACAAAGGCCTGATAAACACAACACAAAGGATCAAAATAAAATGACTTAGTTTTTTCTTCTTTTATTAAAAGTAAAAGTGTCTCTAGTTCATATTGTCAACAAAATATTTTGCACATCCATGTGAATAAGTGAATTACCAACATGTTGTTCATAAATATATAACAACTTGAAATTAAGAACAAAAATTTGCTTTTGTAATAATTATTTGAATGGTCTCCAAAAGGAAAGAAACACATTACTGGAATTAAAATGAGTGAGTATCCAAATAACCAGTTACATGCACACCAAGAAACATATAGCTGCTTAAAGCTTGTGAACACATAGAAGTATAAAACATTGGAATTACTTCATAATACCAACCATAACAACTTAACGAATTCATATAACTTGATTGTGAATAATTGCATTATTTATATGAAAGGATCAAAATTCAGCAAACCCATCTGAATTATTCGCTGATTAGGTTAACCATTTGAAATTTATAATAAAGGTCTCCTTGAATAAGAATTACTTGAATTACTACTAAAATAAAATAAGCAGAATTACTTGAACAAGAATTTGGGAATAAATGAGCATTTACATGCCCATTAGGAACCACATTTGAATTCCTTGACATCAAAATTGGAAAAAGCATTATCACTTACCAGCCTCGCCCAAATTCCCATTCCCATTGTGTTGAAATATATTACTAAATCTAGCGAGAGAAGAAAGATAAACCAAATAGTTTTTACCCCATCATGGATACTCATAGCTGGCAATTTAAAGTCACCAACAAACCAACCCTTCTCAAGAGGTTACACAGTAAGTGAATTAAATCGTTCCCCATATCATTTGGATCAAATTTACTTCAACATTTATCATGTAACAATAACAGGCCATTCTTCACTACAATAAGAAAAGAATAAAAAGGAAAACCAAAATAAAAAGGTTATATTTCACTATTGTTGTATGAAGATATATTGCTCTAAAGGGCCTTTGTCTTAATATGGAGGATTTATAGGCATACATCCCTTTGCTCAACCAAGTTAAAGAAGTGAAAAATGTCATACACATAAATGGAGGCCATAATAGAGCACATAAATTATCTTAATATGGAAGCAAGACAATCAACTATCCATTTGCTCATCCAAGACCTAAAAGGACATTGAAAGAGAAATACACCCAAATGGAGTCAAAAAAAAAAAACTCTGGTTACCTATATCAATCCTCCCATGCCAATTGAATCATTTCTTTTAACTTGGGCAAATATAAAAAAGCAAAAAAAACTAAGGAATACCACATATTTTGGTCCATTTGGGTCGCAAAGAAAATGAAACCTCTCTCTATTAAAAGAAAAAAGAAAACAAGGAAACCCTATAATGGTGATGGTTATGAACATACTTTGCAGTGGCATGGAAGAATAATTGAAAGCCATCTCTTTAGGACTGGCCTGAAAATCATTCATAGCTAAAGAAGAAGAAGGAATGAATTTATAACGGACTGAGCAGGCATCCAGCTAAGGCCAAAACTGCTTAACTAGGGTAGTAGGAGCAAAGTAGAACATCACCCCATTAGATAAATCCACTCCAATCATAGAGAAATATTTTGTCCTGAGATAAACCCACTCTAGAGAAAAAACCCATCCTGTATTTTAGAAAGAGAGAGAGAGATAGTATTTTGCAACAAAATGATTCATCTTCTTTATTTTGATTAAGGATTAGGCTTTCTTTCTTCGAGAGAAGAGGAAAGGCTACGAGGTTCGGAGTGAGAAGTTTGAGAAAGTGAGAGTGTTAGGGAAAATAGGAGAATCCAATGGAGATGGAGAAGTTGATAGAGAGAGATAAAAAAGTTGTAGGTAGATGAAGATATTAGAGAGAAAAGAAAGAAAAGTGGAGTTGGGCTTCTTTTTAAAAAAGCTAAAATGGTTTTTTGTGGGGTCAAGTTAGCCGGCGACAAGAAGCCCCAGTTATTTTTTATTGGGCGCTGTGCATAATCCTCGCCGTCTATCGAATGGAGAGTAAAAATGATTGCAACCCAACTTCAACAGTCTCGATTGCAACCGTATAGAAACCGCACCCTATATAAATTTTATATATATATATATATGTGTATGGAAAAAGATGATGTACGCTTCCTCCTGTATGCCTTCTAAATACGCCCAAGGGCCACGATTTTCATGGGAAGAACCAACGGTATGGATGCTGCCTTTCTCATTTCTCTCTCGATGCTCTCAAAAACCGAATTTAATGCCCCTGACGCAACCCGCCTGCCCTATACATCTCTCTCAGATCTCTTGCTTCATCCCACCTGTGAGACTATCTCTCACTCTGCCCTCTGCTTCCACCCCCCTTTTAAATGAGCAAATCTTAGCTGAACATCATCCTAAACTGCAGATGAAATCTACGCATCCCTCGGCGAGCCCCCTCTATCTCTCTCTCTCTCCCTCCCTCCCCCCATAAAAACCCATCTGGCTCATGTCCCCCAAACTTCCATTCTCTCCTCGATCTCTCTCTCTAAACGATTCTCATATGCTGCAATCTCTCTCTAAAGTCCAAACTATTCTCATGTGCCCTTCACTTCTCTGGTTTCTCTCAGCCTCTCTCTCTACGAAATCCATTTCTCATAGGGCATCTCATCTCTCTCTCTCTACAAAACCCTCTCTCCTTGCAGCCCAATCCCTGTAATCTTGGTAGCCATTTGTCACAGACCATCCCTACGCGAGCTGCGTACGAAACCCATTTGCTCTCTTATCGCAGCCCAATCCCTCTAATCGTGGCAGCCATTTCTCACAGAGAAACCCCATCTCTATCGTTGCAGGCCAACCCCTCTAATCGTGGCAGCCATTTCTCACACAAAATTGCAAAAGAAGCAGCAACATTAGAGCCCTCTCTCACAGTATAAACATCCAAATCGCAGAAATAGGTATGGAAAGCTCTATTTTGTTATGGGCTTTTTTTAGGTTTCTTTATTGTTTTTGTTTCTTAGTCAGATGTTCCATTTTTTGTGATCTCTTCTGATTTTTTTGTTTTTTATTATGATTTTGATTTCATTGGTGTGTTTATTAGAATTATGTATGAGTTTTGTATTTTGGGTGTTATTGGGTTCTTGTATTTCAGCTCTGCTGCTGCTGCTGCTTTTGTGTTCTCTCTCTACACAATTAAAAGATTGAATGGCACCAATACTTGGGTTTCTTCTTTTATGTGGATATCTTCTCCTTTTACATAATGGGTTATGTATAAACAGTAATTCATACCTTTATATCCTTTTGGATTTTAATTGCATAAGCATCAATAGAATGTATTATGAATTTCTTTACTTATTGTGAATGTATTATGAAATTGTGTCTATCATATACAATCAAATGCAATTTATAGATCAAATTGGATGGCTTTTTTATGAAAATGAGTCAAACTTCTGTTAATGCATGAAATTATTAATTATTCTTATGGAAAATTATCAAAGGCCTCTATTTCTTATCTAGTAGTCTGGAACTTACTTTCTTAAGCCATTTTGTTATTGAGAAAACATTACATAGAGGTACAACCTATGCTACATAGAACCATTCAGGTACGGCTTTAAAAAACTTTTTCTAGGTAGTTGGGTATTTTGCCTTGTCAAATCCTTCTACTGATGTATTTTTTCCCTCTAATTTTTGTGTTTGCATGCTTTATTATCCATATGCTACTACAAGAAAATTCTGATGTTAAATGTCAGTTGCCTTATTATCCATGTGCCATTGTAAGCACATTTTGATATATTAAATGTTGTACACATTAATTTGAGAGTTAAGTTCACATTAATAAGGGTGTCACCCCTGTTGTCTACAATTGCTTCGAATATGGTTGATTCTATAATGAAAGCAATAAAATTTGAATAGTTAACAAATGGGCTATCTAGTCTACTAGGAGTGTTGTTATGTTTATATAAAGGTTTGAATACATATATTTATATAGTTTGTCTTCTTATGTAGGGTCAGTTGAAAAACTTAGATGGATCACACCGTTTCAGATTGTGTATGATCTCCCACTTGCGCAATTGTAAGAGCAGGTTCCTTATCTTGCAACCCCTCCTAGAAACTTCATAGAAATGCAAGATGGAGAATCTGACTCATCAACCAAAGGCCCAGAAACAAATGTACGCCGTGTAGGAATAAAGTTTTCTTCAGAGGAAGATGCAATTGACTACTATAAGGCTTATGCATTAGCCAAATGTTTTGACATCCGTAAGGGCACTACCCATAATAAAAAAAAAAAGTCAAAGGATCGATAGAAAAATTAATTGCTCTAAGGAAGGATTTCGCAAAGTAAAAGATCAGGTCAGTGGAAAAGAACTCCCTGAATCAAGGTGTGGGTATAAGGCTAAGTTGGGACTGAGTAGAAAAGCGGACGACAAGTGGGTTGTGACTAGGTTTATTGATGATCACAATCACAATCTAGCCAGTCCAAGAAAAGCTTGTCTAATTTGTAGCTATCGAACATTGTCTAGTGCTACAAAGTTGATGATAAATTCAATGAGTTCGGCAATGGTTAAGCTAAGACATATTCATGATATATTTATAGAGCAAGCTGGAGAGATCGAGAATGTCACATGTATACAAACAGACATCGAAAATGAAATTGCTAGTGCCAGAAGACAATTAAGAGGAGAAGATGGTAATCTAATTATACAATGGCTCTATAAAATGAAAGAATCGAACCCATCTTTTTTCTATAGATTGAAATTAGATGAAGACAATCACGTTCTCAACATCTTATGGGTAGAAGCCACATGTAAAGTTTCTTATCAATGCTTCTCTGATGTTGTTACATTTGATACCATATTCAAAACAAATTGTTTTAGTATGTCCTTTGCAACCATACTTGGTGTAAATCACTATTTCAGTAAAACCTATTTTGGATTTGCACTCATATTTAATGAAAAGGTAGAATCATTTGTCTGGGTATTTGAAAATTAGTTACAAGCAATGGGTGGACAACAACCGAGTGTTATTCTCACTTATCAAGACCATGCAATTTCAGCCACAGTGAGACAAGTTTTGTACCAGAGTGAGCATCATTACTGTAAGTGGCATATACTTTCAAAAGTTAAAGAAAAACTATGTCATGTCTTGCGCATGATACCTTCAAGAGTTGTATAGCTAGCCCAACAGTAGAGGAATTTGAATTGGGATGAAAATTAATTATTAAGAAATATGAGTTGGAAAGCTATGAATGGCTAAATAGGGTATGGCTTCTATCCAAAGAAGTGAAAGGATGAATAAGCATTTCAAGATGCACTTGACATCCAAAACAAGCTTACGTATATTATTGGAAATATGTGCAAAGGTGCAAGATAAGAATGTACGAAAAGAAAAGCAAAACGACTTAAAAGATATTACAACTACTCCAATCTTAGAAACAACTTCTTTATTTGAGTCACAGGCATATAATATCTATACTCGAAAGATTTTGAAGATATTTGTGGAAGAGGTTGCCAATTGTATGAATTTTATGACTGAGTTAGTTGATGAAAATGGACAGCTTGCCACCTTTTAGGTGGCAGATATGGGAATTGGATCTAGATCATACTTGGTGGGATTTAATCCCATGAGAAGATGGCTTCTTGCAATTGTCACTTATATGAGATGATGGGTTTTCTTTGTAGGCATGTGTTGAAGATTTTTATGATGAAAATATTTTTGAAATCCCTCCACAATACATAATGAGGCGTTGGTCGAAGGACAGAAGCGGGGGATTTTTGTTGATGAAAGTGGCAAACAACTTCATGATACATTTGCACTACCACGCCCCATTCGATATAACGATGTCTTGCAGGTTGTTCGATAGCCCGTTGAGCGTGTATCAATAAGTGCGGAGGTTCATGAATTTATAATATCTTTTAATACACGATGATATCATAGAGGTTGATGGTAAATTCGATTGTAAGCAACGTCCACAAGTTGACACCATGAGCCAAGTCAATGATGAGAGGAGTACTGCTAGTTGTAGTGACACATCAAATGGAAGTTACAACTGCCAAAATGTCATTGATCCTCGACCAGCACGAGCAAAGGGACAGCCGACAAATGTAAGAAAAAAAGCTCGATCAGAGGGATGGAAGCCAATGTAAAAGTCTAGGAAATACGCAGTTTGCCAGGGCAGTGGGCATGACAGAAGAAATTGTCCATCATTCGTTCGTGAAAAGTAATAATTCATACCTTTAGATTCTTTTGAATTTTAAGTGTATAAGATTTTCAATCTAGATGTATTAGAATTTCCATGTGATATTACTCATTGTGAATGCGTTATGATATGCTAATATTGCAATTTCTTTTCTTACTACAGAGCTATTTCCAAAGTCCACTGTAAGATTTGGTCCCGTAAGAACGTGGGACACGAGCATTGATGGTAAGCAGCATTATGTATTATGCATCTATGTATGAAATATTTTATGTACTTATGTTTTCTTTCATGTTGTATATGTGGATGTATGTGCATGTTGTATGTTGCATGTCTCTCATCAGTCTCCCTCCATGTGTTTCATGCTTTTATCACGGTGTATTTTGGTAAAAGCTCAAGGCTTTTCTCCTCTATTTTAGTGTGTAATAGATCAAGATTATTCTTATTGTTGCAGGTTGACAAGGTGCTCCACAAAAAATGCGGTAAATTTTTTCAAAAGATTCAAGAGCCATTTTTTTGTTACACGCTCCTTGCTATAGTTTAAGAGCCATTTTTTGTTTCACGCTTCATAGTTGTGGTGAATGTAGTGATTGTGTTGTATGGAAATGGGGCAGTAAAGAGTCATTTTTTGGTAAAATGAAGTTTTGTGATGGACTTGTCTGGTGAATCTAGTGATTGTGTTGTATGGAAATGGGGACAGTAAAGAATCAGTTTTTGGTAAAATACAGTATTGTAATGGACGTGTGGTGAATGTGGTGATTGTGTTGTATGGTAATGATTCAAGAGTAAATACATGAAGATGTAAACACAATGTTTGAAGTCTGGACATCTGGTTTCTTTCTCTCTCTCTCTCTTCCCAGAATTTATTTTTTAGATTTGGTAATTACTGATGGAGAGCAAGAAAGAAAAAAGAAATTCATTCAATGAGGCACTCACATCCATTTGTGCAACTTCAATAATTTCCAGTTATTACAAAATAGAGGACGCAAATCATATATTGTTCAGTGCAATGGTTTAAAAAACGGATCGGTGACTCAGATCGGGCATCCAAAAAATTGATCCGGATCAACGAATCGGCGATCCGGATCGGGAATCAGGTGAATCGGTCAGAATAAAGCTTCAAAACAATTCGAAAAAATTATTAAAATTCATTATAAATATTGTTTTTTAAGAATTCAATAAGAAATAAGGGTACTCCATTAAGAATTTTCATGTTTTTGAATGAATATGCGAATATTGATATGTTCTTTCCCTGCATGAACTGTCATTCAGCATTTAATTTACATTACACAAAAGGATAAACATAGAATTATCATGGAATAAGTATATCAACATACATGGACTACAAATAAAGCATAAAATTAGTAACATACGATCTAAAAATAAAATGATAGACGACGACGTTGTTTTTCTTGGTCACGCTGATGCCATTGATTGAATTCGTTTGACAATTCATTAATTTGATCTAAAAACGAATCATCGATATTAGCAGGCGTCTGACTATTCTCAAATCCCTTAGTGTTAGTGTTTTGTTGTGTTTTCAATCCAAAATCCCCGAAGCTTGTCTATCCTTCATGCTCACCTGCACTGTCGTGTTCATCCCTACACTGATGCTGTTGGGACTCGATATGTGAATAATATGGCTGGGATAGGGTGGTCTCAGAATCATCATCTCTCTCATTTTCTCTTAGACCCCCTTCCCACTCTCCTTCATTAGGTGCAATATCACCGACATTTTCGATAAATTGTGGATACGTTGGCTGGTTGCTTCCTCTTTCATGTTGCTCATCACTTTCTTCAAGATCTTCATCACCTATAGCCTCAAGGAACGCTCTCTTGTGCAACACTGGCTCCTCCTCTTCTACTACCGATTGGTCTGCTGTGTTTTTGACAAATATTGTGTCTAAGTCTATCGGCCTATAGTCTTCAAGCTTCCTTCTTATTTATCGCTCTCTGAGGTTTAAATTATAATGAACGTAGACTAGTTTATGAAGCTTCTCAGAAGCGAGTCGATTCCTCTTAGTAGTGTGCAACCATTGGAACGTACTTCAGTTGCGTTCACAGCCAGTAGCAGAACATGTCTGGGAGAGCACATTGATTGCTATCATCTTTAGGTGAGGTGCATCAGTACCATATATCTTTCACCATTCAGCTGGATTAAAATGCAAAAAGCATTGTAAGGACAAGAACAATTCATAAGATTATATATATGAATGAACAAAATATTAGCAAGGGGATAACCTGGATCCATCATAGTTCGAGAATTTCTGGCAAGTCTAGTTCCGAAGGATCCTATAGCATCCCTATACATGGCAAGCTAAAACAAATATATTACGTTTTAGTGCATTATTCCTCACAAATATAACAACTCAATGAAGTTCTTACCCAAACATTAAATAATACCTCTTGTATTGTTGCTACTTGATTTCGATGGCTTCTCTCCAACCTTGCAATAATGTATCTGACCCCTTCCATAATCTTGTGAGGTTGTTCAGGCATCAAATAGAAAAATTTTGGGTTGAAGTAGTAACCTAAAAAATATATAGGTAGAAAAATGTCATTTACAATTTCATAAAAAAATGATTTAAACTGAAACATTGTAATGATATAAATATATATTTACCAGTATAATGAATTGGACGTCCGAATTTGGTGTTCCACCTCCTTTCTATAATCTCGATCACTTTGCTAGCAAAATTACACTTCTCCCCAATAGCTGATTTCGCCCTCTCAATACCTTCATAAAAGATACCCATGGTAGCTTTCTTGTCAGTATCCACCATTCTTAACACCGTGACCAAAGGGGCAGTGGCCTCTACAACACTGGAACCTTGAGACCAAAACTGGCTATTTGAGAATATGTTGTCCACTTTTATACCGGTATTGGACTTCGAGAGGCGGTCATTTAACCACTCTTCACAAGTAAACAATCGCTTTAATGCACCTTCAGATTCGCGAATAGAGTCCACAGCTAAGTAATCGGTTGCAAAGCTGGTTATGGCAGGCTTGATTATCTCTTTTTTCTTAGAGTGTTCTCTAAACATAAATAAAATTTTAGAGTGGTTGTATATAAATCTCGATACCAACCTTGCTTCCTGTAGAGTCTCTTTACAGTTTTGATCTCACCGATCTCCTCTAACATAAGATCGATGCTGTGCGCAGCGCACGGGGTCCATACTAGATGCTTCTTCTTATCGCAGCACACGGGGTCCATACTAGATGCTTCTTCTTATCCATCAACTTGATGCCCGTAGAAACACATGCACGCGCATTGTCCGTAATAAACTGGACTACATGCTTATCTCCCACCTCCTCCACTATCTGATCATATAGTCGTACGTAGAAGTTTGCATCCTTCTTTGTCCCTGATACACCTTTGCTAGACAAAAAAGCTGTACCTTTTGGGGAATAAGCCAATAAGTTTAAAATTTTTTTTTTGTTAACTTTATTCAACCAACCATCACTCATAAAAGTAATGCTTGTCCTTGGCCAACTCTGTTTATATTCTTCAATCCACTTTTTAACTTCCTCCACCTCTTCATCTAATATTGGCCCACTGAGCTCATATGCCGTCGGGGGTTTTACCCCGGGCCCGACTCTCTGGATTGCACTGACCATAGGTGGAAAATATGGGCTATTGGCTACATCAAAGGGAATCCCTTTATCGTAGAACCATTTACCAACATATCTCCCTAACATGTTTCTTGTACGTTTAACTATGTCTTTTAGGGTCTTCTGTTGTGACTTAAGCTTTGAGAGAAATGGGTCTTTACGACCATGACCTGCAATACTGGCACTCCTAGGTAACCTAGAAACAATTTCTTCAACAACTGATTCTCCTTGATACATATTGCCACCAACCCCTCCATACATATTTGAGCTGGGCCCGCCATACATGTTCGAGCTGGGCCCGCCATGCATATCTGAGCTAGGCCCACCATGCATATCTGAGCTAGGCCCACCATGCATGTCTGAGCTATTGTAGCCATGTCCAGCTCATTATTATATTGCTCTTCTAGGTCAGTATTATATTGCTCTTTTGTATCATTCCTGCTTGATGGTGTATATAAACTAGCTATCTCCTTATTCATCCTATGTTTGGCAATTTTTTTACCTTTGTTAGCATTAAGAATTGCCGCCATCTGTTTTTTTACATTACTAGGGACACTAGTGCATGCAGAAACTTCTCCCTTAACCCCTGCCAAGTGTTGCTTGAACCTATGTACCCCACTACTTATTAGTCTTTGACAGTAATTACAAATAATTTTGTCTTTCTTGTTGGGATCAAGTCTGACCCCATGTTGCCATGCAGGGTCTTCTGCAGATCTTGTCATGATTCAACTGTTTTAAGATGTAAAAAGTATAAAATTAACTTGACAGTTCAAAAAGAAAAATAATCACCATGTGTAGTGATAATATGTTGAGGTAGTTCATGTAGTCATATTTGTTGTTATTTGTTATTGCAAAATAACTTTATTGACAATAATATTTTCGTACATATCAATTACAAACATTCAGAATAATATAATACAAAATGCAAGTTCCAAACATGGTTACAACTCAATTATCAAGAACATACATTTTTTGTATTAAAAAATTAATAATAAAAACAATTCTTCACAGAGCCAGCTAACATCAGTCATTCCAACTAAAAAATCCATGAACAACAGATAAAAAAAATACAGTTTTGCATTAAAAATATAATAACATGCATTTTTTTGCATAAATAATCCATCAACATACAATTTTTTCAACAAAAACTTTAATTATAAAAATTTAAAAATTGGTTTAATACCTCATGATAATTAACACCTTGTCACGATTTTCACATCTTTTCGAAAAATCATCATTTTTCAAAAAAATGGAAAAAAAAAAAAAAAAAAAGTACAGCAAACTCAAACAATAAAAATTAAAAATTGGGTGTAATACATCATGATAATCAAAACCTTATCACGATTTTCACATCTTTTCGCAAAATCATCATTTTTCAAAAAATTCGCTCATGGATTACAAAAAAAAATTCGCTCATGGATTACAAAAAAAAATTCGATCATGGATTAAAAAAAAAAATTAACAAATTTTCAAAAAGTTCGATCATGGATTAAAAAAAAAAAATCACAAATTTTCAAAAAATTCGATCATGGATTACAAAACAAAATTTGATCATGGATTAAAAAAAAAAATCACAAATTTTCAAAAAATTCAATCATGGATTATAAAAAATTCAATCATGGATTACAAAAAATTCGATCATGGATTACAAAAAATTCGATCATGGATTACATAAAATTTGATCATGGATTACAAAAAAAAAAAAACATAAAAAAACAAAAAATTCGATCGTGGATTACAAAAACAGAAAAAAACAATTCGATCATGGATTACAAAAAATTCAATCATGGGTTACAAATACAAAAACAAAAAAACAAAAAATTCGATCATGGATTACAAGAAAAAAAAACAAACATTTCGATCATGGATTACAAAAAATTCGATCATGGATTACGGAAAATTCTATCATGGATTACAAAAAATTCGATCATGGATTACATAAAATTCGATCATGGATTACAAAAAAAAAAAAAGCAAAAAAAAAAAAAAATTCGATCGTGGATTACAAAAAAAGAAAAAAACAATTCGATCATGGATTACAAAAAATTCAATCATGGATTACAAAAAACACTATCATGGGTTACAAAAAAAACAAAAAACAAAAAATTTGATCATGGATTACAAAAAAAAAAACAAACATTTCGATCATGGATTACAAAAAAAAAAACAAACATTTTGATCATGGATTACAAAACATTCGATCATGGATTACAAAAAATTCTATCATGGGTTACAAAAAAAAAAAAAAATTCGATCATGGATTACAAGAAAGAAAAACAAACATTTCGATTATCGATTACAAAAAATTCGATCATGGATTACAAAAAATTCTATCATGGGTTACAAAAAAAACAAAGAACAAAAAATTCGACCATGGATTACAAAAAAAAAAAAAAAAAATTATGTTCTTCACAGAGCCATTTTACATAAGCTATTTTAACTAAAAAATCCACCTCTTAGTGAATAAATTCCATCCAATTGAGTACATTTTCTGATAAACAACAATATAAAGAATCAAAACCCTAAATTTTTAACACATTATTTCTAATATATCATGAAAAAAAAATCAAAAGGCGGAAAAAAAAAAAAATAGCGGAATTTTGGTTCTGCAGACATCTCTGTGTTCATCTCAAATTTCATGTTGTAATTGACCAAATTAAATAAAATTGAAAATTTGAAATCATAATAGACACAATAAAGATTAAAAACCCTAATTATTGAACTCATTATGTTCAAAATATGTCGTGAAATAAATCACAAGGCGGAAAAAAAAAAAAAACCCAAACTTCTTACCTGATTTTGTGAACCGAAGCCTTCAATCTCCAAAAAACTCTGTTTTTCTCAACGATTATCACAAATTAGTAACAAAAGGTTTTGATGCACAGCTTTACGATCAAAATGCCTACAAATTTTGAAAGATTCATGCCCTATTTGGCATTAAACACAAGGAAAGGCGGAAACCCTAAAAATGCAAATTTCGTGATCCAAAAACACCAAATTTTTCAACCATTTAATCCTTGTAAAAGCTGAATAAAACTGTTTACAGCCTGCAAATTAGATCACATGCCAAAAAAAACAAGAAAAATGATCAAAAAATGACAAATTTCGAAGAATCCCGTGAAGAACACTGTGCAACCCGTGTTCTTCACGGACTCGCCGATTCCGTACAGTGAATCGGCGAGTCACTGTGCAGAATCGTCCGGTTCTCTCTAGAACCGGACGATTCCCATTTTTTTAACCGATACAATCCTCCATGGTGATTTCCGAGTCGAACCGGGCGAGTCCGATTCGACTCGACGTTTTTTTAAACACTGGTTCAGTGTGAACAGGGAGAGGGGAGGAAGTGCAGTTTGACTTAATATAAGACAACATCTTTTAATAAATTGCGAGATTATATCACTGTTTATTTGCAACTAGTTGCAAGATTATATCATGGCGTGCTATAGAGATAGACCGTGTGTGTAATGAGACTTTCACAGTAGGGAATTTGACCTTTGTCTTTCTGATCTTTTACTACATTTTCATTAATTGCAAAAGATAACAGGAGAAACCCAAAGTCCAGGTTAAATTAGTATGTTACCCTTGCACACTTTTGATTTCTATTTTCTCTCATCATCTCTAATATTTGCTCAAGTCTCCCATTCCCTAATTGTGAAAGGTAATCTGGACTGGGCGAAAACTCAGGGCAAATTAATTTTTCTCTCTCATCATCTATACTTGCACTCTCTTGATCTTCTCTCTTATCATCTCTCAAGTATCTCTCAAAGCTCTTTAGATCATCCTTCAACAAATATTCAGGCATTCTCTGATGTGCTTTCATCAACTTTCAAATATCTGCTTTAAACTCCTACACTGGTTGTTAAGACCATCAACACTTTGACCGAAAATGAAGGCTAAATAAGATATATAGATGCACTCCTTTGACTTTCTTCTCTCTCATCATCTCTCTTAACATCCGTAGCAATCCGCAAAATTCCCTCTCTTAATAGAAAAAGAAAAGACTGCTAACTAAAAATTCCTTTCTCACATTATATTTAAGCTATACCCAGGCTCCCTCTCAAACTTCTTCTCTTTCATCATCTCTCTAATCTCAAATGAATCAGTAAAACTCTCACTGTCACTAAACATATTCAAATCCTGTAAATAACTTGCTGCCAAGGTTCCAGCTCCACTAATGCCTCTGCAACTCATCTACCCATCTTCAAACTCCCATGAATTCTGCAACTTCTCAGCAGTGAGCTCACCATTGTTGAATTCACCCGAAATGGGGATGCTTTTAGTAATTCCTCTGCTTCATTTAGAAGTCCTCTTCCAAGAAGATCAACCATGCATGAATAATGACGAATATCATGAATTATCCCATGATTATTTTCCATTGTTTCGAATATCCTCTTCCCCTCTTCAATTAGGCCTCCATGGCTACACCCATAAAGTAGAGAGAGAAACGTTATGCTGTCTGGTTTCAGGCCCTCTCTCTCGAACCCATTTCGAGCACAGGCCGAAATAAATGCAGTTAAAGAGGTAGTGGTGGGTGACTGAATTTGAGATATGAGAAAGATGTACAGGGCAAGTGGGTTGTATCAGGGGCATTAAATTGGGTTTTTGAGAGCATCAAGAGAGAAATGAGAAAGGCAACATCCTTACCGTTGGTTCTTCCCATGGAAATCGTGACCTTTGGGCGTATTTAGAAGTCATACGTGAGGAGGCGCACATCATCTTTTCCCTATATAGGAAACGATGAGATTAGCCCACTAGCTCATATGAATATATGAGCCCAATGGCTTAGATTGAATCTGGATCGATCTGATAATCACGGATGTCTGATAGTACTTGAATTTTATTTATTTTCTTACAGATCTAAATCCCTTGAAATTTTAGGCGTGTTTTCTTTTTATCAAGGCACACCTAATAAAAATATAAAAATAATTATCCGTAAAAGCAATAATGACTAAAATACCCCCCAAAGTAATTTGTGGGTATTTTAGTCAATCTTTTTCATGTAAAATATTTTTTTGATATTCAAGTGCATTGGATTTGTAGAAAAAACACTAAAATTCAAACACTACCGGATATCTGTGATCGTTAGATCGGCCCATAATCAATCTGAGATGTTGGGCTCATATGTTCATATGAGCTAGTAATCTCATCTTTTTCATATATATATATATATATATACAAAGGTTAGAGTTGTGAATGATGGATTTACTAATTTTGTAATATATTTTTTCAAAAAAGTTACTTTTTGGGATATATTCATCAATAAGTAAAGGCAGTTTTGTAAATATTACTACAAGACAAGGGGTACTTTTGTCTTCTCCATAAAGAGTAAAGTCAAAAATTTTATTAAAAGACAAGGGCACTCTACAAATAAAATTCTAAGATACTAACTTAGAAAATGCTATTGTACTTTTATTAAAATTTCAAATTTGCCCTTTTTTAATGGTTAAGTTACATAGTAAAATAATTTTTTAAACAAAAAATAATGATCTTTTTGATAAATGCATCCATCACAACCGCTTATAACTTTAACCTTTGTATTTTAAGGGGTTGTTAACTCTAGAAAGCCCCATATATATATATATATATATATATATATATATATATATATATATATATATATATATATATATATATATATATATTCCAATAGAATAAAAATCAGATAATGGTATGAAATGATATTACTTGAAACTGGTTCAATTATTATAGCTCATTACTTTCAGAAAAATTCGAAAATAGTGTCATATTCCAAGTTACAAATAAGAAAAGTGTTACAATTCAGTGATTGGAGATCTGATCCTCCCAGATCAAGAAATTAGTATCCCCAGAATTCCCAAATAAATACTACCGTTATTCAGAATATATTGATGCATGGCATAAAGTTTTGACCATCCAAAATATTTATAATTCCCACACATGGTTCCTCCAATTCAAAATGCTAATCACTGATCGTTTCCTAAACTGGTTTCGTAATTGGTTTGCGGTATGGGGATCAGGATCCCAAATAATGTCTGAACCTCTGCAACACAAATTCATAATGAAGAAGAAAAGGAAGTAGAGGAATAAGAAGATCAGTTTGCCCATGGGTGTTCACAAAAGCAAACATTATATTATGCCCGGCCAGGCCTAATAACCCAATAATCCAAAAGCTTCTAGAAGACTGCTCCAAGACAAGACAGCTACAATAGTCATACCTGTACAAGATTCCTCTGAAAGCTGTTGTATATGCCAGACGTCCTCAATAATGCCAGCTACCCACAACATCTTTTCAAAAGATGCCACCTAGAGGATAAGATAAACATCAAAAACTAAAAAACAGATTCCTTCTCCCTTTCTTTTCTAAAAAGCATATTCCCTCTCCTAAAAGCAGATTCTCCTTTCCACCTGGAATCCACCTGTCTGCCGACAACTTTCAAAGGAAGAATCACAGCCGTCCACCTGGAAAGCATCACCCAAAAAGAAATTAAGAGTTTTAGAAGAAGATTTCACGTCTAGGCCTATAAATAGGCCACTTCTCCTCAGAAGCAATCATCATCTGAAATCGTCTACTCTCAGTTCCTCTTCTCTTTCTCTCTCTCAATCCCTTTGCTCTTCCTCACTCATTTTCTTTTGTGAGATATTGCGAGTGTATGTGTGACTGTAACTTCAGTAGTCTACCTAGTTACTGCCCACCTGAGTTGAAGACATTCTGTAGCTACTACATTTGCAGATAGTAAGCTTTCTTACTTTTTGAGTCTGTAATTATGCTTTCTGTAATTATGTTTGTTTGGAGTCTGTAACTATGTTTGTCTTTATATGATAGTTTGTTATCATATTTGATATGAATAAATGTTATTATAGTTCAGAATGCAATTTAGAGTAGTATTTAACATAAAGATATATCAAACTTCTTATTCTACTTGATTATTAATAGACATTGCTCCCTTCTCTTTATTTATTATATTTGTAATCTTACTGTTCTTAGGTTAGATTAGAATGATAGTTTGAATATAGGTTGATCTTGGCATTGAATGGTATCAGAGCCATACTTATAAAAAGTTTATTCAACAGAATATTATTAGTCTGAGATAATAGTTTACTAGTTAGAAACCTAATTAAATTCTCCATTAGAGAAAGTTGGTCCGAGCGTTGAGGCTAGTGACACCCAGTCTAAAAGACTGTTAAGGCCATGAGAGCCACTGAGGTCAAGAAAGACAAAGCGGTTGGTCTGAAAGCACTCATCCGCAACCTAATAATGAAAAATTTCATTAGGAATCTGTTCAGTAAAACATTACCCCAGTCTAGTAATACTCTTAGAATAAAAACTAAAGAAGAAATTTTAATTGATAATATAGAAAAACAAATACAGAATTGGAATATACCTATAGTACCTACATCAGATATCTATGAACAAGGTACCTTTAATCTGAAAGTAGGTTTTGCAATTAAAACAGTAGAACAGACTTTATCAGTGACAAGTAATCAAGAAAATTTTCAACTACTATCAAATAAAATAATTTAAAAACATAAGGATAAGAAGTATAATTATTTACATATATGATTAATACAAGTAACCATTAAACCCTTAATTAGGTTAGGACTCAATAATTCTATATTAATATGTTTAAGAGATACCAGACATAATAAATTTTCTGATTCATTATTAGGAATGGTAGAATCTAATTTATGCAGTGACCCTATATATTTTAATTGTTTTCCTAATTATTCAGTCTCAATAAATGATCCTAATATTCTTAAGGTATTAACATTAAATTTAAAAAATCAAGGTTTTGACATGACCTCAGGATCTCAAAATATTGCTATAATATATAGAATATATTATAAAATTATGAATACTTTATGTCCAAAAGTAATACAAATAGATACTAGGAGAAAAACTACATTATTTCAAACCAATATAGAAAAGTCTAATACTATTATACCTAAGTCAATAGAATGGTCAGAAATAGTGTTACCAGAATCTTGGTCTATACAAAATGAAAACCAACATTTCCAAGCACCCTCTAAAAACATCCCAGATAGAATAATAGAACATATGGATGGAAACATAGAAATACAATTTATTAGTCAAAAGAAAGATAAAACAAGTAAAGATGATTTTGAAATTGGACCAAGTAAAAAAATCTTAGAACCATCTAGAAGCTCTATTTTATCTATTAACCCAAAGATACAAGGCCTATTAAGAACCAAAAAAAATATTATAATACCTCAATATAAAAAGATACAAAGTGAATCTAAATTGGCACAGAGTGATCCAGACTTTTCTAATACTAAAATGGATTTTCAAATATTAACCATACAAGAAGAACAAAACATTGATAAGAAATATATTGAAAAATACTATCTGTCTAAAGAAAATAAAGAAATTAGAACATGGTATCTTAATACATTTGAACCAAGACTAATAGAATTATTTCATAAAAAATATAAGTAATTTCTAAAGACTAAAAAACAAAATAAAGAATTTTTTATTTGGCTAAGAGAAATCCTAAGAGAAAAAGGAGTCTCCGTCCCTAAATTTGAAATTAATACTTTAGAAAACCAATGTACTACTTATAATACAATAGAAGGAACTAAAATCACTAGTATATATCCCCCATAAAAATGTCTTATAATAAGAGGAGCTAATAAAGATAAAGACTCAGACAATACCTTAATATCAGAAATAAAAGCTACCCTTTATAAAATGACTACTGGAGAAATAGTTCATAGATCAGAATTAATTCCCCATATAATAGAACATAATAGTTATACTAATTTATATATGCAATCTATAGGAAGACAAACATTAAGAATTGAAAATATGCTAAGACCAGCTCCCATACAAGAATCTCATAAATCTTTATTATTTAAACCTCCCCCTGAAATAAACAAGGAAAGATTTCATGTTGAAGAAAATAATAAAACACTTATGGATCAATTAATATCAAAACTAGCCCAGCTAGAAATCAAAGATAAAGATATAAAAGCAAAAGGGAAAATAATTCAAAAATCAGAAACATTAACTCTTCAAGAGGAAGAATCAGTTACTGAAGATACAATAGAAAATATAGAAATAGCTTTTACTGAAAATAATTACGACCAAAATGTTCAAAGAATATCTTATAATAGAAGCTGGAAACCATCTACAACTAGACCATATCACCATAGACCTACTCTTGTAGACATCAAATTCGAAGAAGACTTAACATCCCATACAACTTCCTATTCAAGAAGAACAATAGTAAATTGGAATATTGATGGAATGTCTGAACACCAAATTTGTGATACCATGAAACATATGACCATGTATACATCTGTATGTAAAATGGTAGGAAACTATGACCAAGAAGTAGCAAAAGCTATTGTATGTGGATTTACTGGATAGCTCCGTGGTTGGTGGGATTTCCATCTACTTGAAAATGCCAAAAATCAAATCTTAACTACAACTAGACAGTGGACAATAAAAAATGAACAAAATCAAGATGTTATGTATTCTGAAAGTGATGTTGTTAATACTCTCATTTATACTATCACTCTTCATTTTGTGGGGAGTACAACCCTCTTAGAAGCTAGATCTGAGGATTTATTATTAAATTTAAGATGCCTTACACTCTCACATTATAAGTGGTACAAAGATGTATTTTTCTCAAGACTATTAACTAAAGAAGATAGCCAATTAGATCGTTGGAAAGAAAAATTTATAGCATAATTACCTTATTTATTTGCTGAAAAAGTAAAAAATAGACTTAAAAGTAAGCATAGAGGGATAAAACCATATTCTTCTTATACTCTAGGAGAATTGTCTGCTGAAATATGTGCAGAAGGATTAGCGCTATGCACAGATATGAAATTAAAGAAACAATTAGATAAGCAACGAATGACTGGTAAAAAAGAACTTGGAGATTTCTGTGAGCAATTTGGATATAATATTGAAAAATCCAAAGATAAATTGCAGAAAAAGAAAAAATATAGACCAGAGAGAAAAGAAAGAAAGATATATAGAAAAAATAAAATAGAAAAATTCATAAAAAGGTTTCCACCAAATACAAATATAAGAAAGGAAAGAAAAAATTACCTGTAGGTCATGACAAAAGCAACTGCAAGGTAAAAAAGAAAATAGATACAATAATCTTAGACGAAAATATTAGAAAAAATATATACGATATCATACAAATTTATGATGATGAAAATAGTTCCACAGAAAGCTCTAGTGATACTTCATTAGTATGAAATATTGAAGATAAAGATCTTATATGGACCAGTTCACTAGAAGAATCTGATAATGAAATGCAAGAATGTTCTTGTAATATGCTATCTAACGAAGATAATCTAATATTAGATTTAATAGAAAAAATTATAGATCCAGATGAAAAAAGAGAAACTATAACTCAATTTATTAATATCACCAAAGCAAAAAATAAGCCTACTCCTTTAATAAAACCCCCTGATGAATATAATTTTGCTGAAATAATAAAAAGAATTAATAGAAATGAGGCACTCCAAAAGAAACCAACCATTGCAGAATTAAAAAAGGAAGTAAATGAGTCAAACTAGAAGTACAACAATTAAAAAATAGAATTAAGATATTAGAATTAAAAATTGAGGTTTCAGGAGAGATAACAGATACTAATGAAATAGAATTTAATAAATTAATAGATACTCATAATAAATCCATAATAGAAGAACCTGAATCATTAGAAACCAAAATAGAAGAAATAGACAGTAATGAATCTGTAAACTTGATAAATAAAATAATTACACAAAAATGGTTTGTGTTAGTAAAAATCATAGTAAAGGAAGAATATAATTTTCAATCCTTAGCTTTAATAGATTCAGGAGCAGATTTAAATTGTATTAATGAAGGTTTGGTACCTACAAAATATTTTGATAAAACAACACAAATATTAAATACTGCTGATGGAAGTAGATTATTTATTCATTATAAATTTTCAGATGTTGTTGGTTGTAATTAAAATTTGAATTCTTAGACAAACCAAGAATAAAAGAAATCAATAGAGTAAAAGGTAGTATAAAACATAAAGAACATTTTGTTTGTTCCTTAAAGGAAGAAATAAGAAATAAAATTATAGAAGAAGAATTACAATCAACTGAGATTAAAGAGAAAATTAAAAATATCACAAGACAAATAAAAAATGAAATATGTAGTGAAATACCCAATGCTTTTTGGGAAAGGAAAAAACATATGATTAGTCTACCATATGAACCTAATTTCATAGAAACTAAAATTCCTACAAAAGCTCGACCCATACAAATGAATACCAAATTATTAGAATTTTGCAAAAAAGAAATAGATGAATTACTGAAAAAAGGTTTAATAAGAAAAAGTGCTTATCCTTGGAGTTGTGTTGCATTCTATGTCAATAAAAATGCAGAAAAAGAAAGATGAGTGCCAAGACTAGTAATAAATTATAAACCATTAAATAAAGCACTTCAATGGATAAGGTATCCTATACCAAATAAAAAAGATTTATTAGATAGGTTAATAAATGCTTACATCCTTTCTAAATTTGATCTAAATTCAGGATACTGGCAAATCCAGATAAAAGAAGAAGATAGATATAAGACAGCATTCAATGTACCATTTGGACAATATGAATAGAATGTTATATCATTCGGACTAAAAAATGCCCCATCAGAATTCCAAAGAATAATACTTTGCAAAAAGGAAATGCACCAATGGAAACATCTCTTGATATAGTACCAGCAAATGTTTCTCAATCACCAATAAGAAACCTCATAACTTATTCTCCTAATTCCCCAAATAGTTTAATTTCAACTTATCCAACATATTCCAGCCAGCGACCACCATCTCCTCAGACCCCAGTATTTTTATAATTTCCAATTCCTAAGAAAACTACTGCTACTAGAAGATCCCAGTATGAAGATACTGCTTTTATTGTTGACTCTATCATAGAAGATATTCATGCAATTAATGATCCAAATATTGTTGCAATATATATATATATATATATATATATATATATATATATATATATATATATATATATATATATATATATATATATATATATATATGAAAATGATCCTGTGAGCCAGTCGGCTCACAAGTAAAGATGAGCCCAACAACCCAAATTGAATTTGGGCTATCTAATGATTACAGATGTCCAGTAGTGTTTGAATTTTAATTCTTTTATCAACAAATCCAAATCACTTGAAATTTAAAACGTCAGTTCTTCTCATCAAGCCGCACCTAAAAAAATAATCCGCAAAAAACCCATTAAACCCTTCCACTCACGAGGATAATAATTTGGGAGAGTCTCCCAATTACAATCACACATATAAATAGAAAGAAAAGAGATTCACTAAGTAGAGTACAGAGAGAAAGCTTATATCAAAGAGAGAAGAGTAGGGAAAAAGAAAGTTTTGAAGAGGGGGAAAAAGGCAGAGCGGAGCGAGGAGCTGAGAGCAAGAAGAGGACTCTGCACTAGGGAGTGCCTTGGTCTTCCTTATATAGAGGGGGCATGCCAAATTCATTTAATTGGATTGGAATGTCCAACTCCTGGAGGATAAGCTGTAAAAGAAAAGATGCCTTTGGTCTGGATAGGTGGCGATCATGATTTGATGTTGTCGAAGAAAAGTAGATCGAGAATCTACTTTTACTATTTACTTTTGTCTTGATATGATGTGATATGACTTTATACTATTTACTTTTCTATCTTTTATGTCGGTGCTGTATCTTTATGTCTTCTCATGGCGACAGGTGGGCTTCCGAGGAAATCTTCACTATTGGATAGATTTGATTGCTAGCGTGTCGACGATAAGAAGGAATTTTTTTGACATTTGATAAGACGGCTACTCGGGTCGGGCCATGTTTAGTAAAGAGATGGTTTTTGTGACATCCCATGGGCCGACTGTTCTTCTAAATCTGGTTTTGCTGAGGTTGATTCTTCTTGAACTGTCTCAATTTCTTCTGAAAATATCTTTAGTAGCTCTTTTTCAAGTTCGGCTTTTGTTGCCTATGGGTTCTTTCTTTTCATCATAGATATATATTCAGAAAGATTATTTGGGTTGTCTGATGGAGTTGATATATTATCTAGTGGTATTTGTTTAAGGATAATATTACTAGGCTCAAGTTGGTGATAGACAAAGACGTCTCACCATTTTATAGATATTTGTTTTCCCAAACATGTTATATAATGGTAATTGTTGGTTATATTGGGAGAAATTGCATATTGCCATTTGAGTATCCATGGTATCTGGTATAATGCAACAAAATACATATGATAATTTATATTGGGATTGCTCCCATTAAATTCTATGAAAGTGTCTTGAGAGGTTTGCAAGGTTGTGGGCATTATTTGGGTTCTGGATCCCCATATCATGAACCAGTCCTTGAACCAGTTAGGAAATGGGTATGTTATTGGGAGTTTGAACTCTAAGAACCAAGTATAACAATAGTATTGGTTTTGAATAGTGAGAATCTTATGCCAAGCTTTTATATATTCTGAATATCTAAAATGTTTATTTGGGAATTCTGGGGATATTAATCTTTTTGCCCTTAATGGATCAGAGCCCTAGTCATGAAAATATAATATCTTTCTTATCATTAATTTTGAATATGATATTGTTCTGGAATTCTTTTGGTAGTAGTGTGCAATAGTGACTGATCCTGTTTCAAGTAGTATCATCTCCAACCATTCTCTGGTTTTGATACCAAGAGAAGGATTAAGATTATTGCAAAGCAAATGTCTGGCTAGAATATTTGGGTCTTCAGGCATTTGATTATTTTCTATAATGATGTCATCAATAAAAGCGGTTGCTTCATATTGAGATTTGGTTGTTGCTTTTCTTGGGACAGAGGATTGTAAAAATAATGGTATTCGTGGAGAGAAATTGGAGGAGGTTGGCTTGAGCATATGGGATACACTGGACTATTTGGGTCAGATGGAGAATATGGTACCAGAGTTCTTGTTGGTGATGGTGAAGTATTGGGTGAATTGGCTGGGATTATATCCATTGGCATATTGCCTCTGTTGGTATCCATATTTTTATTTGTATTAAATAATTGAAGCCCTAAAGATAATTCGGCTGGGTCAGAGTGGTCTGTTTTGCCCCCTTGCAAAAATTCTCGTGTCAAAAAATCAGGTAGAGCATTAGAAATACCTGTAAGATGTTCAATGGTAAAATCAAAGGCAGATAAGATAGCTTGCCATTGAGCAAAGATCTGTTTGGATACTAAATTTTTCATATCTTTAACAAGAACGTCTTTTGCAGCTTTACAGTCAGTACGAATAAGAAATGAAGAATTAAGAATATCCCCTTGAAATTTGGTTACACAATGTACTATGGCTAAAATTTCCTTTTTTACAGTAGAGTAATTTTGTTGTGTAGGGTTCCAAGCCTTTGAAGTGTATCTGACTAATTGCTCTTTATCATTAACTCTTTGTTTTAATATTCCACCTAGTCCTAATTCTGATGCATCACATTCAATGATTTTAAAAGCTTCTGGGTCTGAAAGACATAGACAAGTTAATTCTTTAGATTTTATTTTGAGTTTCTTAACAGCAGTAGTATGGATATCTGTCTATGGAGGAGGATTCTTTTTTAATCTATCATATAAAGGTTTTGCGTCTATTGCCATATTTTTGTAAAAGTCTACAATGTAATTAAGACATCCTAAAAATCTTTGTAATTTCTTTTGTCTAAGATTATGTCTGGGAATTTATCAGCAAATTGTATTGACTTTCGATTGATATTATAGTTCCTTGGGATATATGATGTCTTAAAAATCTAATTTTTGTTTGAAATAAACTTATCTTTTTTGCAGATATGGCTAGTCTTGAGTGTTTTACTGCAGTTATAAAAGCATTGATATGTTTTATATGTTGAGGTATATTTTCGGAGAAGATTAATACATCATCAATATAGACTATCATAAACTTCATATAAGGATTAAATACATCATTCATTATCCTTTGAAATTCTGATGGAGCATTGTTTAATCCAAATGGCATAACATTTCATTCATATTGTCCAAAAGGGACATTAAAAGCAGTTTTATACTTATCTTCTTCTTTTATCTGTATTTGCCAATCTAGATTTTAAATCAAATTTAGAAAAGAAGCATGCATTTATTAGCCTATCTAACAAATCTTTTTTGTTAGGTATCGGATATCTTATCCATTGGAGTGCTTTATTTAAGGGTTTATAGTTTATGACTAATCTGGGTACCCCTCTTTCTTTTTCAGCATTTTTATTCACATAAAAAGCAGCACAACTCCAAGGAGAAATACTGGGTCTAATTAATCCTTTAGATATCAATCCATCAATTTCTTGTTTGCAAAATTCCAATAATTTAGTATTCATCTGTATAGGTCTCGCTTTTGTTGGTATTTGAGATTCATGAAAGCCAGATTCGTATGGTAGACTTACAATATGTTTTTTCCTTGTCCAAAAGGCATTTGGTAAACATATATTTGTTTCTATTTGTTGAGTAATATTTTTTATTTGTTCTTTTGTTTCATCTGTTTGTAGTTGTTGATCTATTGTTTTATATTTAATTTCTTCTTTAAGAGAGCAAATAAAATTTTCTTTTTGTTTTATATTATCTTTTACTCTATTTATTTCCTTTAATTTAGGTTTATCTACAAATTCAAATATTATTGGTTCTCCTGCTATAGTAGTTTCTAGCCCTCTATGAGTTACAGTTATGGGATATAGTAAAGTAAGAAAATGAACTCCTAAAATTACAGCTTGACTAAGCCCTTTAACCATTATGCATGGAATAAGGAAACAATGTTCATTATTGCATACTGTTGCATTGGATAATTTATATTTGATTAATAATCTACTACCATCAGCAGTGTTTAGAATTTGTTATGTTTTATCAAAATATTTTGTTGCTACTAAACCTTCATTTATACAATTAAGGTCTGCGCCTGAATCAACTAAGGATAGAGTTTGAAAGGTGTAATCATAATTAATTATTATTTTGACTAATATAAATCATTTTTGGATAATAATTTTATTGATAAGATTTACTGATGTATTATCTATTTCTTTATTTCCTGAGGATTCAGGTTCATCTGATTGATTAATTAGTTGTTCAAATTCTATTTCATCAGTATCTGTAATAGTTCCTGTTACTTCATTTTGTAATTCTAATATTTTAATTTTATCTTTTAATTGATGAATTTCTGTTTTGACTTTCTAGATTTCTTTTTGTAATTCTCCTATTGTAGGGTCTTTTTTAGTTATATCTTTTATATTGATTCTTTTAATAATATCAGCAAAGTTATATTCATCAGGGGTTTTTAATAGAGGAAGAGGTTTATTTTTAGCTTTCGTAATATTTATGAATTGTATTATAGTCTCTCTTTTTTCTTCGAGATCTGAAATTTTCTCTATTAAATCTAGAATAAGTGTATCTTTCTTAGATAACATATTGCAAGAGCAATCTTGCATTTCTTGATCTGATTCTTCTGTACTATTCCATATAAGGTTTTCATCTTCTATATTTCCTATTAATGAATTATTACTAGAATTATTAGAAGAGCTTGTTTCAGAACTATCATCATATATTTTATTTCTGATATTTTCATTTAGAATTAATGAGTCTATTTTCTTTTTTAGTTTACAATTACTTTTATAATGGCCTATTTTACCACATCGATAACATATAGGTAGTTTTTTCTTTCCTTTTTTATAGTTTTGTTTTGGTATAAACCTTTTTATGAATTTTTCTCTCCGTTGTTTCTTATAAGGATTGTATAATTTTTTATCATTTCTTTATATTTATATTTTTTCTTTTTATGACTTTTCTCATTTGTGTTTTGAATATGATATCCAAATTATTCACAAAAATCATCTAATTCTTTTCGTTCAGTCATTTTTTGTTTATCCAACTGTTTTTTCGATTTCATATCTGTACATAAGGCTAATCCTTCTGCACATATTTCTGCAGAGAGTTCTCCTATAGTATATACTGAATATGGGATGATTCCTCCTTTTTTATTTTTTAATCTATTTTTAACTTTTTCAGCAAATAAGTATGGTAATCCTACTATAAACTTTTCCTTCCAATGATCCAATTGACTATCTTCTCTGGTTAATAACCTTGAGAAAATACATCCTCATATCATTTATAATGTAATAGGGTTGGACATTTTAAATTTGATAATAAATCTTCAGTTCGTGCTTCTAATAGACCTGTACTCCCCACAAAATGTAAAGTGATGGTATGAATAAGAGTATTAACAGCATCACTTTCAGAGTATAAAATATCTTGTTGCTGTTCATTTTTGATAGTCCATTGACGGGTAGTATTTAATATTTGATTCTTTGTATTTTCAGGGAGATGAAAATCCCACCAACCTCGTAACCAACCAGTAAATCCACAAACTATGGCTTTGGCTACTTCTTGGTCATGGTTGCCTACCATTTTACATGCAGAGGCATACATGGTCATATGTTTCATGGTGTCAAGTATCTGAAGTTCTGACATACCATCAATACACCAATTGACTATGGTTCTTCCAGAATAAGAGGTTGTATGTGATATGAGATCTTCTTCAAACTGAATATCTACCGGGGTAGGTTTAGGATAATAAGGTCTAGCGGTAGCAGGTTTCCAATTTTTTCCATAAGCTATCCTTTGAATTGCTGGACTATTTATTTGGTTTTCTCTAAAAGCAGTTTCCATGTTTTCTATTGAATCAAGTATAACAGGTTCTTCTATTCCTTAGGTTAGGGCATCTGATCCTTTTATTATAATTTTACTTTTACCTTTTCCTTCTATATTAGTATCCTTAATATCTAATTTAGCTAATTGAGATATTAATTGATCCATTTAAGTTTTATTATTTTCTCCTATATGAAATTTTCCTTTATTTAAACTAGGAGGTGGTTTAAATAATACAGATTTTTTAGATTCTTGTATGGGTACTGGTTTTAACATATTTTCTATTCTCAAAGTTTCTTTTCCAATGGATGAGTATAGTTATTTTGTTCTATGATATGTCGAATTAATTATGTACGTTGAACTATTTCTCCGGTTGTCATTTTATAAGGAGTGGCTTTTGTTTCAAGTGTAGGAATATTTTCCTTTTCTTTTCCCTTTATAATAAGGCTTTTTTCTGGGGGATGTACACTTGTTAACTTTATTCCTTCTGGTGTATCATAAGTCTTATATTGACTTTCTAATGTATTTATTTCAAAGTTTGGAATGGATATATTTCTTTCTTTTAGTATTTCTTTAACCAGATAAAAAATGTCGTATTTTGTTTTTCCTGTTTTAGGAATTTATTATATTTTTTATGGAATAATTCTACAAATCTATGTTCAAATCTTGTTCTATACCATTCTCTTATTCCCTTATTTTCTTTTGATAAATAGTCTGCTTCTATATGGGCTTTATTTACTTTTCTTTCTTCTATTAATACCATTATATGTAAGTCCCTTTCAGAGTCAGAATATTCTGAATCTTCTTTAGCTTCTTTTGCCTCAGGTTTGTAATATTGTAGTATTAATATATTATTTCTAGTTCTTAATAATCCTTGTATTGGTGGTCTAGATGAACTGGAAGCAGAAGAATGTCTTGATGATTCAACTGTTTTTTTTTTTTTTTCTAGATCATCATCATTTTTAAATTTTAGTATTCTATTTGATCCTGCAAACTTTATTTCTATATTACCATCTATATGTTCCATAATTTTAGCAGGAATATTATTTACTGGGGCTTGGTAATGAATGTTTTCATTTTGGATTGACCAAGCTTCTGGTAGTCTTATTTCTGACCACTTTATGGTTTTTGGTATTATCATATTTGATTTTTCAATATTGGTTTGGAATCGAATAGTTTTTCCTTTTGTATCCATTTGAATAACCTTTGGGCTTAAAGTGTTCATAACTTTGTAATATATTCTATATATTACTGCTATATTTTGTGATCCTTGAATCATGTCAAATCCTTGAGTATTGATATTTAATGTTAAAACATTTAATATATTTTGATCATTTAACGAAACTGAGTAATTTGGAAAACAGTTAATATACATAGGTCCGTTACATAAACTAGATTCTACCATACCTATTAATGAATCATTAAATTTATTATGCATAGTGTCTCTAAGACAAACTAATATTGAATTATTGAGTCCTAGTCTTGTTAAAGGTTTAATTGCTACTTGAATGAGTCCTATATGTAAATAATTATAATTTTTAGTTTTATGTGCCTGTATTACTTTATTAGATAATAATTGAAAGTTTTATTGACTACTTGTTACAGATATAGATTGTTCTACAGTCTTAATAGCATATCCTAGTTTTAAATCAAATGATCTTACTTGATAAATATTAGAGATAGGAACTTTAGGTATAGTCCAAGTATGTAATTGGTTTTCTATGTTATCTATAAGAATTTCTTCTTTGTTTTTTATCTTAAGAACATTACTTTTTTGAGATAATGCTTTGTTAGACAGATTTCTAATAAAATTTTCCATTATTAGGTTGCGGATGAGTGCTTTCTTAGCTACCGCTTATATCTTTTCGACCTCAGCGGCTCTCCTGGCCTTAACGGTCTCTCGACTAGGTGCCTTTTAGCCTCAACTCTCGGACCAACTTTCTCTAATGGTAAATTTAATTAGGTTTCTGCCAAATAGAGTATTTCTCAAAGTAATAATTTCTTTGGAATAAAACTTAGAAGATTTTCTGTTCAAGGTTGGCTGTGATACCAAATGAAGTTAAGATCAACCCTTATGCTAATAATCTAAAATATCCTAAGTATAAGAATAGAATAATGAAGATAAATAATGAAAAAGGGGATATGTCTATTAACAGCCAAGTGGTATAAGATGATTCATACACTTTTATACTCAAAACAACTCTAAATTGCATAATAACATTCAAACCAACTGTATATTGAATATCTGAGAATAATAGTTACATGAAACCAACTGTGAATACGAACTTACTATGACTTACTGTGACATATTACACATTAAAACTGACTTTATGAAAAATTACAAACTCTAACAAACTATAGAAAACTTACATAAGAGATAAACAGAAAAACAGAGAAAGAAGAAAGAAAGCTTACTGTCTGCAGATGCAGTAGCTGCAGAATGCCTTCCACTCACGAGGATAATAATTTGGGAGACTCTCCTAATTACAATCACACGTATAAACAGAAAGAAAAGAGATTCACTAAGTAGAGTACAGAGAGAAAGCTTATATGAGAGTGAGAAGAGCAGGGAAAAAGAAAGTTTTTAAAAGGGGAAGAAAGGCAGAGCAGGGAGCGAGGAGCTGAGAGCAAAAAGAGGACTCTGCTCTAGGGAGTGCCTTGGTCTTCCTTATATAGAGAGCGGATGCCAAATTCATTTAATTGGATTGGAATGTCCAACTCGTGGAGGATGAGCTGTAAAAGAAAAGATACCTTTGGTCTAGACAAGTGGCGATCATGATTTGATGTTGTCGGAGAAAAGTAGATCTGGAATCTACTTTTACTATTTACTTTTATCTTGATATGATGTGATATGACTTTATACTATTTACTTTTCTATCTTTTATGTCGGTGCTGTATCTTTATGTCTTGTCATGGTGACAGGTGGGCTTCCAAGGGAATCTTTCACTATTGGATGGATTTGATTGCTGACGTGTTGACGATAAGAAGGAATCTTTGTGACATTTGATATGATGGCTACTCGGGTCGGGCTATGTTTAGTAATGAGATGGTTTTTGTGACATCCCATGGGCCGACTGTTCTTCTAAATCTGGTTCTGTTGAGGTTGATTCTTCTTGAGCTGTCTCAGCTTCTTCTGAAAATATCTTTGGTAGCTTTTTTTCAAGTTCTGCTTTTGTTGCCTGTGGGTTCTTTCTTTTCATCATAGATATATATTCAGAGAGATTATTTGGGTTGTCTGATGAAGTTGATATATTATCTAGTGGTATTTGTTTAAGGATAATATTATTAGGCTCAAGTTGGTGATAGACAAAGACGTCCCACCATTTTACAGATATCTGTTTTTCCAAATATGGTATATAATGGTAATTATTGGTTATATTGGGGGAAATTGCATATTGCCATTTGAGTATCCATGGTATCTGGTATAATGCAAAAAAATACATATGATAATTTATATTGGGATTGCTCCCGTTAAATTTTATGAAAGTGTCTTGAGAGGTTTGCAAGGTTGCGGGCATTATTTGAGTTCTGGATCCCCATATCATGAACCAGTCCTTGAACCAGTTAGGAATGAGTATGTTACTGGGAGTTTCACCATCACCAACAAGAACTCTGGTACCATATTCTCCATCTGACCCAAATAGTCCAGTTTATTCCATATACTCAAGCCAACCTCCTCTAATATCTCCACGAACACCATTATTTTTACAATCCTCTGTCCCAAGAAAAGCAACAACCAAATTTCAATATGAAGCAACCGCTTTTATTGATGACATCATTATAGAAAATAATCAAATGGCTGAAAACCCAAATATTCTAGCCAGACATTTGCTTTGCAATAATCTTAATCATTCTCTTGGTATCAAAACCAGAGAATGGTTTGAGATGATACTACTTGAAATAGTATCAGTCACTATTGTACACTACTACCAAAAGAATTCAAGAATAATATCATATTCCAAATTACAGATAAGAAAGATATTACATTTTCATGATTGGAGCTCTGATCCATCAAGAGCAAAAAGATTAATATCCCCAGAATTCCCAAATAAACATTTTAGATATTCAGAATATATAAAAGCTTGGCATAAAATAAGATTCTCACTATTCAAAACCAATACTATTCTCATACTTGGTTCTTACAGTCCAAACTCCCATTAACATACCCATTTCCTAACTGGTTCAAGGACTTGTTCATGATATGGGGATCCAGAACCCAAATAATGCCCGCAACCATGCAAACCTCTCAAGACACTTTCATAGAATTTAATGGGAGCAATCCCAATATAAATTATCATATGTATTTTGTTGCATTATACCAGATACCATGGATACTCAAATGGCAATACGTAATTTCCCCCACTATAACCAATAATTACCATTATATACCATGTTTGGGAAAACAGATATCTGTAAAATGGTGGGACGTCTTTGTCTGTCACAAACTTGAGCCTAGTAATATTATCCTTAAACAAATACCACTAGATAATATATCAACTCCATCAGACAACCCAAATAATCTCTCTGAATATATATCTATGATGAAAAGAAAGAACCCACAGGCAACAAAAACAAAACTTGAAAAAGAGCTACTAAAGATATTTTCAAAAGAAGCTGAGACAGCTCAAGAAGAATCAACCTCAGCAGAACCAGATTTAGAGGAACAGTCAGCCCATGAGATGCCACAAAAACCATCTCTTTACTAAACATGGCCCAACCCTAGTAGCCGTCATATCAAATGTCAAAAAGATTCCTTCTTATCGTCAGCACACCAGCAATCAAATCCATCCAACAGTGAAGATTCCCTCGGAAGCCCACCTATCACCATGACAAGACATAAAGATACAGCACCGACATAAAAGATAGAAAAGTGAATAGTACAAAGTCATATCACATCATATCAAGACAAAAGTAAATAGTAAAAGTAGATTCCCGATCTACTTTTCTCCGACAACATCAAATCATGATCGCCACCTGTCCAGACTAAAGGCATCTTTTCTTTTACAGCTCATCCTCCACAAGTTGGACATTCCATTCCAATTAAATGAATTTGGCATTCGCCCTCTATATAAGGAAGACTGAGGCACTCCCTAGAGCAGAGTCCTCTTCTTGCTCTCAGCTCCTCGCTCCCTGCTATGCCTTTCTCCCCCTCTTAAAAACTTTCTTTTTCCCTGCTCTTCTCTATCTCATATAAGCTCTCTCTGCACTCTACTTAGTGAATCTCTTGTCTTTCTGTTTATATGTGTGACTGTAATTGGGAGAGTCTCCCAATCTATTGTCCTCGTGAGTGGAAGGCATTCTACAGCTACTGCATCTGCTGACAGTAAGCTTTCTTTCTTCTCTCTGTTTTTCTGTTTATCTTTTATGTAAGTTTTCTATAGTTTGTTAGAGTCTGTAATTTTTCATAAAGTCAGTTTGAATGTGTAATAAGTCACAGTAAGTCATAGTAAGTTTGTATTCACAGTTGGTTTCATGTAACTATTATTCTCAGATATTCAATATACAGTTAGTTTAAATGTTATTATGCAATTTAGAAATGTTTTGAGTATAAAAGTGTATGAATCATCTTATACCACTTGGCTGTTAGTAGACATATCTCCTTTTTCATTATTTATCTTCATTATTCTATTCTTATACTTAGGATATTTTAGATTATTAGCATAAGGGTTGATCTTGGCCAAATGAAGCCAAGATCTTGTACGCCCAAGTACGTACTCTATATATATATATGTGTGTGTGTGTGTGTGTGTGTGTATGTGTGGGAAAAGATCTTATACGCCCAATTATGTACTACTACAGTAAACGCCCACAGCCTAGATTGAATCTGGACCGATCTGACGTTCATGGATGTCTGATAGTATTTGAATTTAAATGTTTTTTTCTAAAAATCCAAATCCACTTGAAATTTTAGACGTGTGTTCTTCAAAAATAGGCGAATCTACAAAAAATATCAAAATAAAAATTTACATGAAATAAATTGACTAAAACATCCCCGAAAGGTTTCGTAGGGTATTTTGAACAATTTGTTTTTCATGAATTATTATTTTTTATTTATTAGGTGGGACTTGATGAGAACACACACCAAATATTTCAAGTGATTTTGATTGTAGAAAATAAATTAAAATTCAAACACTATCAGATATCCGTGAACGTCAGATCGGCCACAGAATGACCAAGATTCAATCTGGGCCATTCGCGTATGGGCATATGGCTATATATATATATATATATATATATATATATATATATATATATATATATATATATATATATATATATATATATATATATATATATATATATATATATATAGTTTATATAAAGCCGAGGCTCTAAACAATCAAATTAGAGCCTACCTCAAAAATTTCACTCGAAAAGGTTGTTTTGATTCCCAAATTTCTTCAAATTGATCATCTCGATATCATGATGCTTGAACATGAACAAAAAAAATTAGATTTCAACTTTTGGAAATAGTGCATCTTGTAATGCATTTGGACTGTCAATTTTCAAAATTTTTATGTTTTCATGATCTGCTTGATCTACACTATTTTTTAGGCTTAAACTTTATAATTAAAGGGAAAAATATACTTTAAGGCTATAACAAAGATTTCCAATATTGAAACCACATTTTTTGACACTATTTGAAATCGAGCTTTACTTTAATTATATATATATATATGGAAAAGTTTTTGTATGCACATGTACATACAATTGCAATAAACGCCCAACGGCTTAAATCGAATTGAGATCTATCTGACGGTCATGGTTGTCTGAGAGTATTTAAATTTTAATGTTTTTTTTACAAATACAAATCACTTGAAATTTTAGGTGTGTTCTTCTCATCAAGGCGCACCTACTAAAAATATAAAAAAAATAATTCGTAAAAATAAAACTAACCAAAATGCACTCAAAATATTTCAGTAGTATTTTGGTCATTTTATTTAATGTAAAATATTTTTTTGATATTTTTCGTAAATTCCCCTATTTTTGAAGAACACGCGCCTAAAATTTCAAATGATTTGGATTTATAAAAAATAAAATAAAATTCAAATACTACCAGACATCTGTGATCATCTGATTGACCCAGATTCGATCTGGCCTGTTGGGCGTATAATTTAACGGTATACGAATCGACGCACCGAAGCATCTTCATATATATATATATATGAAAGATACTATAAAACATCTATAGGCGAAAATAAACAATGATTTCGCCTAACCTAATCATTGTCCAAAGTTCATCGTACAGTCACTATTGTTCAGTAGTGTTTCATTTTTCATTTATTTTCTACAAATCGAAATGATCTGAAATTTGGAACGTCTGTTCATAAAAAATAGACGAATCTACAAAAAATATAAAAAATATATTTTACATGAAATAGATTCACTAAAATACCCCTTAAATGTTTTAGAGGTATTTTGGTCAAATATTTTTTCGCGAATTGTTTTTTAATATATTTTTATTAGGTGCGCATTTACAAAGATGTTCACACAGTTTAAAAAAAAAAATTGAACTTTTGAGTATCTAGTCATTGAAAGTTAACGTTCTGAAAAAAAGAAAAAAAAAATTGAACTTTGAGTAGCTTGACATCCACAACCACCTGATTTGAAATCTAATAGACAAGAATGACTGTTAGGCCCTTGTATATAGGTAAATGGTCTCTTTTGTATACTTTTCATATTATATCAGTTCGTTCCAATTCCATTTTTTTCTTGAGGGAGGGCAACCGTTTTACATGCTATGGAGAGGTGTACATACTAGACCAAGGGTACTGATTTTCTCTGGCTCTCGCGAGTGGAGATACCCAATTTCACATTTGTTCATTGAATCTGTAAGAACCACAAGCAACTCAGGTACATGAGACAGGTCAGAATTCTAGTAAATTACTACTTTTTCAACTCATAATTAAAAGGAAACAATAATATAAATGATCACAATACAACTCCTTCAGTTTCTAATCAACCACGCCTTGCAGTTCACAGCAGCAGAATCAAAACAAAACTTCACTAAAAATACAAAGGCCTTTCTAGAAGACGAGCCCAAGCACTCACTATGAAACAGTCATACCCAAACTCTCAAATGAGGAGGATAAACCAGACAAAATGAGTAGCACAGGTTGAAACTTCCTCAACATGGTGTTAGCATTGACAGGTCCCATAAACCAACCATATGACATAATCATAGTTGCCTGAAGGAAAAGATAAAACTCAGATACTCCTTTTCAGCTCGATATTGTTGATCTCAATCTGGGTTTTAGGCTGGTAATGCTCATCTGTGTCAACCTCTTCAATTTCCTGAAACAAATCAAAGCAGAGGCTCCATAAGAACTCCAATAAATTAGGGGAAACAGAAATACATAAGAGAATTACATGAAGTATGAACAAATGACTCAGCCATATAAAGTAGGATAAGGATGTTTAAGAATATTTCCCTCACATTCTGTAGGGGATCTCTCTCTCTCTCTCGCTCTCTCCCTCTCTCTCTCTCTCTCTCTCTCTCCATGAATACAGAAAATCATGCAAAAGCATCACTTAGAGAAATCAGCATTTTAATATTTTAGTTGTGCTTTAAAAACCTTGATTCACATCCAGGCTTGGCAAGTTTCGAATCAGCTCAGCAAGTACGACTATCTCCCCCAAAAGAGGAACAGAAATATCACAAAAAAAGTGCTTAAAATGACAAAAAATGCCAACTTTGAGGAATTGAAAAAAACAATTTGTACATATTGAAAGAAAAACAGAATACTTAGAGATATTGAGGGGGTTTTAGAGTTTGTCAGGCATACATTCAATTGTCCAAATCACATTCAATGGAAGCATTCCAGACTACAAATATAAATGCGAAATGACTCAATATACAGCCAAAATGAATGGCTGGGAGGATTACAGTCATCCCAACCATGGTCATCCAAACGATTTCCATAATGGTTCAAGAATGATATGATAATTGGACAACTTCGGTAGCCCCTCCTAAGCTGAAGTCCCTAAAGCTAGTCCAACCCTCGAGCTCACTCCCGCCATGCTTTTCATGCTTGCTCACAACACCCCCATGGCCACCATCTTCTACTGCAATGGCCTCATCATCATCATCAGCTCCTCCACCACTTTCCTCTTGCTCCTCAACTTGTACACGTCCTCCCATAACTTGTACATCCTCAATCCAATCAATGGGCTCCAACTCTTTTTCCAACATCCTCTTATTGAGAATTGGCTCCCCCAATTCCACCAGCCACTACACCTCTAGATTCTCTATAAAGATGTGATCCAACTTGATAAGGTTGCAGTCCTCAACTTCCCTCCTCAGAAGTCAGTTAAAGAGGTTTAGGATGTAATGGATATCAACCCACTTGAGAAACTAGGTTGTAGCCAACTAGTGTGGAGCCACTGTCCTTGGCGTGTGGAACCACTGAGCTGACTCGGATTTACTTGCAGGTAAGAACATAGTCAACCTATTTCTTTGCTGAGGACTCTGGTCCACTCAGCGAGTATGACTATGTCCCTCCAAAATTTAAATGGCTATAACTATTATATATTTAAATATTAACAGGTCCGCCTGTTGCGTGAATTAGTCAGTGCAACAAGTTCATCAGTCATCAACTATATCCCATAGTTACAAATGGAATGTGCATGTTGCTTTCATGGCCTACTTTACACAATCGACTACTTCATACTGGAACAGGTAGCAGGCTCATTATCGGAGACCATCATCTCCAAAAATGCCACTGGAGGAGGTGTAGTTGCTACATTCTGCTCGCACTTATCAACAAACTTCCTGCTATAAATTACCTGTACAATTCTCTTGCAGTCGTAAATCCTTGAAATAAGGGCATTGATCCATTTTTCTAAGCCGAACATCTTTTTAAGACCAGCTTCTAACCTCAACATCAAATTGATGAAAAAGAACAAGGTAGCAAATCATGTGATGGCTAGTCTATGAGTTCCCTCCGTGTCTATTGCCTCATTAAATGAAAAATCATAATTACAAATGGAATGAGCTTGTTGTTTTCATAGCATACTTTACTGCTTCATACAAGAAGCCGTAGCAGGCTTGTTATCTCCAAAAATGCCCCTAGAAATTTACCTGCTACATTCTGCACACACTTAACTTAAAACCTCCTGCCATTTATTACCCATTCAACTTCTCTTGCAGTCCAAGTCCTTGAGATAAGGGCATTGGTCCATTCTTCTTAGTTCTTTGTAAGCCAGCTTCTAACCTCAATATCAAATTGATGGTAGCAAATCATGTGATGTCTAGCCTATCAGTTCCCTTCCCTCTGTGTATTTGCCTCATTAAACTTAGAACCCGCAATGGTTGTATCATGAATTTAGTAATGGTCTCCCCCTTCTCAACGTGGTCTATTACCTCCTTAAGCTACCCAATATCTTAGAAATGCGTTGGGTTATGCAGGTATTCTAAATGCTTCATCTTCTTGAACCTCTGTTCTGCATTGACGTAGTTCTTGCCATCCTCAATTTTCTTGACATCCTCAATCATTACTTGGACTATGTACTCCTCACCAACAACCTTTAGCACATTATCCAGTAGCAAGGACAAATAGTTTCCCTCTCTTCACCTTATTAAAGGCATCTATACAGAGATTAAAGATTGTTCACTTCCTGCTCATCACCTTATTAAACGCATCCATACATTTATTAAAGATTGTCCTCGTGAACTATATATCAAGAATTAATCAATGCTGTCCCATTATGTTCTTCAAGCCATCTGACAAGATGGTCATCCCTTTTTTTCTCCTAAATTTTCTTGTACTCATCCACAAACAGGCCAACCTCAGCAAACACCTCTAAGTAGGGTTCATTATGCTCATATGCAACAGAAGGATTGACTTTAGTCCCTGCATTAGCCATCATGGATATAATGGATTTGTGTACTCATTGTTGTTGCGTTGAAAGTAATGATAGCATCATATAAGAATCCTGCAGCATCATACAACAACCCTGTAATTGCCTTCATCGTGCACTTTCTTATAAGCATCATGAAACTCGACTTGAAAGCCCTCTGCTATGATGATGACCTTGAAAAGAAAGGGTCAAATTCAACAGGTAGGCAGCGTGCATTGAGAGGGTTGAGTGGACTAACAAGATTTTCTGATATGTGTTCCTCACCCCCTGCCCCTCAGCATCATGCTAGTAAACCCAAAAAAACCTGGTGCTTAGTCCCCGATATCATCAATAACACAATCAATGCTAGCGATACCATACCCCCAGCTTGTGCTAGCCTCAAAGAAACTCCACCTCTAAGCCTCCCATACTCTTTGCAGGTAATGCATATCCTCTAAACTTACCCTCATCACAAGTTTGAGACGAGCCTCAAACTCGTCCTCAAACTCATCATCTTGCCCTCTCAACTAGAGGTGTAGCACTGGCATGCAATCTCAACCATCTTTCTCACGGCCACCTCCTCCTTCACCGTTATGACATATACCACCATTTATGGCCTTAAGTTTGCTGGCACCTTTTAATAGGCCACAACATCACCTCTCTGAAAGTAGTAGCTATATAGAATTCCTGGGATATAAATTCAAATTTTCTCTTTTACTTTTATTCATAACCGGGTAATTCTACTTAGAATACCAGATTACACAATGGAAGCAGAAAATAAAACTTACTACAAGCTATGGATCTTAACTCTTAGTACCTTAGAGGCCAAAAGTATTCATAAACTAAATTCAATTACAAGTAGAATTCTACGTCAAATAAAAATCCTAATTCAAATAGGAATTCTATTACAAATTGAAATAAAAAACAATAAACTGAGAATTGAAATAGAAAATAAACAAGAAAAGTTGGGAAGACTTATGTGAAATTTGCCTAGGGTCACCGCCAAAGGACATAGCACAACAGGCATCTGATTATCAGACAGATGGAGCACTGATCCTTGGCCATGCTTGAGTCCTCCAAATCTCTGAAGCACCTATGGCAATACCCTCTCAGAAAGCATGAACAAACTAGGGTTTCTTGCCAACCCTTAAAGTTGAACTCAGAAGATCAACTAGGTTGGATGTCTCCTCTTCAGGCTAGCCTGGGTGGTCAAGCAACCTTCTTTATGGCCCTGTCTTGGGCAGAGCATCACCCTACTACAAGAGAGAGAGGATGCTGAGAGACAGAGAGAGAATGATGAGAGAGAGTGGTATGGAGAGGGAGGAAGAAGAGAGGAGTATCAAGTATGCAAAAACTACTGGTGGAATGAACAGGGTGCCCCCTTTTACATAGGGCCTCAGAGCCTAGGGTATGTCAACTTCTAATAGGACTCAAATTTGACCAATGAATTCCAAGTAATCCGTGAGTTCAATAGAGAATTAAGTCTGAGCCAATGTTCAAAAATGCGGATTCAGGTGCTTAGGCGTTTTGGGTGCCTGCCCGCCTAGCTTAGAGACAAGGTGCCTTCACCAAAATTGAAACCCCCCCACCCCAAACAAAAAAAAGGGGAGTTCTTAGGGCATGGTTTTAAGCCTTTGGGAGCTTTTAGAGCAATTTTAGAGCCCCAAACTCCTCGTGAAATAGATGAAAATATAATAGTACAATCACATAACTTATTTACGGATACATGTCTCAAAGAGATTGTAACTTGTAAGACATTAAAATACTTGAAATCCCAAATGTCATTGTAGGAAACTAGAAGTCTAGACTAGAAACAATACACAGAGTCAACAAGACAAAATAAAAAATCAAATACATCAAGTCATCAATAAAACAAGTAAATATATAGTAAAAGAAAAATAAAGGTAAAAGAAAAAACACATGATTTGCAACATAATATGTTGTAGAAAAATAAAATCAAAACCCTCTTTCAAATATGATAATACTTTAAAAATATCAAAATCCAATCGATATCGGTGCAAATTTCATCTATTGAGTCGCCAAAAGTCCTCAAAATCAACTACAAGAAGCTCTAAATCCACCCACGAACAATTGCCTTTGTTTTGGAAAGAAATCGCAAAAATCAAAACTTCATCGATCTTTCGATAAATCACAAAACAATAGTTTTTTGGGGAGTTTTTCTCACCCTAAATTTTTGTTTTGGGGGTTTATAATACCCCCCAAAACCCTTTTTCCCCCCTTTTTAGGGGAAAAAAATGATATTTTTTTTACCCTTGCTGAGGGTTTTTTTGGCCCTTCTGCAAACTGTATTGGGCGGCGCCTAGGTGGGCGCCCAGACTATAGCACCTAGGTGGCGTCTTGGCCGCCTAGGAGGGCGCCCAGAGACAAACCACATAAGTCCACAGCCCAGACAACACCTAGACGTTTTTTGAAAGTTTTCGCCTAGGCGGCAACCTAGGCAGTCGGGCGGCCGAATTTTCGAACACTAGTCTGAGCTTTCCATCCAACCATCATAATCAAGGAGGCATCCTAGAACCATTATCCCTAAGATCCTTCACCCATTTGCACTTCTATTCAAACAAGGATTAGGCCTCTCATAATCTTACACAATTAAGACTCTCTCATAGAAAACACCTCAAATTTTATTAGAAATCCTTAGTCAAAGTAAAAGATCTAATTCAAAAATAATTTGGTTAAATCATAACCAACTAAATCAAGATAACCTTTTAAAAGATTTTCATTTAACAACTTAACCCATAACAAACAAAGGACATAAGTGTTCCTCACTGGGCTAAGATGTGTGGTCCATGTGGGGTTTTCTGGCTGCTTATGTGTTTATTCCGATATGGAGCCAGCCATCAACAATATAGCTATAGCATTCCTGAACCCTCCCCTTTGCAACAACCAAGGGAGGGGGCGCAGTGCCTCGGCAAGTCTCCAACCTCAATGTCTAGAGGCAATTGGCGAGTAGCCCTCTTCAGTCTCACCAATCCCTTCATCCTTCTTCCTTTAGCTACCTAGAGCTAGAGCTACCTATCTTTCCTTTAGCTACCATAGCTAATCATAGCTACCTATCTTTCCTTTAGCTTACCTATATTAGCTAATTGTAGCTACCTAGAGCTATTGAAACCTATTCCCAACGTGTGGGGCTCGGCCCATGTCCTCACAATGTCGGTCACACTGTGCCCTTATAGTTTCAAAAAATTACAAAATCTAGAAAATAATATTCAAAATTCTAAATCTCATTTAAATCAAATCTACAAGTGGATTGGTACCAATAGGTTAGGAATAAGTCACATCTCTGAGATACTCCATCTATGCTAAAGTTCATTATCCATAATCATCTTCTCAAACCAAACCAACAGGACCTATGACCAACATTCAATCGTAAGGGTTCATGATTGGCCTGTCAAAGCTAGCTTATAAATGGCGGAACCACAAATCTCATGTGTGGATTACAAGTTCCCACCCCCCAAGTGCAGGCCATATCCATAAGGATGCACACACACATATAACATTAGTGCAAAGGAGAGCATTCTATGATACACATGCACACAGTTCCCTCCGTATGGGGGCTGCTTCCCAGAATGTGGTAGTCATGTGAACATGTTGTGGCAGTGGTTTGTTGAGGATTTGGCCCTTGCCTTTACAGATCTACAACCACATACAAGAATCCCCATGGCTTCCTGGCTCTCATTTCATCCCTGAACATTTCTCCGACCTTAACAAGGGATGACCTACTAAAGCCCTCAATGCCAGTGCATATGCCCAGATGTAAGGGTTTTGGACATGACCTAGACCACATACCATCAACCCAAAGTCAGCCAATCAACACTGCTTTGGAATGAACATCCATTATAAATTATTTATCCACACATGCTGTCAAGGCCTTTAAAGGTCAGAAATCCCAACACCCTCACCTTCACAAGGTGATATTTGAGGCAATTAATACCTCCCCAACTACTTCACACAAAATCCACATTTGCACCTTTCCTTCCTCTTGGGAAAAGTAATATCACCCCTATACTCTAAGCAGATCCACTTTCCCTAGTGACATGCTCCAAACTAAACCAATAGTAAATGGGGAACAACAACTAAGCAATCCTAGAACCTAAACCTATAGATATAAATTATCATCATCATCGTCAAAACCTTTTCCCAATTAATTGGGGTCAGCCACATGAATCCTAGTCCGCCATTTTGCTCTATTAAAGGTCATACCCTCAATGACGCCATAAGTTCCCATATTTTTTCTCACTACTTTCAACCAAGTCCTTTTACCCCTTGCCCTTTTGAGCTTTCTACTTGAATTAACTTGCACCTCCTAACAGGTGTTGTACTGGGTTTGTGTCACACATGGCCAACCCACCTAAGTCTACTTTGTCTCATCTTATCGCCTATTGGTGCCACACCTAAATTCTCCCGAATGTATACATTTAAAATTTTATCCCTTCTTGTCTAGCCACTCATCCATCTCAACAACCTAATCTCAACTACACTCATTCTATAGGTATGTTGCTTTTTAACAACCCAATATTCCACCCCATAAAATAAGTTGGTCTCACATCTGTCCTATAGAACTTGCCCTTCAGCTTCATTAGTATGCGGTGATCGCATAAAACTCCAGTTGCACATCTCCACTTCACCCACCCAGCTCTAATTCCATGTGCGACATCTTCCTCAATCTCTCCATTTTCTTGGATTATTGACCCAAGATAGTGAAAATGTGCTCTTTTTTGTATTTTTTGGCCATTAATCTTAACTACTTCTTTGTCTCTATTCCTATTATTACTAAACTTGCATTTCATGTACTGTCTTAGTCCAGCTAATTTTAAAACCTTTAGATTCTAAAGCATCCCTCCAAAGTTATAACTTTGTGTTGAAGTCGTTTTGGGTCTCATCGATCAAAACTATATCATCGCGAACAACATGCACTATGGTATCTCATCTTGTAAGTGCCTAGTTAAGTTGTCCATAACTACGACAAAGCGGAACGGGCTCAATGTTAACCCATGATGTAGACTTATTGTCATTGAAAACTCACTCGTCTCTCCAGTAGTTGTTCGTACACTAATTAGCGCTCCCTTGTACATATCTCTCACAAAATTGATGTAGTGTCTTGAGACACCTTTCTTTTCCAATACCCACGAAATCAAATCTCTAAATTATGATAAGTTTTCTATAGATCAATAAAGATCGTGTGGATTTCTTTTCCCTTCGCACTGAACTTCTCAATCAGTTGCCTATGTAAGAAAATAGCCTCTGTTGTTGACCTCCCTAGCATAAAATTGAATTTGGTTTTTGATATACTCGTTTCATGTCTTAGTCGTTGCTCAATCAATCTCTCCCACAGCTTCATACTGTTCCTCATAAGTTTGATCCCTCGATAGTTAGCACAATTCTGTACGTCTCGTTTGTTTTTGTAAAGAGGTACCACAATACTTTTCCTCTATCCGTTTGCCATTTTCTTTGTTCTCAACATCTTGTTGGGCAGCTTAGTCGCCCAGTCAATCCCAATCCACCCCACCATCCGTTTGCCATTTTCTTTGTTCTCAACATCTTGTTGAGCAGCTTAGTCAGCCAGTCAATCCCAATCTACCCCATGCACTTCCAAACCTCTATCGGGATACCATCTGATCGAAAAGCATCAGACGCACAAACACATTGAAAAAAAAATATTTCCACACCCAAGAGGTTGCTTGTCTCAAGTTCTCTCAAACAATCATGGCCGCATTTGAACTGAATACATTTCAGTGAGGATTGGAATCCTTAAATGAATTAGACAAGCAAACACATGTATTAAAAAAATTAAGCATTTGAAGCAAAAAATAGCTCATTCCCATTATTTTCTCAAAAAAATCGTCGTTTGCACCCAAGCTTGAATGCAACAAGGCTTGGGTGGCGAATGACATCCCTAAACGCATTACATGTGAATATATTTTTAGAAATACATAAAACAATTTTGTGTGAAAAATATAAAAAAAAAAAGGAAAATATAAATAAAGTAAGGATAATGAAAATTAGGGGAAACAAATCTGATCAATTAGGAGTAATTCGTGAGAAACCAAGAATAAATTAGGGAAAACACTCTATTATAAAAAATTATAAAAAAAATGAAAAATAAAAAAACAAGTACATGTTTATAAAGATATTCCTTGCTAAAACAAAATTTCATGACATTTTTCTCAATGCTCTAGATAAGTTTTTACATATTATTCAAATAAAGAACGTATTCGAACAAAATTAGATGATCTAGCTAGTGCCGACAAACAAAAAACTATGTGAACAGAAGAAGCACAGATCTACATTGACCTGGAGTATTTGGAAGAAAATGAACCGGACCTAGAGTATTATAGTAAAACAGTCACATTGAATAAATAAACTGAAATTTATGAAAAATAAACACTAAAAAACTAATTACCAATCACAGGACGACCCTCAATGTCTACAACATAGAACCCCCAATTGTAGTTTTTTAGGCTAGGCTTGGGATCAACTATATATTTAAGGTTAACCAATGCTTCTTCCAACTCGAAATGCAGATTTCTAATTTCTCAAGGGAGTCAAAGCCCAAACAGCAAGGATCTGATATACCGTTTTAATAACATAGTAAATGGTGCCCAAAAAGAGTATAAGAACATGCAACAAGAAAAATCAAATGCAATGTAAATTACAATTGATGTATTTAATTACGTCAATAATTAGCTAATAATTATGGGAGTTAAGATGCTAGAAACCACCAGGATTCCGATTCTACAGGCCACACAAGGATTCCGATTCTACAGCTGTCAGCAGCCCTTTGCGCTGCCTCAAGGAGTTCTCCCGCTCCTCATTAGGCCTTGCCATCATGGAAGAAGTGCCATGAATATCACTCAGTGGGTCATTCTCATCCGCGGAGGATTGCTGCCCTTGTGGAGATCTTAGAACCCATTACATAATAACTCGAAAACATTCCGGCATATACCTAGAATAGCAAATGGGTAGTCTATCTCTCAGTCATCTCGCATATAATACATTTACTATTTGTTTGCATCACCAGATGCAACTTAAAGTATATAACTCCATGACGTTCAAAAGAATTTAGAAAACATAAAAACAAGAAAACGGAAACATCATGACATGCATACACATACAAATGTAGTAAACCAAATACAAGAGGGTACTAGTGAAATAGTGCCACATTCATGAAAGGTTTGAGCCTACACCATTAAATCATTCTAGGGCTAACCCAGGCCAAGCCTGGGTCCCTAGAGGGCCAGCCCTAGCCTGGCCCTGCACGGCCCTAATGGGGCCAAAGGGGCCTTGGACCAAGCACTAGCCCTGTCTGGGAAGGGCTGGGCCTAATTAAAAACAAAGCAAAAATAAATAAAAGAAAACATACAAAACCGGGCCCTTGGGCCATATTTTGTCGCCCAGGCCCTAGTTTTTTTGGGTTAGGCCTCCCGGCCCATTAGCAGCCTAAACCATTCTAGAAAACGTCTGCCAAACGGGGACTCCACCTCAAGAAAAACCATTTTATGCTCTTTTTTTTCCAAATATCTTCAGACAAACTGAATAAATTGAAGTTCAAAATCACTCAGCAACAACCAGTGCTATACTTCACACATCTTGACTTTCCTGTTTTTTCCAAAGTAACCACCCCTTTCAAACATGTCAACAATTTCTTTTGTCCAAAATTTAATGCATACATGCCTTGTTTGCAGTCTTCATAAGTCTATCCTAATGAGAGGTGCATAACAACTTGGCTTGTGGAACTCTAGGACCCAGGATGAAGATTCATATGGGATTTACACAATAATTACTCCACCTTCACATCACAAAATAAGAAGATTACATTTAAAAAATACAAGAAATGCTAATAGAAGATTTATACTTTGTTTACTAACCCAAAAGGAACCTGAACTTATTTTTACATTCATTATCATTTTTAGCTTATGATTAGTGATACCTTATAGGAATCTCCAGAGTCCAAACACTACATCAACTTGGTGAGAGATATGTATGATGGAGTGCTAACTAGTGACTAACAACTAGTAGAGAGACGTGTGAGTTTTTAGTAACAATAGGTCTATATCAGGGGTCAGCATTGGGCCCGTACCTCTTTGATCGATCTTGAAATGGCGCCAACACAAAGTTAGAACTTGGGAGGGATGATTTAGAATCTAAAGGTTTTAGAATCAACCAGACTAAGACAGAGTATATGGAATACAAGTTTCGTAATAATAGGCATACAGACGAGGAAGTAGTTAAGATTGACGACCATGAAGTACCAAAAAAACTGCACTTTCAATATCTAGGATCGATAATCCAAGAAAATCGAGAGATTGAGGAAGATGTCTCATACATAATTAGAACTAGGTAGGCGAAGTGGAGATGTACCGGAATTTTATGTGATCGCCGCATACCAATGAAGTTGAAGGGCAAGTTCTATAGGACAGCTATGAGACTAGCTTTGCTCTATGGGGTGGATCGTTGGGCGGACAAAAAAAATATACTCATAGAATGAGTGAAGCGAAGATTAGAATGTTGAGATGGATGAGTGGCAAGACAAGAAGGGATAGAATTCGATATGAATGTATTCAAAAAAATTTAGGTGTGGCACCGATAGGCGATAAGATGAGAGAGAGTAGTCTTAGGTAGGCTAGTCATGTGTGGCACAGGCTCAATACAACACTTGTTAGGAGGTGTGAGTTAGTTCCAGTGGAAGGCTCAAAAAAGGCAAGGGGTAGGCCTAAAAGGACATGGTTAGAAGTAGTCAGAAAGGATATAGGGACTAATGGCCTCACTGAGAGTATGGCCCTTAATAGAGCATAATGGCGGACTAGGATTCGTGTAACCGACCCTAATTAATTAGGAAAAGGCAATGATGATGATTAGTAATACCTTATGTTGAGCATCATCAACCATCAGTTTATTGGTGAGGTATATCCGCGTCATCTATTTATTTTGTAATGCTCACTTGGACTTGGTTAGCTTTTAAAAGAACTTTAAAGATCAACACAATGTGAATTGTCATATTAAGTAAATATATGAAATTAGGAAAATTTTATCCAGTACATCTAAACATTGCCAGACAATCAAGGAACAATGAAGTCCTTTCCTATTTCTCTAACACAGCAATGAAATTTAATTGAATAAAAAATCTTTCCAAAGCAAGTGTCGTTAAAATAAAATAAAATAAAATAAAAAACTCAATTAGAAAAATGTATATTGGGGTGTCAAGATATAAATGCACTTTGGGCATTACTATCATTTTTGTATTTCTTTTGTACTTATGTATATTTTCTTCCCCCCGGGCCAAAAGCAAAAAAAAAAAGAAGCCACCCCCAACTTTCAAGATCATAGAATGAGTGTAGCTGAGATGAAGATGTTGAGATGGTTGAGTAAAAAAGACAATATATGATAGAATATAGAATGTTCTTTTTCATCTCTCTCCCCCTGCCCCCCCAGGTCCAAAATAAAAAAAATAAAAAAAAGAAGCAACCCCCAAATTTCAAGATCATAAAATGAGTGTAGCTGAGATGACGATGTTAAGATGGATGAGTAAAAAGACAAGAAATGATAGAATTTAGAATAGATACATCCAAAGGAACTTGTGGGTGGCACTAATAGGCAACAAGATGAGGGAACGTGGACTTAGGTGGTTTGGCCATCTGCAGCATCGACCTAAAACAAAACCAGCTAGGAGGAGAGATTAGGCTGACATGGAAGGCTCTAAATAGGCAAGGGGAAGGCCCAAAAGGACATGGATAGAATAGTGAGATATCCTGACTTAATGGTCTGACTGAGTGTAGACAAAATCCAAATGATAAATTTGTGATTCTTATAAATCAAATATAGTTATACCTAATAATTATTGACCAAACCAAATGAAAGAAACTTCCATCTTTCTAGATTCTAGTAATTGGTAATGGTTATGAATCAAGGGGTTTATTCATAGCTATTTTTGTTTGAGTCAAATTCATATTTGTTTCGGATGATGATGATGATGAAGCGTACATTGCAAAACGTCTCAGAGCTCTAGTAATTACTGTTCATAGTAATTGAATATTACAATGGAATGGTTTGTAGAATCAGTAAGACTGCCTTTTTCATAATTTGTGCACGCCACGTCTTCTGCACTTCGATGCAAAACTTAAGCGCTTCAACCCTAAAATTCCTACATAGGAAATGCAGTAGGCAGTGGCATCTAAAACATATAAAAAAAAATGAAGGTCTAACCAGGTATTTTAAAGTTTCAAAACCCAAAAGAATGTCACTTAGAAGCAAAATATAATAAACCATGACAGATGCTAAAGAATAGTAGACTTCTTCAATGGAAGTACCACAAACACTCACACTAAGAAAAGGACAATGACACATTCTAACTCTATTGTGAACCCCTACATGGCAATGACACTGAAATGCTCGTTGATATTGACATACAGCAGGAGAGGTCTAAAACAATGCCAAAGTCGCACTCAAAATGGACGTTAAGAAATATTTGTGAAAATGAGATTTCAAGAGAGAGAGAGAGCGAGAGAGAGAGAAAGAGAGAGAGGCTGCAAGTCATTCCACACCTTTTCCGATTGATGGGAGGTTCTATTCATTTCACTTTACATAATAAAACTTCAGCATATGTTACATTAATGCTATACACATAAGTTACTACATCTACACTCCTTTTAAAATTATAAAATTACAGCAAGGCCTCCACACTGTCACTGCACATCAAATTTAAAATTCTGCCCCTGCACTGCTCCTACACAACACTTCCTCCTAACAGCCCCCACTCAAGCTGTACTCTGGCTTGAACCATGGATATCTTGGCCATAAGAACCCCATGGCTGATCTACATCAATGCCTTAGGAAAAATATCAGCAATCTGATTTTTAATCCCAACAAACTTAGCTTCAATTTCTTGGTCGTCTATTGTTTCTGAACAAAATGTTGATCTATTTCTGTATGTTTTGGTTTTCCATGATGCTTTAATTCAGTGGTATGTGGATTGCCCATTGATTGTCACAAGAAATAATAACTTTGAGATGTCTTGACCATGTGAGGTGAGAAGGCAGCGAATCCACGCAATTTCTGATGTAACAGCAGCCATTGATATATATTCTGCTTCAGTACTTGAGTGTGCAATTTTCTTCTACCCCACGGGATAAGATTCCTACCAAGGAAGACACGGCATCCAAAAACAAACCTCCATTTATCAGGATCTCCTGCCCAATCTGCATCTGAACAAGCTACTACACTAAAGGATCACCCTTTAACAACACACCTTGGGTGTATACCATAGTTGTTGGAAATGCCTAGGAAACCGAATCATTTTAGGAACTGGAATTGCTGAATCGTGGCTGGCTAGAAGATTCATGTCTTAGGAATCGTTGTCCGTACAATAAGAATCGTGGGAAACAAGATTCCTAGTTTTTGAAAATCGTGTTTCGATCAAAATAGATCCAAGTTTCTTCCACATATGATATCGAGATTTCATCCTCCTTGGAATCAAGATTCCCATCCCCCTAGAATCGATACCCCAGGAGTCAAGATTCATTCATATGCGGAATCGAGTTTTTGACATCGATCGAATCAACTTTCTGACATTTGTAGACCATAGATATGTTGTTGTTCGAATCAAGATTCTAGCATATTTGGAATCAAGTTTATGAAGGACATGGATCAAAGATCCATGCTAGTTTGAGATAGAGATTTACAATAATATGAAATGTGGAATGCGTTTGACGACCCCTACCAGGAATCAAGATTTCATTTTTATGGAGAAGGAAGCCACAAGCACATCTTGAGCCTCATCAACTTTAGAATCTATATTGGATGTCTTTTATTAGAAGGTTACCCAAATTTTAAAGAGATTGTGTCAACTATTGAACTTACTATCATTATATACAAAAGACAAGTATTTCTAAATTGTCATTTAAAATTCATTATTATAAATACAAAATAGGATTTTGTTTATGCCATGGTTTCACTTTTGATTGTATGTTTTGCATTTACCAATTATATTTTAAATTTAAAGTAAAGGTCATCCAAGGTGGCACAAGTAAAATAATGACACCCTGCAACCACTAGAAGCATTCGAAGGAAGATTTCTACTCCAATTGACGTGGAATCAAGATTTAATCCACGCTGGAATCCAGATTCGATATATTTAGGAACGTCTACCCACAATGAATGGGTTCAAGTTTCTAAAGATGTGTTGGATCGAGATTCTGAAATTAAAGAATCGAGCTTCCTTGGTTACGATATATGGTTTCTAAAGATGTGTTGAATCGAGATTCTGAAATTAAGGAATCGAGTTTCTTTGGTTCCGAAAAATGGTTTCTCAGATGTGTCAAATCGAGATTCCAAAATTAAGGAATCGAGTTTCCTTAGTTCGAAAAACAATTTCCGTTGAGATTCCTTAACGGAAACATGGAATCGGGTTTCGGAACCGGAAACGTGAGGTCAGTGGAGAGACTCCGGTAACTATGGTGTATACCAATATCTCGATCTCAACTTGTTGGGAAGCTGGATTCCAACTTTTGGGATCGCATCCTAAATTCTAAAGGTCCAAGGCCCATCTGGTAAAAGTTTTTTTTTTCTCTTTGAGAAATATATAGGATATGTTTTTGCAATATAATTCCTTTCATTTTTTAATGGATATGCATTTAGGACTTGTCCTCACAAAAGATCAATCTAACATGGGTGATTTATATCAACTGATCCCTAAGGAATTTAGATCATGTTCCCCCATATGGGAGCAAAATCAGCCCAAGTACAACCCCCTAGAGTGTGGGATCGACAGGACGACCACCAACTTGGGAGACCCTGGTGACTAAGTTATAATGACAAGTGAGTAATCAATTTGTCTTCTTTGAAAACCACAAGACCTGATCTCGTTTGAAAACCTTTTTAAATCATGCCCTTGATATCAGCCCATATATTGCTTGTTTTAGCCTAGAACCTTCAACTGCAGATCTCCCTCGCTATAATTGGGCAGCTGCTCCATACACACTTCTTCCTTCAAGTCATCATTTAGGAATGCATTCTTCACAACTACTTCATATAATGACCAACCATGTGTGACAGCAAGGAAAACAAAGAGTGTACTTGTCCCCATTTTGACTACATGACTAAAGGTCTCAACATACTTATCCACGCTCATGTGTATATGCTTTTGCTACAGAAGAAGCTTTAAACCATTCAATACTTCCATTTGCTTTGTGCTTCACTTTAACCACCCATTTGCAACCAACCACATTACTACCAATTGGTCTATCCACTTTCTCCCATGCATCTTTCTTCATTCATAGCTTCTACCTACCTGTAATGTTTCTTGCCACTAAGTAACCAGGGGTTCCAGATATTTTTGTATCTCTGCCATAGACATTTGATGTTGACGGCACAATGCTTCATACCCATTTTTCAACTGGGTGTTTGATTTGGATCTTCTGGCTGGGATAACTTGATCATGGGCATTGGAGTTCACTGCTTGATCATTACATGTTACACCGTCTCTAGTTAGAATGGGTTGTCTTCCTACATCATTGGGCTATTGCATATTTTTGAAGGTCGCATTTTTTCAGTTTGAACCCCCAAACATGTCCTTTCATTCTAGGAAGGCAATTAATACCCATATCAACTACTGCATGTTTGTGCCGTCTTCTATAAGTAAGCAATGGCCTATTATTATGGTTTGGACCTGCTGTAAAAATGATCACTGACAGCTAACATTTGAGACAGTCGATGGATTTTAATGAAGCTCTTCAAGCGTCTTTTTCTTTTCTATGAATTTGTTTAATCAGCATAGGATCAGATCCATCTAAGTGACCCACAAGGCCATGATTTCAAATGAAATACAAGATTTGATGATTCCATGTGAGGAAATTCATCGAGGTCAACCTTTCATAGAAACAAGTTGGGGAAGAAATGAAGAATTGAGGGGAAGGGCCATTAAATGGGGACAGATTATCTTTTCCCTTTTTTTTGCGGTGAATTTTCAGGCCCCTTTTCTTTGTGTAATCGATTAAAGGGATCTTCTGTTTTTAAGAAATGGATTTTGGAGAGCTAATGGAGCTGCCCCTTTTTTTATAGAAGAAATCAAGAAAAGAGGATAAGAGAGAGATTAAGCATAAAAGAATTAGATGAAAAATGTAAGGTAGAGAATCAAACGAGGGTTAAGAAAAGAATCAGAATCAGAAAAACAAGAGTTGAAGTTAGGACTTATGAGAGCAAATTAGATGAAGAATAAGAGAAAGGAACTAGAGGAAAAAATAATCAGTTTTAAAGGGAGGAGAAAAGACATGGAATAAGATTTGATAAGGAGAAAGAACATGAAACTAAGTTAGATCTAAGGTCGGGCTACTACCAGTTGCAGATCGGGCTGAGCACAAGACGACTTGCGTAACGAGGTATGGTGCTTTTGAGTTCCTAGGAACGCCTTTTTGAGTTCCTAGTTCCTAGTAATGCATTAGAATTTTCGATTTAGGGTTAGAGAGAAGAGAAGCATTGTCATTCAGGGTTTTGAAGAACATGAAGAAGATCGATTAAGGTTTTCAAGTAAGGGTTTAGGTGGACAGAAAATAACAAGGAAGAAAATGACTGGATCAGTTAGGGTTTTGATGAAGTAGAAATATGAGTGAAAGTGAAGAGATTATGGGTAACTTGATTGTACTGAGAAGATCTGTGATCCGCACTGATACCAAATGAAAAATGAGATTTGGAGAGAGAGAGAGAGAGAGAGAAATGGGCTGCAAGTCATTCCACACCATTTTAGATTGTTGGTACGATCGATTTGTTTCACCTTATATATTAGAACATTAGGATATGATACTCCATCAGTAACCATTACAAAAAGTTACTCAATGATGACCCTTCATGGATTCGCCTGCATAAGCTGTGGCCAAAGTTGTAAGTTCCTTAAGCAGATCCTATGTCATCCCCATAATATATTAAATCTACACTCCTTTCATCATCATATCATCAGAGCTTTTTCCCAACTAGTTGCGGCTGGCTTACATCTACACTCCTTTACCATTATAAAATTATAGCACTGCACTCAAAATGCTGCACATCAAAATTACAATTATACTCATCACTTACGAGCAATACTGACTGACAACATCATCAACACATGATATTAAATTAAATATACGTAATATATGAATCAAACTAAAGAGTTCATATATTATATATATAGTTCACAATATTATGGTGCAGGATAAAGATACCTAAGAGACTTAACTCCAGGCTTGACAAGTTGAGACCCTACTTGGGAGACACTCGAGGTGACTTCTGTTGACCTATCCATATCTGATTGGCCTTTGAAACGCAATATATGAGGGATTTGAGCAAGTCAATGTGGGACTCATTGGGCCCTAGTAGGCAAAGGCTGATCCCTTGCATGACTTGCCTAGTCATAGATTTCCCGAGTCCATGCAATTTCAGGCCTCTCAAAGCCTCAATAAATTTCAAACCATTTTATTGATATCGGGCATGTTTTGCACAATTTTAGGGGAATAGGAAATGTTTTACCATTTTTTCACTCCCCAAAAGTACTTGTCAGCCCAAACACATAGAATCAACATTAATGAGTTTTTTAACAACAATCGTTTTGGTTTTCTGATTTTCATCTTTCATGTTTTTCTATATAACTTTAGCCATTTTGTTGCTGTTTATGATTATGGGAGAAAGAGAGCATTTATTGGTGATTTAGCATTCAAAAGATTTTATTTTGTTGACAACCCACGAGGAAATTGTCTTTCAGGTAAAGCTCAAGAGCTTATTGGGTTCTTTGAATACTTTTGACACTAATTTTCTAGTTTAAAGGCCTATGATGTCAGAGAAACAAAAATAACCTAAGGGCATGGATTATAGGAGAACAACAACTAGTCAATTGTATGCTGACTACTGCTTTATCTAAATAGAAAAGTCTTCATTCGACAAGGCATACAATCAGCAATATCGCAATAAAGTACTTATTTTCCAGTGGCGCAATCTGTCTGATATGCACTATGCACTATGGTTTTAAGGGAAGCATTTTACCACAGGATCTTTCAATTGTGGTGCATGACTTGGCCTGTCACCATATCACAACAAACCACAAGGTCTGGGGATGATTTGAACATGTAAATTGACGGAAGTATAAAATGTCAAATCCAAAATGTGTACATGTTTAAGTGTACATCTGTTCACTATGCCAAGGTTCAAGAGTAATTAAGGAAATTATTTTATTCTTTATGTCCTAAATATGTATTACAACACAAGCAGGTGTTTCTAATACTTGAACATATCTCATACTTCATATTAGTGACAGAGATCACCTCTATTGAGATCACTTAGTGAATGGTATAGGATATAACAGGCCTATGGCATCAGGCACCTAACAACCAATGCATCAAAATATATGTTTACAACTCGATTCATGGATTTGAGTTGGTTCAGGCACCTACCAAGCTCCAATACATTTATACATGCTGGATACCAAAAGAAATGAGAGTATTATTGTTAATGGATTAGGGAAGAAGACAAGCTCAAACACTGATAGATAAGACAAAACTACAAATTTAAAACTATCAATCTGAATTCCATGAACAGGACCATTAGGGGATTCACTAATTGAACAGAACAAGCCATAAACTATACTCACATCACTTTATATTTATAAGGAAATTTGGTCACAAATCAAATTTTTTAGGAAGATCTCCATTATTGGAACACTTATATTTTTTCCTTTTCCTTTTTTTTTTTTTCTTTTTTTTTGAAAAGGTGTGCAACAGTGAAATTTTAAGAACCTTCAAATGCTTCAATCCTTCAGCCAAGAATTCAGAAATTAGATATACATTGACTCAGATTGACAAAGTTATGGCTTGCAACTATTACCATTTATTCAGAACTTTATGTAATTAATGAAATATTAGGCCCAGAGTCACATTAAAACTTTCTTTTTTTTTTTAATAAAAGAAAGAACATATAAACATTTGGATATAGTGCAGTCCAAAATAGTCGAGAAAAAAAAATCCAATATGACATTCTCACCAAGAACTTCAAAGTGGAAACATAACACTGCACAAATTACTATAATAAATTAGGAGGGACACAACCAACTTGGAATACCTGAACAACATCTTCCCCTTTGATTACCCTTCCAAACACAGTAATCTTATCATTCAAATCTGGAATGGGTGCAGTTGTTATGAAAATCTCAAATCCTGTATTGTCTTGTTTGGGCTTTGAAGTTCCAATCATAAATGCCTCATGCTTTGGACTGGACATGTCAGAAAAATAAAATGACATGAGCCATTATATCCAGGAAAGGAAGATCCCAGAAACAAATGGTACAAAGAATTATATCTTTAACAATAGAGACTTTTATTACTTTTGATTCATACCCTCAAGTGAAGATTGTAGGAATAGGAATAAGTTGGAGAAAATCTAGCTAACAAACCTGATAGCAAGCTGACTGTGGGATTTACCACTAAAAGTCCATTCCTCAGCAGATCCAACCTCCTTTGGGTCCCCTCCTTGAATAACATAGTGTTTTATCACTCGGTGAAAAAGCAAACCTTTGAAGTAACCCCTCTGACTGGAACAGAAGCTCCATATAAGTTTCAATAAGATTTAGGAATAAGTCACTCTATGAGTAAACAACGTAGCAGAATTTATTTACCTCAAAGCAGAAAATGCTGGTAACCACAAGAGAAGCAAACTAAGGCTCGCATGATCAACATAGAAAGGCAAATAACTTGTGGATTTTTATATCTAATTACCAGTATAAATTGCATTCTACCTCACTTGTGAAATACGTAATATCAAAGGTTTCAAACACCCAAATTATAACTCCAACTCCAAAAATGAGCATATTAGCAAGCATGCATGAACACACACAAGGACCACAACATCCCTGAGGAAGCACCATGACCGATCCAAAATACTCAGCATTTGTAATTCATGGAGCAACAGGTAGACATTCTCACAAATAATTATCGTTGTCATCATCATCATCATCATCATCATCATCATCATCATCACTAGAGCCTTTTCCCAATTATTTTGGGTCAGCTACATGAATCATGGTCCGCCATTCTGCCCTATCAAAGGCCATATCCTCAAACATTCTCATAGATAATTTGAATCTCAAATTTTCGTGTAGTTCAGAAGAAGCTTTTAAAATACTAAAAATTATAGCCCAACTACAATTAATAAGAATCATATACATGAAGAACATTTTGCGACTTGCTTGTGCACAAATTCACATCATACAACTCTCCAAACTCTAGAAGCATGGCAGAGTTATCATGCCAGTAACTGAGATGTAACCCTCTTACACCACGCGGTAATAATTTGCACATGCAATCTTCCATGGGTACGTACAAATCTTGTGAATACAAACTTGCTTTTTGTATACCTTCCAATTGTCCTCAAATACCGTGTGGTTGGGCCAGCTAACCTACTTCACTAAAACAGATGGCCATCTCTGTAAAGCCCAACAACTAGCAAGAAGATGACACGTTGGAGAAGCATAGTTGTAAATATATATGGCACAAAAAACTGCAAATAAACATGAAAGGAAGAATGTAAAATGGCAAATCTTCCATGCAGCCTTTAACAAGAATTGCTTCTATTATACCCAAAGAAACACCATACCCTCACATGTTGAAACACATACTCTATTTAAAGCTATTTCATTAGGCACCACCACTCCAAAGTCCAAAGGAAAGCAAATTGGACTTCAACAAACTCCCAACTAAGTCCTTTTGGAATCTGAAATGCAACATATTTTGGTTAGCCTAGATCTAACAAAGTTAAAGTGAACCTTAAACAAGGACAGAATGTTGATCTTCCAGAGATCAAACATCATCAAAGGCCCTCTAGCACTACGTCTAGTAGATGCCTCCATGCAGACTAACACACATGTGGAAGGATTTCAGAAGGTTTGAAACACCCACCAAGAAAGAGTTCTAAAGCTTACAAACTTGACTAATAAAGTAAACTAGTCCACCCAACACAACAACCCAAACATGACAGCCCAACATGCATCCACAGACACAAACACAAAGACAGATTTTTAACTATATTTTGTAAGCAAGTTGGGGAATAATAATATATCGGTAAACCAAAATATCGGTAATAAATCAGTTTTATTCCAAAAAGTTTGAGGCAAAAAATCAGATCAAAAATACAGATCACCCAAATTAGGTAAGATATAAAATATTTCGGATTTGGCGCGAAAAGACGGAGTGAAAAAACCGGCTATGTAAAGATGACACAAAATAGTATTATGATATGCAGTTATTGTATGGATGCATTAAAGCCATTGAAGATTGAACGATAACTTTTTGTCCTTACCTAGCATCATTGGGTAATACTTGACAATTTTTGGTCTAAAACTTTCAATAAATACAATGAAAATGCTTACTACAACAAATAAACACCTATAGATTTCTAGGGAGCATACAATGAAACAACAACAACAATAATATTAAACACAAAAACTATATTAGAAAATAAGAAGAACTAAGATTATCTTTTTGAACAGAAAACGATAAAAGTCCTTCAGTATAGGATTGCAGTTAGCTAAAACACAAAAACTGAACAATGTAAAATAGTGGTCCATCAAAAATGGTATACTGAAATATTTTTTTTTTTTATAGAAGTTTACTTAACATTAAATAAAAGGAGTTACATCGGTACAGTGAGGTCCACCACGCATGAACGTCAACTGTGTCATGGTCCATGAGTGGAGGACCAGACGAGATAGATACAACCACTGAGAGGGGCTGATAGAAATGCCCAGTTACAAAAGCGGACAAAAGGAAAGCATAGAATCTCAGTTACAAAAGCGGACAAAGGACAACAAAGAAGGGCTTATAGTATTTGCCCTTTACACAGACTATTACAAATTGGACAAAAGAAAACTGAGTGGGGGCTTATAGTTTTGCCCTTTCACCCATACTAACTGCTTCCATTTAGGTATGTTGCCGGGCAGCTTCTTTAGCCAGTGCATCTGCGGTTGCATTTGCGGTTCTTTGGGTGTGCTTCCAAGTGACTTCCAAGTCCCTGCATAAGTGTTCAATTTCATCAAAAATATGTGTCAAATACCAAGGTGGATCGCTTATCCCAGAACCCCAGTTACTAATGTTGTTGGCATCTCCTTCAATCTATAGTATTCTTCCCCAAGGGTGGTTAAAATACTTGATTCCAATTAGAAGGGCTTTGGCTTCGGTTGTCTGTGAGTCCTTAATTCCTATGTATTCTGAATAGGTGAGAAGGATTCGTCCTTGATGATTTCTATACACCCCCCCTACGCCTGCCGGACCTGAGTTTCCCAAAGAGCTCCCATCAAAGTTGAGCTTTATTTGATCCTCTGAAGGAGGAGTCCATCGAGGGGTGCTTTGACTCCTGCGATGACTGAGGTTAAGGAGATTTTCCCATTCACACATAAAGGAATAGGTAGAGATACCCACAAATAGTTTATGGTGGGATGCCCAAAAAATAACAGAGGACGTTATTTTTGGAACGTGGTCTGGAAAGTATTCTTAACTCCTCGAAAGATCCTAGAGTTCTTTCCCCCAATATGTGCCAAAGGGCAGCAGCGACAGAGGCTTTCCATAGAATTTTCCCCGATTTCCTAAACCTGTCCTCATAGGTCTATGCTAACAAAGCTTGGATTGAAGGTGGAAGAACCCACGAGAGACTAAATAATTGAATAAGTTGACTCCAAATTGAGTATGTGAAGTCGCAGTGTAATAACATATGTGATATTGTTTCTTCTTCTTTAAGGCACATTATACATCTGTTAGGAAATTGAAATCCTCTTTTCTGAAGGTTGTCTATGGTTAGGGGCCTACCTAGAGTCGCTAACCACTGAAAGAGTTGAGTCCTTGGTGGGGCTATAGAGTCCCACACTCTATTTGATAAGTCAACTATGTTTGTCCCATCTACCAAGACCCTATAGAAGGAGGCTACTGTGAACCTCCTTGAGGCTGATGGGGTCCAAATCATGGAGTCCATCCCTGACAGTGATAAGAAAACTCCATGGAGTTCAGAGCTGAGTGTAGAAAATTGAAGAAGTTCTTCATCAGACAGAGACCTTCTAAAAGATGGGTTCCAATCCCTACTGTTGCCAGAGAGAGTCATTTCGTTCACTATCATTGACTCTTTACAGTTGGAGATCGAATAAAGGAGGGGGAATCTATCTTTTAGGGATGAACAGTCAATCCACAAATCCTCCCAAAATCTCACTCTATTTCCTCCTCTTGCATGAAAGCAAATATTAGATCTAAACCGGGGGAGGAGGGATACCAGAGTTTTCCAGATACCTGATCCTGTGGAAAAGTAGTTGGTCTTTGGCAGCCACCTTTGTGAGGAGATATAATATTTGCTTCTTATCACCTGCATCCAAAGTTGGTTCTCATGATTTGCTAACCTCCACCATTTCCCCAAAAGTGCCCAATTCTGATTCCTTAGGTCTCTTATCCCCAAACCTTCCTTCTTCTTGTGTGTACAAATCTTGTTCCAAGATACTAAGTGGAATTTCTTCGTTTCTGCTGAGCCCGACCATAGGAAATTCCTCATAAGTTGTTGTATCCTTTTAGAAACTGAAGCTGGAATTTGAAAGAGCGACATGAAGTAAATAGGGGTATTGGCAAGGGAAGCTTTGATGAGAGTACTTCTGCCAGCCATAGACAGATACCGCCCTTTCCATCCTGCCAGTCTTCTGTCTATTTTATCAATGACGTGGGCCCACAGCTGCTTTTTGGGTTTTCCAAGGCCGAGGGGAAGCCCTAAGTAGAAGGTTGAGATTTCTTCCACTGCACACTCCTAATCTGTGATAAAGTTCCTGGTTAGGGAGGGATTAAGACCAACTCCAAGCATTTTAGATTTCGCGCCATATTGACCTTAAAGCCGGTGGCCAACTCAAAACAAGCAAGGAATACTTTTAGGTTCTGAACTTCGATCTTATTTGCATCAAGGAATGCCAAGGTGTCATCTGCATATTGTAAGTGTGACACACTTGGGCCGGTTGTACTTGTTTTGAATCCAAAAAGTAAACCAGCCTGGAAGATCGCTGAAGACCTCTCCCACTATCGTGAAAAGGAAAGGGGAGATTGTCTTAGACCCCTGGACGAAGGGAAGAATCCCTTAAGAGAACCGTTAACTAAGATGAAGAAATAAGGACTAGAGTAGCAACCTCTTATCCACATTCTCCATCTCTCGCCGAATCCCATTCTGGATAGGGTTTGTTCTAGGATTGTCCAATCGATGTGGTCATACGCCTTCTCCCAGTCAATTTTGAAGATGAGCCCTGGCTTTTTTGTCTAAAGCGAGAGTGAATGCATTTGTGAGCTACGAGGACTCCATCCAGTATTTGTCTATTCTTAATGAACGCTGACTGAGATGGGGATATGACCAAATTGAGGACCTTTTCGATCCTGGAAGCCAAGACTTTTAAAAGGATCTTGTAAAAGAAATTGAGGACGCTGATAGGACGAAAGTCTTTAATGTCTTGGGCTCCTTCTAACTTTGGCACCATCACTAAGAAGGCTGCATTCAAGGCTTTATTTAGTTTTCCATGCCTATAGAATTCCTAGAAGAACAGATTGAAATCTTCCTTAAAGGTGGTCCAGAATGTTTTGAAGAAAGCCATGGGGAAACTGTCTGGACCAGGTGCCTAATCAGAGGTCAGGTCATTCACCGCCTTCTCAATTCTTCCTCGGAAAAAGGTCGTTCTAGCCAGTCTGCTCTATGGGTGGGCACGGTTTTGAATACTAGGTCTCCCATGGTGGGTCTAGGTAGGTTTTGAGCTGAGTAAAGGTTCTTCAAGTGGGAAACGATGGCTTCTTCAATTGCTGGAGCAGAATCTATCACCGATTCGCCCACTTTGATGGTCTGAATCAAGTTAGCTCAGTGTCTGCTATTCGCAACTCTATGGAAGAACTTGGTATTTAGGTCCCTTGACTTAAGCCAAGAGACTTTGAACCTTTGATACCAGTAAAGCTCTTCCTTTTTGAGTGTGGAAAGGTACTTCAGTTTAGCTGATTGTTGGAGGTCGGCCTCTGCAGGTGAGAGGGGTCTGGACTCCTCTAACCTATCAAGGTCCTGTATGATATCCAATTGTGTTTTTTTGGAGGTTGTGAAGTTTCCTTGTAGTGAGGAGCTCCAAGATTTAAGAGACGACTTCAGGATCTGTAGTTTTTTTTGTAGTTTGAACCCAACCCTTCCTGTGACTTGGTTAGAGGATGATTGCCACCATAAAGGGATGAGGGAGGCAAGGTCCTCCTCCTGAATCCACGCTAGTTCAAACCGGAAAGGTTTGCGTCCCCTAGGGACAGGCTGGGTGTTAGATAAAATTGGGCAGTGGTCTGAGGTGGGTTTTGGGAGAGTTAAGGCATGCGACACTGGTAAGGTTTCTTCCCAAGAGGGAGAGACCAGAAAGCGTTCCAATTTAGATAGAGTGTGTTGGGCCTCATGATCCGACCACATGAATTGATTCCCAAGGTGAGGGATCTCAATCAGCTCGTGTTTGGATATGAGATCTGAGAACTCTATCATGATCTTGGAAATAGTATTCGAGGAGTTTCTTTCGAAGGACCATCTGGTAACATTGAAGTCTCCACCCAAGCACCAAATGGGATGAGGTAATATGTCTTCAAGTTCTTCCCATATTCTAGGTCTCAAAGAAGACCGGTTAGGACCATAAACAGTAGTGAACTTCCATTCTAGGTTGTTTGAGTTCCGGGACAGGAGGACGGTGACCATGAAATCACCGATAAGATTGGAGATTCGAGAGTGTTCAGTAGGGTTCCAAACTACCCATATTCCTCCAGATGCCCTTGAAGCTGGGCGAGAGATCCATTGACAAGGGGATCTACCCCAAACATTTCTGACAGAGAGTAGGTCAGGCTTCGGTCTTTTGGTTTCTAAGAGCACCAATATGGAAGGTTTGAACTTAGCACAGAGGTCTAAAACGGCTTTCTATTTAGAGGCATGTCCAAGACCCCTAATATTCCATGATATGATAATCATCTTAGAATAGAAAAGGAGGTTGTTGCAGCCAATCTAGAGGACCTCCTGGCCAAGGAGCTTCGAATGGACAAGGAGGACTCAGTGGACAAATCCGAGGGGTAGAATTGTCCAGGGTTAATAGAGGAAAAGAGGTTAAGTAGCTCTCTATAACCTTTTTTCCTCCGCTGCAACCTATCCCCTGTGATAGAATCAAGAAAATGAGAAGCTGATGGTCTGAGTCCTCCATTTGAAATCCCGTATGTCTGAAGAAGTACTTAACCTTTTCTTTGATGAGATCTGGGTTGTTCTCAATGTGGCTGCCTTGTCTAAATAACTCCTCTTTGGACGATGAAACCTCCTGCAAGTTCTCTGAGACCTGGGAAGAAAGGCCAAACGGGCGTAGGCCTTCAGAACCTGGTTGAGGAAATCGAAGCGGGAAGGAAGCAAGGAGGCACAGGGGCAAACCAAACGGTGGAGGAGGGCAAGAGGACTGTGCAGGGAAGGGGGGCGGACCGGGGGGTCTTAGTAGTTAGATTGGGAGATATTGAAGGCGAAGATAATACCGGGATCATTGGACCATCCTTAAGAGGCAACACTGATAGGTGTATCAAGATCCTGTATAGGTGTATCCACAGATGGAGTTGAAAGTAGTGGTACACCTATTTGTGCCCATGTGTTGTTTTCTCCGTCTAGCGACACGTGTATTGCTTGAGAAACATGCGTAGTTCTCTTGGAGGCTTCGGTAAAGATGACCGGGACCTGGATTTCCCGGTGACCTTAATCCACTGTTCCGACAAGGCCTTCTTGTTAGTTGTAGGGCTCTTCCACGAAGCAAGGACCATCTAACAGTAATAAGAAAGAAGGAATCATATACCTTGATCCAGATCGTAGGAGGAATGAGGGAAGGATTAATGGTCTCGATCAACACTATCGACCCCATGGGAAGGACCTCCAATGATTTCCAGCTAATGGAGATCAGTTGGCCACACGCTTGGGCTACTTTCCTGAAGATGACTGAAGACCAAGCATGAAGAGGGATGTCATTAAATGTAACCCAATATTTAGGAGGTATCGCAGACCCTTCCTTGGGGGACCAATTTTAATCAAATTTCTACAATATGAAAGCAACAAATTTTTTAAGAAAATCCCAATATTTGAATCTCACTCTGAACTCCTAGCTGCCTATATATTTTAGTTTTCACTGAATCTGTATCTTGCTCTATATAATGACACACTGGGTTTAGAGGGAAAAAAATTCTCATTGGGTTTCTCTTCCTCGAATTCTATAATCTTGAGATATATGACTGTTTTGATAAATTATTTCTTTGGGGAATGGATTGCTTGTATTTTTTTTAGAACAATTTTTTTAAAGGAACACATTGGTGAAAATTTCTATGGAATTTTTAAAGGAACACATTGGTGAAAATTTCTATGGAATTTTATGTTAAATCATGATTTTTAATTTACTCCCACTTTTAATGTGCTTATCTCTAAACCAAAATTCAATGATATTAAATAAACGAATAAATATAAAGTTATAGGGAATAAGTTTTTTTAAAAGTACTTTTGAAAAAGATAAAATATGGAATTATATCAATTCCATTAAAATAAAGTGCTTTTTTTTTTAAGATCTTCTGAAAAACTTGAAGTTCTTAACGGATTTCAAAACATTGGAGTTTTTTTTTTTTTAAAATATCATATTTTAATCGGAGAATTGCTAACTATGATTTTACTTTCCGAAGTGAATTTGATGTCGATGAATCACATTAATTAAGGGAGTATTTGGAGGCAAAGGGATGCACTTCTCACTAAGCACCCCCTAAGATCCGTAGCATCCATCATACACCAATTGCACCTGCAATCCAAGAATGAGCAACCTGAAGCCCCGATTTCCATCTTGTTCTTCTCTCACACATTTTACTTCCCCCATCTCACTCTCTCTCTCTCTCTCTTCCAAAACAGTTTTCTCACAAGTTTATGTCAAATGTAGCAGAAGTTTTTCGAAGACATGGGATTTTGAGCCAGGACGCCATGAAAATGAAGGAGTTTAGAGCTTTTTGGTGGCTGAAAAAGATACAGTGATAAAATTTCTGGAGAAGAGAGTAGAAGGGGCATTCTCACTGAAGCACCCAAACCTCTTTCTTCCCCATTACAATTTTTTATGGTGGCTTTCTAAAAATTTTCTCTGGTCTTTAAGTCAAAAAGGTCATGACCCTAAAGAACCAAATTTTTCTCTCCAAAACAAGAATTTCACTCCTGGACTACTACTACTTGCTGTTTGCAATCAATTTCCTGGGTTTCCTTAAAATCGACAAAAGAATACACAATCATGCTTCTTAGATGAGAGAAATGATTACTCTCTCTATGATGAAGGTTGAGGTGCAGGGATGAGAGAGAAAATGGATCTGAAATTTCTAGGGAGAGTCTACCAATCGACAAGTCAGTTTAAGTCAGACAAGTCAATGATGTACTCAACGAGTTATGAACCATGACCCAAGTCGCCTCCCATCTCTGTCCCATTCAAATCTCAAACATAAATAAATTCCATCTTTACAACATTGAACTTCTTCCCTGAAATCTTACCAAAACTATTTAACTTAGATACCAAGGCCATGCTCAACACCTTACCTCAATTTTAGAGCAACCAGAGAACCTATTATCCTTGAATTGCATACGCCAGGAAAACCTTCAATATAACCCCTGACAACCCAACTCCTAGCGATCATACTAAGATTCTCGATATGGTAAACTTGACCTGAGATACAGATCCCTTGTCATCGGTCTCTCTCTGATAAGCCTTAGGAGTATAATTTATAACGATCGATAAAGAGGCCGTAGAAGTCTAGCAATGCATCTACTACATCCATTGCCAAATAAAAAATATAAACAATATATATTCCAAGAACCTACAATCCACATGATCCTAGCTGCTTCCAAGTAACTGTAGTGACAGAACTACGTAATTCATAATTTAGCAAGGCCCCTTAAAAGTCCTAACACTCCTCCCCAATCCCCGCACCCGACAAAATCCCCTACCTTATAGAAATCAAGAAATAAGATAATGGAAGCAATACAAGATAGAAGATAAGCTTAACAAGATTACTACATAAGTTATGACCCAAAAGGACATGATGTTGCTGCGAAACAATTTGAGAAACTATTCCTTAGAGCCACAGCTTTATAGAGCCATACCAGACAATGTAGTTCAAGCACCAGAAAACTTGCAAATCAATCATCTCCACCTCAAGGATTGGATCTTAAAAAAAATAGATTTCAAACCCTAGAAAGGGTCCATCTTGCAACATGTTTTTTAGACCATCAATTTCAAATCTTCACATTTGCATCTTTTTGGGAGCTAAAACTTCCACAATCAGTGGCCGAAATAGATTTTCAGGCATCACAATGGTTTGTGTTTCCATGGGGTTTCGAGGTGCAGCTTTACGAAATTCCGTAAAGCCACTACCCTACAAAACCGGACCCAAAAGCTTTTTATCGGAGTTGCTGTACAATAATTATCATCAATATCTGTTCACATGATTTTATGTCATGATGCTTCCCTTATTCCGTAAATCTAAGATATGAAAGTGAAATATTAGAGCTTGGACACCTGTACTAAGTAGGCCCAAAACCATGGATAAGTCAGGCACCACCAATGGGAAAAATGAACTAAAAATAAAAAAAGAAATCAAAACTACCATCAAAGGGTGTGAAGAACCATTACATTTTGCAGAAAACTGAGATTGTTCATTTAAGACGCATTAACCCAAAGGTAGTAATGGCTGTACGTAGACAAACATGGAAGGGAGTCTACATATTAACACAATGTATATATGTCAGGATCTAGTTTTGTTCCCATATCTACTTTGTGGATAAGGACCTTGCTCCATGTCAAAATATTAATAGATAAATCAAACTTGCAAACATAGATTTCACAGAGAATATCACAAACGAATCTCTTTGAACTCACCACAATTCCACGAATTTATCCACAGTATCGGGCGCTGCTTTCCTGTAAAGCTCTACTATGATCGGACCTTTTGAAGTATTAAGAATCTAGAGATCAGAGAAGGAAGGCCACATTTGTAAAGAGGGGCCCAGTCAGAACATGAACAATGAGTGCCATTAGCTGTAAACAGAGCACTTCAAGTAACATATATAAATGAAACAACAAAAAACACGAAATTCACAACAGATTGATGTTAAAGAACATAAAATGTCACTTAACTTGGAATGATATAAGAATATTAGGTTCTCAAATTGGATGGCGTCAAAACTATCAAACTCCTTATTTTTGGCCCATCATACTACCACAAACTTAGTTGCATCAAACCACAAAGAAGAAACTCCAAACACTAAAGAGTAAGCAAGCCTTGGTTGTGACTTCAGTTGATTACTTTCGAGCCATAAAACCAAAAGCCTGCACCTTCGCATACACATCCAGAGATGGCACTTTTAACAAGAGTCTAAAAACTGGAGACTCCAGTCAGGATCCACCAAGTCGACGCCCTGGCAAGTCCGAAGGCAAAACCATAGGACTCGCCATGACTCTCCTCCACCCCTAATTTCCTTGTTTAAATATCACTGATTGACTAAGTAGTCACCCAAATCGGACTGGGTGGCTCAGGCTCGGGACCCTCGCAAGTCCCAGCCCATGTCTGTGTTTTTAAATACTGCTTTTAAGTGTACCAAGAATAATTTTCTATAAGCCATATCTGTTCAAGTCACTTCACATCATCCACGATAATCTCTACGCATTCTGACTAATGAGATTAAGTATTTGATAACTCCATATCAGTAACAGCTTGACATAACATTTAGGCAAGAAAATCAATAGTTGAAATACATCATGATGATATCTCAGAAACCATTACTTACCGCATAATTCTGGTGTTCAGTTCCCTTGTGTTGTTTAAACCCTTCCATTTTCTAGAGAGCACACAAGGATCAAGGCAACAACTAAGAAAGAAATCATGGATAAAAAATACACAAACAAAAGTAAATTTCAATGGAGTAGAAAAAACATTCAATAGCAATAAGAATAAACAACGCAACAAGACAATTAGCAAAGGAAATTGGGGGGATAATAAGAATCCATGAAAATAAATTAACGTGAATTGCATCAATGTAAAGCTCCAATTGGCAATTTGGGTAAACAGTTCCTGCATAAAACATGGCCATCACTGAATGCACATCATGAGAACCACATTTCACACATATAGAAAACATTTAGCAAAAACATCAGCAAAACATTACAGTCATGTAGAATGGGATGTGACAGTTCTTGGACTCTGTTACAAAACATGCCATAGGAATGAGCACAAGAAATCTGAAGGGGCATCTCTTAGCGGTAGTCTTGAAACTCTAGGGATGTCTATTTCATAAGGCCGAGGCCCTGACAGCAAGCGTTTATGTCAACATACAGATGTGTTGAAAACAGATTGTTAAATATTTAAAAACTTAAAATTTTTCCGAATTATGTTGAACAGCATAAATCATGCATCATGACCCAAGTCATCTACAAAAGTATCAGGTGGTAAAAAATCATACTCAGAGAAAAGGAGGGGGAGGGGGGAGGGGGGGGGGGGGGGACTTAGACAGAGGGGGAAGTCAGGGGGGGGGACTTAGACAGAGGGGGAAGTCGATAAGTCCCCTAACAACAAAAGCTAGATTGAAGAATACTGCCAACTGCAACTTGTGAAATCCATAATGTTCAAAGATATAACTACCCAAACAAGTAAAATTCAACATATCTTAATTGGAAGGTAAAATGGGTGGAGAAGCTTAGTTGAACTGGAAAGGCCCAAACATCAACACTATATGGTCTGAAACTGATTTTTAGGACACATTGGTTTTTGTCAAATGTAGAACGTGAAAAGTGCAGAAAGACAAATGACATTATAAGGAAGAGTCAAACTGGCCTCTCTCACTATCTACTTATTGACACAATTTCTCATAAACAACCTTAAATAACACAGAAACAGAAACAATACAATTTTCTTCGACAGGCTTGTCAACTAAAATTAGACCCATGCAAAGCAGAGGAAAATGAAAAACATTTGTTATCAAGAAGAAGGATCTTAAATACTTGAGGGCATTGCAGGCAAATCCCACTACTTTAAACATCCGGTATATGTCACTCCCCCTAGTCAATTCTCTCGACTTCCTCGGAATCGAAGGGAGCAGAAGACCCGGCAACTGATGATGGTGCTGAATCCCCTTCTTCATTGATGTCGCATTGTGTTGTTGGGATTATCGTCGACGTGACTCGTTCAGGAGGCAGGATATCAAAGGACCCAAATCAAACACCAAAAGGGGGTAAGAACTCAAAAACCTAGCCTACTACATCAACTTCAACAAACTAGCACACTCAACCCCAACCCCAACTGCAGTGGATTCTAAACTCACCCCTCCTAAACCTCAAATCAACATTCTTCCATACGTCAAGAAATAATCCAAACCCATCCAAATGGAAGAGATTGCTTGGAACACTGGGGATTGAGCAACCAAGCAAATAAAATTTCACGTTTAAATTTCTTCATGAAGTCTTGGACATTTGTAAAACAAAACTAGACTTCCCAACCCTAGCTCAAATTCAATCCATTCGACATATGAGGCCCAGCAATTGAGGCTCCATACCTGTCCAAGGTGCATCCCAAAAAATATGGGCTCTCTGAGACCCATGATTTTCTACAAAACTTTGTCATTCATCAGACATTTCTCCATCACAATTACTTTTCTCATGCGCAAGACTATCTATTATAGCTCCCCTGGTACTTAGGGGGATTTCATGCAACCAGATGGTCCTACGAAAACAATAAAGAACTCGCATCATTGCGAGTATAAGAGGCTCCTCCGAGTTCATGTATTGGCTTGATCTCAATAATATACTCCTAAATGGGGCAGCCTACACTTGGTCAAACAGCTCCACCACCTCTATCCTCACCAAAATTGATAAAATCTCAATCTTTCCCAACTGGGAGCAGATCTCCTCTAGAGTGAATTCTAGCACCCTTTCCAAAGATGACACAAAAAGATACCAAGTTCATAACAATGAGCAATGTTCAAAAAGGCGGAGGCGGCCACCTAGGCAGGCGTCTAGAACAAAGGCAGCCCTAAGGGAAGGGGCTGGGTTGGGGGCCATATGTTGTTTTGTGTGTGTGTGTTTTGTGTGTATGTGTTTAGTGTGTGCATGGGCATGTATGTGTGTGTGTGAGGTCTCGTATGAAATTCTTAAAGATCATCTTTTTTTTCTTTTGGATTTGTATTTGTGAGAGAGAGGTCTTGAACACTTGGAGGATATGTCGAGAGAGAGAGAGAGAGAGAGAGAGAGAATCCGTGAGAGAGAGGGACCTTGCATCAAGCACTTGGAGGTCATATTTTTCTTTTTCTTCTGACATGTAAAGAGGGAGTATATGGGTCCATGTGTAACTTTGTGAGTGTACGTGTACATGTGAGAGAGGGAGAGAGAGAGAGAAGGGCAATTATTTTTGTTTTGGCGGATTAGAATTTTTTTTTTTTTTTTTTTTAAGGGATGGCAGGTTGGCGCCCACCTTAGGCATGCCCGCCTAGGCGGTTTGTTGGCCAAGCCGTACAGGCGACAAGGCGGCCGAATTTTCGTTCATTAGCATTGAGACCTAAAATTTTCTGCCTCGAGCTAAGGATGTGGCGGTTTTCGGCTCAACAATAAACCTTAGCTTCTTTGAGATAAACGTTCAGAGCGAAATAAAGAGCACCTCGGGCACTTGACCATGAAGAAGGAAATACTACTTGACAAAATCAACACCCAGGATATGGCAGAAGAAACCAAAAATCTCTCATAAGGCAAAAGAACAAGACAGTTGTAGGTGAAAACAACTTTCCAAGTGGTCCTCAAATGAGAAGAATATTTTGGCTCCAATGGTCTAGGGTTAAATGGCTCGAAGAATGAGATAGATATTTCGCCTTCTTTCACAAAATGGCCAACTGCCATAGAGGGTGCAACACCATCCTCCATGTTAAAGATGGGGTCCACACCTTCGAAGAGTCCTCACAAGAAATGTTACATGGACAATGACATGGGTGTTAGTGTCATGTGTGTAGCTTGTCTAGCTAGCTCTTCATCCAGAAAATAAGAAACAGCAAAACATGTTTGGACAAAAAAAAATTATTAACGTTCATATAAAAGAATAATCTTAGCACTGCCTAGCCAAAATCATAGTGATAATGCTTACTGTGCTTTAACAAGAGGCCCCAAGTTCAAACTTCAAGATCTAAGGCTTCTTATTATATTATAATAAATAATGCTTTCTTACGATATATATTAAAAACTTCACAAAGTTTGTACATATATGAGTGAATTTCATAGACTTCACAAATTTTGTACATATACATATATGAGTGTTCATAGTTGTAGAATTTACTACTTGACCATAAAAGGTCTCGAGTTCAAACTGTTGGCATAAGCATTTTTCTCCATGTTCCCCTTTCTTTTCCAGATACCTATTTTTAATGACCAAAATGCTCCTAGCTTTAATATAATGTATTTTGCATGCGTCTTTTTTGCGAAGTATTAAAAAGAGTGTCTCTCTCTCTCACTACCCAATATTGCTCTCTATCTCTCTCTACGAATTTCGGACGTGCCTTGTTCACAATAGGGCCCCCAAAAGCCTCGCAAGGTCACCATGAAAGTAGCTACTGCCAAGCCTCATCATTAGTTTCTCTCTCTAACCCAAAAACCCTTGAGGTACTTTCTGTGCAGGAAATTTGGTTGATTTCCAGCAAGCTTTTCTAGTAATTGTATATTCACTTTCATGCTTTTTTCGTGACTAAGTTAGTGGTGAGAAAGTTCCTTTCTTTCTCTTTTTGCTTTAGATGTTATCAATATAAATTTAAGGAAAAACAAGCAAGGAGAAAGAAGTATATATTTGGGCAGGCTGTTGTAGCTTGGGAGGCCATTTAGATGTTATATGCATGCTAGATTTGTTGTTATTAAGTGTATAACAGTAGATGCATGTCATTCATTGACCTACTTGCCATACATTCAATCCAATGCATACTTAAAGAACTAAATAGGGAATGTGGACCACCACTTTGGTTTCTATTGGTCATTTTATGCTAAAAAAGATGATTACACCTTGTAACTTGATATTAGGTGTCTAGCTTGAGTAGTTTAATGCCTTGGAAACTTCGAAACATCATTTCTCAAAAAAAAAAACAAAAAAGAAAAAACAACAGAAAAAAAAAAAAAAGGGCGGGGACGGGGGGCGCCAGGGGGGTATAAAATTGCTGTAAATGTGGAAACCAATTTCAACAAGTGTAGAATTGAGATTCACCAATTACGGAATCGAGATTCAATAAACATTGAAAATGAGATTCTATAAGTGTTGGAATCAACATTCCTAAAATAAGAAATCGATATTCCAGACTTCACGAAAACGGGTTCTGTAAAGATTCCTAGTCGGAATTGCTGAATCGGGGTTCCGAATTGGAATCACGACCTTCGGTGAGAGATTCGGGTAACTATGGGCCAACTGATTTGGCAAAGGAAGAGTAAGAGGCCTAGATGATTCCAGAAAATGCCCCCAATGCCCGCTGGTCCCAAGTTGCCAAGGGAGCAACCATCAAAATTGAGTTTGGTGGCTCCGAATTCCGGTAGTTGCCAAAGAGACAAACGAGGGATAACGTTTGGCCTCAACGACAAGAGGGACTGCCAGTTAAGAAGGAAGTCCGAGGCTGAAAGAGGCCTGAGGGTGTGATGATTCTGCGCCCAAAAAATGACCATGGACTTGATGTCGTCCCTGAGGGTGTGGATGGGGGAGTAGCTGGCTCTGAAGATGCGTTGTTGTGCTCAATCCAAATGGCCCATATGGTGGCGACCACAGAAGCCTTCCAAAGTAAGACACCAAATTAGCCAAGGGGAGGAATTGCGAGTAGAGGAGCAGGTGTGGTACGGACCAGGGGGTAATCCAGGACCATTGGAATAGTTGTAGTAGGTCCTTCCCCAAGGAGGTCACTATGCTGCAGTGGATAAAGAGATGGGAGTTTGTCCCCTCATCTGCCAAAACATGACGCAGTGGTTTGGGATAATAAGACCCCTCAGTTGGTCGACCATCAACACCCTCTTGGAAAGGGCGATCCAAGAGAAGAATTGTATTTTAGCAGGGATAGAGGAACCTAGGAGGTTGGAACAGGTGACCGCAGAAAGCGAAGCTCCTTAGAAGGAGGGAGGACGAGATTGTAGGGCTATTTTAGCAACTTCTGCCGAGGAAAAGTGAAAAGTATGCAGCCATTCGAAAGATTGTGACAACCCAGCTCTGGCTCCTTCCAAAAGTTCTGACCCACCATCTTTCGATGGCCCAAATGTTATCCTGTCTGGGGAAGAAGACACACACCAACGAGGACTGCAGTTTGCGCTTATGGTTAGAAACGAACTCACCAGAGATGATGCTGAGAGGTGAAGGAGAAGGGCTTTAGAAGGAGAACATAGTTTTGGTAGAGAGGTTTTGGTAGAGAGGGGGAGGTTCCTGTTGGACAGAGCCATTTCTATGCCGATGGCAACCTTTATCTAGTTAGGCTTGCACTTCACATATGCTTTTAAAGTACAGTACACGAATGTTACATCCATTTGCATACAAGTGCATAAGGGGCTAACATGCTGAAAAGGTTTACCGCATGCTGAAAAGGTTTGTTCATTGGCACTCAATTCCCGTACATTGTTATTCACAAATAGTAAAAGAAAGGGTGGAACAACATGAGGATCAAATTACGATTTTTAAAAAGTTTAAGGTCCAGTTTGCACACTCCACTAATTTGTTCTTCAGTAGGTTAATTTGGAAATAAGGGCTAAAGAGTTTTTCTTAATAGGCTTGGGTGTGTTTTTCAGTGCTTTTCAAGTAAATGGGGGAGAGAAACCGGGATGACTGAAACAGACAAAATGCTTCCAAAAATTATTCAATACTGGAGAGGGACAGAAAATAGTATTTCTTGTGATTAAATGGCCAGTCTGAACTGGGCCCAAATCAACGAGGCAACACTATAATGGACAGTTTTTCTGCATATGGACAGCTTTGCTGTATATCAAGAAAAGAAGTACAAATGGCCAAGTTACAGCAGGCCTATAAGCATGGAGTATAACCTGAGAAACAGTGTTTGTGAGTGGATCAAAAATCCCTAATGGACAGGAAAGCTTCCAAACTCCTTCCTGAGCAAGTGATTCTACCTGATTTGTTCAGCTTCTCTAGGTGCATGGGAATAAGAATTTAGATTCCTTTAACCTAAACATATAAATTATTGTTCCAATACTAACCAGTCCCAAGACAAAAGACTGCTCTGTCGGCCCTTTAGACACATTGAATGAATGACCCTCCACAATCAATGGGTCCTTGAGAAAACAAAATAAAATCTTTTGATCCATCAGGACAGTTTTGCTTCTGAAGCATGAAGTCACAAGTGTTCAACAGCCTCATGAAGTCTTCAATGCTCCACGAATGCTATAAATTAGATTCTCAGACTTGGTGAACACTGGTTCCCATGTGAACTACAGTCACTTTGGAGACCACCAAAAATTTGTCCTAGTGCACTCTTGGTCTAGATCTTGTCATCAAGAAAGCATTGTCCACTCTTGGATCCAGTCCCCCTTTCTGAAACAAAAGAGCTCCTTGTCAGCCAGCGCAGACAAGCGAAACAAACTCCACAATTTTGTAGCATCCAAAATTCTATAGCTCCCAAAGTCCTCCATTAGAAACATTAATGCGGCCATCCAGAGAAAGAATTAGACTTACACCCACCACAGACCATCTTTTCTGCCAGCAGATATCCTCATATTTCCAAGCCTCCAAGCTAGGCAGCAGAGAACTATCCTCAGAAGTACCTACTGAGCTCCTTCCTTGGTTTCCATCTACTTCTAGTCACTTACGAAAGAGATCAAAAGCCCATCCATTGAACACGCCACAGAAAAGTGCTGCAATCCATGATGGTCCTACTAGAATCTCTTTCTGCACCACTCCATCCATCAAGACTAGCAGCCTATCTCTCTCATTCAATCCCTTCCTCCCTCGATTCCCTGGAAAGGATCTTTCCATAACAGTGTTTCCTAATCTCTCATTTCCCCCATCCAGTCCATTATTATCCGTCGCCATGACCAATACCCCTTGCTTCTAACCCAACTATCATGGATCCCACCACATGTAGAGCACCCCAATGGACAAAGCCGTCCACAGAATAGTAAAGAACGCAACCTATGACTCTTTATCCCTTTCAAACCTGTTTGTTTTTTTACCACTAGAACCAAGCTTCTGAGAAAGGACCAATATTAAAGGCCATGCTATATCAAGGAAACATCAAATCGCCCATGTCACCCTGCAAACCACCAGACCATATAATATGCAACGAAACCTGAGAAAACAGCACACTAAGTAATCAAAGAGTAGCTCACAAAGAGAGAGTAATATAAATGCGGGACATTGGCCGGACTTGAACCACATGAGGAAGTAGGCAATGGGACTGGGTTCCCAAAACAATAAGCCTCATCAAAAACTTTACTTTCTGAAAGGAACAAAATCTAGAAAGATTGAATCATGTGCATAACCCAGTCTCTAATGTTTTGAATACAAAAGCAATGAAGAATAAAATTTATTTGAATGATCTCTGTCATGGTGCTCTGAATTCGGTCACCAACTGGCAGTGAATTATTTGTTCCTGAAGGATTCAACCTTCCATTAAAAAGAACTAAAATTTGAACTCTACAGATCAATTGAGCCCATACATAAACCAAAAGGTCATAATCATGTAATAAACGTAAATAAGCAATATACCTCTACTTTCTGCAAGCCATCATCTGAATGATTTCTTGACCTACAAAAACAGTTTGACTCCTATTAGAGATGACACCAGAAGGCATTAGCTAAAATTACTAAAAAGCACCTGTGTTGGACATCTAGGTGTATCAAGGTGCGTCAGTACCTCACATAAGCCCAGGCAGGCCACCCAGGGCAGTGGTCAGCTAGGCAGATGCCTGCCAGAAACCTTTGTGAGCGACCACCCACCCCACCCAACCCCCTGGGGTGGGGGGGCCCTCCTTCAATCCTCCCAAAAAAAAAAAAAAAACAACAACCCAACCCCATAATGAACTCCCCAAATCTGTGCTTCAAGCACGAAGTGGCAGCCGAGGCAGCCAGATCCCCGGCCTCCGAATATTAATACACCTTACAATATTGTAATATATAAAGCAACAGAACAACAAGGAGACTGTAGTTGTAGTTAAATCTACATTATATGTTAACTATGATCATGTACAAAGGACCAGATTGTCAGCAGTCGTAGAATTTATTTCACGGTGAATAATCATATATTTCAAAACCATTATTACTAAAGAACAAGAGGGACAAAATTATTAAATTGACAGTTTCAACAGCACATTAAAAGAGGGCCCTCTTAAATAACTATATGCCATTTATCATTTCCATAAGAGCAATTGCCAAATATTGCAGTACTTATTTTATAGACGATCAATTTTTATTTTAAGCCCAATTTTCAAAGAAAAAGGAAGGCATGTTCCTGCATATAATAGAATGAACGATGACAAGGGAATATTACAAACCCTAGAAACCAATGCTTGTATGATGCCACAAGAGAAAACGTGACCAAGACAAGAATTAGATTGCAGGTAACAATTTTGGTGACACTAATACGAGTAGGTCCCTTTTTCTTTTTACTCTGAAGTAGCAGTGTTTGTGGCTTGATTCTTGCCATAATTTACCTGGCTCTAGATATTTTCCGAACCTGAACAAATAAAGCAGAATGTCAAGACATTTAATAGACAAAGAAAAACAAGAAAAAACAGGTTCGAATGATATAGAATACACACTAACCAACTATCCAGTAAAACAGGTTCAAATGATATAGAATACACAATAACCAACTATCAAGTAACGATACGACATAAATATAACATACACATCAATATCATCTAAAAGCCCTATTATAATGTAATTACAAAAGAATTTTTTATTTGCATCATCTTTAAAAAAAAATCATTGGCATGAGAACTGTGTTTTACAGGATGAGATAAATAAGTGAGTACAAGGTGGATGAGTAGTCTCCTAAGCTCATGCACGAACTTATGAGGAATTCGTTCAAATGCTTGATGTCGTGTCACCAATAGCATCTAGGAAGGAGAGATGAAGCGTTCCACGTTAGTTTGATGGGAACTTAATGTGGTTCTCTTTGTTGAGATGTATTGGCTCATGCAGCATTCCTCATAAAGTACAAGGAAGCGTCGCACATATTTGTATCAATTGCAAAAAGATGAGCTACCTATTTTGCTTATATACACTCCTTATATTGGAAAGGGTGTTCCCTATGGGTAACAGGTCTGTACAGCAATAAGCCAACTAGGTTGGCCTAGAGAGAATATTGGAGGGAATTCTTGGAGAGAATTGAAATTTAAATATTAATTGAATTAGGATTTGGATATGATTGGAAGGTGGTTGGAATCCCTATCCACTATCTCTAGCATGTAGAAACTCATTGGTCAAATTGCTAATTAGGGGGATTCTGAATGAAACATCATATGAAAGAACTTAAGAAAGAAAGAGAGAGAGATCCCATACGATAGGCACACCCCACTACCCAAAAATGTGGCTCTCCTTCTCTACCTAACCACACTCTCTCTAGATCATGACCCCCTTCCCCCTCTCTCTACTCTGAGAAAACTCGAGAGTACTATATATTCCTCTCTTCTCTTGGTACTAGGAGAAAACACGTGTGTTGTCCATCAAGCTCCAGATTAATGGGGAGTAAAACCATCTTAAATTACTACAATCATAAGACCAGTCCTAGAATGACCATCATCACTCTTCAAAATCTTCTGATATGACAACTGAGTTCAAAAAGGCTATTTCTTGATTCCTTTTGTTGTTTCCATTGTGAGTGTCGAGTTAGGACCCAATATACCAACATCAGTGTTTCAAAAAGCGATAGGCGGGTCCTAGGCGGCCTGGTGTCCAGGTTGCCCAGCGCTCAAGCGAGTGCCTGGGCGGACGCTCAGAACCTGGGCGGCCCAGTCGAATCCAAAAAGGATGCCCATTTGAATAAAAAATTGATATATAGTATAAAAAATAAAAATTAGATATTTAGGGCACTTACTTTGAGTTGATTACTCAATCTTCAAACTTTCACCTCAAAGATGCTTCTAAGGACTCAAAATCTTCTAAAACCCCGAAAAGATTTATAAAACGTCAAAAAAATAAATATAATATCTATGGGTGATGTTTTGATCAATTTTTGTCAACTTTGAAAAACCCTTCGATCCTAAAGAAATCATCAAAAACTAGTTTTTTGGGAGTTTTCTCTCTCTAAAATAGGCTCCAATAAGTTTAGGTTTCAAATGAACTTAAAACTATCCTTCTAACCCTTTATATTTTAAAAATAGAAAAAAATCAATACAGGAAAAAAAAAAAAAAATTCTACCTCTGGGCGGGCGCCTGCCTAGGCGGTTCCGTACTGCTTAGGCGGCCGCCCAGGGACTGCCGCCCAGATTGGCCCTAGGCCTTCTGGACCACTTAGGCACTAGGCAGTCCGCTTTAACCAACAAAAATGGCTTTTACCGAACTAGTGGAGACCTTTTAAATGTTTCATTTGTCTATGGTAAACTCAAAATTGCTACTGTTGATTTTTTTGGATTTGAAATCTTTAACGTCCCAACAATTTTTTTCTCTTGAAGCTTCATGAAAACTGAACTTTTTAGTTGTCCAACAAAATTGTCAAGGAATTGGTGTGTAACAATGGATGTGATCTACATAATGTTTTCTAAAATCGAAGCACAAAGAGAACAATAATTTAAAAAACAAAAAACACAGAGGAGATGCCAACCATTCTATATTTAAAAGGTCATTATAATAAAATTTTATGTAACAATCAAAATAAGCCATCAGAAAAGCATACCTGAAAGCGACCTTTGGTTGCAGGTTCAGAGAGTTGATCCCTACATCTATGAATTCTTGACCTAGAAGATTCCAATTTTACTTAAAAAATTAAGAAAAATTAGAATTCATCAGAGAAAACTAAGAAACGGAAGTGGCTAAAAAAAATGAAATAAAGAAGTTCCAGAATCAGCATGCCAATAACTTCCACTAACCACCAGTACCAGATTGAAAACTTGAATTGTTTACTAATTAGAAATCCAGTACCGTAAGTACATAAAACAAATCTCGAACAAGCAGAGAAACCCCAAATAAGCAGCGGGGTTGGATATCGTCCCGCCATTAAAGTATGAATTAGAGAGAGAAAATAAAGATCAGTAAGAAATGGTGGATCCAACCTTGTACCTCCTAGGCCAAGGATCTATCAAGGTGCCGCGCTTTGCTACCATAAGATGAGGGTAAAATTCTGTAAGTGCTGACGCTTGGCTTATATTTCAGGTTTTAGCATAGCTACAAATACTGAAAATAGCCGCGACAACGACCCGGTTAATCCAACTGCCGCCCTTAAAACACCATCAGCCACATTTTACAGGGAATTGGGGTCACCAACTAAAACCAGCCGCCGGCTTATGAAAAAAGAGGGAGAATATCGGTCAAAAAGAAAACGGGTTAAAGGAAGACAAATTAACCTTAAGGTTATATTTTTAAACTTTGTATGTCATTCAAGGCCATATGTACAATATTGAAAATTTCTAACGTACGGACCATCCGGGGCAATGGATTGGGTACGGGTCTGGCTGGGTCCAAAATTTGGACTCATACAATGGGTAAACCTCGAACCCGACAAACAAGGGGAAAAAAGGGCTTTTACATGGGAGAATTAGGGTTTTTAGAGAAATAGAATAAACACATAGATCAATAGCAAGGACAATAACTCAGAGATGAAGAGCTCAAGAACAAATGCAGACATTTAACAAACACATACATCAATAACACAGAAATAATAAAGTCAATAGCATACCTTAATCAATAACAAGAATCGAAGCTCAATGATAGCTGAGTAAACCCTAACGAGGACTGTGTCCGAAGAGAGAAGCCTACATGAGATAATGGCGTACTGCGAACAGAGGGCTGGCTCAGGGCTGAGCTCGAAGAGAGGGGTCGTGGTGCGAACAAGGCGCTGGCCCAGGGCTGAATTCGAGGAGAGGGGTCGTGTTGCGAAGAGAGGGTGCTCAACGGCGAAGACGGGAAGAGAGGGTGCTCAGCGACGATGGGAAGAAGGGACGAAGAGGGTAAAAGGTTATCGGGGGTAAGTCCTAAACCAACTTCCTATTTTAAGTTCCGACCTATGGGTCGGAACTTTTTGTTACACTCGAGAGTATGAACATGAACAGTACAGTGGAGTTCTATTTAAAGTCCTCTTTTTTATCAAACACGAGAACTTGTACAATAATGGGAAAGTTCCTTTTTCCTCTTCTAACTGCCTGTTATCAAACACGTCCATAATGTATGTTTAGAAAAAGGAACGTTTTCACTGTTGCTAAAATGGAACATCCAAGAATAAAAAAATCATCACGTGAACCACATAATTACCCAATGTTCGGGTTTAGGAACCCTAAAAATGTGTTCCAGCTTCCTACTATTGTATTATTATCAAAAATACCCCTAGTGTTATGCATTTACGAAACAAGGGCAATTTGAGTTTTTTTAACCCTTTTTTTATAGGATGTACTTAAATGATATAGAAAGTCAAAAGCAATACCCTCAAGTGTAATTTGTTATCTTTTCACCCCAGTGATATTGCATAGGGTGTCAATCCCTTTCTAATATTTTCTTTTAAAAAAAACAAAACAAAACTCAAATACGTTAAGATAACTCGAGGATGTGTTAGTTGGCGAAACAATAGGCTCCAAAAGTCCTAACATTCCACCGTACTATAGCACTCATGCATTTGGTGTGCCGGATACTATAAAGAACTTTCTCATATCAAGATTAAGCCAAAATTGGGGAGAACTCAATTTCATGTCCCGCTTCTCTCCTAAAGAAGCCGAACGTTCATGGAGTTTAGCATTTCAAAGAGAGGAAACCCTTACTCCTTTCTTACCTCTCACTGCCTGAAAGCACTCCCCACACGATGAGTTCACTCCATCAAACGAAGTCATCATATACAACTCCCATAAGTTGGATGGAGAAAGTCCTCCCGCAAGCCTGCAAGATCTTTTCACCATATTCAAGAGAATGGCAAAAGCCGCCAAATCCAACAACGTCGCAATCCTCAGTTGGCTCGTCCATCGTTTTCATGCCCATGAGATAGATAAAACAAGAAAGGTCACATTCCTCAGTTGGCTTTAGTTCGCAGCAACATTCCTGGTTCTTTTATATGCAAGTTTATACTTCCGACCGTAAGGTATTTATGTTGCTTGTGAAATGCCAACCGGTAAGAAATTCACCCTGGCTCAACCACTTCTCAACAGCATTTATGCCAGGCTCACGAGTATCTCTAACCACAACAATCCCACTGAGAGTAAGATTAGCTTTCCTCTGTATACTGTTTAGAGTTGGGTTGCCCCCTATTTTCGATGAACATATGAACTCATCTCCCGAGTAACAAACCAGAGAATTCCCTTCCTAATGAAGATCATGGGGCAAAAGGCTATTTACAAGGACGTAGAGGAGGTGAAAATTTTCTTTCGGGAATGTTCACCATTCCAACACTCCCTCCCTTTGAAATTTGGTGGGTTTCATTGTTATTGGTGTTTGGATAGAGGAGGGGATGAAATCGACAAAGTTCCTACTCGGACGATGGAGCGTCATTTCTTATGGAGCACCTAGAATGGCATCCTCCCTTTGAAACAAGCTTTAGAGTGTCACCTAGAGTTGCACAATCCTTACTATTTCATGTGCCAACACTGCCTGGACTAGCATATGTTAGGTTTTGGGTAGTGGTGATGGATGAAGCACGATGGAAAACTTTACAGATTGTTGATAGCTTGAACGCACGGTCGATAATTTGAACTCACGGTCAATAACTTGAACGCACAACTGATAGCTTGAACTCACGGTCGATAGTATGAACCCACGATCGATAGCTTGAATGCACGACCGACAGCTTGAACTCATGGTCGTTAGCTTGAACCCACGATCGATAGCTTGAACTCATGATCGATTGCTTGAAACCACGACCGATAGCTTGAACTCACGTCCGATAGCTTGAATCCACGATTGATAGCTTGAACTCACGTCCGATGGCTTGAACTTATAATCGATAAATTTGACTACCCCTCATAAGACGAACTTACGCTTGATAAGCCTTGCACTAACTCTCGTCCTAGGAAAAATTTAGCAGCAACTCCCCTAGACCGTGATAAAGCTTGGATTATGCCAGAACACTCTTAATACTAGTCGGACTCCAATAGAAGTCGAAATCTAGATTCAGAGGATATATATGGAAAAACGAAACACTCCTAGTACCAGTCGGACTCCCATAGGAGTCGGAATCTGGATTCGGAGATTATATCTCGAAAAACGAAGCACTCCTAGTACCAGTCGGACTCCCATAGGAGTCAAAATCTGGATTCGAAGGTTATACAATGGGGCAACAAAGATTGGGGTCTGGAGGTACGAAAGAAGCTCGTTTTCTTTGAAGTGTGGATCACCCCCTACTCCATTCAAAACCAATGTACAATAGGGTATCTGGAGAGCTCATGCCCAGGATACAGCCAGATCATAAATAATCAAAGTTTTTGAGTTGCATGCTCAGAAAATTCTCTAAAAACACAACAACAAATTTGATGTTACTTAAAAAAGAAACATCAAAAAGAAATTCTATGAGTTCATTTTTCTCAAATCCTTCTTCAAAATGTTGTTGAAAATCTCCATTAACTTCCCTCCCTTCTCTCTCCCAAATTCATACATCTCCATATATCTTCTTTCTCTTGCTCAAGGCTTATATAGTAGAGAAATAATATAATACAGGGAGAGTAGAGAAGTGGCAAAGAGAGAGAGAGAGAGAGAGAGAGAGAGAGAGAGAGATGTATAATGCCAAGTGCATGACACTTGTTCCCCATGAGGGCATGGATGTAAATTCATCATGACCCAGCAACAAATAAAAAAACTAATAAGACAATACAAAAAGGTGGGAGGAAGAAGTGGTGGTTCATGCATACCAAAAGAGTATGATGGACTATCACCAATTTCAACATTAAAAATGCTTTTGACACTCCAAATTTTTTAATAAAAAATTAACAATCCCCCACTAGTTTAAAAAACCTACCAGACAGAGAAAATAAGTAAGATCAGGAAAGAAAATACATAAGTGAAGGTGTCATTCAGACTTGAACCTCTATAGAGTGTTATACAAAGCACTTATCAAGACAATGAGTGAACGAATCTTGAACTATGTTCATAAAAGATAAGCCTCCCACATACCACATATTTCCTTTCAAAAGCTGTGATTTTCAAAAAGGCCTGTGCAATAATGGCCATGCACTCTACCGGCTTTTCATGAGTGCTCTAAGGAATGCCCAATTCCCATAGAAAGTGGCCTTCACCTCCACGCTCATATAGGTAAGTTCATGGACGATGTTTTGCAATGGAACATCCCAGCCTAGGCCTTACATTATCTAGGCAAATGGAATCATTAAGAGCAAAGCTCAACCTCACGATTCATCGTAGTAAATGTACCACACAGCTAGGGATGGGGTAGAAATTTATAAATTTCCATAATATAAAAACTTTGTGGTAGCCACAACCATCAAACATCACAGGAGCGACTTGTTTTCCCCTTGATCCTTGGACTTGGGATCTACTTATCCTAGGTAGGGCTCCCATCGCCTTATGGAATAAATTCATTTGGGCTCAATCCCATCCCTCTAGCTTTCTTCCAGACTTGGTGCTTGGCAAGGTTTTTCTCAAAATTCTACTAAGTGCTAGGTATTGCTGATATGGAGTACAATTATGACTCCATTTCAAGCATAAGTCTGACTTTGCCTCAAGCGACTATAACTGGATTTCTCGAAGTAAATCCCTAACCATTCACTTGGTTTATAAAACTTCACAGTCACACCGCATGAGACTGCAGGCTTGGGACTTGACCATGTGGTACGTCTACTAGCAAGTTCCTTAGCCACTTAGCCTTCACACAATGGAATCCAAGGAAATTTACTCCAATCATTTAGAGATACAAATCTACCTCTTGAAATCCAAAAAAAACACCTCACCACAAGAGGAGATACATCAGAAAGTCATCGATTCATAAGAATCATGAAAACATCATTGTACTTATAAATATAGTAGAACACCTGCATTATGTAGGTCATTGTCTATAGTTCATTTCAAATATCTTAAGACCCCAAAGATCGCATCTAATGCTCTTAACCTGGGTATAGGTACTTCTACTCAGTTTACCCATAGCAAAGGCTATATCTGGTCTAGTACATCACATTGCATACATTATACATCCAATGACTTTGGCATAGTCCAATTGGGAAACTGGACCTTCATGGTTATTTTTGAGTTAATTGTGAGCATCGTAAGGGGTTGAAACTGGCTTGGAATCAAAGCGATAAAATCTTTTGAGCACTTTCTCTATATAGAGGTGGTTAGATGCCTCGATCTCACCCTCCAGGTCGGGTTGACCTGGTGGCACGTGTCTCGAGGTCCAAAGAGAACCCAGGACTTGAGACTGCTCTCTCGGGAACCTTGTTAAGAAACAAGGGCAGGTATACCAACCGATGAGAGAGAAATTTAATGTGAGGCAGGACACACCTCATCTGGGTTCGTGACTCACTGGGGCTCACTCGTGTGGGCGCACTTTTAGATCACGATGGAATGCCCCACAGTCCTTCAACTGGTTAGAAATCGCCTCCTCCTATTTCTGCAATCACACACATTAATTTTACAAGACAAGTGGGCCAAGGGACTCCACCTTGTCTTTGGCCGAATGCACATAGTCATGCGCATTCAAAGGAAGAAGGAAAGAAGAAGAGGATAGCGATTGGGGTGATAAAAGAAGAAGGAAGACATAATAGAGGAAAGGGAATAAAAAAGAGAAATTTAACCAGGTGGCTAAATTGACACAGTGGCTAGACCAGTAATTGATTGACCCGGGGTGGTAACAAGACGAGCACGGTAACTTAGACCGGCACTACGGCAATATTACTTGATGACAGAACGAACACTAACCGGCCTGGCACGATGGCTAGCCGATCTTGGTAGCAAGATGGGGGCAGTAACTCAAACCGACATGGTGGCAATACTGTTCGATGACGGGACTACCATGGCAGTGTTAATCTTAACCTCCCTTGGTCAAACGAGAGAAAAAGAGGGAGATGAAAGAGAGAGGGGAGAAAAGAAGAAAGAGAAGAGAGAGAAGAAATAAATAAGAGAAGCATGGAAGGTGATGAGGTTGCACCGTTCATGACAGGAGAGAGAGAAGAGGAAGAAAGCATGGACCGCGATAAGGTTCTACCGTCCACGAGAGGGGAGAAAGAAAGAAGAAAACATGGACGGCGATGGAGTTTCGCCGTCCATGGCACAGGAGAGAGAGAGAAGAAAACATAGACGGCGATGGGGTTTCACAGTCCATGACAGGAGAGAGAGAGAGAGAAGAAGGAAACATGGACAGCAATGGGGTTCCGCCGTCTAAGAAAGGAGGGAAAGAAAAAGAGAACATGAATGGCGATGGGGTTCCACCGTCCATGAAGGAGAGAGAGAAGAAGAAGAGAACATGGATGGTGATAACGTTTCGCCGTCCATGACAAGAGAGAGTAGAATAAGAGAATATGGATGACAATGAGGTTCTGTCGTCCATGACTGTCACGCCTCAAGAATTTACAATACTGATATTCCTGAGAAGTGACAGTCAAAACATTATTTACATCTCTTTTTAGGACAAATTTACAATGGCTAATTCTTACAAAGTAACAAAAGAAAGTTTAAGCACAACTACAATATCTTCCAGAGTTGATCCTGACGAGCACTCAAAATGAAACAGCAGTTATCCTGAAAAAATGTTTACCATAATTTGATGATTTTGGCTACTCAGTAAGTGATCATCATAATCCTAAAAATAATCATGGTTGGAAGATATCAATATTTTCAAAAAGGAGATCTATTAACAGAAATGCATCAACAATTTCACTTTCAAAAATGCGTAATTAAGTATAATTCAAATAATTGAAATGCGTATAACATTTTAACGTCAGTGCATAATTAAAAAGATTTCACAAAATACCCTGCTGGCGTCCCAAGTAGGTCACCTATATACCCCGTCAGCGTCCTGGTGGGTCCACTTAATCCCAATCGGCGTCCCAAATAGATCCACTTAATCCCTGCAGGTCCACTTATATCTCACCGGCGTACCGGATGAGTCCACTTAATCCCTACCAGCGTACCGGATAGGTCCACTTATACCTTACCGGCGAACCGGATGAGTCCACTTGCATACTTTAAGTATTTCTAAATTACTTTAAACATTCGAAAGCAGCAATATCATGTACTCAACATAACACTGAAATGATTAATATGAATTTCACTAAAACCATTAATGACAGTCACTTTCAATAACATTTTAAAAATAACCAGTCAAATATTTTTGGGCCTCAAATTTAGAAAGGTAGCAGTTCATAAAGACATTCTAGCATAATTGCCAATCTAATATGTATAGAAAAACTCTTATAGAAATTCAAGAATACGGAATTATCACAATTTATGGGATGTCAATTCGTAAATAAACATTTCACAGACAATGCTATAATCAAATAAAAAATATCAGTTTTCAAATAATAAGGCAGTCATTTGCACATGAATTTACAATGTCTAAATATTCAAAAACAGTAGAAAGAAATCTCACAATTTTACTAAAAGCAGAAATATCACATTTATTTCTAATAATTTTACAGTATCTAAAATTCTCTAACAATAGACAAGAAAAATAAATAAACTTATTTCTAAGAATTTACAGCATTTAAAATTTATAACATAGATAAAATATCACAATTTTATTAAAAATATTATTTTTCAAAACAATGAGGTCGCTTACACATAAAATTTATCGCGCCTAAAATTCATGATAATAAGCAGAAGTAATTATTTCATTTCATTTTTAAGAAGAACGGATTATTTTTCAAGATAATGAAGTCACTTACCTAAAATATTTGAGAAGGAGCTTCCGATAAAAATTCAGCTAGAGGGAGGAGTTCACTGTGTTTGTAAGAGGGAGAGTGAGAAAGGAGTTGTTAACGACTCCATCATGTGTATGAGGTGTCGCGTAATTAACCACTTTTAACACTTGAAAACCACGTCCACTAAAGGACGTGGCAAGGCAGCAAAAGCTTAAGGTAAAAGATTTTGAAAGTAGTGATGGTCCCTAAGGATCATCATGCTCATATGGACCATTACTTATTAAAAGTTTCTTTTCTTTTCATTTTTTTTTTTTTTTGAAATTTTAGAATTATTACAATGACATGAAAGAGAGAAGAAGTAGAGAACATGGACGATGATGAGGTTCTGCCATCCATGATAGGAGAGAGAGAGAGAAGAAGAGAACATGGACGACAATGAGGTTTTGCCGTCCATGACAGAAGAGAGAGAGAAGAAGAGAACATGGATGGCGATGAGGTTCTGCCGTCCATGATAGGAGAGAGAGAAGAAGAGAACATGGACGGCGATGAGGTTCCACCGTCCATGATAGGAGAGAGAGAGAGAAGAAGAGAATATGGACGAAGATGGGGTTCCACCATCCATGAAGGGAGAGAGAGGGAAAAGAGAACATAGACGGCGATGAGGTTCCGTCGTCCATGACAGGAGAGAGAGAGAAGAGAACATGGCTGACGATGAGGTTCTGCCGTCCATGATAGGAGAGAAAGAGAAGAAGAGAACATGGACGACGATGGGGTTCCACCATCTATGAAGGGAGAGAGAGGGAAACGAGAACATGGATGACGATGGGGTTTTACCGTCCATGACAGGAGAGAGAGAGAGAAGAGAACATGGATGACGATGAGGTTCTGCCATCCATGATAGGAAAGAAAGAGACGAAGAGAACATGGACGGCGACGGGGTTCCACCATCTATGAAGGGAGAGAGAGGGAAAAGAGAACATGGATGACGATGGGGTTTTGCCGCCCATGAAGGAGATAAAGCCAAGAGAGATAAAAGAGAAGAAAACACACGCGACGATGGACCACCGCCTTGCGTGTCAAAAAAGACTCGGACAGGACCCGGCCAGCCACTCGAGTTAAGGCCCGGCTTACTGTGCATGTTTCAGGGGAGGAAGGACATCATGATTGACGATAAACACCGCCATGCATGAATGGAGAAGAGAGAGAGAAAAGAACAGGGAGAAAAAAAGAAGAGAGATTAGGAAAGAAAAGAATGAGAAAGGAAGGAAAGAAGAGGGAGAAGGAGAGAAGAAATAAGAGAAAGAGATAAAGAAAAGAACAGAGAAAAAGAAGAGAAAGAGATAAAGACACGAAAAGAGAGGAGAAAAGAGGAGAGAGGAGAGAGAGAAAAAGGGGGAGAAAGAAAGAGAAAGAGGGGGTGAGGAGAGAGAAAGAAAGAAGAGGAAGAGAGAAGAGAAGAGGAGAGAGAAAGAGAGAAAAGAGGAGGAGAGAGAAAGTTACCTTCATCGAAAGGTATCCAACTTTTTCTTCTCTCGCCTCTCTCTCTCTCCAAAACGTGCCCACAATCTCAATGTAAAACTCTCAAATTTTATTCATAAAATTGAAAATTGAGGAGGGGTCCTTTATAATTAGGTTTAACATGTATTTATAGAATTAGGCCCAAACATGGGTGGATGCTCAAAATCTAGCCTAATGATAATTACAACTTAATTGAATTAAAGAAATCTAAAAAAGGGTGAAAAATGACGGTGTTGCGCCTGTCTAACAATACATGAAATTTCAAAATAATCTCTGCTGCTGCCCTAGAACTTGCGTAATCTTCCATGGATGATTCCAAGTTGCTCCGACGCCCGTTTGACAAAACGATGATTGCTTTCTCTTTGGGCTCAACATTATGATCATTTTGATACCAACTTCGAGCCACAAATCAAGTTTTTAGGCCATGATCATGCAACTTGAAATTTGTACGAATCTTGAAAATTTTCGATCGATTGTGTGTTCGTTCTTTAAATTTTTTGTGATTTCTTCGTTGGATTACACTGAGCATGCCGTTACGATCGCGTTGCAACAAATGCAGCTTGATTTCGTGCCCAAACGAAGATTTTACGGTTTTTGGGTTTTGGCCGGAATCTACAACAACTTCGACACCTTCGTGTGCCGAATCCAACCGTTCATCATACACGGGGTTCAAACCAGTTGTAGCCTCGGACCTTATGTACACGATGGAACTGGTTTCGTATCGATCAGGCACGAGCACCGTGATATGGCTACTCAAGCGAGTCATGTTGTTGTTCTGCAATTATCTTCATGAATCACCAACTTCTCTCTAGTTTTTTTTCCCTGCTCGGGCATCATCACGAGATGTGCCACATATCAAAACGCTCGTCTTGACGAGATGAATACGCTCCAAAAGTTTGAGCATGATCCGACTCATAAAGAGGGAAATATGGGTCTTTGAAGTTGCTGCTCGTGACTGTACAAACCAGTCTCCTTTAATGGAGATTGGTGTAGGGTGGTCACACGGGAATGGTGTGCGGCTTACCCCTTTTTAATGTTTCACCCATAACTTTGTCCTGGAGCGTATGTTTAAGTTGAACTTGACTTATGAGGGTTTTTTACCGTGTCGGATCCAATGGCGATCCCATAACTATTTGACGCACTGAAAGTAGAGTTCTACTTACAGAGTCTGTTTGAAGGTTCTACAGGCTGATTTTTTTGAAACTGTGTCTTTATCTGCACTGCCTTAGACATGCTGGATTGTGACGAAACTTGGCAGGTGGCCTTTTGAAGTCCTTAGGAAGATTCTAGCTCGTTCTGAGGAACTTCTGAGACTGTCTAAAATTCCACTATAAGTCATGGCTTTATTGACCGACTTCCTCTTTTATTCCGCATCTGGGACCCAATGTGCTGAAAAATGTCTTCAAACAAGTGGCTATAGGTTCAAACATACCCAGTCGGTTGTCTCACTATTTTAATTCTAAGTAACACATCAGCTGGCCTAATGTCTTTCATATTGAACTCAAAAGACAATAATATCCTTAATGCATGCAGTGTTGCTGCCAAGTATGAGCATAACATCTTCATACAAGCAAATTATGTCTACTGCACTATCACAAACACTGGCATAAACACATGTATCAGAATCACTGATCTGAAATCCTTGTGAAGTAATAATTCTATTGAATTTTTCATGCCACTGGTTGGTACTTGTTTCAAACCATATAAGGATTTTCTTCCAAAAGATACATCTGGAAGTCAGGACCAAAGTCAATTGGATTCCTAATTCTCTTACTTCTCTTGGGTTCTAAATGCTCAGGGATTTCATGTTCACCAATTTTATGTTTAGAATATCAAGCTTCATATTCATTATCCCACTCACCAATAAATGTGTGTTCAAAAAATTCTGCAGCCCTGGACCCTATGATAACATTTGACTCCAAGTCCAAAAATCTATAGGCTTTGTTATGCTTAGCATAGCCCATAAAAACACACTTTATAGATCTAGGTCCAAGTTTGGGCCTCTTAAGGTTAGGGAGCCTTACTAAGGCTGCACATCCCCAAACCTTGAGAAAATCTAGATGAGGTTTCCTACCTTTCCAACTTTCATATGGTGAAGCACTAGAATTCGAATATAGTATACAATTTAAAATGAAACAAGCAGACATAAGGGCTTCTCCTCAAAGATTAGCTGGGAGGTTGGAGCTGATGAGCATTGTATTGACCATCTCCATAAGAGTACAATTTTCCTTTCAGCTAAGCTATTCTGTTGTGGTGTGTATGGGGCAATAACTTGGTGAATAATTCCATTTTCTTCACAATAGTTAGTGAAATCAGTGAAACAATTTTCACCACCTCTGTCACTTTTGAGAACCTTAATTTTTTTGAATTCGGTTGGTTCTCAACTTCTGTTGTGTAAACCTTGAATTTCTCAAATACTTCATCTTTGTTTCTTATCAAATAAACATAAGTGTATCTTGAGAAATATCTATGAAAGTGACAAAATATTTCTTGCCTCCACAAGTTTGTACACCTCTCAGATCACAGACATCACTATGAATTAATTTCAGTAACTTGGAACTTCTTTCTACTTAAGGAAAGGGTTTTATTGTGATCTTAGACCGTACACAGACTTCACACATAGTATTCTCTAAATTCACACACTTAGGAATAAGATGTAAACTACTCATTTTCTAAATGTATGCTAATTAACATGTCCTAATCTACCAAGCCATAAGGAAATAGATGAAGCATATACACTAAAGAAGATGTACCTATGTCAATATGAAGATCGAGTTTGCACATGCCTTACGAGGCGTAGCCCATTCCCACAAAGACGTCATTCTTCAACAAGATAAACTTGTCTAACTCAAAGACAAGTTTGAAACCCCCCTTGTTCAAACGGCACACAGGTACCAGGTTTCTCCGGACTTCAGGGGCATGGAACACATCCAGAAGGGAAAGACTTTGTCGGATGTGAATTGTAATAAGTCATATACATGTTCCTGTTATTACAGACATGTCTGGTGGCACCTGAGTCCACCCACCGGTTTGTAGTACCCCTTTTTACATATACTTCAGAGATCATGGCATCAAATTTTTCTTTGGTCACGTTGGCTTAAGCTTGCAACTTCTTTTTAATTCTGTAGAATTTCTGCACATGGCTAGTTTTGACAAAGAAGATTTATACTAAGGGTTTCTTTCCTTTATCCTGGGTTGTCTTTGCGTTTACATCTTTGGTGTCTTTATTTTCTTCTTTCTTTCCTTCCATCTTGATTCCTTTTTTAATTATTGGTTTCTTTCTTCTCGGACTTTCAACTGTGTGAGCTCTGACGATCATTTGAGATTTGTATTCTTTGGCATCTCAGAGTCTGACATCTTCTTCAATTCTTAGATGGGTCTGGTCGGGGCCAGGTCTTCGCCTCAGTTCTCATGCGGTCTCATGGAGTGGCATGCACACGGGGTGGAAGACCCTCTCTCAAACAACCGCGGGGGATCCACGCGTGCTGGACACCTATGGGTGTGCGAGCGCACGGGCTCTCATTTGCGTGGATAGGAACCAACAACGAGAGAGATTTTATGTCGGGGGAGGTGCGTTCGTGCCCTTACCTCATCGCTTGGGGTTCGTGGGACAAGCCCGGGCGGTTCGCCCTCTTAGAACAATCACGAAGCCCTCTAGTTATCTGCCAGCACGATTTGGATGGGGACTCTCTTTCGGTCGAAAGGTCTCTTCTCTCTCTCTCTCTCGCTCTTGTGAAACTACAATGGGGGTCGGTTATCCCCTTTTGTGACAGTTCTCACTTGGAGGGAGACTGATTGGCCAGCCTAAGAAGGTGTACAAGAAACTGAAGATTGGCACTCGCGGGTGTGCTCGTGACCTCCCGTTCCTAATGGGCGCGGGCTGCTGTCTAAGGCAGAGGATGTGTAGAGGAAGAGAGAGAAAGGGTGCAGGATGTGACCCGGCTGGAGAGAGAAAGAGAATGTGCTTGCACGGGCATAGATTTTTTCTCGCTCCGGGACGGATGTGACTGCACACTTAGAGGTATTTTCTCTCTCTGAAAAATTTTTCTCTCTCCTCTTAGTGGGATTAAGGATTCAGACGTAAGAGATGAGTGAAAACAAGCGTTATGCCTCTATTTTAGCTATGAATGATGCTTAATAATATGCCCTTTTAGAAGTGACTTAAGCTTTCTTATATAGAGGATTCACCTAACATGGGTGAACACTAAAAAACAAAGCTTAATTATAATTTAAAAAATTACAATAAAATCTTGAAATTAGGTGCAATGATCAAAATGCCCCTGAGACTTTTATATTAATGACGAAACCATCCCTATTGAGGGTCCTTTCGCCATTGACAGATCTGAGAAGCTTTTCTGTGGACTTGTAGCGATGGTTCAACCGATTTATTGTTATATCCTCCGTCTTGTTAGATTCTGAGCATTTTGATACCCTTTAGTCGTGTTGAGGCAGCCTTTTCCATTTGGTGGAAGTCCGGCCGGATTCGTGAACGTCAGTCGCTAATGCCCTTTGACCTGTGATGCTTTGAGTCTTCGTTCTGCCTGCATGTGAAAGAGGAGACTGTCTTAGTCGTTTTGTACCAAGTTTGGTATGTTTTGGTCTTCATTTGCAGCGTTTCCTAATTTCACTAAAGGGATTCTGACAACCGAGCAGGTTTGCTTTTCCAGCAAGCTAGGGATCTGTACCTATCGGGCCTTGGATGAGGTACAATAGTTACACTAGTTTGCAGCTCTTCGTGAGGTGGTTGCATTGAACTCGTCCTCGCAGTGATCTCATACACAGATTTCGAGCTGTGCTTCACGAGGTTCGAGATGTCTTCCTCTTAAAAACTCTGATTTTTTTGTTATGTGGTCACCTTCTTTTTAAAAGAAGTGGGTCGTGCCACAATGCGTGCCCTAAGTCAGAATGACGAGGCTGACGTTATCTAGAACATGTCAAAGTCTGAACTTTTTCTGGTTCTTGGTGAAGGTAGTATGGGTTCTTTAAATTCCACCTCGAGATTCGATGTCGTAGTCTCCGTGCTTGGGGACTAATTCAATGAAGTCGCATTGCGATAGTGTAAAACCTGCCTGTTTTGAGGCTGTACAGGAGTAGACCCCTTTTGGGTGGTCCGATTGAGCCCAAATTTGGTCCTCGAGGGTTTTTTGACATTCTGAGTGCAGTGGCAATGGTCTAGTTTTGTTTTGAAACCTTTAACATAGGGCTACAATTGTAGGGTCTCTCTTCGGCGTGATAGCATTACTCACAGCAGGACCTTTAGCATAGGACTTATTTCGTGGCACGACTATGGTCTGTCAGTGTTTTGAGTACCAGTAGGACCAAGTTGTTATCGGCTCTCTCTTATTCGTGTGGGAGGTGTAAGTACCTCTGTGGGAGGTATAAGTACGTCAAAAATGACGTATAATAGAGTCATTAACTGTTTAGGGCTAAAGTCTTCAGACTTATGCATTAATGTATTTCTGTAGTCTTTCTATGAAGGAGAAAATTTGTCAATTATTGCCCCGACATAGAATGCATCATCAAGTTTAATACCATTCGATTCAAGTTCATTTCTATGATATGAAAATCATGAATATGAGCCAATATCGCTTTTTCTTTTATAATTTTAAGGTTTATCTGCTAATGAAGTACTTATTTTTTGCTAGCATCTTGTTCCCTATATTTAGTTTCTAGAGCTAGCCATAGTTCCTTTGCAGTTGACATTCTTGCTGTCATGATCCCACCCCCTGCCGCCTGCCAGTGGGCGACAGAGTGAGGGATCGTGACTGAAGGTCGCGAACGTCACTCAGGAGGGAGTGGCTCAATACATAAAAACACAGAATCAAGAGCAAACCATGAAATAAAACTAGAGTAAACCCACACACCAGACAAATATCAATCCAAAAGAACAGTCATCTCATTCATTCAACATCAAAACTTTCTTCAAGGTACTAATGGCCCAAAATATACAAAATGAAGTATACATCATGTTGCTGAAACTACCAAAACATACTGTGAAAGTCCTTAAAAGACGGCTTCTCGAACTTCTTAATTTCAAGCTTCAAGCCCTCAAACTGCCACCCACCTTTAACACAGATGCCACTCCCCCTTCACTCTATAGTTATGAGATTAAGATGGAATGAGCTAAAAGCACAGTAAGAAAATATACACCATTACAATCCAACCAGCATAACAGTGATACAATATGCAATGCACACACACACACACACACACACACACACACACACACACATATATATATATATATAATGTATCAAATGAAGTCCCTTAATGTGCCTCTCAACACTTCAACAATAATGTGATAAAGGAAATTTAATATATAATACATAAGTCACCATCACCTTACTTAAAGCAGAGTAGTAAGGACAACAGATCACCAGTACAGTTAAAAGTTCATGCAGAAAGTTTAAATAAGACAGGCAAACATATCTATTTACTTTTGAAGTAAAAGCCATATCAGTCAGGCTAAGCCAATTCTAAACTTGGGACTTCTACCCTCACTCAGGAGGGAGAATAATGACAAGTGGGTAAATCCACTTCGTAATGTCCTCACTCACACACACAATCCCTAGTGCGCTTTGGGGTTTCGATAGGCAGTGGCCTTGCAAGACACGAACCTCTCCTTATGCCTTTCTTGCGAGAGAGCATTACATTACCATTAGGTGACCCAATGCGTAGTGCCCACATAGATCTGGGGGGCGCGACCCTCTTAACTACTCACATCATGAGTCCCGTCCTATCATGAGGAGTCAAGGGAAGATCGCAGCTGTCAACACTATCATTCACACAATAGGTGCCCTTCACAACAGGCAACTGCCAGCTCCATCATTCACACAGTAGGTGCCCATTCACATATCACATAAGCAGCATGATACCATCATTCACACAATAGGTATCCATTCACATATCACATAAGCAGTATGATACCATCATTTACACAGTAGGTATCCATTCACATATCACATAAGCAGCATGATACCATCATTCACACAGTTGGTATCCAATCACATATCACATAAGCAGCATGATACTATCATTCACACAGTAGGTATCCATTCACATATCACATAAGCAACATGATATCACATCATGACGATATCAATATTTCATCATGATAGCAGTAATATCACATTAGATAGTGGCATATCACATTTACACAATATCATAATGACAGTACCATAGTAATGATGAAATTATTCCAATTAAGCCTTACAGCTCGATTTCTTGCCATCAAGGGCAATGACATGCCCTCACCATGAGGGTCGTGACTTTTAGACCGTTTAGAGTTTTAAGGTGATTCCAAAACCAATCTTGTACTAAACACATCTATCCTTCAAATGGGATTTTTTTGACAAAAAAAGGACCCATTTGACCTCTTAAAGGTTCAAAGCGTTGAGGGTTAACTAGCTGCACCCTGCTGTGTATAGTGGACAACGATGTATACTACTTCATATCACTATAACTTTCAAACAATGAGGTAACTTGTGACCGTTCCAAAATCAAAATTTAAGCCAAAACATATATTTTTCTAACAAAGAAAATTTTAAAGCATTTGGATTCCATTTGGTGGTTCAAAGATTCATGCCTGACAAGATGATAGTTTTGAATTTTATCAACTCTACCCACAGTGACATACCTTCATAAAATGAAGTATAACTTTCAATCTAAAACGAATTACAAAATAGTTTCTACATGCAATTTTTAGGCCAATCAAAGATATTTCAAATGGCTATAGTTTGGCTGAAAGTGAACTTTGTTTGGTTAGTTAAAATCCGTGACCACAGTGGTATTAGTGAAAATCTAGGAAAACAGTCAATAATGATATACCTTCTCATTTTGAACTATAACTTCATTTTTGTAAAGAATTTCAGCAAAGGGAAAAAACAAACAATTTACTAAACCCGAATATCTTCCCAATAGTGGCGATTTGAAGTCAATCGGACTACATTTGTCTATTCTAAAGTCTCTTTCAAGAACACACATGTTTCTGAAATTTCACAGTGGCATATAACATATATCAAGAACACATTCCATGGCCTTCATTCATGGTGAGAAACATGATAACAACCATTCGCTCACAATGTACACACATAACATGCATTTATCAGATAATAAAAAAAGCATACATTCAGTCTTAGCATCCACTTTCATTATAGAACAAAACCCCAAAATTTTAGTGAAAAAGGGGTAAGGATTTTCTACATTGCATACACTTTCCATGCTTATTTCACATGCATAAATTCCCATGAATCCTTACGACTACCATGCAATGGTGATGGATCTACTTACCTAAACGACAACGGTGCCTTCTCCAATCCTCCTTTCATAGCTCTCACCCACCCAACAATAAATGCCCTCTAACAGTCACTTCTTCAAACCTTGTGCCTTAGAGAGAGAGAGAGAGAGAGAGAGATGAGGTAGGAATGAGTGGTGTTGGTGAGATAAGAGGCCTAAGTATTTTTGTGGGTGGAGTGGCCACCCAAGTGGCATCAAAGGACTTCAAAAATCTGGACAAGTGGCACTCAAACAACATGCATTCAACAAGTGGCATACTCAACTCATGCATGTCAGAGACACAGCCGACGCATTGCTTACAACTCAACTGACGCTGCACTCAACTCAGTCGGTGCTGGGCTCTCTACACAGTCGGCGTTGGGATCTCTACATAGCTGGCGCTAGGCTCTCTACATAGACGGCACTGGGCTCTCTACATAGCAGGCGCTGGGCTCTCAACATAGTCGGCACTGGGCTCTCTATACCGCCAGAGCTAGGCTCTCTACACAGACGACACTGGGCTCTCTACATAGCAGGTGCTAGGCTCTCTACACAGCCGGCGCTGGGCTCTCTACATAGTCAGTGCTGGGTTCTCTACACAGCCGACGCTGGGTTCTCTACACAGCCGGCGTTGGGCTCTCCTACCCTTCCTTCTTCCTTATCCCACCATGCACTCTAACCGGCCGGAAAAGGTTTGGGTCATCATACTTGAGTATAAATCAAACAACGTATCACTTAGAGCATTCAGAATAGGCCTTTTGCAAATATAATCATTTTCATCCCATGCTACAATTTATTCAGTACATCAATATATAGAAGTTTGATCACGGGTAGGTGTCAAGGAAGTACTTGGAGCAATAAGATGTGGTTCTCTTGGCACATATTCCACTTTTAAGGTCTTATGTAAGAATAGTACTTTCGATTGCCATCGTCTGAAATTCAATCCATCAAAATGGTCTAGCTTGACAAAATCCTGGGTCATAGCTTTAAGCAAGCTTCCAACAGCCATCACGTTGGGTCAACTCTACGAAATTGTTAGGTTTTGAGTAGTGGTGATGGTTGAAGCACGATGGAAAACCTTACAAACTGTGGATAGCTTGAACGCATGGTCGATAGTTTGAACTCACAGTTGATAGCTTGAACGCATGACCGATAGCTTAAATTCGCGGTCAATAGTTTGAACTCACAATCGATAGCTTCAATGCATGACTGATAGTTTGAACCCACAGTTGATAGCTTGAACCCACGACCAATAGCTTCAACTGACAATTGATAGCTCTAACCCATGACCAATAGCTTGAACTTACGGTTGATAGCTTGAACCCACGACCGATGGCTTGAACCCACGATCGATAGCTTGAACTCACATCCGATGCCTTGAACTTACACTCGATAAATCTGACTGCCCCCTCATAAGTGGAACTTACGCTTGATAAGCCTTGTACTAACTCTCATCCTGGGAAAAATTCGACAGCACCTCCACTAGACCGTGATAAAGCTTGGATTGTGCCAGAGTGCTTCTGGTACCAGTTCGACTCCCTTAGGAGTCGGGATTTGGATTCAGAGGTTATATCTCGAAAAACAAAACACTCCTAATACCAGTCGGACTCTTGTAAGAGTCAAAATCAGGATTCGAAGGTTAAATCTGGATAAATGAAACACTCTTAGAACTAGTCAAACTCTCGTAAGAGTCAAAATATAGATTTAGAGGTTATATAATGGGGCAACAAAGATCAGGATCTGGAGACACGAGAGGTTCTATGAAGTGTTGATCACCACTACCCAGTACCAAATCGAGATGCAATAGGTTATCTGGTGAGGACACCCGCAGGATATAACCAGATCATAAACAATCAGAGTTTATGAGTTGCATGCTCAGAAAATTCTCTAAAAACACAACAACAAAACTTATCTTACTTAAATAAAAGATAAACATCAAGAAGAAATTCTATGAGTTCATTTTCTTGGAAAATACCTCAAATCCTTCTTCAAAATATTGTTGAAAATCTCCATTAACTTCACGCCCTTCACGCTCCCAAATTCATTAATCTCTATATATCTTCTCTCTCTTGCCCAAGGCTTATATATCAGAGAAATAATATAATATAGGGAGAGTAGAGAAGAAGAAACTAGAGGGAGCGAGAGAGAGAGAGAGATAGAGAGAGAGAGAGATGGAGAATGTGTAATGCCAAATGCATGGACACTTGTTCCCCATGAAGGCAAGGAGGTGAGGTCATTATGACCAATCAACATAAAAAAAACTAATAAGACAATACAAAAAGGTGGGAGGAAGAAGTGGTGGTCCACACATACCAAAAGAGCATGATGGACCATCGCCAATTTTAACACTAAAAAGGATTTTGAAACTCCAAATTTTTTAATAAAAAATTAACAGCATATCCCCAAGTTTGTTGAATTTTCCAACTATGAATATACTGAGAAGACCACAAAGAGTGGGACATATAAAGAAATTCACAAGGCTCTCAATTTTAGTCTAGAGGCTATTGCGATGGCTTAGGACTCCTATATTCTCAGAGGACTGGGACACTAGTTCATTTGTCCTTCCTATACAAGGCAAGGCCTTCCTAGTTATCGCGCTTGGTACCACAACAAAAGTTAGACGCTTCTTTTCTCTGGGAATGGAGCCCTTGTTCGAAACTACCAACAAAGTTGAGAAACTGAGGCCAATCTATTTTAAAGATCCTCATCAGCCTCCTTCCATCTCCACCTTCATTTTTATTCTCTAGTATGGCCCTCCTTTTCTGTCAAGTTCACTAGAGTTCTGAAACACAAGCTTAATATTGGTGGTGTGGATATAGAGATTTGATCAAATTTTGATAACTTGGCCCAAAGTTGTTGGGCTTTGTCATCAAATCTAGTTGTCAAGGCAAAGACCCATGCTAAAACAGCTTCTATTGGCTCAAGATCGACAGCAAAATCTGCTCTTCCCTAATTAATAGAACTCAAGTAGATCGAGGTCTAGTCGAATTCTTATCCAAATTTGATCAAATCTCACACTAGAGATCCAACCCTCTACAGATCATCGGAACGCCAGCTTGTGAAACCAATCAAAGTGAGAAAAATAGAACGAAGATTCAAGATAAAGAAACAAGACTAAATAAGAAATGAAATGAAACTAAGGATCAAAAAGTAAAAGCAAAAGAATGAAACTCATGAACCAGCTGGGGCCTGGTAGCCTGACACTTGATCATAACTTACATCGATTGAATGAACTCCTTTTGGATGAGAAAGAATCATTGAAATTGATCCTTAAATGAGCCAACTAAGGGAGGTATAGAATCTCAATGACTGATGCTTTAAGTGATGAAAAATATTGATTCTTTTTCTGTGACTAGACTTGGCTATTGAAACTAGGGTTGATGGGGCTTCCTAGAGACTAGGGTTAGGGTTTGGATGGAGAGAGAAGATTAGGGTTTCTTGAGAATATATGTCTCCCTCCTTTTGGAAAAGAAAAAATATGAGTTATTATAGAAAAATATGACCTCGAAATGCGCACGACATTTGTCTACACCAATTAGGAGTCGACAGTTGCCCATACCACAAGTGTACCACAACTTGTGGTACAGATCGCCTATGCAACGGATCACAAGTTGTGGTGCTACAAGCAACAGACCTAGGTTGACATAGAGTTCTTTGGGATTGTGATTGTAGCAAATCGAAATTGTTATATCGATTCACAATTCACATGTGATTTAGCAGCATTGACATATTATGCTTCCTTTTCACTTGAGGACCTCCCATTTTTTATTCAAGGTCTCCTAAAATGGGTTTTTGATGGGATTGTTTGGTTTTTCTAGGCATTATATGCTAAACTATAAATTGGATATGCTTATGGTTTAGTGTGTCCTATGGTGCACTGAGATAATGTGATCATTATGGGTCAAAAGGCTTGGCTAAGGCTGATTTCCTATGCTTTGAGATTAAAAACTCCAATTAAAATGTCAAATCCAAAAATGGAGTGTCTACAATTGCCTTGTTTGTCTGCCCTTCGAGGGACATGTAGGCGGCAAAGACATAGACACCTATAATTACAAATGAAATGAATGACTTAAAATGATTTAGAAAACTAAGAACCAATGCTCAGAGATTGTTTGACCAGATACCAACAAGTTTTCCACTATCTCGAGAATGTCTTCTCTGTCAAACGAATACTTTTATTCGAGACATTCTTGGAACGTTCGTTGTTTCCGTCTAGGTCCACCTTGTTCTCAGCCTGAAGCTTGTGAACTACCATAATTTTTTGGACGAAGGTAATTCCTTCGTCTTCCACTTTGAGCAACCATTGTGGTAGCCATAGAGGTCTTTGTCAGATTACTTTTGAACTTTCACCGGTTTAGGGCCAAGCTTGAATCCTTCCATAACGCTCTCAAGGTTCATAGTGTTAGAGACCAAGTCACTAAAGGTTTATGAGTTAGATGCTTGTAAATGTAGTGGAATTTATGGTCTCATATTATTGATGCACATGTGTACTTCTTGTTGTTCAGGAAATGGAGTCGCTTGACCTACATTGACATTTCGCCAACAAGCAATATATTGTTGTATGGGTTCATGATCATTTTGCATTGTATTGAGAAGCTTGGACAGGTTGACATCCCTTTCAGTATTATGAAAGTGTGCTAAGTACACCTCTTACATCTATCTCCAGGTAAGCATCGAACCTAGAGGCAATTCAGACACCAAGTGAAAGTTGGTCCTAACAATAATTGGATAAACTATCACATAAAGAGATATTCATTGTTGGGGTGTCTGCACATATTGATACGAAGTGCACCAAGTGCAGATGAGGTGAACCATGCCCATCAAAGTTTGGGAATTCCAGGCATTGTTAGCCTATATGGAAGGGTATCTCATCGACATAAGCCAAGTATGTTTTTTGGTAGTTGTCTATCCGCTGTAGACCAAGGAGATGCAAAGACGGCAAGATTTCCATTATTAGATCATGAACTATTTTAGCCATCAAGGCCATACCCACAAGTCGTGGAGGTAGATATTGAATTGGTTCATTGACTGGCTGATTCCCCGCACTCGGGTTGGAAGATTGTTGCTTTGAGGCATCGCCCGAAGTGGTTGACGCATGCACTATTCTTAAGGCCTCAAGTGTTTCAATTTTCACTTGGAGCTCAGCTTCCTTTTGATCCAACATGGCCCTTAAGTGTACCACTTCTTCCGATTCCTTTAGGGGATTATCTGTTCCACCGGCCATCATCACATTTGCCACAGGTTCTTCGAATAAGAATCTCAATTATTCATTATCTATGTTTGTGATGCCAACTCCAATGGTTCAATTGATACCATTTTGGCATCCACAGGCATTGACTAGGCTTTCTAAGCCTTAGTCAAGCTCTGGGTGATACACAGAGGATTGATATTAACTTGGAGTCGTTTATTGCCTCCTTTCTTCCTTCAAACTTTAACAAATGGAGATCTGTCATTGGACAATGATGCGGTGGTGTCATGTTTTCCCTCCCGGTGACGGAGGCGGAAACCCTCTCTCGAACAACCACGAAGGGTCGACGTGTGGAGGGTGCGCGGATCCTCCTGCTTGTGGATAGGAGGCTGACGGTGAAAGAGATTTTAGCGACTGGAGTGCTAAAGCTCTTGCGCCGCTTTGGGGGTTCGCGGACTTGCTCGAGCGGATGGCCCTCTTAGAGCAATTACGAAGCCCTCCGGCTGTTTAGCAGCGCGATTTGGATGGGAGCCCTCTTCAGGTTTTCAATCTCTCTCTCCTCTCGCCCTTATTATGCTATCAGGGTGGGATCTGGATATCCCTCCTCCTTGGTTACCCTCTCAGGGGGTTGCTGAATGTTGAGGGAGTGGGCATGAGGAAACGCGAGGGGTCGAGGCCCACGGGTTTGCTTAAGTCTGCAGGCTTGCTAATAGACGTGGGCTGCCACACATGGAGGTGGAGGTGAGAGAGAGAGAGAGAAAGAGAGAGATAGGAAGAGCGACTCGCCTTAGGTGAGGTGGGGTGATCCGCGCAACCGGAGCACCCATGGGACTGTGCACTCAGGGGTACCCTCACTTTCTCAAAGTTTTCTCTCTCCCCTCTCTCCTTTCCCACAGAGACTTGGGACTTACAAAGACAAGCAAATAAGCCAAATCTAGCCTTGATTCTTCCCAGCCTTCAGGGGTAATAGAACTTCAAAAGAGGGGATTGTGGAGTCTCTCCAAAAAAAGAGCCTCTTCTACAAGTGAGTTAAGCTTGCTTATATAGAGGATTCACCAAACATGGGTGAATGCTCAAAATTCTAGCTTAATTACAATTAAAAAAATTTAAAACAAATCCAAAAATTAGGTGCAAATGACCAAAATGTGCCTGTGATCTTTTGCCTAAATGACGAGACTTTTCCTGCATGCAGGCTGCTCTGTCATGGGAAGACCTTGGAAACTGGTCCTGCAACTTGTGGCGACTGTTCGGCTATTTCAGCAACATATCTTCATTCTTCTCTCGATTGCGAACATTTTGAAGTGCTTCAATCGTGCCATTGTTGCCTTTCTCCCTAGGGTGAAAGTCCGACCATTTTTTCAAACTTTCATGCTGCGTCATTTTGGCTACTAGCTTTGCTTGCAAGTCAGAGAGGAGGCTACAACAGTCGTTTTTGCACCAAGTTTGAGCTGATTTGGTGTAGATTTGCCCATTTTCCTAATTTGGAAGGTTGCCGAACAAAGGGATTCCGGCAACCTGATGGATTGGCTTCTTTGGTGACCTGAGGACTTGCATTCATCGAATCACAAATTGAATGCAAGAGTTGTACCAAAATGTAGCTATTTGCGAGATGGTTTCATTGAACTTCTCCTCGCGTCAATCCACAGCTTGGATGTTGAGTTAGGCTTCATCGAATCTGGAGCTTGTTGAACCCTGCTTTTTCCATGGTTTCTCCGGCCACTTTCCTGTTCAAAGAAATAGGGGTTCTCGATCACGCCACAGTGTACACCGTAGGTCAAAATGATGGGCTGGCTTGATCTGGAACATGCTAGCGTTTGAGCTCTGTCAAGTTTCAGAGGAAAGTGTCGTGGGTTGGCGAAGTAATTGCTTGAAAACATCATAGCAGTCCCCATTTTCGAGAGTAGTTTGGTAAAGTCGCATCGCGCTTTTGTAAAACCCATGAGTTATGAGGTTGCATGAGCATAGACCATGTTAGGGAGGCCCAATTAAGCCCAAATTTGGTCCTCGGGGTTTTTTCGATGTTTTAAGTGCAATGGCGATGGTCTGGTTCCATGTCGCAGCTGCTAGCATAGGGCTACGGTGAAGGGTCATTCTTTGGTGCGAGAGAACCGCACTCATGTCACTAGGCTGGAGGCTTTATTTTCGACACAATATTAGTCTGTGTGTTTTGTGAACTCACACGACTAGACTGTCGTCGGCTCTCTCCTTATTTGCATGGGCTCATGGAAGTACATAAAAAATGACGTACAACAGACAAGAGAGAAAAAATGCATCATAGTTCAATGCAACTTTGTCATTTTAAGGGTTCTTACATTTCTTATCATCACATTCATTAAAGGTTCTTTTAATGTTGCATGGACATACTTCAAAGAGGCCATCTCCTATATGGTGTTTGACTTCTTCAAGAGCCATTACAAGTTTCAAATTCGCAAATCCAATCCACAATTTTGTCATAAGTTGTCATTCAATTGATTGGCTTCTCGTGCTTTAGAAACGACATTTATGTTGAGGACTCTTTGTGCCTTCTTGAGGATGGATCTCATTTGCATGCTATATGAGAAAGTGAGTCATAGGACCTAGTGGGTTAAACTTAATAGGAGAGCTAACGGCTGGCCTTTAAATGCATGATATCGATGGTTGGGCCTCAATCTCGTTGGGTCGGATAACCGCACAGGGACCTGGTTTTGGGTCCAGCTCGATAAGGCTCTCTTGGGAACTACAGTGTGTGAGGTGCACGTGCAGACATGTGTCAACTAATGAGAGAGGATTATGGGGTGTGAGGTGGAACCTACCTCACTATGGGTTCATGTCACGACCCCGCCCCTTGACCCCTACCATGCTAGAGGGTGACATAGTGCAAGATCGCAACCGGAGGTCACGTACGTCACTCAGGTGGAAGTGGCATCAACACGTGTTGAAAGCGCGAAATCAAAGCAAGCCACGAGAAAATAAAAACTCATCCACCATGCACAAAAAATTGAATAAATTAAAACCATTAACTTTCATTCAATTCCAAAAGTTTTTATAATAAAGTTTAAGGCTTAAAGCATAACATTCATCTCAAAACATTACATCAAACAAAGCAACATGTGGCAATGCCACCAGACACCTACAATGACAAAAAAATGGAATCCTGAACTGGTCTGAACTTTGAGCACCTGCTATCACTGGTCAGCTGCTTGTCACATGCAATCAAGCACTATCACTCTACATAGATGAAAAAAGTGGAGTGAGCAATAAGCCCAATAAGTAGATCACTACTCTTGCATTCCTAACTATCAGTAAATACATAATAGCATGCCCATCAAAAATTGCATTTGTTGCACAAAGTATGGTCACATATCAGAGTACATATGAATGTTGTATAAAGAGGGTATGACTCAGTTAACAAAGCATTACTTGTTCTCAAGACGACATCAACCTTTACGCATATTACAGTTACAATCAGATATTTTACAAAATACAGAATTCAGACAAGCAGAACAGATTAAGTTATTCCCAAAGTGGAAGCTACATCATCAGGCTAAGCCAATCCTGAAACGGGGGACTTCTACCCTCATTCAAGAGGGAGGATAATGACAAGTGGAGGTCCCACTTTGTAATATCCTCACTCACGCACACATCCCCAGCACGCTTTGGGGTTTTCGATAGGCGGAGGCTTTGCGAGACACGACTCTCTCTTGCCCTTAGGCCAGAGAGTATTACACTACCATTGAGGGTCCCAATGCGTAGTGCCCATGACAATTTGGGAGGCACGACCCTCCCAGTTTTGCTATGTAGTAGAGGCAGTGACATGTCTTTAAAATTTACCCCATAACTCGCAATCAAGAAGGAATTTAGAAATAAAGTTACATGTGATTTCAAACACACACAGAAATCCTTCAAATAGTGGTGGTTTGAAAGAAAATGTATCCCTTTTTCTTAGTTAAAAATCTGTGGCAATTGAGATATCAGATCTGTGTTTTTACTAAAACTGTCCACAGTGACCTACTGACATATTTCGAGATATAACTTTACATACATGAAGAATCAGAGAAAGATGTAAACACGAACATTGAAATAGACCTAAAAATATTTCCAATGGCATTGTTTTTGCATCATTTGGACTTCAATTTCTTAGTCAAACTCTAAGTACAACAGAAGTAATATTCCTGGAAATTATCACAGTCTGCTAACAGTGACATATATGTATAAAACAAAGCATATCTTCCAAATTATCAAGAATCTTAACTAGTCATAAACATCAAACTCAAAATAGACTCATATACCTTTCCAGTGGTTGTAATTTGATTCCAATCGGATATCATTTATTTAGTCAAAACCTCATTACAAAAGCAGGTAAATTTCCTGGAAAATCACAATACAAGCGTGGCACATTCCAAAGACTATTCCATAACTTCAAATCCATACAAAATAACAACATGAACCTCTTTATGTCCTAAACTAGGTTCACACAAGCATCATTGCACATAATTTTAGGATTCACAAAAGTGGTAACAGTGCCCAACTTATCATATAACGGAGACCTAATTGCTGGAAAATAGAACACAAACATACATCCTTCACTTCACACTTTGTTCATGGAAATTCATACTTAAATTCCATACTTTCAGTTTCATGCTCATATAACTTAATGCAAAAGGGGTAGTAATCCACTTACCTTAACAACAACGGTGACCTCCAATCTTTCCTTCCACAGTCTCCTTCTCCAAGCTCTAACCAATTCCTCAAGCCACAAAGTGTTTCATAGAAGTTCTAAGGGGGAGGCTCTATGAGCGACATAGAGAGACAGTGATGGCATGAGAATGAGAGGGAGAGGAGAGAGAGATGAGGACTGCTAGTGAGAGGATGGAAGGAGAGGTGGCAACAAGCCACCTTCAAGTGGCAAGTACAAGGGGGTGATGTGGCAACGAGGGGGGTGACACTTAGAGAGGGATAGACAAAGGGGGAAAAGAGGGAAAAACGGTAGTCCCTCAAGGACCTACACCACCCGTCCCAACGGTCTAACCCACACTTCTCACTTCTGATCTGCTACGCCCACGGTGGCAACACACTCCTCTAGCATGCCTTCTCCGTCTAACTTCTACTGTCTCGCGTGTCTTACGAGTCAGGAAAAACCCAGTCCTTACATCATCACCCCCCCCCCCCCCCCCCCCCCCATCGCCCTTAAAAATATTTTGTCCCCAAAATTATCAATTACTCAAATAAATTGGGGTACCTATCTCGGATTTCATCCTCTCGCTCCCATGGTGATTCTTCTCGTTAATGATACTGCGATAGAACTCGGACCTGGGGAATCTCTTGGTTGCGTAATACCTGAACCCTCCTATTCGGTATTTCAATTGGTTGTTCTACATAAGTCAAATCTCCCCTGATCGGAATCGGTTCATACTTCAAGACATGGGTTGGATAAGGCTGATACTTTCTTAATAGTGAAATTTGGAAGACATCGTGAATATTAGCCAACTCGGGCGGTAAAGCCAGTCAATATGGCGCGACCGCGAATCTTTCTAATATTTCAAAGGGTTCGATGAATCATGGGCTTAGTTTTCTTTTCTTGCCAAACTCATAATGCCCTCAGATGGTGATACCTTTAAAAAGACTCAATCACCTACTTCGAATTCGAGGTCCCTTCGACGATTATTGGCATAACTCTTTTACTGACTCTGAGCTGTTTTAAGCCTCTCTCGAATTATGGTGATCTTTTCTAATGTCACTTATACAATTTCCGGCCCTAACAATCTCCTTTTGCCAACTTTTTCCCAACACACTGGCGATCTGCATTTCCTCCTATACAGGGACTCAAAAGGTGCCATTTGAATACTGGCCTGAAAACTGTTGTTATTGGTTAGGTGCCTCGATCTCGCCCTCCAGATCCTTTGATGATCGGGTGGCACACATCTCTGGTTTCGAGGGAAGACCCTGGTCGTCCTTGAGTTCTCTCTCTCAGGAACCTCGTTCGAGAACGGGGGCAGGTGTTACCAACCGGTGAGAGAAAAATTTAAGGTGGGTTTGGGACTTACTCGGGCTGCCTCGCATGGGCACCCTCTTAGATCATGAAGAAAGTTGCCTAGTAATAAAACTGATTCGGAATCGCCTCCATTGGCTTGTGTTCTTCTTGTTTTATGCAATCACACACATATATGGCAAAGTTATAAGATAAGTGGGTCAGACCTCACCCTTTTACTCTTTAATGAACGTACACAAGCATGCACATTTAAAAATAAAAATAAGAGAAGAAAGACGGGGGGAGAGAAGAATTTGACTAAGCGAGAGGATCAGAGAGGTGACTAAGCTTGTAAATAATTGGCCAGACATGGTAGCGAAACAAGCTCGGTAACTAAGACTGGCTCACAGATTGCTACTATACGTTGTTACCAGTACTGATTAGCTAGGCACGGTCGTTAGTCTGTTGTGGCAATAAAGAGGGCCAAGCAATCCAGGTGAAAGAACATTATGGCTAGACGATAGGACTACCATGAGAGGCTAACCGCAATCCCTCTTAGTCGAATGAAAGAATAGTGGAATGATGGTTATGAAGAAAGAATAAGAAATGAAATAAGAGTAGATGGGAATACAAAGAATGAGGGAGAAGAAGGGAAGAGAAGAATGTAAAATGCGATAACATAAAAGAGAGAGGGAAGGAAGACGCAGTCGGGGCTGGGCTTTGCGACTGTGTTAGAAGGACGAGAGAGAAAATGCAATCCACGCTAGACTTTGCTAACTGTTTCTAGAACAAGGAAGAGAAAATGCAGTCGACGCTAGGCTTCATCGACTGTGTCAAAAGAAGAGACAGAAATACAATCGACACTAAGCTTCGTCAACTGTGTCAGAATATAGGGGAAGAAGAGAAGAGAACCAGTCAGCGCTAGGCTTGCGCCCGTTGTGATGGGGGAGAAGTAAGAGAGAGAGATCGAGCCGACGCTAGGCTTCACCAACTGCAATAGAAGAGATAGAAATTCAACCGGTGCTAGGCTTCGCCGACTGATAGACGAGAAGAGAGAAATCTAGCCAGTGCTTAGGCTTCACCGACTAATGGATAGAAGGGAAGAGAGAGAAAATTAGTCGGTGCTAGGCTTCACCGATTGGCAGAAGAGAAGAGAGAGAGAACCAACTAGCGTTAGGCTTTGCTTATTGATATAAGAGAAGAGAGAGAAAATCAATCGACGCTAGGATTCACTGACTAATAGAAGAGAAGAGAGAAAACCAACCGGTGATAAGCTTTATCGATTGATAGAAGAGAAGAGAGAGAAAACCAACCAACGTTAGGCTTTGCCAATTGTTTGACAAAAGGGAAGAGAAAGAAACCTAACTGGCACTAGGCTTCATCGATTGTTAATTGAAGAGAAGAGAGAGAAAGAGATAGAGATGAGAAGAAGAGAGGAGAGAGAAAGAGGGGTGGAGAGAGAAAGAGATAGAGATGAGAAGAGGGGAGGAGAGAGAAAGAGAAAGAGACAAGAAGAAGAGTAGAGAGAAAGACGGGAGGAGAGAGAAAGAGATAAAAATAAGAAGAAGAGAGAAGAGAGAAAGAGATAGAGATGAGAAGAAGAGAGGAGAGAGAAAGAGGGGAGGAGATAGAGATGGGAAGAGAGGAGAGAGAAAGAGATAAAGTTGAGAAGAAAAAAGGAGAAAGAAAGATGGGAGGAGAGAGAAAGTTACCTACCCAAAGAGTACTGACCCTTTTTTTCTTTCTCCTCTCTCTTTCTCTCTCTCCAAGACATACTCACAAGCTCAAGAAAAAATCAAAATTTTATTGATTGATCTAAGAAGAATGAATCTGTCATTTGCACAATGAGGCATTGCCTGTTTATATAGAATTGGGCTAAAACGTGGGTGTACACTCAAACAATTACTAGAATTGAAGATAATTACAATGAATTTTAAGAAATTCTAAAAATGGGTGCAAAATGAATGTTTTACCCCTACCTAACAATGGGTAGAATTCCAGAACAATCCCTGCTGCTGCCCGAGAACTTGTGTGATCTTTCGTGATTAACCTGGGGTCGTTCTAATGCCTGTTTGATCGAAAGATTATTGTTTTCTTGTAAGGCTCAGCATGACGATCATTTTGATACCTACTTTGAGTCATGCATCATGTTTTTGAGCCATGATCATGAGACTTGAATTTTGGATGAATCTTGAAAACTTCGGATCAATTGTGTGCTCGTTCGTTGACGTTTCTTTGTGATTTCTTCATTAAATCACACTGATTATGCCGTCACAATCTTGTTTCAATAAACGTAACTCGATTTCGTGTCCGAATGAAGATTTTGTTGTCTTGAGTTTTTGGCCGGAATCTTGAAATCCGTTGGCCGAAATTAACAATAGCTTTGACACCTTCATGTGAATCCAACCATGAGGTTGGATCAGAGATAGCCTCGAACCTCACACACATAATGCAATTGGTTTCATGCCGATCGGGTATGTGAGCCTCGTGATCTGGCTACTCGAACGAGGCGTGTTGCTGCTGAATTTTCTGCAACTTTTCTCATGGATAAGCGATTTTAATTGAGTTTTTCTCTCTCTCGGGAGTCTGTCATGGGTCACCAAATTTGGGAGCGATCCGACTTGAAACGAATGAGATATAGGCCTCGAAAGTGACTACCCGTGACGGTAAAAGCAGCCGCCTTTAATAGGGTTTTGATGGAGTGTGCCCATGCGGGAATAGTGTGCGGCCTACCCCTTTTCGGTATTTTACTCATAACTTTGTCTTCGAGTGCCCGATTAAGCCGAAACTTGACTCATATCTGTTTTCGATCGTGTCAGATCTAATGGTGGTGGTCCCATAGCTGTTTGATGTACCAAAAGTATGACTTTAGTTACAGGGTCCATTTCAGGGTGCTAGAGACTGATTTCACTGAAATTGTTTCTTTGTGTTCACTGCTATGACATGTCTGATCGCAATGAAACTTGGCAGGTGGTCTTTTGAAGTACTGATGATGATCCTGACCAATTCTGGGGTCATTCTGAGACTGTCGGTAATTTCCACTGTTTTATAGGCTGTATTGACCTGCTTCCTACTTATTCCTAATCAGGGACCAAGGTGCTGAAAAATACGTTCAAACGGCTTACCCCACCGAATGTTGTGCTTCAAGAGAAGCGAGAAGGACAATCATTTGAAAAATTTCCTTCGAATTTTACTTTTTTTTTTCCTAATCACAGGGCCACGTGTACGCTGAGGAGATTCACGTAATGGTGTAACTAGGTTGCTTTGACGTAGGGATGCATTGTTCATGGGTCTGTCCATGGAGACTTTAGGGGGAGAGGAGACTTTTTTTAGGGATCTTATTGAAGTCCTCATCTTCGTGCGGACTATTGGTGATTATGATACTAAGGATTTTGTACGGACCTCGTCAGTCAGAATCAGGCCTGTCTGACAATTGAGTGTCATGATGAAGGGCATTGTTCCCATTTGATCTGGGTTTGTTTGTTTTTTTTGGTCGGCGCTGTTTGCTGCTACATTAGGTTTACTTTTGACGATCAGAGTACCACTGTAGGTATCGCCTACCCAGTCCAGTCGGGGGCAGGTTCTATTAGCTGATCCCGAAGGTCTGGTTGTGCCGGCTAGGTGAGCTGACGTCTCTGGCAGAATTCACCTTGGCTTTGTTAGTTTCTTTCCTTCGTAATGTTTGTTTCTAGAGTTTATTTGTGACCTCGTGGGAATAATGTTCTTCCTCATGAGACTTGTCTTGCCGTCTTCGTGAGTCTTCTATCTTTCGAGTCCTTTTGAAACTAGACTAAGGATGTCATAATCTTTTTGTTGAAGCTCGTATTTTTGGAGCCCTAGCATTATGACACTAGGAATTTTCTTCTTTTGAGTGAGGGCTGAAGCCACCTATTGGAACAAGTGCTGCATCAACCTGTTTATTAGTTAAAGCGTCCTTTGTGGATTTTCACTTGAACTCCGGAAGCGGCGCCATAAAGACGGTTTCACCAACGTCTTTTTATTTTGGGGTTCTTTTACCCATGACCTTTCAGCCATGTCCACCCTTTTCATCCATTTTTACTCACGATGTCCTTTCGAGTTTTCCCCGTACCAGTTTTTTTATTCATGGAACTCTTTTACTCATGGTTTTATGACCATGCCCATCCGTCATTTTTACTCATGGCATTCCCTTGTCTAGGTATAGACCATGCTTTTTATTTCATCATTTTTTTGTGAAGGCGTGTTTAAGGTCATTCCTTCGGGACCTGTGCGAAACAGTTTAACGTCATGCAACTTGGATGTGTATTATGGTTTAAGGTCATATAGCTGGACCGTGGTGGCAATGAATGGTAGTCTATGGAGGCCATGGAGTGAGTATGGTGGTGGTTTTACTCACTTGGGGAAATGACATTAGGTTACCGATGAAGAATGAGTGATGTATGAAATGTGAGTGGACGATGGCGACCCACTAACTTACAACGAATATGGATGGAGGAATGGTTCACCTTTTTGTGAGCACAGGTGAGACTCATTGGCGAATAAGGTATGGTGATGAAGTGAATGAACTCACTGGAGAGGTAATGAAGGTGGCGTGTGCACACTAACATGTAGGTTAGGGAAGGCGTGCATGAAATTGCACGTAAAAGGTGTGTGCGTGTATGTGGGGGTAAGTTTTAAAGGGTCATACCTCCGGGACCTGTGCAAAGCAGTTTATCGTCATGCAGCCAGGATGTGCATTATGGTTTAAGGTCATACAGTTGGACCGTGATTATGTAGTTTAAAGTCATACAACTAGGACCGTGCAATTTAAGGTCGTGCAACTAGACCTCTGCTATAGTTTAAGGTCATATAGTTTGGACCATGGTGCTGAGCCTTTTATCGTCATGCGGCTAGGACGTAGATTATGGTTTAAGGTCATACAGCTGGACCGTGGTTATGCAGTTTAAAGTCATACAACTAGGACCGTGCAGTTTAAGGTCGTGCAGCTAGACCTCCGCTACAGTTTAAAGTCATCTAGTTTGGAACATGCAGTTTTAGGGTTGTGCAACTAGACCAGGGTTGTGCAGTTTATGTAGCACGAACCGAAGCTGTGCAGTTTAGGGTCATGCAATGCCAACTGAGGCTGTGCAGTTTAGGGTCATGCAACGCAGACCGAGGCTGTGCAGTTTATGGTCTTGTAGCGCGGACCAAGGCTGTGCAGTTTAGGGTCATGTAGCGCAGACTGTGACTGTGCAGTTTACGGTCGTGCAGTGTGAACTGAGGCTTTACAGTTTAGGGTCATGCAGCGCGGATCGAGGCTGTGCAGTTTAGGGTCATGCAGCGTGGATCGAGGCTATGCAGTTTAGGGTCATGAACGCGGACCGAGGCTATGCAGTTTAGGGTCGTGCAGCGTGGATCGATGCTGTGCATTTTAAGGTCAGGCAGCATGGACCGAGACTGTGCAGTTTAGGGTCATGCAGTGCGGACCGAGGCTGGGTAGACATGTAGGTGGAGCTCCATAGGGAATAGGTTTGTGGATGGCAGTTCGACTCACTGGGGATAAATTGGTTAAGGCCATACACAAGCAGAAGGCTCAGATGGAGATGGTGGCCTAATGAAGGATGGCCAACAGACGTGGACTTCACTAGGGCTTAGAGGGATAAGCGTACTCCCTGGGGTGAAAGATGAGACTCTATGAAGAATAGGTAACCCAACTTCCTGAGGTAAGATAGCTTAGTGTGAAACAGACCCATTGGGGATAATGGGCTGCAATATGGGTGTGACTCCTATGGGGATGATGGATAGCTCCTGACTCCTATGGGGAGGAGGGATAACTCATGACTTTATTGGGGCTGAAAAGTCCTGGATTGGGTGCAGCGGCCTGGGTACAATTCCACTGGGATAACAAGTCATGCCTTGGGTACTACTCCACTGGGATAGTGGTAGGACACACAAGGCTTCAGCCTGGAGTAGGTGACAATAGGCTACTTGAAATACAACTGGCATCGAGTGTAGCGACAATGGTTTCTTGCGAGTGTTCAACTGGCACTGAGTTTTTGTAAACACAAGTGGCGATGGGTTGTTAAAAACTCAACTGGCTCTGTGAACGACCCATGATTTTATTTGAACACAACCGATGCTAAGTCAACCATCACTAAGATTGTTTTGAAACTCATCCAACGCCAAGTCAACAGGCGCAAGGGTTGTTTTGAAATTCACCCGACGCTAAGTCAACTGGGGCTGGGGTTGTTTAGAATTCACTCGGCGCTAAGTCAACCGACACTGGGCATGTATGGATGAGAGTTACTTCGAGCCTCGAGTCAAAGCCCGAACCGGCTCATCGTCGCTTGGGTTCCCTTGGATGCGACTGGAATCCCAGCTTGTGAGGGGCATTTGAGGGTATTGTGGTCTATATAAGGTGGTAAAATCCCATTTTCCTTCGCTTTTCACCAAGGGTGAAAAACTTAAGCGTTTTCTTCACAATGAAGAGAGGGTGCCCCGTTCAAGTTCCGGAAAGCAGTGGGACTCCAGCAAAGGTTTTGCAGGGAAGGTTTTCGATAGACAGTGGGATTCTCGGCGGAGGTTTTGCAGGGAAGGTTTTCGACAGACAATGGGTTTGCGGCGGAGGTTTTGCAGGGAAGACCTTCGGCGAGCAGACTTGGCTAAGAATTCGGTGAAGTTGCAAGGAAAGGAGCGGGCAAAGAGAGTTCTTGGGGGAGTTTTCCAATAAGGAGAAGAGGTTCTAGTTGCGGTTTTTTTGGTAGAAGAGGTGGGAAGTGGAATAGTGAGCATTTTTCGCATTGGTTGCGAGTTTCTCGGGGAGTTTTAAGGGGTTTCCCCGGGGTTGTGGTAATTTTTCAATGTTATTAGTGGTGTCGCAGTAGTTTCCTGAGACTTAGGTAAAGTTTTCAGAACTTTTTGGTGAGGTTCAGGTGAAAAACGCAGGCGGGAAAGTTTTTCAGTGGGTTTCCGGCCAGGTAGGAGAAGCTATGGCAGGAGATGAACGGTTACAAGAGGTGGACCATCGTGGAAGGTGTACGGTTGCAGAGGTGAACCATCGCAGAGAGAAGGTGGACGGTTGTGGGAGGTGTACGATCACAGAGAGAGTGTGGATGGTTGTGGGAGGAGAACCGTCGCAGAGAAGGTGTACGGTCACCTTTGGAAGTCGTGTGACCATTAAGGAGGTGCGAAAACTTAAGTTTTGAAAACGAGGAGTCTCGGGAAGTGAACAATTGCCACATGGCCAGTGCTAACAAAAGTGCAGTCTGCACTGAGACAACCGGCGCTGATGGTTCAGAGTGCTGACACAACCAGTGCTGAGCCTCAAGAAACGCAACCGACCCTGGGGGTTAAGAGAACAACCGACACTGGCCTTTGGAGGACATAGCTGGCACTGGCTTTAGTCGGCGCTCATCAGCACGTGTGGCTTATCACGATGCAGAGAGTGATGCTCGCTTGTGGCTGTAAGTTATGTGCAGGATTTGTGACGCTCGGCGATGAGCTACGCACGACGATGCTCATGGGCCGGCCAAAGGTGACAAATGATTGTAGGGCGTGGCTTGTGGTTCCTATTGGAAGCCAAATACTCCAGCACAACAATGAGGTCCAAGTTGTTCTGTGGAAGGGCATCCACAGTGGACATGGCATGTTCTCCATCATAAGGCAGTTTCTTGCCAGAGCAATCCGTTTTGTATGTTTGATACACACGTCGAATGAATCCTACATTGTATGCTTGATGTACAGGTCTGGTGAGATATCTGACTTGTATGTTTGATAGACACGTTGAATGGAGTGGCTTTGCTTTGTTTTCTGACCTGTAACCATCCTCTTACTCGTCAGATGAATTGAAGCTAACTTTCCAAGTGGTTTAGCTTCTTCTTCATGAGGCAAGCCTTTCTTTTGTGGGTTTGCTTCTTCCTCATGGTACAGGCATTTTTTTTGGCCTGTAACCGTCCTCTTATGCTCAGATGGAAAAATGAAACTACAGATTTTGGTTTGTAACTGTTCTCTTATCCTTAGATGCATGAGACTTGTAACCTCCCTAATAATGGGCTTCTTTTAGCTTGTAACTGGTTTTTACTACAATAAAAAGAGTTAGAATTTGTTTGGACTGTCTCATTGAGTCTCTTTTTATTGAATGTGCATTATGGATAATACTTCTTTAAGTATCGTCTATTGATAGGAGGCATTGCTTCCCCTCCTTTAGGATGTGCCAGTATGTATCCTCCATGGGGCAAGACCTTTTTTTCTATAAAGGGACCTTCCCACTTAGGCTCAAACTTCCATTTACGACGGTCATGCATAACAATAGGCCTCTTAATAGCTAAGACTAGATCGCTATGAGTGAAGGAGTGGATCTTGACAGACTTGTCAAAAGCCTTCTTCATTCTCTCTTGATTGAGTTCAAGTTTCTGTTGAGCCTTTAGCCTCTTCCCGTCAAGTGCATCCAATTCTTGATACTGAAGCTTGACTCTCTCATCTTCAGTTATTCCTTGCTGAATGGCAATTCGCATTGAAGGGATTTGTATTTCAAGAGGTAAAACTGCTTCACCCCCATAGACCAGAGAATAAGGAGTAGAATTGGTAGCATTTCGTGTAGTAGTGCGATAAGCCCATAGTGCTTCAGGAAGCTTCTCATGCCAGTTCTTCCTTGTTTTTTATCCTGACTTTTCTAAATCGTTGCACAAAGTTTTATTGAAAGCCTCAGCTAATCCATTCGCTCGAGGGTGGTACATTGTCGATTACCTCAATTCGAAACCAAACTGATTAACTAAGCGATCGATGTGATGACTCTAAATTGAGGACCGTTGTAAGATATAATCTGGTCGGGCACTCCGAAGCGATATATGATATGATGTCAAACGAAGTAGGCCACTGTTGTCCCAGGATCCTGCTTAAGGGGGACCCCTTCTGCCCACTTAGAGAAATAATCTGTTGCAACTAAGATAAAAACATAGCCCATTGCGGAAGGAGAGTAAATAAGCCCAACGATATCCATATCCCATTGTGAGAAGGGCCATGATGCAACCGTAGGGTATAAAGGCCCTGGATGCTGGTGAACCAGACTGGAGTGTATTTAGCATACTTGGCACTTTTTAGCATAGCCTAAGGAATCAGAGATCATGGAAGGCTAATAGTATCCCAACCTGCGTATTCGTTTGTAGAGCTTAGGACCAGACTGGTGTAATGCATAAATGCCTGAGAGGACTTCTTCTAACACCTTATTTGCTTCTTGGATATCGACGCATCTAAGAAGAATTTCGTCAAACGACCGTTTGAAGAGAGAATATCCTTTAAGGAGGGCATACTTAGTAGATATTCGACGTATGTTGTTACGTTCGGCACGATCTGCCAGGAGCCTACCAGGTTTTACGAAACTAGTAATGGGCTCTCTCCAATCTTCTACCTGCTCAATTTAGTTCAAAGAATTTTGGTTCTTGGTTTCGACCCATAGCTCATTGACTTTGTGTTATTTCTTGTTCAGTCTTGATTACTTCTTTGACTGATAGAAGTGCGTCGAACGGATAAGGAGGGCACTCCGAGAAGATATTTCTCTCGTCATCCACATCGACCTTGATTCTTAATTCAATGTCTCCATTCCGCCGCCCAAACAAGACAGGGCCCCGATGAGGACAACTGAATTGTAGTGTCGAGTTTCGCAAGTGCGTAAGCGTACGAGTTTGGCCTCCTGGGGATGCGACTCAGGGATACGACCCCAAGCTGAGCCATATACAATTTTGTAGTGTCTTTTCTCACATCATAGATCCCTTTGAGCTGTCGGATAACCAACTCAGAGTCGCCATAGATCTTGAGCTACTCCAAGTCAAGGTCGAAGGCTATCTTCAATCCGATTATAAGGGCTTGATATTCAGCCTCATTATGAGAACCAGGTTGAATGAGAGAGAAAGAAAGTGGCAATATTCCTCCTCTCGGAGTCAGGAATACTACTCTGACACCTCTTTGATCTGATTTGAATGCTCCATCAAAGTATAATTCCCATGCATGAGGAAGGTCAGCATAGAACACCTCTTCACCATGGAGGTCACTCGATAAAGGAAATTTTTTCGGTACGCGGTGTGCTGCGAGAAAGTCAGCCAAGGCCTGGCCCTTGATGGCCTTTTATGGGACATTCGTGATGTCGAACTCCATCAGCAATAATGCCCACTTAGCAAGGCTTCACGACAAGCATGGGCATGTCATGAGAAACTTTACAGGATCAACTTTTGATATAAGTTTCGCTTCACCATGCAAGTAATGGAGGAGTTTTTGTACTGCGAAGATCAGGGCCGGACACATCTTTTCTATTGGGGGATAATTCTTCTCGGCCCCTTGCATATTGCGACTGAGGTAATATAACGCAGTCTCTTTTTTCTCTTCATTGTTTTGTGCCAGTAATGCTCCAAGTGACTCATCTAAAGGAGTCACGTATAGAATGAGGCGTTTTCGCAATACTGGTGTAGAGAGCACGGGAGGGTTGAGTAAATAATGCGTGATGTCATCAAGGCTGCCTGGCATGCTTTATCCCAGATGAATGGGGTATCTTTCTTTAGCAGGTGTATAAAGGGTTTACAGTGACCTAAGAGGTTCGAGATGAACCTGCGAATGTATGTCAGTTTGCCTTGAAGGGAGCGTAGTTGTCGAAGTGTAGTTGGTGACGACATTTCTTGAATTGCCTTGATCTTAATTGGCTCGACTTCAAGCCCTCGATGTCTGACAATGAACCTAAAGAATTTTCCAGAGAGTACACCAAAAGTGCATTTTAGCGGGTTCATTTTAAGTTGATGAAGCTTAAATACCTTTTTAAGGTCTCTCATGTGAGCATCCTTCTCTTCAGATTTTGCCACCAAGTCATCTACATAACACTCTACGTCTTTGTGCGTCATGTCTTTGAAAATGGTGGTCATTGCTCTCTAATATGTGGCGTCAGCATTCTTTAATCCAAAAGGCATTATTGTGTAACAGAAGACCCCTTTTGTCATTAAGAATGCGGTATCCTCTTCATCTTCGGGCGCCATCCTTATCTGATTATACTCGGAGTATCCGTCCATGAAGGAAAAGATTTGACAGTGAGTTGTAGAGTCAATGAGCATCTCGGTGAATGGCAACAAGAAGTCATCCTTGGGATAGGCGGTATTCAAATCACGAAAGTCAGTACACACCCTGATTTGACCATTCTTCTTCTTGACCATAACGACATTTGCTGGCCATTTTGGGTACTTGACTTCACAGATGAAACCTGCTTGTCTAAGTTTGGTTACTTCGATGCCTATCTGCATTTCAAGGTCAGGCCGGAACCTTCTTGATTTTTGTTTGACAGGTTTAACAGTTGGATCAATGCCGAGACGGTGAATGACGACTTAAGGGTCTAAACTAGGCATCTCATGGTAATGCCAAGCAAAGACGTCTCGATTTTCTCTCAAGAAGGTAGTGAAATCTTCTTTCTCTTCTGAAGACATATTCATTGAAATGAAAGTGGGTCTAGGGTCAGCTTTGTCTCCAAGATTTATTTCTTCTAGTTCGTCAGCTGTGGCCTGACCACCTTCTTCCCATTCTTCTGGAGCCTCTTGCAACTCTTTATCATTGTTTTCAGAGATCTTTTGATCGACCTCACGTGCAGAGACCAATGATCCTTACATTTCTGCCTCCGATAGAGGTCCAGAGTGGATCACAATTTCTGCACCTTCCCTAGATTGAGGAATGGAAGGGTCTTCGGTGAATAGAGATTGTTTCTCGGATTAGAGGAGTTCGACTTGGGGATTACAGGAAATTTGAGATTCAACAATTGTAGCGCAAGAAGTGTACCAATGCGAATCACACGGTATTGAGCAGCTATCTGCAATCTTTGGCCTGCACTGGCTGGTGCTTCACAGGCTTGTATCATGTGACAAGCTTCCTGAGAGTATAAACCTTGCCCTTTTGATTCTCTCTGTTTGTGCTCGAAGTTAGGCTCAGGTGGCACTGAGGTTTCATTGGCTTCTACTTCTTGTGCTTCTTTGAAGAAGGTGGCTCTACCTTGGCTTTAACTGCCAAGGCATCAGCAACTATTAAGAATCCTACTGCCTGTGCTAGGGTCTTTCTCAATTGTTTCCGCTGCGTCCTGCTTATATTGATTCCTTCGAATTCTTGGTTGAGAGACTCGAAGCCCGGGTACATCAAGGTTATACATGCAAGAGAAGAGGAAGAATGAGAAGGAGAAGAAGAAGGAGGAGAAGAGTTAAAATGTGGAGGACTTTTAAGGTCGTTCCCCTCATCAGACAGATCTGGGCAGCTTTTTACATCATCGTCAGGGTTGGACGAATGCTGGGGAACTTTTAGGTCTTCCCCTTGCTTAGACTGTTGGGGAGTGTTTTTAATGTCATCAGCCTCATTGGACGTGTGCTGAGTGGGAGATGGCATGGGAACATCTTCTTGACAGGATGAAGTCCAGTATAGTTAGCAGTGGAGGAAGGGGTCTGAGAAATTCCTACTCAAGTATGGGTTGAGCGGTCTTATTTCTTCGACGAATAGCCCTTGGTGCTCATCTCTTTCTAGTTTCTGAGGTGATGTTTGATTCATCTTGCGGGACTGGCGAACAACTCTCGCTTGGCGAATTGCTTCTCGCCTTAAGGACGTGAATCGGCTTCGGCCATGGTAAACTATCCATGGCTGGGGACTCGAGGGTTCCATCGAGTCTAAGTCCTTGATAGGAAGGTCCTGCTTTGGGAGATTTTCTTGCCCCGATGGGGAAGTAACTTGGGGATCACTTACGGGAAGATTGTAAAATTCCTGACACTCTCGCATTTTTTTTACAAATATATCAAGGAAACTTGTGCATTCTGACAGGTAATGGCCTCTTATCTGATAGTACGGCACCAACAATCTTCAGCCCCCTTAGCAAGGCGACGGGGTTGCCTTGCCTGCTTCAGTTTGACTATGCCTTCCTGAAGCATAATGAAGATGGCATCAAGGATATCAGGCATTTCGTCTGCCCCATGGATAGTTACGGCATAGAAGGCCTCGAATGCCCCAAAGGCCTTCTTTATGTCTTCCAGCTTTATCTGACCCTTATGAATCAAGGCCTCGATAATATCCTTCAACGTGTACTAGTCATCTGTAGGATGATTAATCCTCCGATGGTAAGCACAATAATTCGTCTGAGTGTCAAGACTAGGTTGCTTAGGGAACTTGGTTTCTGAAAGATGGATCATATTTTGTTCCAATAATAACCGGAACAGTCAGGGACCCATTCCTTCTCGAAGGGTTAGACCTTGTTCCTATGCTTGGTGAAATAATCACTCTGATCAAGGTTGGCCGGTGGGGGTACCCGATTGTAAGATTATTGTTGCTTGCCAGCCTGGGGCGTTACCTTTGCTGGGCTTACCCCTTTAGAGAGGTCTAAAGTTTGGGAGGGAGATTTCTTTAAATCAGTGACCATGACAGCTGCACTGATTACCCCTTTCTGTTGGTTGCCCCTTGTGTTATTCCGAGAGCTACCATTACCTCGGTTGTTTGCTAAACTTGTTGATGGTTGTCGTATCCCACCATGGTGGCATGATAAATTTTCTATGAGAACTGATTTAGATATCAACTCTGACATGGAGGTCGAATTAGAGGCCTCGACATGTAGAGCGATCTTGGGTCGCATGTTTCGCACGCAAGTTTGGACTGCTTCCTTCTCAGGCATAGGATTAGGATGGTGGGAAGCCAAATTTCTTCATCTTGATATGAATTGATCCACAGGCTCATCGAGGTCTTGAGTCAGGGTGAGAAGTTCGATTTGAACCTCCCTCTGGACCTCATAGAAGCGTTGATAAAGCAATTTCTTCATCTCCTCCCATTTATGGAATGAGTTTGAAGGAAGTCGGCCATACCGTTGAAATGTTGGGTCGTCGAGGGTCTCAACGAACTGTCGGAGAAGAAGTCTCCCGTCAGCCATGGTTTCTCGACATGTTGCCTGGAAGTTGGCAATATGCTAGTTCAGGGACATGGTTCTATTGAATAAAGAAAACTTCCCTTTCTTATAATCTGAGGGAAACGGGACCTGATCAATATAGAAGGGGTATCGCCTTGATAAGGTGTCGCACCTTGTATCCCTGAGATTTGTCTGTTCTTTAGGCTATGGGTGACCATAGTGTCAATGTTTGTCTTAGAGACTGGATGAGGGATGGAATTGTCCTGTGAGGTAGAAGGAGGGGGCTCTTGTGGAGGTGCACCATCAGAGTGATGGGAATTGACCTCATCGTTAGCCGACTAGCGTGTGACGTTGATACGATCGATCTTTTCCATTATCGTGTGCACCATATCCTCAAACTTGTTCATACGCTCTTCTTGGGCATCACCGAGCTCGCTTACAATCATTACACTAACCATTTCTCTGTGGAGGTCAACTTTAGTGGTAACTGAGGGCTTGCGAACTTGACGGGTTGCACGTTGTAGGTTAGTCAGCAGGGGGTCAGCATGCCTTGACTGAACTCGACTCTTGTATGCTGATCGCGTTTGGATCGGTTCTCGATGGTTTTGGGACCGTGGCTTGTGAGGGGCTGGGTCTTCTTCTACGACAGTGACAACAACACAGGGCTCATGGAGTTCTTCTTCAGACTTTATCGATTGAAGAGGGTAGAAGGGATTCAAGTGAAGAGGGTCATCAGAATTGGTTGTTTTGACTGCCTTAGTCACCTCCCTAGTAAAAATTTGCAGACCTCTATTGTTTTTAGCCTTGAGGTTTTGATAGACCTCGTGTCAAAACTGCGATCTAGGTCGCGGTTGGTTAGCTCTTCTTACAGAGGAGAGAGTTGTCTCCATTAGGTGCAGCAATGGATGAGGGCTAGGAACTGGAGTCATCTTAGGCCAGGGAGGATGAAGGACTCGATCTTCCATCAACTCAATGCCCCGAGCTCTCTTATGAGCTCCAGAGACACGATCAAAGTGATGGGGCTGGTTCAGTATGGTACTCTTGGGGAAAACCTTGGAGTGCCAAAGCTGCAGGTTCTTGCTCGATGAAGGAGGAGTGGGCAAGAGAGGGGTTGACTCATGAGAAGGACTGAGTTGCGGGCGAGAGGGTGTCTGTGATGGCGACTTATGTACGCCCCATGAAGAAGGATTACAGAAGACCTGAGGGTCAACCCGGGCTCATGCAAGTGATCTGGCCTTAGGAGGTCGAGAACTAGGAGCAAGTGTCTGCAAGAGAACATGTAGGGGTGCCCCTTACATGGTGCGCTTGTGTGTGCAAAGTAGGAGGACGAGGAGGCCATCTCCTACGTACTCAGGTTGGCATCATGGCGGTGTTGCCCCGAGTAGTGATGCATATGAGTAGCGTGCGCAGGGCTTGGCCTTGAAAGGTTCGATCTTAGACACGATCTTAAGGTGACAGAAGGGTTGCCCTGAAGTGTGACTAGAGTGGGTAGCCCACGAGCCTTGTGGTGTGTGTGAGGGATAGAGACCGTGGGGTTTCGACCTTGATGTGTGAAGCCTTTAGGGATATAGACAAGTGGTAAAAAAATGTGGAGGGCAGCCTTATGGCGACCCATAGAAGCAATGACAACTTGCTTGCCTTTCGCAGAAGGGAACTGGGCAGCCTTCCGGCATACCTTAGGAACACGACCGGCAGGTGACTTGCCGGTGGCTGGGTGCATGCTGTGTGGGGAAACATAAGTGCTGCCGATGCAGGGCACCTTGGTGGAGTTTCTACCAGAGCGAGGAGATAGGGAGTGAGGGATTTTTAAGTCTCGTCTCACACCTATTCAGGTTAAGACCTGGGAGCTAGACAGGGGTCTTTGCTCATGAGGATGGTTGAGAATGAAGTTGAAGAAACTTGTTCGTTAGGGACACTCTCGAATGCGGGGATAAGAAAATCTCCGATTCAGATAAATGGGTTAAAGAACCTGCAAGCCATAAATCAAATGTGAAAAGATAATGAAAGCAAATAATAAAAGAAGAAACTAGCCAAATAAGAGCGATCCGACTAAGGGGTAGTAAGTCCCCAGTAGAGTCGCAAAGCTAGTTAGGTGCCTCCATCTCGCCCTCTGAATCCTTTGAGGATCAGGCGACATACGTCTCGGGTTTCGAGAGAAGACTCGGGACGTTCTTGATATCGCTCTCTCGGGAACCTTGTTGGAGAACAGGGGTAGGTGTTACTAACCTGTGAGAGAGGAATTTAAGGTGGGTTCGGGACTTACTCGGACTGGCTCGTGTGGGCTCCTTCTTAGATCATGAAAAAAGCCCTCCAGTAATAAAATTGGTTCGGAATCACCTCCCTTGGCTTGTATTCTTCTTGTTTTCTGCAATCACAAACATTTATGATAAAGGTTAAAAGATAAGTGGGGCAAATCTCCCCCTTTTTCTCTTTGATAAATGTACACAAGCGTGTGTATTCAAAATAAGAGAAGAAAGACGGGGGAGAGAAGAATTCGATTGAGCGGGAGGATCAGAGAGGCGACTAAGCTTGTAAATAATTGGCATGACGTGGGTAGCGAAACGAGCTCGGTAACTAAGACCGGCTCACAAGATTACTACTAGACGTCATAACTAGTACTGATTAGCTAAGCACGATGGTTAGTCTGTTGTAGCAATAAAGCGAGCCAAGCAATCCTAGCATAACAATATTATGGCTAGATGACAGGACTACCATGTGAGGCTGACCGTAATCCCTCTTAGTCGAATGAAAGAATAGCAGAATGATGGTTATGAAGAAAGGATAAGAAATGAATAAGAGAAGATGGGAATAGAAAGGAGGGAGAAGAAGGGAAGAGAAGAATGTGAAAGGCGAGAAAATAAAAGAGAGAGGGAAGTAAGACGAAGTCAGCGCTAGGCATTGCTAATTATGTTAGAAGGAGGAGAGAGAAAATACAGTCAATGCTAAGCTTCGCCAACTGTTTTCAGAAGAAGAGAGAGAAAATGCAATCAGTGCTAGGCTTCGCCGACTGTGTCAAAAGAAGAGAAAGAAAATACAGTCGGTGCTAGGCTTTGTCGACTATGTCAGAAGAAGAGAGAGAAAATGCAGTCGACACTAGGCTTCACCGAATGTGTCAGAAGAGAGGGGAAGAAGAGAAGAGACCCAGCCGACGCTAGGCTTGCGCCGGTTGTGATGGTGGAGAAGCAAGAGAGAGAGATCGAGTCGACGCTAGACTTTGCCAACTACAATAAAAGAGAGAGAAATTCAACTGACGCTAGGCTTCGTCAACTGATAAAAGAGAAGAGAGAGGAATCCAACCGGCGCTAGGCTTCGTCGACTGATGGACAAAAGGGAAGAGGGAGAAAACAAGTCGACGCTAGGCTTAGTCGACTGACAGAAGAGAAAAGAGAGAGAGAACCAATCGGCCCTAGGCTTTGTCGACTAATAGAAGAGAAGAGAGAGAAAACCAACCTGTGCTAGGCTTCGCCGACTGATAGAAGAGAAGAGAGAGAAAACCAACCAGTGCTAGGCTTCACCGATTAATAGAAGAGAAGAGAGAGAAAATCAACCGGTGCTAGGCTTTATCGATTGTTTGACAGAAGAGAAGAGAGAGAAAGATATAGAGATGAGAAGAAGAGAGGAGAGAGAAAGAGGGAAAGAGAGAGAAAGAGATAGAGACGAGAAGAAGAGAGGAGAAAAACATGGGAGGAGAGAGAAAAAGATAGAGATGATAATAAGAGAGGAGAGAGAAAGAGGGGGAGAGAGAAAGTTACTTGCTCAAAGGGTACCGACCCTTTTATTCTCTCCTCTGTCTCTCTCTCCAAGACTTACTCACAAGCTCAAGAAAAAAATCAAAATTTTATTGATTGATCTGAGAAGAATGAATCCATATTTTGTACGGTGAGGCATTGTCTGTTTATATAGAATTGGGCTAAAATGTGGGTGTATGCTCAAAAAATACTTAGAATTTTTTTGATAATTACAATTTAATTGAATTTAAAGAAATTCTAAAAATTGATGCAAACGGACTGTCTTGCCCTTGCCTAACAATGTGTGGAATTCCAGAACAGTCCCTGCTGCTGCTCGAGAACTTGTGTGATATTTCAAGGCTGATCTGGGGTCGTTCTCATGCCCGTTTGATCGAATGATTATTGTTTTCTTGTAGGGCTCGTCATGGCGATCATTTTGATACCAACTTTGAGGCATGAATCATATTTTTAAGCCATGATCATGAGACTGGAATTTTGAATGAATCTTGAAAACTTCGGATCGATTGTGTGCTCGTTCCTTGATGTTTCTTAATGAATTCTTCATTGAATCACACTGACCATGCCGTCGATCACGTTGCAACAAACGTAACTCTATTTCGTGTTCGGATGAAGATTTTGTCATCTTGAGTTTTTTGCCTGAATCTTGAAATCCGGTGGCTGGAATTTACAACAGCTTTGACGCCTTCATGTGTGAAATCCAACTGTTCATCATACCGGAAGTTCGGACCAGAGATACCTCAAACCTCATGCACATAATGCAATTGGTTTTGTGACGATCAGGTATGCGAGCGTCGTGATCTGGCTGCTCGAACGAGGCGTGCTGCTGCTGAATTTTTTGCAACTTCTTTCATGGATTAGCGACTTTCATTGAGTTTTTCTCTCTACTCGGGTGTTGTCACAAGGAGTACCACATATTTAATTGTTCGTCTTGATGAGACGAACACGCTCACCAAATTTGGGAGTGATTGGACTTGGAACGAGTGAGATATAGGCCTCGAAAGTGACTACTCGTGACTGTAGAAACAACCACCTTTAATGGTGTTTTGATGGAGTGTAGCCACACGGGAATAGTGTGCATCCTACCCCTTTTTTGGTATTTTACTAATAACTTTATCTTGGAGTGCTCGATTAAGTCGAAACTTGACCCATAGGATTCAACTGTGCCGGATCTAATGGTGGTGGTCCCATAGCTATTTGATGCACCAAAAGTATGGCTCTAGTTACAGAGTCAATTTCAGGATGCTAGAGACCAATTTCGCTAAAATTATTTCTTTGTGTTCACTGCCGTAGACATGTTTGACCGCGATGAAACTTGGCAGGTGGTTTTTTGAAGTGTTGATGATGATCCTGACCAATTTTGGGGCCATTAAGAGACTGTTGGAAATTTCCACTATTTTGTAGGCTTCATTGACCTGCTTCCTACTTATTCCTAATCAGGGACCAAGGTGCTGAAAAATACGTTCAAGCACCCATTTGTGATAAAAAAGGTCTTCCCCAATGGGGCCCGTGTACTAGTTAACGTTGAAGGGGAAGAAAGTATGCCCCTAGTCAATGGGAGATATTTGAACCAAGTTATATGACCTTAAACTATAGCGCACATCCTGGCCATGTTATGCTAAACTGCTTCACGTTATACGACCTTAAACTATAGCGCAAGTCCTGGCCACACGACAATAAACTACTTCACAGGGTGGCCCGTGCTATGCGACTCCCAACTACTACGTTTGTTCAAGAAAAACAAAAGGCGAAAAACCACAAGACAGGAGTAAAGGTGCATACTAAAGATTTTTATTTCATGAGCCCAAAAGGAATACAAGATTATGTTTACAACGAATCTACAATTCGCTATAAAACTAGATGGATCGAAAAATCATTCTCGGGCACCGCTTCCTAAGGCACACCATCATCTCCTCAAGGCAGTTGTGTCTCTCAAAAGGATTGACCATTCTTTTCTAAAAAATAGAATGCCAGAAGAACCAAAGACACTCCTTCAGAAAGGAAAAAATCCCCGCTCTAAATAGAGCTGGAAACACCCCAGAAAGAAACTGCCTCTTGCTTTTATTTACCGTGAAAAATCAGAGAAATCTTGAAATGAAGGTCTCTCGGATCTGACACCTTAAAAATGATCAAAATGAAATGGTAGAGAAGGTGGGACAATTCGAAGTCAAATCTAAGGCCAGATCTACCCAAAAATGAGCAGATCTGCTCTCAGATCTGTGGTGAAGCCAGAATGATCCAAGTTATCAAAAATACAATTTTAAAATCAAAATGAATCAAAATCAGATCAAAGCAAATAAATAAAATATAATAAAGAAGAAATGAAAGGAGAATGAGTATCTGAACGGGCCGGATGGCCCAAGAGTTCTAAGCCCCTGAGGGTTCGCTCGTATCAAAACTGGTTCCCCTTGCCCTTTTGGTCCAGATGTCAATCAGCAAGTCCTTGGTAGTGGTAGGGTGGTTGTGCCCGATAAATGGTTTAGAACTAGGGTGATTGTCGCCTAAGTGTAAGGTTTCACAGGTTGGGATTCCTCTCAAGGGTCTCTCTGAGTTTCTCACGTAGTCTAGGGTTTCAGTCTCTCTAATCTTTCATCTCTCTCCAAAAATCTCTATGTTTTCTCTTTCTTCCAATTCCCCCTAATTGGTCCCCAAAAGATGCTAAAAGGGGGGAAATTTTGTTGGGGAGAATATCCACCTGTAACCAACCAAAGGCTCAGTCAAAAACGTGTTTTTGAGGGTTCCGGATCTAGGCGACACAGAGTGTGTAGCCCAAACCAAAACTTGTCAAAATTGATTTTTTTTTTTTTTTTCTTTCTTTTCAGGTGTGTTCCTCAGCCTCGTTTGAAGCTCTCACAGAAAATTTGGGTCAAAACTGATTTTTTTTACTATTTTTAATGAATTGTTTGGTAAAATAGGCCATTTACAGAAATCTGGGTCAAAACAGGGTTTCTACAGGGTTCCAGGCAGGCAAATTGGTTCCGGATCACAAGGTAGGCTATGTAAACTATGGATTTGGGTTTACTAGGTTAAGTGTGGTCATAAGGGTTTAGAAAACTACATAATTTGTCAGATTTAAAATGGGGTGTCTACAGTTGCCCCTCTTTGGCACTCCCTGTCCTTCGAGGGACAGGAGAGTGGAAAAGAAGTAGACACGCTGTCGTTCCCTGTCCTTCGAGGGGTAGGCGAACGCGCACTCCGTGTCCTTCGAGGGATAGGTGAGTAGCAACAGTAGACTCTCTGACGCTCCCTGTCCTTTGAGGGGCAGGAGAATGTCAAAGATGAATGTCATCCCAACGTCACATGGGCAAATGGCGCACCAACTATCCCTCCAAGCCATTGCACTCCCATGCTCACCCACCTAGGGCATTTTCATCCTAGGGTTTTCGACATGAGGTGTCAGCGAGCTATGCAAGCTTGAAACTCGAGGTGGATTTTACAGCCATGCCACTTAACCTCGGGAGTTTTCTCAATTTGAAGTTTTTTAACCCTGGCAATTTCTTTGATTTCCTTAAGGGTTTCCTAAGGCTGTTTATAGGAAAAGCCTTTCTATAAGACGAGACTTGTCTGATCAATTCCGAATAGAGAGGTGAGGCAGCAATGCGGTAATCGCGGCAATGCGATGTTCATCATGTACGGTGTCCAAGCTCTTTCGTTTTTAGAAAATGTTTTAGAAATTTTGAAAGTAGGAGGAGATTTGAAATAGAACCCGGAGCAGGGACAAGTTACGATTTTAAAAAAGAAATTAAATTTTTTGAAATCATAGACATATAGTGAAAATTTTGAAAAGAGAAAGATATTTGAAAAACATAGTTGGTTAGCAGTTTTAACTCTTGCGACCATAGAGCCCTCTAAGAGTTTAGCCTCATGCAGCGATGGACCATACACCCGACCCTTTTACGTCATATGGGGATAGACGTTTGAGGAAGGTGGTTGTGCCTTGAACACATTGAACAGGGTGGTTGTGCCTTGAACACATCTGCCATTTTACGTCATCCAGGGCTAGACGTTACCTGTTTCGGCTCTTTTACATCGCACGCGTTTGACGTTGAACTGGGAATACCCGACCTTTAGCGTCATACGGGGCTAGACGTTTGAACATGGTGGTTGAGCCCTGAACACATTGAACATGGTGGTTGTGCCCTGAACACATTGAATAGGGTGGTTGTGCCCTGAACGCATACATCATACGGGGTTAGACGTTACCTGTCTTGAGTCTTTAACGTCGCACGAGTTTGATGTTTTTCATGTCTCAGCTCTTTAACGTCGCATGAGTTTGGCGTTTTCCTGTCTCGGCTCTTTAACGTCGCACGAGTGTGACGTTTTTCCGGTCTCGGCTCTTTAACGTAGCACAAGTTTGACATTTTCCTGTCTCGGCTCTTTAACGTCGCACGAGTTTGATGTTTTTCTATTGAAACAGGGTGGTTGTGCACTGGATCGGACTTTGGTTGGCAGTTTAGGCCCATGCCACCGAGGAGTGTTTTCAATTTTTTATTTTATTTTAGAAACTTGGTTGGCAGATTAGGCTCATGCCACTGCAGAGCATTTTTATTTTTTTGATTTTTTTTAAAAAAATTTCTGGAAAATCGGTTGGCAGTTTAGACTCATGCCATCGTAGAGCGTTTTTATTTTATACATTTTTGGAATATGTTTTTTGAAATTTTTTGGAAAATTGGTTGGCAGTTTAGGCTCATGCCATTGAGAAGCGTTTTATTTTTTGAATTTTATTTTTTTCTTTTTCTTTTTGATTAAATGAGGTCGGCGACATGAGACGTGCCGCCTATATGCAATTTTTTTTTTTATGAAATGCGGTTTTTGGCGGCACGTCACGTGCCACACAGGGCTGGGCAACACGGACCATGTCGCCCGGGCGGCACGAGACGTGCCACCCATATAAGTATTATTATTATTATTATTACTATTATTACCATTATTATTATTATTATTATTATTATTATTATTATTATTATTATTATTGTTATTATTGTTATTATTGTTATTATTATTATTATTGTTATTATTATTATTATTATTATTATTATTATTATTATTATTTTATAACAGAGGTGGACGACACGGGTCGTGTCGCCCATTTTTTTTTTTTGGTAAATAAAAATTGGGTGACACGGGACATGTCGCTTGGGCAGCACGCGAAGTGCCGCAAAGCAAAACATTTTTTTTTTTTGTATAAGGTTGGGCAACACGAAAAATCTATGTGTTTTTTTATTTCACCTAAAAATTTTTTTTTTGGTTGGGCGACATAGACCATATCGCATGCGCAGCACGAGGCGTTCCACCAAGCAAACCATGGTTTTTTTTTTTTTGGTATAAGGTTGGGCAACATGAGACGTGTCTCCAAGAAAAATCATTTCTTTTTTTCACCTAAAAATTTTCTTTTGGTTGGACGACACGGACCGTGTCGCCTCGGCGGAACGAGGAGTGATGCTAAGCAAAACATGTTTTTTTTTCTGGTACGACACGGACCGTGTCACCCGGGCAACACGAGGCGTGTCGCCTGGGCGACACGAGACGTGCTGCCAAGAAAATTTTTTTTTTTTTCACCTAAAATTTTTTCTTTGGTTGGGCTGCACGTGGCGTGCCGCCAAGGAAAACACGTTTTTTTTTTTAGTAAATAAAGATTGGGCGACACGAACCGTGTCTCCCGAGCGACACAAGACATGTCGCCTGGGTGGCACGAGACATGTCGCCCAGCCCAAGTGATGTTCTTTACAGTGTGGGTCTCCCACACTCCCCTCTCACTTGTTTTGGTGTCCTCCCACCCCTCTCTTTTGAAATTTCAAACCTTTCCACCCTACTCCACTTTGGTTTTCCTTGCCAAAGTTCCATTTCATATCAAATTCGGACTGATTGTTGAGGATGGACAACGAAGAACATTAGTGGACACCCGGATCAGGTCATATCTTGAGAACAAAGGGGCAAGATAAGGTAAGCCTCCAACTTTTGAAGTGTTTGATGAAATCCTCTAATGAATGTTGGCTTTTTTGGGTATTGTCGAGGATTGCACATCACCTGCTCCGGCTCGGGAGAGCCCAAAAAAAAAAATGATATTTTTTGGCAATTTTTGAAATACAATGTGACTTGTAAATATTTCATGGAATACTTTTGTTGTGATCAATTTTTGTTTTTAAAAGATGCACAGACATGCCCGGAATCTTCATTTGAAAATGCTTTTGACATGCTCGTGAACTGTTCGGCTAAAAGCCCAGATCCTTAGGAGCTAGGTTGCGATGGTTTGAGATAGCCTTGGTGAGGATGGTTAGCCAAGGATGTGGACAAGTTCAAAATAGGCTAGAATTGAGAATGACCAAAATACCCCCGAGTGCAAAATGACCAAAATACCCCTAAGTATAAACACCACCTGTTGGGGGTAATTTTGAATGACTGTTTCTGTCCCTATAATCTAGGGATGGTAGGATGGCCATACTGCGCTTCTAAGAGTAAAATGACCAAAATACCCCTAAGTGTAAAATGACAAAAATACCCTTGAGTGTGGACTCTATTTTTTGGGAGTATTTTGAATAATTGTCTCTATCTCCATAACGTAGGGATAGTAGAATGACCATACTGCCCCTTTGAGTGTAAAATGACCAAAATACCCTTGAGTGTAACATGACCAAATTACCCTTGAATGTGAACTCTACCTTTTGGGGGGTAATTTTGAATGATTGTTTCTGCCCCCATAATCTAGGGATAGTAGAATGACCATATTGCCCCTTTGGGTGTAAAATGACCAAAATACCTCTGAGCACAAAATGACCAAAGTACCCTTGAGTGTGAACTCTACCTTTTGGGGGTAATTTTGAATGATTGTTTCTGCCCCCATAATTTAAGGATAGTAGAATGACCATACTGCCCCCCTTTGGCTGTAAAATGACCAAAATACCCATGTGTGCAGCATGACAAAAATACCCTTGAGTGTGAACTCTACCTTTTGAGGGTAATTTTGAATGATTGTTTCTACCCCCATAATCTAGGGATAGTAGAATGACCATACTGCCCCTTCAAGTGTAAAATGACTAAAATACCCCTGTATGCTAATCCCTGTGTTGTGAGGTGATTTTTTTTTTTTTGTTTATGAAGCATCAGAACTAGATGGCTCGATCTTGATGACTCCTCCCCCGCTCTTTTTTTTACACACACACACACACACACACACACACACACACATATATATATCTATATATAGCTTTTTTGACCTGTAGATCCCATCTATTTGCTATTCGCAAACGAGCGGCGTTGTTGACTCTTGGGCAGAGGCAGGCTCTTGCTCGGATTGGTTTATGGGAGGTCTGTCGGATCAGGCCTTTTCGCTTAGATCATGCTTTGACTACGAAGTTACGTCTCCGATATAGACCGGAGACCTATTCCATTCCACTGCAATGTGGCGAGCTTGCCCCTACCCTTGAGAACGTTACCCGAATTCTTGAGGTTCGGAGTGAGGGCGAGCCTTTCTTGAGTATTCCCCCAGAGATGTCTACCAGTTCTGCCTCTGACTGCAAGGAGTTACTAGGTATTCCTTTTGAAAAGATAAGAGGAAGGCATGATTTAGAGATCCGCCTTAAGAAGCTAAGGTGGGAATTTACTGGAGTACCCCACCGTGCAGAGCGGATGATGGGTGGTCATGCTTCCTAGGTTTCAGTGGGTAAGAGACCATCTCATCAGGGGAAGGACCATGTGGAGGAGGATAGTGCTGGGGTGAGTGAGTCGGTGCAGGGTGAGTCTAGTCATCCTTCGACCAGAGGTGCTGCTCGATCATCAGGGGATGCAGAGGAACTTGGGCGCGACACTCCCGATCTTGGTGATGGGAGTGCATTGTTTTTATGAGGATACGGTGCCTCCTCAGGCATTGCTTACTAATGAGGATTGGCAAGAGCAGCAGAAAGAGAGGATCCGGGATGCACATGAGAGAAATATGATCGCGAACGAGCTGGAGGTGTTCCTGGAGGAGGATCTGACCATTGATCATGGTCCTCTTTTAGATAATGAGATATATTCCCTGTGGGCCTTCCTTGCGTACTTGTTCGGGGAGTTTCTATTTGTGGATTGATCCAAGGGTCGAGCCCATTTGTCAGTGGTTTGGGTGACCAAGCGGCTAGACTACTTGGAGTGAGTGGCGTGGGGTCCAGCGATCGTGGGCTAGTTGCATCATCACCTTTGTAGCGTGGCCAGAGGAGCCTGCTACTTGGGGGGTTGTTCGATCTTCCTCCAGGTCTGGGCATGGGAGCAAATCACCAATCCTCGCCCTCTTCCCGGTCGACTGGGGCCATCATTCTCGACCATTCATTGCTGGTCATATGGAGTGTGGGATTCTGAGAGGATCCCTTCACGGTTGTATTACTCGTTGTTTTTAGACACTCAGGCCGTATGGGAGGTAAGTTATGTGCTTTATCTGTTCTTTATTTCTTTTCTTCTTCTTCCCCCATTTCTCCTTCTTTATTTGACTTTCCCATAGCCGTTTTTTTTTTTCAGATCGACTGGAGTCCTATGAGAGTTGAGCCCGTCCATGTTGTTTATGTGTCTTCTTCTCAAGCTTTCAGGATGACGATTCACCTGATTTGCACGTTTCTGGTGGTGCCCACTTTCCCTGGTCGAGTCCGTCGTTCGCTTGGCCTTCCTCAGACGTCCTATGAGATTACCCCGACCTAGACTCCAGTTATGGTTAGCACTGTCGATGAGGATGCCTATCTGAGAGAGATGGCTCCTTGGATAGAGGAATGAAGGAGTAGGGCTGCCCGAGTTATTGGAGAGGAGGAAGAGGAGGGTATCTCTCTGTCTCAGTATGAGGATATATTTAAGGCTCTTTTGAGAGATATAGCCACTTTGACCGAACATGTTGAAGAGGTGATGCGGGAGCTGAGGACTGCTTATCTTGATGAGGGTTGATCGTCTATTAATGAAGTCGCTTCCCTTCGTGCTGAGTGTGATTCAGCGGTCGAGGAGCAGGATTCGATAGCAGAGGATTTCGAGCATCTGTGTCAGAATTTTGATAGGATGGTGGCCGAGCGTGACTCCTTGAGGGACAATCTGGAGAGAGTACGATCAGTACCATCGTCCTCTTTTGTTAATCCTACTCTTCTTGGACGATCTCTTGACTGCATTAGAGATTTAGAGAGACGCGTAGACCGCTACCGATCGGAGAGGGTATGCTTTGCTATTATATCTATTTTCTTTTTTTCTTGTTTTTTATGTCTATATATATATATATATATATATATATATATATATATATATATATATATATATATATATATATATATATATATATATATATATATATATATATATATATATATATATATATATATATATATATATATATATATATATATATATATATATATATATATATCACAACCTCTCTCATTTCATGGTGTTGTTTCAACAGAATTAGGTCAGAGATGAATGTCACAAGCTTAAGGAGGACATGAAGGGACTTATGGATAGATGTGGCAGACTGTCAGGACTCCTATTGGCTGCAGGTGGCAACCCACCCTTCTTTAGCATATGTGAATCCTTATGTGAGGGTGCCATTACCATCTTCTGTTTGGAGTCAGTCACAATCTCAGGCGTGTACTCAAATGACGAGGGGTCCGAGGCAGGCTCGACGAAGATTGGAGGGAGAGGCGAGCAGTCGTCCAGCAGGGGTCGAGGAGCATTCAGTATCAAAGAAGTGACCTTTGTCTCTCTCTCTTTTTGTTCTATAGGAGATCATTATGGACCTTGAAGTACATATAAATATATGGCTCTCTCCTTTCTCATTTATCTTGCCTGTTGTTTTTTATAAGAGATCATTCTGGACCTTGAAGTACATATAAATATATGGCTCTCGCCTTTCTTGTTTATCTTGCCTGTTCCCATGCTTTCCCCCCTCTTTTTTTTTTTTTTTATTGCCCCTGTTTGAGCGTCTTTTAACTTGTGTATGTGATATTGATTCGTTGAGGGATAGCGGAATACTTTCTTTGCACATACTTTTCAAACTGAAATTTTACAAACTCAATCCCCTAGTTGTAGGGTCTTTTATCTTGAATTTCCCGCTATTGGCTCATCATACGCACACACAGGGAAGAGCTTACCTCCTTTTGCCTCAGGGGATCCAATCGAGAGAAAAACGCTCCCAGACTAGCTAATTTTGTCATTGGCGAGGTTCACCCATCGCTGATATGTGGTAGTTGGTAGTTATTCTGCTGCAACCATGGAGTGCCTAACTAGTTTCAAGCCTCATAACAATCATATGAAGTTGGCTTCGAGAATGAGGCCAGATAGACTTACAATTTAGCCTCTTGTAATGATGGAGGTAGTTCTTTATAAAAGTAGAAAGCTTTTGAAAATGGATGATTTCAACAATCAAATTGCAACAACATTTTCAAAAGGGATGGGCCTTACAGTTTTTCCACCTGTGGCCCCTTTGGTGGTCGTTGTCTTTGTTATATTCTACAAAAAAATGATGAAAGGATACCCTTACGGGATCATGAGAACTCGAAAATCATGAAGTTTCTTTTTACCTTTGGAGCTTTCATCCTCTGCTTCGCGTATCCATGAAGAGTCCTCTTGATTCTTGTCGAGCTTTCCCCTTGAAGAAAGGTTCATCGAAATCATTTTAGTTTTCCATTCATGTCACCCTCCTACATCTTTCTGAGTTGGTTCTGTTGGGAACCTGCAGGGTTTAGGAGGAGTCTTCATCCTCAGGGTCTGCTTGTGCAGTATTATTGGAACTTGCAAGTACTTGTTTGCACTTGAGTGTTTTGCATCGCAAGCTCCTTCTTGGAGATATTTTTATTCCTTTTACTCGCGATGCCTATTCAGGTTTTCACCACGTCCAATTTTTTTTTTTTTTTGTGATGCCTTTTCAGGTCTTTACCACGTTTTTTAGCCCACTACAGGTAGTATTTTTTGAGATACATTGCATTAATGGGGTCGTTGAGTTCGTACCCCTCCTTATTTTTTACCTTATAAGAATTGCCTGCATGCACTCAGGTAACCACGAATGGCCCCTCCCAGTTAGGTTTGAACTTGCCTAAAGGGTGTGGATTTGCAGGAGTATGGAAGATTTTCTTGAGTACCATGTCTCTTTCTCTGAATTGTCGAGGAACAACTTTTATTTGGTATGCCCTCTCGGTTCTACGCTGGTAAGCAACGATATTTTGTGTTGCTCGTAGTCGTTTTTCTTTCAAATTATTGAGGGTAGTGATTCGTTCTTCGACCTGTTGTTCCTCATCTGAATTTTTATGAATAAGGATTCAGAGAGATGGTATCTCAACTTCGATGAGTAGCACTACTTCCATACCATACACCAATGAGTATGGACCAGTAGGAGTCTTCTCAGTTGTCCGATAGGCCCATAGGGCGTCATTTAGCTTTTCGTGCCAATCTTTCCCGTCTTATTTTATTTTATCTATTATTCTGAGAAGTCATTTGTTTGTGGCCTCCGCTTGTCCGTTGCCTTGAGGATAGTAAGGTGTGGAGAATTTCAATGTTATCCTGAACCTTTTGCACACCTTAGTGACCTTTTCATTTTTGAGATTGGATCCATTGTCAGTGATGATCGACTCAGGAACATTGAATCTGAATACGATATTGTTATTTATGAAATGGGCAACATCTTGGCCTTCAATTTTAACAAATGATGCGGCCTCTACCCATTTGGTGAAGTATTATGTAGCCGTTAATATAAAACGATGGCCGTTTGAGGCTTTTAGTGATATCATTCCAAAGATATCAAGACCGCATATGGCGAAGGGCCATACGGGCGGTGTTGCGTTGAGTGATACGGACGGTGCATGGATGAGGTCTCCATAGAGTTGACATTTGGGATACTTCTTAACGAACTTCCAACAGTCTTCAGCCATGGTGGTCTAGTAATAGCCTTGGTGGTCTAGTAATAGCCTTGGCGCCTGATTTTCTGAACTAAGGCGGCTGCGCCAGAATGACTATGATGTCATTGAAGGATTTCTTGAACAGAAGGTCACCTCTTACCAAGAATCCCATCGAAAACCTTCAAAAGGCTTTTTTATCCTTTTTAGTGGCTCCTTCGGGGTATAACCCATCATTTAACAGGGACAGAACATAGTGGAACCATGGGTTTTTCCGAACTAGCGCATCTGAAGCCACGAGAGATACCTCTCCATCATTCTCATTCTCTCTCTCTATTTCTTTTTCAATCCTTAGTGGGAAAGGGTCATGTTTGTTCTTGATGTAGAACTGCAATGTGGTGATTTCTAGAAGAATAATATCAACCATCGAAGTAAGGGTTGCAAGCGTGTCAGTGAACCGATTACGTGCATACCTCTTCCAGATCCAGGTCAGCAAAAAAAGGTCTTCAATTCTTAGTCCTTGTATGTGCTGAGATGTGGAAGAGGGACTATCCCCTGTTGGGGATTCAAGGATCATTTTCGGCCATTTTAGAGAACAGGCATCGAGGGGATCGGGGCTTTGAATGCCCATTGATATGAAGCACGTAGAGCTTGAAGGCTTGATCCGACTTTGGAATAGGGTGAGAGTACACCAGAGCCCTCTTCGATCCCCTTTTCCCGTTTTGGCTTCAGGTGATGCAGAAATCGCTTCCTTTATGCCTTGCTTTTGACTTCCCAAGCCTTCGCCTGGTTGGAATCCTTGGGAGAGGAGCATGTGCCAAGCTTCAAGGGACTCGAAACCGTGTCGATGTTGACATTGGATAATGTCCTCCATCGATGTAGATGTTTGCAAACTTTAAGGCACAGGGTCGCTGGCCTCTAGGCGTAAGGTGGCACAATCGGCTTCCTCGAAGGAAGTGAGTGGGATTTCTCCAAGCTCGACCCCTACGGCTAGCTTCCCGTTATGTATGGTAGGATTGAGAAAAGCAAGGGGTTCAGCGCATACCTTTGTCATGCCATTTTTCGTTGGAAATTTGAGGCATTGGTGGAGCATGGAGGCGACCACAACATTCTCATGTAACCATGGTCAGCCTAGCAGCATGTTGAATGAAGGTTTTATGTCTAAGACATAAAACTTTATCACCTGGATGGTAGGATTGATCTTGAATGTCAGAGGCAATATGCCTTCAACCTGCCTCTTGGTCCCTTCGTATGCCGCGATAGTTAGTTGGCATGGATCGAAGTCATCCGGGTTTTTGCCTATCTGCTTCACCGTTTTCATAGGGCATATATTCAGGGATGCTCCATTATCAACCAGCACTCCCCTTATCTCATATCCTTTCATGAAAATAATGATATGAAGAGGCTGAACATGAAAGTGATTATCATTAACCAGGATGTCATCGTCTGTGAATATGATTGGCATTGGTGCCGTTAGTTGATTGATGATCCCAGACAACTCATATGGTTGTGTGTTGCTCGGGATGTAGGTCTTAGCAATTTGCGTTCTATGTGCCGGTGAATTCACAAGCAGCTCCAAGATGAAGATTTGAGCCTAGAGCTTCCCGAGATGAGTCGGTAGATAATAGATGGTTGTGGATCCTTGAGTTCTTTTATCATGATCCGCAACCCCTGCTGGTGGTTTGGCTGTTGAAGTGACTCACATTCTTTCATCAAGAGTGTTCGTCATCAATTGGATGGGTTTGAACACTCGAACTCTTCAGGTTAAGAAATCAACTTCGCCAACCTGGAGCTCGATAGGGTCAGCCCTAGCGAGAGTAATGGGAGACCTCGGGTGTTGACCCCTTGTTTAAAAGATGATCCCTTTTCATCAGCTTTGACCATGTCAATCTCGAGGGCATCATCTTCGTCATACTGGTCCCACATAGGAGGATCATCAGAATTCAGGGACGAAGAGTTTCCTCTAAGAAGACTCAAAAGATCTTCTTCAACTTCTTGGAGATGATGATCACAAGCAAATATGAATTGGCTGAGATCATATTCTTCGTCTATGTTTTCAATCATGTGAATGATAACATCCTCCCTAGAGTTACTCAGAGCTCCCGTTTCTTCGGTCCTTGTGGCTGTATTTTTGGGGAGTGGGTTTGTGAAGTACCCATCTTTTAATTAGGTTCTTCAACATGTTGATTTCTAGGTCCGACAGTGATGTCGTCCCTATTAATCAACCCTTGAATCACCCGCTTCAAGTAGAAACAATTTTGGGTATCATGAGCATGGTTTCTATGCCACTTGCCCCATATGTTCTTATCCTTAACCTCAAATGGTGGTTCAGATGGTGGCAGGAGTTGAACCATGTTTTTCTTCAAGAGTAACTCTAGCACTTTTTCTAACGGGTCTTTGAGAGGAGTGAAGTTGTCCTCTCGCTTTCAATTATTATTTTGAGTGTTAGCTCTAGGCTAACCCCTTCGATTTTGAGTCCTATTATTGTGCTGGGTGGCTGAACCCTGAGCCGGTCCGTTAATGAAAATTTGTTAACCTGACCAAAAGCTTTCCCCTTGCCATTGCTCTTATTTTTATTCTGGGGGGTCATGATGGGTTTGTTATCGGGCCTAGTATTGAGGGGTGTCCCTCTCTCCGTTTCATGTAGCGCCACCCACTCGATCATTGAGTCGAAAGAGTGGGGGATAAGTCCCTGGCTAAAGAAGGTCATGTATTCAAGAACTGCATTTTTTGAGGCCATGGAGATTTTAGCTGGGTCTGTGAGCAGACATTCGATGACCCGCATCGCAACCTCGCGGAATCGATCGATAAATTCCTTGAAGGATTTTCTTGGGTTTCTTTTGGTTGCACTGAGCTTGCCCAGGGAAAGAGATCTTAATGTCGAGCCATGGTAATGAGAGACGAACTGGTTGAACATTTCATCTAGAGTTATGTGTAGTTGAGCAGTCATTATTCTCTGATGCCAGTTTAAAGCCTCACCAGTCAAATTTTGTGAAAAAAGGGCCTTCAACTGGTTGGGCTTGTCTCGCAAGGTTCGGACAGAGAGGAGGTACGCATTGACGTGAATATCTGGTCTCTCTTCTCATTGAATTTATTTTTAAATTCTGGGATGACAAACCCAAGGGGAAGGTCTTCCATGCCTCCAAGGATCTCATGAAAATAGGCCTTTGGGGGTAGGATTTCTTGCATACCCATCCTTACAAGCATATATTGTATCACTTTTAAGGTTGCTTCTTGTTGGGGATTTCGCAAGAGAGTAGGCCCACCGGTCGGTGGGTTCCCAAGCCTAGACTGATGAGTCAAGACTTGGGGTAGATGTTGGCCTGCTTGGGCCTGTGAAGGATGAGTCGCGGTAACCAGGGCGGTTTGCTACATTTGTGCCTGAGGGGCAAATTGGCCCATAGGTGTCGCCACCGGTTGCAGAAATGGCATGTTTTGTTGGACAGGATGGACTAAGGGGATCGATTGAAGAATCGGCTGGTCCTATACCGCTAACTTGGTTTGGTTTTGACCCGTGAGTTGGGGCATGAATAGTGTAACCTAAGTCAACCAGACTTGTAAGGGCAGCTTGGATGCTCATCTCGCCTAATAGTTGATCTGAATTGAAGCCTCTGCTCTATATAATGTTAAGAACATCGTGAGCTATACTATGGTGGCTCGAGGTTTGATTAGATCTCCTAGACCTAGGTGGGTCTTGGTTCTGAGACCGCTGCATCTCGGGGTTATCTTGGTTCAAGTTGTGGGAATTGACCTTAGATGTCGCATGGATTTCTTCCCTCGCACGGCTCTTGCTTTGGTTGCCTAATGTTAGACGACTCCTACTGTGGCTACATAAGGTTCCCTGTAGGACAATGCCTGGCCTGACCCCCTGGCTATTTTTCGGGCAGTGCCAACTTTTTGAACCATACAGAGCTCAAGGTTAGGAGTGGATCCCTGAGACTCGGCTTCTAATTGATGACCTGGATGATGGATAATGGATTGGCCCGAGTTCTGGTCATAATCTCAAGGAATTGTGGCATACTGGTCCTTAGGTTTGGGAAGGTTCAGTTTAGAGTCAGCCATGGAGCAGTCATCATAATCGCCTTGGGTAACAGACGTGATGACTTTCTTCAGTCGGGTTCTAGAGTCTAGGTTTAGGTAAGATCTAAACTCGATGACCTAGGGCAGACTCAGCCTGACTTTAGGGGCAAAACCTTAACAAAGACCAAGGCTAAAACTAGCCCCGAATCTAGACTTGCTACACTCAATGGTTTGGTTCAGACCTTAAACTAGGGTAAGCCTAGTCTAGCTCTAGAGGCAACTCTAAGCTTACACCTATGCTAGAACCTAGACTAAAATCTAGACTAGATGGGTGCGAGTCTCAACTCGGACCAAGAGTGCGTCTAGGTTCGGACCTGAGTGTGAGCCGAGTTTGAACCTGGACTGAGTTGGGTGCAAGCTTGAGCTTGGACCTAGAGGGTCGTGAAACTCAGAAGGGGTGTAGACCCGGACTGGATCAAAGTTGGTTTAGGCGCGAGCTCTGGCTCGGACCCATAAGGGGGCCTAGGTTCGAACCTAGGTGTGGACCTGGTTCAGACCTTGATGTGGACCTGGTTCGAACCTGGGCTTGGCTGCATATAAGCTTGAACTTGGACCTAGAGAGTTTTAATGATTAGATCAGGTATGGACCTGGACTTAATCAAAGAGAGCTAAGAACGAGCCTTCAGCTCGGACCAAGATGGGACTTAGGTTCAGACCTGGGTGTGAACCTGGTTCAGACCTGGGCTAGGCTGACTAAAAGCCTTAACTTGAACCCAGAGTTCAGGTTGGATCAAAGGCGAGTTCGGGCTGAGATCTAATATTAACCAATCAAAAATAATCAAGCAAGCACATGAAACGTTTGACCTAGTAAAGTACCATAGGTAGGCTTGGGTTGAGAGTGGGTTCCTAACTGCTGAAACGCGAATTGGCAGATATAGGTCCTCGCATAGGTTATGGCCTTCTATTATAGGATATTTCCAGGTCCACTATACGCGGAGTTGCTTTGCGACAAAGCATTATGGAGGGGCGCTCACAGTTAAAGTTACGTGAATCTCAACCGCATCGACTCTCAAAGCTGGGTTCCCCTCACGTCGTTAACAAGGATTTTGGGGGTTTTTGAAAACTTTGTTTTCTGGTTTTTTGGGATATCCGGTCGATGTGTGCTAGAGTGTGTAAGGAATCATGCAAATGAAAATAAAGTCAAGCACACAAGCACACAATAAGAAAGAAAACAAGTAAGCGTTTAGCGCTGATCGTGCGTAGCGATGCGCACTTCGAGGTGAAACTCGCTCGGGGCACAATATAGATGGAGGGGTGAGGAACCCCTAAGAATGTATGATCAAAGCAAACCAAGCACAGTTCGTGCTAAGTCTAGCGTGACCCAAGTCGAGGATGACTCGAACGGGATACGGTTCAGGGAGGGTGCAAGCAACCCTCAATCAGCTTTTTTATTTTTTTATTTTTTTATCTTTTTTAAGTTTGATGAAATATAGTTAAACCAATCATGGTGAAAGCAGGAAAAATATGGTTTCAGTCAAAATTAACAAACTAAAATAAAAAAGAAAAAGTCAAAAGCAAGACAGACTTATCTGAAGAAAAATATTTTTTTTATATTTTTAAAAAATTTATTTTAAGCAAAACATTTGTGAACAAACACAAAAAAAGGCTCTGGAACTTGCATGTGGGGTCCCAAAATTTTTTTGGGATCTCTGTGATAGGGACGCACGGACCGTGTCGCCCGAACGGCATGGGTCGTGTCGCTCCTGTAGGCTGGGCGGCACGGGTCGTGTCGCCCAAAAAGAAAACAAAAAAACCATTTTTTTATTTTTTAGATTGTTGAAATAAGACTACTGAAACTTGTAGAAGCAGAAAAATCCGAATTTTTGATGAAATAAAATTAAAACAAAGTGAAACAGAAGAACAACAGATAGAGCATACTTGTTTTAAGCAAAATATATTTTTGGTATTTTGTAAAAATTTTATTTTGCTCTAAAATTTTGTGAACAATCACAAAAGAGACCCAGGACCCAACATGCAAAATTTTAAAAATTCTGAATTGGGCGATTGGGGGAACCAGAGAGCGTGACGCCCTAGACCTAGGTGGCATGGTCCGTGTCGCCTTGGCGGCACACCCTGTGTCACTTGGGCAGCACGCATAGTGTCGCCCAAAAAAAAACTTATATATATTTTTTCCTTGTATATATTGATAAAATAACCTTACTGTAAACTTGGAGAAATAGGGAATAAAATTTTTTTTGACGCAAATAAATTAAAATAAAGCGACAGCAGATCTAACAGAAACATATTTTTTTTGTATTTTTAAATATTTTATTTTGACCTGAAACTTTGCGAAAATTCACAAAATGGTACCTAAAACATGCCTGAAAAGTTTTAAAAGATTATAATATTTTCGAAATTTTGATGGTCAGATCACGCTCGATTTGCCCCATGGTGGATGCCAAACTGTTTACCGTGAAAAATCAGAGAGTTCTTGAAATGAAGGTATTTCGGATCTGACACCTTAAAAATTATGAAAATTAAATGGTAGAGGAGGTGGGGCAAATCGAATTCAGATCTAAGGCCAGATCTGCCCAAAAATGAGCAGATCTGCTCTCAGATTTGTGGCGGAGCCAGCATGATCCAAGATATCAAAAATACGATTTTAAAATCAAAATGAATCAAAATAGGATCAAAACAAATAAATAAAATAGAATAAAGAAGAAATGAAAGGAGAATGAGTACCTGACCAAGCTGGATGGCCCGAGACTCTAGTGCCCTTGAGGGCTCCCCCGTATCAAAACCGGTTCCTCTTGCCCTTCTGGTCGATGTCGATCAACAAGTCTCTGGTAGTGGTAGGGTGGTTGTGCCCTATAAATGGTTTAGAACTAGGGTGATTGTGCCCTAAGTCTAAGGTTTCACAGGCTGGGATTCCCCTCTGGGGTCTCTTTGTGCCTCTCATGTCGTCTAGGGTTTCCCTCTCTCTAATCTCTCGTCTCTCTCAAAAAATCTCTCTGTTTTCTCTTTCTTTTAGTTCCCCCTGGGTTGCTCTTTCCATCCCCCCTAAATGGTCCCCAAAATATGCTAAAAGGGGGGAAAAAGTGTTGGGGAGAATATCCTTTCGTAACGAACCAAAGGCTCAGTCAAAAATGTGTTTTTGAGGGTCCCGGATCTGGGTGGCACGGGGCGTGACGCCCAAACCAAAACTTGTCAAAATTAAATTTTTTTTTTTTTCTTTTTAGGTGTGTTCCTCAGCCTCTTGTGAAGCTCTCCAAGAACATTTGGGTCAAAACAGATTTTTTTACTATTTTTAATGATTTGTTTGGTAAAACATGGCATTTATAGAAATCTGGGTCAAAACAGGGTTTCTGCAGGGTTCCGAGCAGGCAAACTAGTTTCGGATAACAAGGTAGGCTATATAAACTTTGGATTTGGGTTTACCAGGTTAAGTGTGGTCCTAAGGGTTCAGAAATCCCCATAATTTGCCACATTTAAAGGGGGGTGTCTACAACTTCTCACCATGGATTCCGTATCAACAAAGGGGCCCTGAAGCCATACGTCTGCCATCTAGCAGATATCCACTGCCACCTTCTCTGAGTCGAACACCTTCACCCAGATGCCTAATGCTCAGACGCACCCCAAAATCTGGGACCTAACAACCAACCCCAACATAAGACATGGCCTCCCAGCGAAACACACAAGAAAGAAAATTCTCTGCACATCCTCCTCCAACAGGAGATGCAAGCAAGGAACTTTATCGAGACAAAAACTGCCTTCACGCTCTCTGTCCTATACCCATTTTATAAAGGTCATAGGCCCATCATAAAAGCTCGCTGCTTCTTGAGCAGCACGTCATCCAACCACACGAACACGTGTCATCACAACGGTGCCTCCTTGGACCGCCATTTAAACCTTCTGACGCCTCGCGTCCCAGGCGTCACTCTCGAAACGTTACGATCAAATTTTCTGCTGCCCTGCTGCCAACTAGTCATCATCAATGGATTGCATGAAGGATCTCTTCTGCCGCCCCATCTTCCAAGTGTCCCTCTCTCTTACACATCCCGTCTAGGTCACCAATCGCCCCCGCGGGCATCAACACTTTACCTTGCATGGACAAATCCCACCTGGGTCACCAACTGCCCTCGCGGGCATCAACACCTCACCCTGCGTAGACACATGTCGTCTGGGTCACAAGCCAACCCCGCGGGCATCAATAGCCTACCCTGCGTGGACACATCTTGTCTGGGTCACAAGCCGCCCCCGCGATCATCAACACTCTACGCTACTCCAACACATCCCATCTGGGTCACAAGCTGCCCCCGCGGGCATCAACACCTTACCCTACGCAGACACATCTTGCCTGGGTCACCAGCCGCCCTGGGGGCAACACCCTACCCCGTGCGGACACATCCTGCCTGGGCCACCAGCTGCCCCCACAGGCATCAACACCTCACCCAGTGCGGACACATCCCGTCTAGGTCACAAGCCGCCCCCGCGGGGATCAATAGCTTACCCTGCGTGGAGACATCCCGCCTAGGTTACTAGCTGCCCCTAAGGGCATCAACACCTTACCTAGCGCAGACACATCCCGCCTGGGCCACCAGCTTCCCCCACGAGCATCAACACTCTACCCTGCATGAACACATCCTACCTGGGTCACCAGCTGCCCCCGCGGGCATCAACACCCTACCTTGCGTGGACACATCCCACTTGGGCACAAGCTGCCCCCATAAGCATCAACACCTTTCCCTACATGGACACATCCCACCTGGGTTACTAGCCACCCCCGTGGGTATCAACACTCTACTCGGTGCAAACACATCCTGCTTGGGTCACTAGCTGCCCCCGCAGGCATCAACACGCTACTCCGTGCGGACACACCCCGCTTGCGTCATCAGTCATCACATCAACTGGCAACCCAGCCGCACCTCCATACTACATCTGCAAGGTTCATTGTTCTAGTGAAACCCTAAAAAACAAGAAGCCGAACGCTATGGCATCCATCGCGAGTAAAAGAAAAAGAGCTTCAAGCAGACATAACCACCAAAGCTATGGGTAAAATCGCCCAAAAATAAAGAAAACAAGCATAGAAAAAATCCGCAAAGGCACCATGAGTAAAAATGACAGGCAGGCATGGCCACGAAGACATGAGTGAAAGAGTCCTGAACTAAAGAAAATCGGGCATGGTGAAAACCCGCAAGGGCACCATGAGTGAAAATGCAAATCAAAAGGGTAGACGTGACCTTGAAGTCACGGGTAAAAAAGCCTCAACAAAAGGACTTGGTGAAAACCATTCCCGTGGCTCCACTTCCACCCAATTCAAGTGAACCCGCAAGGGTGCTTGAGCAGACTCTAAACTTCGACCCATGTGTGAACTCTAAATTCTCTAGCCCCTATGCCAACTCTAAACTTCGGTCCGTATGCCACCCTCTAAATTCCGGCCCCTATGCGACCTCTAAATTCTCTGACCCCAAAAATCTCCAACCCCTTTGCCACCTCTAAATTTCAGCTCCTGTGCCAACTCTAAAAACTTCGGCCCCTGTGCTAACTCTAAATTTCCAGCCCCTATGCCACCCTCTAAATTCTGGCCCCTGTGCCACCTTTAAATTCTCCGGCCCTTGTGCCACCTCAAGATTTCGGCCCCTGTGCCAACTCTAAATTCTAGCCCTTATGCCAACCCTCTAAAGTCCAGCCCTGGTGCCAACTCTAAATTCTGGCCCCTTTGCCAGCCCTCTAAATTTCGGCCCCTGTGCCACCCTCTAAATTCCGACCCCTATGCTAACTCTAAACTCTGGCCCTTGTGCCGACTTTAAATTCTCTGGCCCCTGTGCCAAACTCTATACTCTGGACCATGTGCCACTTCTAAATTCTGGCCCTTGTGCCAACTCTAAATTCCGACCCCTGTGCCAACCCTCTAAATTCCGGCTCCTGTGCCACCCTCTAAATTCCAGCCCCTGTGCCAACTCTAAACTCTTGCCCCTATGCCAAATCTGAATTCTCCAACCCCTGTGCCACCTATAAATTCTGGCCCCTGTGCCACCTTTAAAAATTTCGGCCCCTGTGTCACCTCTAAAATTCTTTTGCCCCTATGCCAACTCTAAATTCTAACCTCTATGTCAACTCTAAATTCTCTGGCCCATATGCCACCTCCAAACTCCGGCCCCTATGTCAACTCTAAGTTCTCCGGCCCCTGTGCCACCTCTAAATTTTGGCCCCTCTTCCACCTCTAAAATTTCTGGGCCCTGTGCCACCTTTTAAAATTCTGGCTCCAACATCAATCACCAACATTCAGGGCAAAGTCTCCTCAAAAAAGAGACCACCTCAGAGCCCCTCCATATTAAGCCCAAACTTTTCAGGACAGGCCAACTAAACGCCCCCGACTAGGCAAATAGGATGGGAATCAAAGAGGTTCCTTGCTTGTCAAAACAAACCCACCACCAGGAGTTTCCGTTGGTCAGGGATAACACCCACAAAAAAAGGCACCCATCAACTGCATCACCAAATCTTTTTAGCTAGGTAGGGACAACTCCCTCAAAAGGCACTCGCCGGCTCCCTTTTCTTTTTTAGCCAGGTTGTGATAACGCCCTCAAGAGGTATCGCCAGCTCCCCTTTTTTACCAGCCAGGTTGGGAGAATGCCCACAAAAAAAGGCATCCGCCAGCTAGAGCATCAAAAGTTCTCGTTGATACGGAGTCGTAAGCCCCCCCACAAGGAAATCTATCAGCGCTATCTCCTAGAAAACAAATTATGGCATAACTCGGAGAACAACCCTCAACAAGGCACCGGTCTGCTAGAAACCACTTTGATCACCCCCTGGTCAAGGGAAACACTCAACAAGGTCTACTTCTCATGGACTGCACCAATGTCAGTCAAGAAAAAAAACTATTTACTGAGAGGAAATAAACACGTCTTAGTGAGGATTCATCAGATGAACTTCGACGATAAATTTTTCATTCCGAATGTTACACTTCTCTCTTCTCTCGAAGCATAACATCCATCGAGGCAAGTTGTTACACGTCATTTTTTATGTACTTGCACCTCCCATGCAAACAAGGAGAGAGCCAGAAACTACCTGGTCCGGTGGGTACATAAGACACCGGCAAGCCAAAGTTGTGCCGTAAAATAAAGCCTCGAGCTATACGACATGGGTACGATGCCATCGCACCAAAGAAGGACATTACAACTGTAGCCCTATGCTAGCGACTTCAAAACTATACTAAACCACAACTATCACATTCAGAATGACGAAAAACCCCTGGAGACCAAATTTGGGCTCAATCAGACCACTCAAAAGAGGTCTACACCATTGTGGCCTCGCAACATGTGAGTTTCACACTAGCACGGTGTGGCTTCACCAAACCAGTACCCAAGCATGGAGACTGCGCCATTGTGTTTCAGGAGCAGTTTCGAGGACCCATGGCACCTTCAGCTAGAACTAGGAAAAGATCAGATCAAAATATGTTCTAGATCACGCCAGCCTTGTCATTTTGACCTAAGGCGTGCACTGTGGCGCGACCTAGAGTCAAATTTCCCATGGAAAGAAGGTGCCTTCAAAACCAGGGTTTAGGAAGAAGAAGCCTCGAATTCAGTGAAGCACAACTTAACATCCATGCATCAGATCACCCTGGGGATGAGTTCAATGCAACCACCTCGCAAAGAGCTGCAAACTGGTATAACTCTCGCATTCAATCCAAGGTCCGATGAATGCAAGTCTCAAGTTAATGAAGAAGTAAATTCGCTCGGTTGCTAGAATCCCTCTTTTCGGCGACCTCCCAAATTAAGCGAAAACACAAACTAGAACCAAATCAGCCAAAACGTAGTGCAAAATGACTGCGACTGTCTCCTCTCTCATTTACAAGGAGAGCTAAGAGCCAGAACATCATAAGTCAAACTGCATTGGCAAACAAAGTTCATGAATCTAGCTGGACTTCCACCCCAAGGGAAAAAGGCCACCTTGGCATGATTAAAGAGCATCAAAATGCTCAGAATCCTAAGGCCATTGAAGATATGCTGAAAAATCATTTGGACCATCGCCACAAGTTGCAGAAAAAGCTTCCAAGAACTGGCCATGGTGGAATGATCTCCATGCAGGGATGGCTTCGTCATTAGCAGAAAATATCTTAAGAACATTTTGGCCATTGTGCCTAATTTCAGGATTTAGCCCTAATTTCTTAAATTGTAATTAAGCTTTGTTTTTTAGCGTTCACCCAAGATTAAGTCACTTGTAAACGGAATGGACTTTTAGTGGGACGTTCTTGGGCGAAGTATTTACCCATTATAAAATAGAGGCATTACGTTTGTTCCTCTCATCGTTTGCTTCTGAGTCCTTAATTCCGTCGAGAGGAGGGAGAAAACTTTGAGGGAGAGAAAATACTCCTAAGTGTAAGGGTCTACAAACACCTTCGAGTGCGAGGACCCATCCTCCCTCTCTCCTAATCCTGGTCACACCCAAACCTCTCTCTCTCTCTATCCCTTACGCGACACATCATCTGCCCCGTACAACAACTAACGTCCACAATAGAAGCACGGACACAAGCTAACCCATGAGCTCCAACCCTAGGGTTCTCTCACACCCCTCCATCGGCCAGCTAGCCCCCACTAGAGGATAATCACAAGGAGGGACAGTCGGATCGCATACTAGTCCTAAGAGACATAAAGAGAGTAGAGAGGTTGCGAGTTTGAAGAGAGTCCTTGTCTAAACCATGCTGGCGCATAGCCGGAGGGCTTTGTGATTGTTCTAAGAGGGTTGACCGCTCAGACGTGTCCCTCTAACCCCAAGCGACGAGGCTAACATCCTAAAGCTCCCCCAATGTCGAAAATCTCTCTCGTTGTTAGTAGCTATTCTCCCACAAGAGCCCCTGCACCCGCATGCACCCCACACCGATGTGCACCCCCTCGTCCGTGCATGAACGACACCACGATTGTCCAATAGAGGGTTATCTCCTGACCCCCAAGAACCAGGTCTGAGCAGTGAGACGAAAGAGGGGTGGATAGGGTGTGAGACAAGAGAGAGGCGAATAGGGTGTTAAATGAGAGAAGGATAGATAAGGGTTAGATGAGAGAGGGGTGCATAAGGTTAAAGAAATGAGAGAGGGGCAGGCAGGAGTAAAGAGATGAGAGAGGGGTGAATAGGAGAGAGACCGAGAGAGGGGGGGATAGGGTGTTAGATGAGAGAGGGGCGGATAGGGGTTAGATGAGAGAGGGGCATTTAGGATGTAAAGAGATGAAAGAGGGGCAGACGTGAGAGAGATTGAGAGAGTCAAGAGAAAAAGAGAGAGTGGGGTAGACGCGCTTAAGGCGCGGCTCCATCACTTGACAAGAGGGAAAGAGAGAGTAGGAGAGAGAGGAAGGAGCTGACCCGCACTAGGTACGGGTCCAGGTTTGGACGAGAGAGAGAGAGAGAGAGAGAGAGAGAGGAAAGAAGAAGAGGGTGAGGCTCGGACCCCTCTTGGGTTAGAGTAAAGAAGGAGAGAGAAGTGAGAGAAAGATAGAGGAAAGAGAAAGAAGAGAAAGAGAAAGGAGAGAGAAAGAAGAGAAAGAGAAAGGAGAGAGAAAGAAAGAGAGATGAGATAGAAAGAAGAGAAAGAGAAAGAGGGAGATAAAAGAAAGATATGTGAGAGAAAGAGAGGAGAGAGAAAGAATATAAAGAGAAATAGCAAGAATAGAGAGAAGAGAAGAGAAGAGAGAGACAGAAGAGATTTGAAAGAGAAGAAGAGAGAAAGAGAAAGAAGAGAGAAGAAAGAGAATGAAGAGAGAGAAAAAGAGAAGGAAGAGAGAGAGAAGGGAGAGAGGAGATAGAGAGTGGACTTAGAATAGGCTTGAGCCTAGATGCACCTTTGTTAGTCCCTTTGTACGCGCATATGAAAGAGAGGTTTAAGCTTCGGGTCAAGGTTAGGGTCTAGAGGTCTAAGTACCTAGCTAAGGTGGGTTGGGTTGAGCTATGGTGTTCAGAAACTAGGGTGTATTGAATTGGGTAAGGTATATGATAACTAAGGTGTATGGGATGCTATGATGCATGGGACACCATGGTGTATGGGGTAAGTAGGTGTAGGCTAGCTAAGGTAAGGTATATGATGCTATGGTGTATCATGCACTATGGTGTATAGTGTAGAGTAGGGTGTAGTATAGCTAAGGTAAGGTATAGGGTGTATGGATTATGATTGGAAGGTATAGGTTCTAAGGTGTATGAAAGCTAAGAATCCTAAGGAGTTTGGGATTTGGGATTTGGGGTTGGGAATCCTAAGGGAATTCGAATTTTGAGGTTCTAGGGAGTGTAGGGTTCCTAGCAGTATTTTCTCTCTCTAGGAAATGTTTCTCTCTCCTCCCATCTTGAGTCTTGAACTTGAAAGCAAAGCAAAAAAAGAAAACCTAAGCCTTGTAATTCTCAAGCCTTTCTCATTAATTTTCAACACTTTCAAGAGAGATCAAGAGAGAGTATTATAAATGACTTAAGTTCCTTAAATAAAAAAATCACAAAACAAGGGTGGAATGTTAAAAAAACTACCAAAATTGTCAAAAAATACACATTTATGAATTAAAATATCAATCTCGTTTTTGGACCAAATGACAAAAATACCCCAAGGCACTTTTCAACAAACGACAAAACCATCCATCCATGAGGGGCCTCTTGTCATTGTTAGGCCTCGAGAGCTTTTTCTGATGCTTACGGTGGTAATTCCGACGATCAATTATCGTATAATCGATGCTTGAACTATTGCGCATGTTTTGATACCCTTTTATCATCTTGAAACATATTTTTAAGGAATAACCCAAACTCCGGCCAAGTTCCATAAACTTGTGATTTTTCAACAACCAATCCAGCATGATCGATGATGTTCCAAGCCTTGATTGTGATCACAAATTGAAGATGATACTATCACGATCATTTTGTGCTAAATTTCATCCATTTTGGTCTTTGTTTGAGCACGTTCCAATTTTGGGAAGTCATCAGAAAATGGGATTTTGGTGACCGAAAAAGTATACCATCATCAACCTCAAAATTCGTGTCATCCAACCTCCAATTATTCATAAAAACTATATCAAATTGTAGCTCTTCGATGCATGGCCATAATGGACCCATAATTGCCACGATTTGACATCGAGATCTTGATATGGCCTCTCAAAGAATTGGATGTTCTTCTTTTAAAAGTATGAATTTTCATGTTTCGATCCCACATTCTTTCTAGAAATTCTCTCATTTTGGGCAACGCCATGATGCAAGCCATATGTCAAAATGAGTGGTCGTCGAGAATTAGCTCGTGTTCGAATTTGAGCTTAATTGGACTTAAAACGAGCAAGTTATAAGCATTTGAAAATCATCCTGAAATGAGAAAACACAATATCCATAAATAGAACCTGGTTCGTCGAGGCTGCACCGCAAGTGTGAAACTACCCTTTTATGATAAGTTAGGCCCATAATGATCCTGGAGTGTCTGATTTAGCCTAAATTTGGTACCTAGGGGTTTTTTGACATTCTGGATCCAATGGCGGTGACCTGATATTGTTTTGAGACCCAAAAAATAGGGTTATAGAGGGTTCATTTTCAGCATGAAAGTAATTGGATTTGAAAGCCAAATTTCGTCTTGATCATCTCAAAACTTGTCGAAAGCCAAGTTACAGGAGCCCTTAGGATATCAACAACTACCCTCTCAGGCAATTTAAGGCCATTTTGACACTTCTTCAAAGGTCACCTAATATTAGACTTATTGCTAGAATGTTCCTGTGGTTTAGCGACCTCTTGGGCGCCAGTAGCATCAGGTTACTACTGGCTCTCTCTTTATTCGCCCCAGGGATTACAAATACATCAAAAATGACATATAATAAACACTAGCTGGTTTCTCCCCTGATTGATTGAATCCTTGAACAGTTAGGCTTGTCGACTCGAGCAGCTCAACATGCATCCCAATCCCAAAAAGTATTCTCTTAGGCATAAGGTTCATTGTGGATCCTCCATCCAACGTGATTCCATTGATAGGGCAACCATGCATCTCACCAGTTATGAGGAGAGGTTGGTTATGAAACCTCTCATCCAACTAAAGGTCATCAGAGAAAGTGATAGCCTTGCAACTGTTAATGATTGTAGGGCCTACCTCAATAAGCTCAATCTCAGCCTCATATATGAGAGAGCCTACACTATGGTCATACAAAATTCATTTGATAACATGAGAGAATCATAGACACTCAAAAGAGAAGGGAGTCTCCTCAAGTGCCCAATCACATCGTATTTGACTTTATCAACTTCAGGAAAGATGACTCCTTAGTTCACCATTGGTTTTGGAGGGACAGGTGGTAATGAAGTGGTTTTTGAAGGGGAAGGATTTGCTACACCTTCTAAGGAAGGGTCCGTTCTAATGGTGGGAGGAGGAAGAGAGGGCTGGATAGGTTGCACAATCGGAGTATGTGTCGGTATGACATGACAATATGAAGGTTGTGATGGTTTAGGATTTTGAGGAATGAGGGTGAAGGATTTAGGTAAGGGACTAAGAGTGGTCCCAGGTGGTTCTTGAATGGGAATAGGTGAATTTGGATATGGAACCAATTGTGGTCTGGGGTATTTTAGGAGTTTAGGTGGAGCTGGTATTTGAATTAGTTTAAGTCTCTTTCCTGACCGCAGCTGCATCTAACGTGCTTCCCTCATGAAAGACCAGTATGTGGTATGCTTCATAATTTGAAAAACTTTCTCCTTTTGAGATCTTCCATAATTCCCCCATGTCAGGCTCTGCTGGCCATTGAGGCTTTTTCTCAGGCTTCGGGTTTAGAAGTCGATTGTACACCTCTTCTAGAGTAGGATAAGGCTTGTTCTTTTTAGCGACAAAGGCCATAGCATCTCCAACATTCAAGAATTCGGCCTCTTGAGTGACTATCTACCTTAACTGCTTGCTATGTCATTTACTGGTATTGCAGAGTTTAGGCTCTTAGTAGTTTGAGCTCTTCACTAAGAGCCTCAAAATTCGAACACTCCAAAGTGAGTTCAGAGAGAGACATTGAGAGAGAAGAAGGGTTTGAAGAATCGGGTGTAGAAGAAGGGACACAGCTTTTGGGGTCATTACTTAAATTGAACCGAACCAAGTAGCTTTTGAGGTCATCACCTAAATTAGATTCAACGAGGCTTTTAACGTCTTCACTCTCATTGGACGTGATCGAGGATCTTTTAATGTTGTAACCTTTGTTTGACGATTGCAGGGGATCTTTAAGGTCTTTACCCTACATGGACCGTTGAGGGGTGTTTTTAGAGTCTTCACCTTTGTTAGATTGTTCTGGGGTGCTTTTAATGTCCTCACTCATATTGGACGGGTTTTGAATTGCTTGCATTGTTATGTATTGCCCACCCTCATCAAAAAGGACTTGCCTTGGGATGAAATCATACAAAGTGGGAAGAGGGGGAATAGGATGAAGGAATGCTGTTTCAATTGGCAATTGGGGCAGTTTCACTTTTCGATGTTGAGCTTTTGAAGACCTTTTACTTTTCTTCTTTTTCTTAACAGGTACGGTCTTATGAGTTTGTGGTACAGGTACCACGTTTGCTTGTCGAATTGCCTCTCTCTTGAGGATTTTCATTTTAGCATGACCATAGTGCTCCTGTCATGACTCGAGTACTTTGACAGGGGTTTGGGGAACATGAACTTCCGAGGTTCACCACCAAGAACATGAACTTGCTCAACCAACGTATGTAACAAGGCTTCAAATGAGGTGGTGTGTTATCGATTAACACTTCACCATTTCTTATACACTCATCTAAGATGGCTTAGAATCCCCAACAGTAGAATTAGTCATGTCCCTTCATTTGATGATACTGGCACCACAAATCCTTACACCTCTCCTTCAAGTACTTCGGCTTCTTAGGCAAGCAAGGCCAAATCATCTCTTATTGTACAAGCATATCGAAAATGATGGGAAACATGTCAGAGGACACTATGAGGTTGTCCCTATTGAATTCTAATCATATGCGAAGCTTCAATTATTTCACCCATCTTTTTAGACCCACATGATTGAACTTTCTCTTATTCCTTTTCACAGTAAGAAGTAAAAGGTGCCTTGGGGGAATTTTCAGGGGTTACTGAATTGGGTGGTTCACGATTTTGGATTGGTATATTTACAATAATTCATCCTTCAGCTATGGACTCTTGTATGAATGTCCTGAAACACGAACACTAAGATATCTCATGGCCCCAGACTTGATGGAAGGGGCACCAAAGATTTCCAATCCCCTAAATCAAATGCTTGGATTGTCTTGATGAGAGCGGGGTAATCAACCCTTGTAATGCCATCATTGCAAAGAGGTATGGAAGAAGGTCATATGGTACTTCTTCTGATTGTAAGGTCTGCACTCATTCTTCTTTAACTGTGACCACATGCGAAGCTTCTGCAATCTTGAAAGATTTTATGAAACTGTCTAAGTGATTCTATCCTTTCTAAATAAGGGCTTCGATATGGTCCATAAGATGGAAGTAGTCTTGAACAAGATGACTCAGCATCCGATGATAAGTACAATAACTCTTATTATTAGTGAGCCCCACCTGATCCGGTGTCTTTGTCTTAGGAAGAACTGTCATACCTCATTATAACAACATTTTCAAAAGGATTGGTACCCAAGTTTTGTTAAAGTTATACTGCTTGTTCAGCCTCTGCTCAAACTAATTGGGTTGGTACAAGTTTGGTGGTGGAGGCACCCTATTATAAGCCTGGGATTGTTGTTGTTATTGTTGGGGTTCCCCTTGACCTCTGAATTGTGCTATTCCCTGATAGGTATCGAATGTCTTGAGAGGAGCATTGGTGGTAGGTAATCTGGGAAGAATGGGTGTGGCGATAACTACTACACTGACAGTACTTGTTTGCTGGCCAGTGCGACGGTTAGACCTGTTATTAGTGAAGGTCCGACCTTGACCTCACCCCGAGGTCTGAGCCTGAGTCCCACCATGATGCTTAAGTAAGCTTTCAATCTTTACTGCCTTTGATATCATGCCTGAGAAAGTGGTAGGATTAGAAGCTTCGGCATGAAGGAAGATTTCCTTCTGCATGTTCCTAATGCATGTTTTGCAAAGCATCGATCTTGAGCATGGGGTTGCTTTAGTATACCACGAGATCCCTCCATCTCTGGATGTATTTGTTTACTGGTTCATTCACCCCTTGAGTCATAGAGAGAAGTTCTATAGCTTGAACTTCTCACTCGACTTCATAAAAGCATTTGTATAATAGTTGCTCCATCTCTTCCCAAGAGTGAACAGAATTAGGAAGTAAACGCGCATTCCATTTAAAGGCAGGCACAGCTAGTGTCTCCACAAAATGTTGAAGAATCAGTTTGGGATCGGAAGCTAACTCCTGACATGCTGACACAAGTGTTCCATATGCTGTTCAGGTGAGTCGGTAACGTCAAAGACAGATAGTCTTCCTTTTTGGTAGCCTAGGGGAAAAGGGACTTGATCAATGAAGGGTGGTAAGGCTTCTTGTAATGAGCATTTTTATGGGCCTTTGAGACTTGTAAACCCTGAATACTTTGATTGATCATGTTTTGAATGTCTTCCTGTGTAACCACTAGGGAAATAGTTTGAGAGGCTACATTGGGTTGACCATCAAGGAAGACAGGGGGAATGTTAGATCGTGAAGTTTGAGCTATAGGAGGAGGTGGAGGTCTTTGCTCTTCTTCTTCCAACTGAGGTTCAAAGAGGGAATTTGTTCCATGATGCGAAGATACCCCGATTCGTTGAGCATTTTCTAGTTCGTTGAGCCTGTTCAAGATATGGTTCAGGGTTTCATTAACATGAACCATCAGTTCTTTGCGACCATCACCGTCTTGATTGACTACCATCATATCAGGTCGTTCTTTAGAGCTGTGTGACGCAAGGGTATGAGTAGTCTTGGTTTGCTTCAATCTAGGTAACAGGGGTTAAGGCTGCCCCAACTGGATCTGAGATTGCCTTGAAGATCAGGTGATTACTGGCTCTTGACAGCCTTGGTTCTGTAGTTTAGGTAAATATGGCGCAAAACGACCTTGGGGCCATGGCTCAATTCGAATGAGCTTGTGATGGCCTTGGGGCCATTTTCGTTTGTTGTGTCTCAAAACGGCATAGGAGCCACAGTTCAGTCTAATCAGATTCCTCTTCTTGCACCTCAACAACTGAGCACTAAACAAGGCCACTCATTTTAGGTTCCTTTGCAATTCACAATGGGTAAAACGGGGTTTTCTTCAATAAGTCTTATGAAGTTGAAGACTCTAACTTCTTTCTTACGAGCGACACTTTCATGCCTTTTTACTGCCTGATTCTTAAACGTCAGTAAATGCGCTCCCAAAACTGGAATTGCATGTGGCATTCTGCTTGATTGGCATGTCTCAAGGAGACTAAAGCAAAGTCAATCAATTCAGGTAAGGCATGGTGCCTGGGTAGTAGGGAGCACGGGGTCATCCTTAGCAGTTTAGTTTTGTCTGAAGAAGGGAAGGACTGCTCCATTGGCTTCGGGGGCATAATTTTGCCCCGAGTCCAACCTCAAGGGCAGATCGTACATGTGAAGTAGAAGGAATTGACAAGTGTGTACTCAAAGGAAACTTCTTCAAGTACCATGTTTTCATGGGTTTTGGGGTAGAAGGAAGCATGTATTGCTGGACCTTCCCCTTGAAGCAAAAAATAGCATAGAACATGCTTGTGTGTGTGCAATCCATACAAGTGTTGGGGGTGGCTTGGGAGCCAATGCTTAGTGAAGCGAGTGCTCTGACATTTGAAATGCCGACCTTTGAGGTCTTAGGACCACTTTGGTTTACAAGGATGTGCATAGTTATTTGGGACCAACGACTAAGTCGTGGTCATGTGCTCTTTGAGTTGCAACATTTGAGTTGCCCCGAGCTGGGTAAGTATTATGCAATGCACAAGTGGCTTGAGAACTACTTTTAATGGGTCCGGGTCCCAATAAACCTAAAGCAAGTGAGGTAACAGGGGTGAGCTTTTGCTTGCCCCGATTCGATTCCCGGACCATATCTAAAGTAGACTCACTCATATTTCATTCAAAATTGGTCTTAGCTCATTATGGCATAATTTGGTCAGTAAACTATTCAATACAAAAACACGTAAAATTTCTGGAATTTCGTTTCACAATTCTGGCATGTTCTTGCAAATGACTCATAACGTTTCAATGAAAAGAGTTATTGATATGGAGTATTTTCCCTCTTAAAATAGACTCAAATGGGTACTTCCCACAAAATTTCCTAATCAATAGAATTAACTTCAGTGCTCAAACAATTACTCAAAGGAAAGTCACAATCCTGAAAAAATCGAGTGCATACTTAACAAAATTTCCGAAGACTCTTTCCACAATCACATCCGTATCCCTACTCAATTTTCATGATTTAAAAATTAAGTTGAATATGCATCAAACAAGGCATAAAATATGGAATCTTAAATCCACTTACTTGCACCAAAAGACTCCAAATTCTCCCCACAGAGGTCAAGCTTCTAGGAAAGGTTACAAGCTTGTGGTTCTAAGTGTTAGAAAATAGGGTTCGTGGGTGAAAGAGAGCAAAACTTCTTGAGAGGGGTGTGAAGGAAGGTACTTATAACCAAAGAACAGGAGGCAGCAGGCAGATGGCTTGCAAGGGGCACACAAGTGGCATACAGTGGCAAACATGTGGCATTATGTGGCATACAAGTGGCACACATGTGCCACATGGCACTCATAGAAGTTCTTTAAACGACCCTATACATTCACCCTCGATAGTGTCGCGCACGGCGGTGATGCGTACGGTGGTGTCGCATAGGTAGTGACGTGCACGGCGGCTTCCTCCTCACACATGACGACTTCCTCCTTGGCAACAATGCTCACGGCAGTAACGCGCACGACGGTGATGCGCACGACGGCATCCTCGTCACACATGGTGGCATTCTCGTCACGCATGGAGGCATCCTCGTCATGCACGGTGGGTCTTACATCATCCCCCCCTTAAAAACTATTTTGTCCCCAAAATCATACTTCTGCTAATCGAACAACTGGGGGTACTTATCCTGGATCTCATCTTCCTTCTCCCAAGTTGACCCTTCCATTGAATGGTATTGCCACAAAACACGGACCAGAGGGATCTCCTTATTGCGCAACACTTGCACCCTTCTATCTAGTATCCTCACTAGCTGCTCGACGAAGGTTAGGTCCTCTCTGATCGAAATCGATTCATACCTCATAATCAGAGATAGGTCGGGTTAGTACTTCCTTAACATAGATACATGAAAGACACTGTGGACGTTCACCAACTTGGGCTGTAGGGCAAGTCGATATGCCATGCCTCCCACACTTTCAAAAGGTCCAATATAACGCGGGTTCAACTTCCCTTTCTTGTCGAAACCTCATAATGCCTTTAGTTGGCGATACCTTCAAGAAAACCCGATCACCCATCTCAAACTCGAGGTTTCTTCTTTGGTTATTGACGTAACTCTTCTGCCGACTCTGAGCTATCCTAAGCCTCTCTCGAATCAAATAAATATTTTCTTAGGTCATCTGGACTATTTATAGTCCTAAAAGCCTTCTGTCACGAATTTCATCCCAACAAATAGGTGACCTGCACTTTCTTCCATACATGGCCTCAAAAGGCGCCATCTGAATACTGGCTTAGAAGTTGTTGTTATAGGCGAACTCAATCGGGGGTAAACGGTCATCTCAGCTTCCCTTAAAATCAAAGACACAAGCCATTAACATATCTATCAAGGTCTAAATGGTCCTCTCTAATTGTCCATCAGTCTGGGGGTAGAAGGCAGTGCTAAAAGTAAGTCTCGTCCCCAAGGTTGATTGCAGACTAGCCCAAAACCTAGAGGTAAATCTAATGTCCCTGTCGGAAACGATGCTGACTGGTATTCCATGTAACTTCACTATATCCTTGATATATAATTGGGCCAATTTATTCAAGGTGTAGGTCTTGAGAATTGGTAAGAAGTGGGCAGTTTTGGTCAGCTGGTCCACAGCGACCCATATACTATCATGCTCAGAACTTATTATAGGCAAACCAGAGACAAAGTCCACATGAATGTGTTTCCATTTCCAATCTGGCACAGGTAAGGGTTATAACAATCAGACGGGTCTCTGATGCTCAACTTTCACTTGTTAGCATGTCAAGCACTTAGAAACAAATAGTGCTACTTCATGTTTCATGTCATTCCACTACAAAGTTTTCTTCAGGTCCTGATACATCTTAGTACTCCCTGGATATATAGTATAACGAGAGAGGTGAGCTTCCTCCAAAATAGCTCTCTTTACATCCTCATCATTCGGGATACAGGCCCAATTTTTGAATCTTAACAAGACATCACTGCTCATAGAGAAATCGTCTTTCCTTTCTAGCTTCATCTCTTCCAAAATTTTCATGAGCTAGGGATCTTTCTTTTGTGTCAGCCGTATCTGTTGAAGAAGTTGAGGCTCTATTCTTATGTAAGCTGTCATACTTACCCACCACCAAGGAGCAGAGCTGGGTGTCATCCCACTACATCCTCTAACAATTTCATTTCTCGGACCATTAGATGAGCTACAGATATTACGGGCTTCCTGCTTAATGCATCTACTACCACGTTAGTTTTGCCCTGGTGATATTGGATGGCACAATCATAGTCGTTCAATAGGTCCATCAATCTTCTTTGCCTCATGCTCAACTCATTATGGGAAAACAGGTACTTGACGCTCTTATGGTTCATGAATACCTTAAATTTGGCACAATAGAGGTAGTGCTCCCCAAGTTTTAAGGCGAATACTATAGCTGCAAGCTCTAAATCATGGGTTGGGTATTTCTATTCATACAACATTAACTATCTAGAGGCATTTGCAATGACCTTCCCTCGCGGCATAAGCATACATTCGAGCCCTTTATGAGAGGCATCGGTGTGGACTGCAAAGTCCTCATTTCCCTCTAGTAAAATCAGTATCGGAGCCGTAGTCAGTCTCTTCGTTAGCTCTTGAAAATTTTTCTCACAGTCATCTGACCATGCAAATTTTACATTGTTCTGAGTTAGACGAGTCAGAGACTATTTTTTAAAATCCTTCTACAAAGCGTCTATAATAACCTGCTAACCCCAGAAAACTACAGACCTTTGACACATTTGTTGGCCTTCCCCACTTGAGTATGACTTCAATTTTAGAAGGGTCAACCGCAACCCCATCCTTAGAAATAATGTGCCCAAGGAAGGCCACAATAAGAAGCTAGAGCTCACTCTTGCTCAACTGGGCATATAACTTCTCCGACCTTAAAGCCTGAAGGACCACTCTCAGGTCCTGCTCATGCTTATCTACGCTCTTCGAATGCACCAAAATATCATCAATAAAGACCATAACAAAATCATCCAAAAAGGGTCTAAAATTCTATTCATTAGATCCATGAAAATAGCTGGGACATTAGTTAATCTGAACAGCATTATTGAAAACTCATAATGGCCATATCGGGTTCTAAATGTGGTATTGGAACATTCCCCTCCTGGACCCGCAGTTGATGATAACCCGATCGGAGATCAATCTTAGAGAACAATTGGGTCCCTTGAAGCAGGTCTAAGTGGTCTTCAATCTTAAGCATGGGGTACTTGTTCTTCATTGTTACTTGATTCAACTGCCTATAGTCTATGCAAAGTCTCATGGATCCATCCTTCTTTTTTACAAACAAAACCGGTGCACCCTAAGGTGATATAATGGTTTGGATGAATCCCTTTCTCAACAATTCCTGCAATTGCTCCTTCAGCTCCTTCAATTCTACTGGGGCCATCCTATAAGGGGCTTTAAAAATGTGAGAAGTGCTAGGAACCACATCTATCTCAAACTCTATCTCCCTTACTGGAGATGATGATGACAATTCCTTGGGAAAGTCCTTTGGGTATTCTCATACCACTGGTATCTCTTTAACTTGAACTGGACGTCCCGATTCTCTACCACATAGGCTAAGTATCTAACACATCTTTTAGCCAAAAGTTAGTAACACCGAAGGGCCAAATAAAATGTAGGAGGACGACCGCCTTAATACCAACAAAGTGTAACTCAGGTTGTTTAGGGTACACAATCTTATCATAACAGTCAACAGTGGCATGGTCTGTGGACAACTAATCCATGCCCAAAATAACATCAAAGTCCCAAAAATCAAGAAGTATCAAGCTATGGGAAGGACACACCCCTCAAGTAAACCCCACATTATTTTTGTATCATGTCAATTTCCATAAAATCCCCCATAAGTGTACACACTACTAAAGTTCAGTCAAGAAGTGAAGGTTCAACATTTAGATAACATGCAAAATGAGGTGCAACAAAAGAATGATAGGAACTAGGGGTCAATTAAAATTTTAACTTCTCTACCACAAATAGAGAGCTTACCTCGGATCATTGAGGTAGAAGCCTTTGCCTCCTGTTCCATCAAAGCAAACACCCGACCCCGAGTCTTCGGTCTATCCTCAGGCTTCATCATAGGGCAGTTCTTGATCAGGTGGCCAGGCTAACATGTTCCTGACTTCTTGTAGCACTCAACCGAGGAGTGGTTATTCAATCCACAGTATGAACAAGCCGGATGCCGGTTATCCTTCATATCACCCGAGAAGGTCTTTTGGATTTTCACATAGGCCTTCCTCTAAAGTCTCTTCTAGGAGGAGGCTGAGTCTTCCTCCCAAAACCTCTGGATGGAGTGGACCTTACTTTCCCTTCCTTCCTCAGTTAGAACTCTTCACAATCTCTCTCAATCTTCATGGTTAAGTCTACTAACAGGGAGAATGTCTTAAGATTGGTTGACAATATTCTCCCTCGGATATCTAGCCTGAGGCTCCTCTCAAACTTGCTCGCCTTATGCCCCTTTGTATTGATGATATGTGGTGTGTAGCGGGAGAGCTTTGCAAATTTAGCTGCATACTGCTCCATTGACAGTCCTCCTTGCTGCAGCTCAATGAATTCCACTTCTTTTCTTTCTCGAATTGAATCCGAGAAGTACTTTTCATTAAATGCTACTAGAAAACTTCCTCAGTTTGCCACAGTTCCTGTCTCCTCCCAGGATTGCCTCACCAAACTCCACCAGTATCGGCATCCCCTTCTAACATAAAGGTCCCCAGTCTCACTTTCTGCTCATCAGAACAATGCAACACTTCGAAATGTTTTCTACTTGCCTCCTTAATTTCTCAGCCTTTTTCACTCCTCCGTGTCCCGAGAATGTCGAAGGTGCAAGTCTCCTAAACCTCTCAATCAAACCACTATCTGACTGGTCTGAGGCTGAAGCAGCCAGGGCCTGCATATAGTCCTTCATCATTTGAGTCATGGCCCCGAGCGTCTTGAGAATTCTCTAAAGGCCTCTGTGTTCCCATTACTCCAACTCGAGTTATTGGCACGAGTCTATGTCACCTCAACCTATAACAGGAACACTCAGTTACTAGCTTATCCAAAAACACCCTAAGGACACTTCTAAGACTCTCTAGGTCAAGAATCCTATCATGGCTGCTCTGATACCATAAATTGCCACAGCCTCGTCTCCTGCACCCTTACCGTATATGACGAAAGGCAACAAGGTGCAGAACCGCGACCAAAGATAACGAATGTTACTCAGGTGGGAGTGCGCTCAACGCTTTTGAAAAGAACGAATAAAAGCAAACCACGAAGAAAACAAAACTCCAAACACAACCATTAAAAGTGGGTCAAACTAAAACCAAAATATGTACAAGAGCTCCAAAATTATTACAAATATGTGAAGGGCATTAGAGGCCCAACAAAATTACATATCACTTAAACAAAAAAATTATATGGCTAAACTGCCATCTGAAACCTACAATCATACATAAGCTTCCTCGTCAAGTTCGGGGCTCCAACCGTGGCCGCAATCACCCACCGGCCGGCCTCAAATCTCGAGTTATCACTTTATAATGGAGCAAGTCAAAGGAATGAGCTATGAAGCCCAGAAAGTAGATCAAAGCACTATGCATTCCTGCCTATATACAATTATTTCATAACCGTCCCCAAGAATTATGCAGGCTTTACAACATGGGGATCATGCATCATAGTTCTTTTTATTAGCAATGTGTCGTGCGTAATTTCTTTCATGATGGAGCAAGCACAAATCAGATATCAGCTATCACATGAGCTAACAGTCTATCAAACCTTTCTATTGAAATAATAGATCAATAATTCAAGCAAACATATAATAATTGCAGGCAATCCTAGAAGCCCTATCAATCTGGTCAAGCCAATCCCTTTACTTAAGACTTCTACTATTACTCAGGAGGGAAGACAATAATAAATAGATGACCCATTTCGTAATATATTCACACACACACACAATCTACAACACACTTTGGGGCTTTTGATAGACAGTGACCTTGAAAGACACGACCCTCATTTACTTTCTAACTGGAGGGCGTTACACCACCAATGGATGACCCATTGCGTAGTGTAAATTATACATATATTGGAGGGCGTGACCCACCCATATGACTCACATCCTAATTCTGTTCCTATCATCGGGAGTCAAGGAAAAATCTCAACTGGCAGCATAAGTTTCATATCATATCATATCACACTATCAATGGATGACCCATTACATAGTGCTTCATATCACATATGTGGCATGTCTTATTACAACCATGCTCATTCATCATTTTATCAGCATGTATTATTATAACCATGGACATTCAATATTTCAAAGCATGTTTTATTATAACAAGAAACCTTCAATAATTCAAAGCATGTCTTATTACAACCATGCACAATCAATAATTCATAGGCATGTCTTATTACAACCATCCACTTTCATCATTTCATAAGCATGTTATATTACAACCATGCACATTCAATAATTCATAGGCATGTCTTATTACAACCAGACACCTTCAATAATTCAAAGGCATTCACTATTTCATAATAGAGCAGAAATTCAAGTGTGACCATCTCATCGAAAAATGGGCATGACTTCCAATCTATAGGAAATTTCGTCATGGTTCCAAAACCATTTTGAAAATAGACTCATTCATATTTCCTTTAGAACATGGTTTGGTCTCATTCTGTGACATTTTGTTCAGTGAACAATGCTACACAAAACATGTGATAGTTCTAGAAAATTCAGTAGAAATTCAAGTGTGGTATCCTTGTAGAAAAATGAACATAATTTTCGAATCACAGAGAATTTGATCATGCTTTCAGAACCATTTTAAAAATATATTGATACATATTTTCTTTAGAAGTGATTTGAGCCTATTCTAAAAAAATTTGGCAAAAAAACCATTCATTACAAAAATATGTAAAGTTTCTGGAAAATTTCTTGTTATCACTACATAGAAAAAGGGGTATAATTTCTAAAACACAGAGAATTTCATTTTGATTCCAGGACTATATTTAAATTAGACTTATTCATCCTTCATTCAAAAGTAGTTTGGGCTCATTCTGACATAATTTGGTCAGTAAACCATTTAATACAAAAACATGTAAAGTTTCTGGAATTTCTTTTCACAATTTTGGCATATTCTAGCAAATAACTCATAACTTTTCAATCAAAAGAGATATTGATATGGAGTCTTTTTCCTCTTAAAATAGACTCAAAGGGGTACTTCGCCACAAAATTTCATAATCAACAGAATTAATTTCAGTGCTCAAACAATTACTCAAAGGGTAGTCTCAATCTTGGAAAAATAGAGTGCATACTTAAAAAAGTTTCAGAAGCCTCTTTCCACAATCACATCCATATCCTTACTCAATTTTCATGCTTTAAAAAATAAGTTGAATATGCATCAAACAAAGCATAAAACATGGGCTCTTAGACTCAAGCATCCAGGAAAGATTACAAACTTGAGGTTCTAAGTATTAGAAAAGGGGGATCATGGGCGAAAGAGAGCAAAAATTCTTGAGAGGGGTGTGAAGGGAGGTACATATAAGCAAAGAGGGGAGGCAGTAGGCAAGTGGCATGTAAGGGGCACACAAGTGGCATACAGTGGCAGACATGTGGCATTCAGTGGCATACAAGTGGCACACATGTGCCACATGACACTCATAGAAGTTCCCTAGACGACCCTATACATTACTCTAGGCAGTGTCGCGCACGACAGTGACGGGCATGGTGGTGTCGCGCATGGTGGTGATGCGCACGGTAGTGATGCACATGGTAGTATCGCGTACGGTGGTGATGCGCACGGAGTTGTCATGCACGATAGTGATGTACATGGTGGCAATGCGTACGGTGGCTTCCTCCTCACGCACGGTGACTTCCTCCTTGGCAATAACGCTCATGGCAGTGATGCGCATGGCGGTGACGCGCATGAAGGCATCCTCGTCACACACAGCGACATCCTCGTCACACACAGCGGCATCCTCGTCACTCATGGCGGGTCCTTACACTCTCAATACTCCACCCCTCAATGGGTCAATACTCCACCCCTCAATGGGTGCCTTCAATATTTCATGCCTCTCGGGTACCTTCAACACTCCACCCCCCGCGGGTGCCCTCAATGCCTCACCCCCCATGGGTGCCGTCAACAACACATTTACTGCAGACTCCACCATCATCGGCCCTGCGTGGGCACATCATGCCTCGGTCTCAACAAGCCACCCTCTTTGGGGCAACACCCTGTCCTACGCGGGCTCACTCCGCCTCGACCACTTGCCGCTACATCAACCAGAGACAGAACCATGCCAATTGGACTCCACTGTCAAGGCTCACTATGCTAGTGACCTCCCTCTCCCCTTAAAAAAAAAAAAAAAAAGAAGCCAGGCTTGGTGGCATCCACCATGAGTAAAAGAAAGAGAGCTTCAGGCAGACATCGCCAACAAGGCTATGGGTAAAATCGCTCAAATAAAAAAAGAGCTTGGTGAAAACCCGCAAGGACACCATGAGTAAAAATGACAGACATGCATGGCCACGAAGCCATGAGTAAATTATCCTGAGAAAAATCCGGGCATGGAGAAAACCCGCAAGGGCGCTACAAGTAAAAGCGAAAACCAAAAGGGTGGACATGACCTCAAAGTCACGAGTAAAAATGCCCCAGTAAAAGTATTTGGTGAAAACCACTCTGTTGACGCCATTTCCACTTGATGCAAGTGAAAACCCGTAAGGGCACTTGAATCAACTTAAATTTCCGGCCCCAGTGCTATCCAAACAAATCTTCGCCCCTAATTCCATTAAAAAAAACCCTCAGGCCCTAGTGCCTCAAAAAAAATCTTTCTGGCCCCAGAGCTAAACTTCAATCTTCGGCCCCAGTGCCAGTAAGAAAAAAAACCTCATGCCCCAGTTCCATAAAAAAAATCTTTCTGGCCTCAGAGCCAACGTCAATTTCGGACTCCATTGACACAAAATATTATCCGACCCCAGTGCCACAAAAATGCCAACTTCCTCTCCTCCATACTAAATTCCAGCATCCAGGGTGAAGTCTCCGAAAATGAGACCGCCTCAAAGGCCACCTCGCTATCACATCCGGGTAATTCGAGAGATCCCCAATTGGACCAGTAGGATGTGGACCGAAGAGGTACCCTACCTGCCCTTCTCTCATTCTCAAAACAAATGACAGTATCCAGGGTGACGCCTATTGAAATGAGACCACCTTAGAAGCTCCCTCTCTATCACGTCCGGGTAATTCAAGAGATCCCCAACTAAACTAGTAGGATGTGGACCGAAGAGGTACCTTGCTTGCTCACCACAACCTGGTGTTTCTATTTGGATATGGATAAAGCCCACCAAAAAGGCCTCCGCCAACTGAAACACTAGGACTTCCCTAGCCAGGATGGGATAAAGCCCCCCAAAAAAAAGAGGCCCCCACCAGCTAGGGCATTAGCAGTTCTCGTTGATACAAAAGTCGTAAGCCCACTGAAGGCAGACCATCAGCGCGATCTCCCATAAAACGGATTCTAATGAAACTAAGAGAACGCCCCTAACAAGACACCGGACCACTAGAAACCACTTTGGTCGCCCCTCCGTCAAGGGAATAGCTCAACAAGGTCTACCCCTCAAGGACTGCGCCAATGCCGGTGATCAAGAAAAAATATATATTTGAGAGACAATAAACACGTCTTAACAAGGATTTGCCAAAGGAGCTACGACGTTAAAGTTTTCTGAATGTTGCACTTCTTGCCTCTCTCAAAGCGCAACATCCATCGAGGCAAGTTGTTGTATGTCATTTTTGACGTACTTCATCGCCCATGCGAATATGGGGAGAGCTGATGACAGCTTGGTCTTGCAGGTACACCAGACACCCGTAGACTAATGTTGTACAGAAAAATAAAGCCTTGGGCCACCTAACCTACGTGTGATGTCATCGCACCAAAGAAGAACCCTTCAATTGTAGCCCTATGCTAGTGGCTGCAAAGCTGTACCAGGCCACTGCCATTGCACTCAGAATGTCAAAAAACCATTGAAGACCAAATTTGGGCTCAATCGGACCTCCCTGAAGGGGTCTACACCTATGTGGCCTCGCAATTGGTGGGTTCACACTAGTGCTGTGCGGCTTTACCAAACCAGTCTCGGGAAATGGGGACTGCAACAACACTTTCCAATAGCAACTTCACCAACCCACAATGCCTTCCTCTGAAACTGGAAAGAGCTCCAAAGTTGATAGATTCTATATCACGTCCGCCCCGTCATTTTGACCTATGGCACACACTGTGGTGTGACCGAGAATTGCAGTGCTCCGAGGAAGAAGGTGTCCACAGAACCAGAGGGAGAACCAGGGTTCAAGGAAAAAAAGCCTCAGATTCCGTGAAGCATAGCTCGACATCCAAACCTTAGATCACCACGAGGACGAGTTCAATGCAACCACTTCGTGAGGAGCTACACACTGATACAACTCCTGCATTCAATCCAAGGTCTAATGAATGCAAGTCCCTAGGTAACCAGAGAAGTAAATCCTGTCGGTTGCTGGAATCCCTTTTTCCGGTAACCTCCCAAATTAGGCAATGCCGAACCAAGACAAAATCAGCCCAAACTTGATGCAAAACGACTGTGACAACCTCCTCTTTGACTTGCAAGCAGAGCCAAGACTCGAAGGTGCATTGGCAAACGAAGTTCACAAATCTGGCCGAACTTTCACCTCGATGGAAAAGGCCATCACAACATGATTCAAGGGCATTAAAATGCTCACAATCGATAGGACGTTGAAGAGATGTTGCTGAAACAATTGAACCATTGCCACAAGTTGCAGAATAAGCTTCCAAGGTCTCGCCATGGCGGAGCAACCTGCATGCAGAGACTATTTCGTCATTCATGCAAAATATCTCAGGGACATTTTGGTTATTTGCACATAATTTCAAGATTTATTGCTAATTGCTTAAATTGTAATTAAGCTTGGCTTTTGAGCATTCACCCACGTTTGGTGAATCCTCTATATAAGCAAGCTTAACCCATTTGTATCGAGGAAAAAAACCACCTCTAGAAAAGCCCCTTTTTTATGCTCTAATACCCCCAAAGGTTGGGAAGAATCAAGGCTAGATTGCGCTTGCCTCATTAGTTCGTTTACCTTTGTGAGTTCCCAATCCCCAAGGGAGAGAGAAAACTTTGAGAGAGAGAGAGAGAGGATACCCCTGAGTGTGCAGTTCTGCGGGCACCCCTGTCCCACAGGTCATCTTCCCTCTCTCCAAAGCTATGCCACCCCTTCTCTCTCCCTCTCACTCTCACCTCCATGCGTGACCTCATCCGCACGGCAGCCCGTGTCCGCCCACAAGCCCGCGGATGTGAGTAAACCCATGGGTCTCAACCCTCAGGTTTTCTCATGCCCCCTTTAGCAGCCAGCCAGTCCCCTCAGGAGAGCAACCAAGGAGGAGAGACATGCGGATCCCATTCCAATAACGTAGAGAGAAGAGAGAGGTTGCGAGCTTGAACATGGCCCCCATCCAAACCGTGCTGACAAGTAGCTGGAGGACTTCGTAATTGCTCTAAGAGGGCTATCAGCCCGAGCATGTCCCCAAACCCCCCAAGTGGCGTAAAGAGCGTCCACGCTCCAGATGCAAAATCTCTCTCACCGCTGGCACTTATCTGCAAGTAGGAGGGCCCACGCGTGCCACTCATCGTACCTCTGTAGTTGTTTGAGAGAGTCTGCCTCCTGACCGGAAGGAAACCAAGACCCCACCGACATCATTAAAAAATGTGGGGATGATGAAAATCCCCAATTTGGATGAGAGAGGAGTAATTGGACTCCATAACAGTTTTTAAGTGAAAGTGAGATGAGATGTTGGTTTGAGAGCAGAATGAACCAACTATAGGGTGGCGTATCCCTAGTGGAGTCGTTAGTTGGTCGAGCCTGGATTTACTTCGCTCAGACTCCCTCAGGGACCCGGGCTCGATGAACCCCCTCTCGGACAACCACTTGACTCACGCACGCATGTGTGCTTTGCGTGTCATGTGTGGATAGGTATTTCCAATGGTGAGAGGATTTTTAAAAGCAATGAAGAGGTAGACTCAGACACTTACTTTTCCATGATTGAGTTCATAGGATATGCCCGGGCTACTGCCCTCTTAGATCAATAACGAAAGCCCTTTGACTGTCCAACAATGCGGTTTGAATTCGGCCCCCTCTGAAATCAACACATCACCTATACTCTCACAAAAAAACTGCTAATAAAACTCATTTATGATAGAACTCCTCATTGATGCTCTTATGGTTTAGTGGTTCTATAAGAGAAATAGGTAAGAAAGAAAATAAAGAGAAGAATAAGACTAAGTTGATGAGAGATTGGTTTAACGATAAGAAGAAGAAGAAGAAAATGAAATAAAAGAAGTGGGGGAATGACCCGGGGCAGCCTCCCGACATAAACTCTCCTAAGAGATATTACCGAAGAGAAAAGAAAGCACCAGGCTCAAAGCCTTAGTACTCGAAGGATTTAAAAAGTGGAGTCACGAGACTTGGCTTGTAACTATGTCACTAACCAAAAGAGCCCCTTAAAAAGTGATCGAGGGAGAGAAGAAAAAATGAAAGAGAGCGAAAGAGATAGAAGTCCCTCACAACTTGAACACTGTTTGACTCGGTGGATAGAGTAGTGTAAGGGTTAGAACTCTAAGAAAAGCTAGCTCAAGATGACTCAGCCCGAGTGATGGATCGCAAGAAAATCAACATCTCTTACGACTCAATAACACTATATGAACTGTTGTTAGAGTAGCAATCTAAGAGTTAGAACCCTAAGGCGCTATCTCAAGAAGACCCTGACTCGATTACTCAAGGTTGAGAGAAGAGATGAGTAAAAGAGAGATTATGAAGAAGTAATTACAAAATTAAAATTACATGAGTAAATGAGAGATGAAGATATGAGTTAAAGAGAGAGTAAGTATTAGAGCAAGAGAAAGACGAGTTAAAGGGGGCTAAAAGGAGATGGACCCATCTATGGTGCAGGTCCAGATGTTTTGTGTGGTGAATTGAAGTGGGGCAGGGTAGGATATAAAGAAAGAGGGTTGGACACACCTTAGGTGAGGCCGAGGTTTGGGTAAGGTAGGAGAGTGAGAGAAAATAAAAGAGAGAGGAGAAAGAGAGCGGGAACTACCTATGGTGTGGGTCCGAGCTTCATGCGAGAGAGAAGAATGATAGACAGTGGAAGAGAGGGGGGAAGTGAGAGCTGGACACCTATGGTGCGGATCCGAGCATCTAGACGATAGAGAGGGTGATAAAGAAAGGAAATGAGAGAGGTGAGCCAGGCCCGCCTTAGGTGTGGGTCCATGCTTTTGGGCGAGAGAGAAGGTGAGAGAGGGAGGAAAGGAGAGAAAGGTGAGCCAGGCCCGCCCTATGTGCGGGTTTGTGCAATTTTTAAACATGAGAGAGAGAGGGAGTGAACAAAGAGAGAGAGAGATAGAGAGGGGACTCAAACCCTCACTGGGTCAGACTGGAAGAGAGAGAAAGAGAGAGGAAGAGAGAGAAGAGAGAAGAGAGAGAGTACAGAGAAGGGAGAGTAGAGAGAAGAGAGAGAAAGAGATAAAAGAGAGAGAAGAGATAGAAGGAAGAGGAAAGAGAGTGGATCTAAAATGGGCTTGAGCCTAGGTACGTCTTCATTGGTCCCTTTGCATGCACTTGAGAGATAGAGGTCTTGGTCAAGATTAAGGTTTAAGGTTTAGGTGTACGGCTTAAGTGGGTTAAGGTAAGCTATGGTGGATGGTAACTAGGGTACATAGACTAGAATGGTATGTATGGAAGGTTTAGGGTGTATAGGGGCTATGGTGTATAAAGTAGGGTAGGGTTTAGGAAAGCTAAGGTGTATGGGATATTATGCTGTATGGAGTAAGGTAGAGTGTAGGAAAGCTAAGGTAGGGTGTAAGGTGTAGGGAATAGGATTGGAAGTTGGGAATCTTAAGGGAGTTGGAATATTGGGGTTCTAGGGAGTGAAGGGTTCGTAGGTTTATTTTCTCTCTTTAGAAATGGTTTCTCTCTCCTCTCTCCTTGAGCACTGATTTTTGAAGCAAAGCTAAAGAACAAGCCTAAGATCTTAGAATTTTCAAGCTCTTCTCATCAATTTCCAAAATTCTCAAGAGTCTCCAAGATATCAGTACAAATGACTTAAGTTCCTTATATAGAGCAACCCCAAAACAAGGGTGGATTGCCCAAAAACTACTAGATTGTCAAAAAATACACATTTAATGAATTAAAATAATAATCCCATTTTTGAAATTAATGACCAAAATACCCCAACGCACTTTTTAACAAATGATAAAACCATCTCTCCATGAGGGGCCTCTTGCCATTACTAGACCTCGAGAGCTTTTTGGAACATTTACGGTAGTAATTCGAGTGATCAAATGTCATAGAATTGATGCTTGGATTTGTTATGCACCTTTTGATACCCATTGATCTTTTTGAAACTGAGTTTTAAGGAATAATCCAAAATCTGGCCAAGTCCATAAACTTTGTAATTCTTCGACCACCGAATCGGCACGATCCATGATATTTCGAGATTTTATTTTGATCACAAACCGAAGAGGATATGTGATAAATTTCGTTCATTTTGGTCTCCGTTTGAGCGCGTTCCAAATTTGGAAGGTCGTCGAAAAATGGAATTTCGGTTACTGAAAAAGTATGTCTTCTTCTACCGCAAATTTTGTGTCATCTGGCCTCCGATTGTAAAAAAAAATTGTATCAAACTGAAGCTCGTCAACGCATGGTCACAACAGACCCATACTTGCGACTATTTGACATCGGGATCTTGAGCTATATCCTCCTAAAGAATGAAATGTTCCTCTTTTTAAAATATGAATTTTTATATTTCAAGCCCTTATTCTCTCTAATAATTCTCTCTTTTCGAGCAACGCCATGATGCGTGTCATATGTCAAAACGAGCGTATCATCGAGATCTAACTCGTGCTTCGAATTTGAGGTTAATTGCACCTAAAATGAGAGAGTTACGAGCATTTAAAATTCATCTCAAATTGAGAAAACACATTTTCTATAAATGAAAACTGGTTCACCGAAACTGCATTGCAATAACATAAAACCTACCTTTTTTGGTAAGTTAGGCTTAGAATGGTCTCGGAGGGTCCGATTGAGCCAAAATTTGGCACCTAAGGGTTTTTCGACGTTCTGGATCTAATAGCAGTGTCTGATATTCTTTTGAGACCCATAAAACATGGTTGTAGTTACAATGTCTATTTTCATCATGAGAGGTATTGGATTTGAAAACTGAGTTTTGTCCTGATCGGCTCAAAACTTGATAGAACATAATAAAACTTTATGAGTGTCCTTAGGGTATCCAAAACTACTTGTCATATAATTTGAGGCCATTCTGATACTTTTTCAGAGGTTGCCCAATATTAGGCTTATTGCTACAGTGTTCCTCGTGGTCCGACGGTGTCTTGGGCACCCACAGGACCAGATTATTATTGGCTCTCTTCTTATTCACCTCGGAGGTCACAAATTAGCATTAACCGTTAGATTTGAAATCGGGTGGTTGAGGATGTGTCATTTTTATCTATTGTATTTCACATTCAATGGCTAAAAACGATCGTGACCTCCTTGTACCAAAAATAAATAGCCTCATAGTATACAAACCTAATAAATGGAAATATATACAATGAGACCATTTACTTTTGACATCAAGAGGTCACAATCATTGTTGGCCATTAGATTTGAAATTGAGTGGTTGAGCATGTGCCATTGTTTGGACACAAAGTCCAAAAAAAATTGTTGTAACACATTTTCACCTATTGGATTTCACATCCAATAGCTAAAAACCATTGTGACCTCTGTGTACCATAAATAAATAATCTCATAGTATACAAACCCAATAAATAGAAATGTATAAAATGTAACCATTTATTTTTGATATAAGGAGGTCACAATCCTTGATAACTGCTATATTTGAGATCAGTTAGCTGAGGATGTGTCATTGTTTGGACCCAAAGTCCAAAAGGGATTTGTCTGCAAAGAGATCATTTATCTTTTGTGCATGGAGGTCACAATCATTATTGTCCCTTAAATTTCAAAATGGTGGTTGTAAGAGTAACATTTAATAAACATGAAGTTCCAAAAAAATTTTCTCAGACTACGTGAGTTGCCCCAAGCCATCCAATTTGACATCTAATGAGTGAGAATGATCGTAAACACTATGTACAAAAGAGATAAATGGTCTCTTTGTAGAGAATCCCAAACCAAAATAAAATTTTTTGAATGTTGTGACATATTTTCATTTGTTGGATTTTACATTCAATAACTAAAAACGATTGAGACCTCCTTGTATTAAAAAATGAAAAGAAAAGTTTATATAGAGCCGAGGTTCTAAACAATTAAATTTGAGCCTAACTCAAAAATTTCACTAGAAGAGGTTATTTTGATGCCCAAATATCTTCAAATTGATCATTTTGACATCAAGATGCATGGACATGAGAAAAAAATGTATTGCAAGTTTTGGAAATAGTGTATTTTGTAATGCATTTTTGTACCCTCAATTTTCAAGAATTTCAGGTTTTCATAGATATGTCGATTTACACTATTTTTGAAGCTTTAAACTTTATAAATAAATATGAAAATATATTTTAAGGCTATCACAAAGATTTTCAATATTGAAACCACATTTTTCAATGCTATTTGAAGGTAGGCTATAATTTGATTGTTTAGAGACTATTTGAAAATAGTATCATAATAGATAAGGGTGCGGTTTGTATAGAGCCTAGGCTTCTAAACAATCAAATTAGAGCCTACTTTCAAATAATGTTGAGAAATGTGGTTTCAATACTAGAAATCTTTGTGATAGCCTTAAAATATATTTTCATCTTTATTTATAAAATTTAAAGCTTAAAAAATAGCATAGATCGACAAATCTATGAAAACTTGAAAATTTTAAAAATTGACGATCCAAAAATATATTATAAAATACAATATTTTCAAAACTTCAAATCCATTTTTTTCTAATGTCCATGCATGATGTCAAGAGGACTTAGAGGATATTTGGGCATCAAAACAACCTCTTGTACTGAAATTTTTTAGTTAGGCTCAAAATTTTTTTTTAGTTAGGCTCAAATTTGATTGATTAGAACCTTGCTCCATATAAACTTTCCCCAATAGATAATATACACCAATGAGAATGGTTGCAAGACCATCTACTTTTGATGCAAGATCTACTGACACAAAGAACACAACAAAGAGGCCAACAAAGGGTTCTTTTTCTCAATCAAATGCACGTCTTCGCTTGTGAAGAATAACAAGGAACAGAGCCATGTCAACAGGTGCGGCAGCGGATGCTCAAGCTCTCCTTCGATGCAGGCTCTCCGACCCCCGTTTCTCTCTCTCCCCTTCACCATCGCCAGATAGCAATTACAGGTTTCCTCATCTTCCTCTCACTCTCTCTAAAATACATATCCTACCAGCAATCGGCGCTCTCCCTCTCTCTCTAAAATATGTAGCTAACATTTTGCTCAAATTCATGTTCAGTAAGCTCAAGTTCATCCTTTCCAACTCCATCTTTGAGTCATGTAACAACTCTGTCCTGCTTCTTGGCCCCAGAGGATGTGGCAAGACCACGGTAGGAATTTTTATTCTTTAATACTGCTTCTGTATTTTGTTTGTTTCTGGAAAATGGTGGTTCTCTTAGCGCATTTGGCCTTTGATTGTTTCGATTGTTGATTTCAAATGAGAGATTATCAGAGAATAGATGAATGAGTCTTTAATGGTTCTGGTCTTTTTGATCTGTTGTGGGAATGATGTAGTGTTTTTGGTGAAAGTAGGTGTTGGAGCTTGTTCTCAGAAAGTTGCAGACTGATCATCCCGATAGATTATCTGTTGTAAGTGTTTGATGTTATGCTCACTCTTCTTTTTCAGGACTTTTTTGACGATCCATGGCTGCCTATTACTGATGAAGTACCTATCCTTATGATGTGTAGCATATGTGTACATCTAGTGTCTTTTTTCACATATATGGCTATTTGATGTGCTTCTGTTGGTGAAAACCCAATTGATGAAAATCTGCTCCTGTATTTTGTTAGATCCACTTCTATTCGTATCTTTTACATGTGCTGAAGCCATGACTTTCATTTAAAATGCTCTCATTTTTTGTCTATGTTTTGGTGAATGTAGAATGGTTACCATATAGCACATGGTGACCTGTTGGATTTTTTTTTTTGGGGAAAATTGGACTCAAACATGTTTCACTTAATTCTGATTATTGCTAGTTTTGATGCTCGATGAATGATGATTTCCAGGTTAGATTGAATGGACTACTGCACAGTGATGACCGTTGTGCGCTTAAGGTCAGGCTGTCTGAACTTCTCTTTCCCAATTGAATATTTTGTCTCCTTTCTTCATGCACTAAATAGTTTATGCACATCAATATGTGTATGGCTTCTTGTTATTGTTGGTAGTCTAGAATTCGATGCAGAATTTGGTTTCCATGACCTTTACCTGATATTCTTTTTTGGAGCTTTATTGAATCATTAGCAACTGTCTTTCTGTTGTTTCAAGCTGAAAATTGACTCACTTTAGAGTCCTAAGCTCTTACCTTGTTATACTCGCTTGGGATCTGCAAAGATGATGCAAATGGGATACCCGAGGAATTAGGTCATTTGTTTAATAAATAGACAAAGATATTGTTTTTACCTTATTTTACGACTCCCCCCAAGTATCAAGGTTGTGTTTGATGGGCAATTTATGGGGGTTTTCTACCTCACCTTAATTGCCACATGAAAAATCTTAGTATTAACATAAATCGAGACAAATAAACACAACCTTGATGAATTATGATTCCATACCATGGAAACCCTTAGCTTATATTTGTATATTAGTATGGTCGTGGAGAATGATCTAAGCTAATTTCTAGCCTATAATGAGCTAAATAAAACACAAATTAGTCTATAATGAGCTAAATAAAGCACAAAACGACTAAAGCAATTGAACAGTTGTATCATACTCTAAAGTTTTGGCCTTTTGATTTTGTGCAGAATAACATGAGAAAGGGTTGCATGCATCTATCAGTTTCTATAAGGGTCAAAATTTACATGGAATATTCTTCAGAATATGTCTTGCTCTGCTTATAAGTATTTGTTGCCTTATATTTTCATTATTTCTCCAAAGGAACTCTATCTGGTATTCTAAAATTTCGATTTGATGGATTGGGGTTCTTTTTCCAGGAAATTGTGAGGCAATTATGCACTGATCATCAATTGATTTTCTCAAAAATGGTAGCATTCACATGCAAAGTTTCCTGTCTTCGCATAAATTTTTAAGCTATTTAAGTTTCTAGTTTAGTTTTAAGATTGTTCTTGGATATGCTTCGGATTGTCGCTGTTGTTTTATGTAACAGGCTTCATGTGATGACAATTCACAATTTATGCTTAGTATGTTACGGTGGGTGTTCTATACTTATATATATACTACTCATCTTGTACATTTTTTTTGCCTTTCACTAAGTCTATTTTTGCAGTTCTACTACCATTTTTGTCCATGATTGCTCTTATTCGTAGTATAACTGACTACAACATTACAAGATTGTGGAAGTCGATACTGTTTTTGTTTGCATTGCTTCTTATTTGAGTTGTTTTTTACTACCAGGGAGTGCGCATTGGCTCACAAAGCAATCATATTTGTGCTTGATGAATTTGATCTATTTACTCCGGTATGCTTCACTATATTTCTACTTGCAATGGTTATTTTGGCTGTTGTTTTCGCATAAGGGTAGAGATCTTTATTAATTAGTGAATATATTTTAACAACAAATATTGGTTTCATCTCTAGTAAATTACATCAAATTTCTTTTAATTATACCATCCTTCATTATTTTCTGTCTGAGCTTAACACAGGAGTCACAATGATTATTGTCTCTTCTTATTCTATTTAGGGGAAGCAGCGCTTACTTTATAGCCTACTGGATGCAATGCAATCTGTGCAATCACAAGCTGTGGTTGTTGGTGTGAGTTGCCGCTTGGTATGCATTTGCAGCTTACACCTTATCATGTCGTACCTATTTTTTCGTCTTCTTTGTATGGCATTGTGAAGATACTGATATTTTGGTTTTACGTTGCTGACATTTGTACTTGCCAAAAGGTTCCTGATCTTTACTTTTAATTTACATCCATAAAACATTAAAGATACATACCATAAGAAACTCATTGCCTATATTACATTGCTGTATATCCATCAGATTGCAAACTGAAAATTGGAAGCTGATGGTAGGCATGAACAATATATTTGTTAAACTTCTTTCTGTCTATTCAGAAGATTTGGGAAATGCATGCACCATCTCATGTGTTTTTTATGTTTTATTCCTGTTTACACTTCACTTCATTGGCACATAAAGTTTTGATAAGTAGTGAATTGTATTTGTACTACATAACTTTCATCTATATGTATACCTTGGCTATTTATGCCTTCCCCTATGTTACAAATGTGCGTCATGTGAGGTGGTTTCAGTCCTTTGGTGCACAAATGGTTACAGAAAAGTATTTAGTCATTTTATTTTTTATGATGCAATCTTCTGCTCGAGATGGCATCATTGTAGCCATGAGGAAAAGAAAATACATATCCTCAGCAAATCCATTTGAAATATGAGGGATCTCTAGAGGTTTCAAGCCCTAATATGTCAAAGCTTTGCTTTATTTGATGCACAAGTCTGATATCCATTAATTGCACCCCAAAATCCTGAATTATGTGCTAATATGGTTCTAATGGATTAGTAAGAGAAAAAATAGGAGCCTTTGTGGTATGGTTCGTTAATTCGCTACAAGTCATTTGAAGCCTATTCCCTAGATCCACACCTTGTCTTAATTTAGGGTTCTTGCAACTGGTTTCTTAAGTTTGCAAGCTATGGGTCTTGGTAGGGTTTCATGAGGCACTCATATGATTGTAGTAGCTACACTGGGAGAGGCCTTCTGCAAGGACATTTATGGGGAACAGTTTTGCATGATAGGTTTACCATTGATGACTGAAAACATTACTATCCTGAATTGTCCAGGCCATAATCTTCTACTCCCAATTATAGGTGATATGGGTGGTAATATATTATGACATCGCTACAACATTAAGTGTATACAAGTTCCCATGCATCATGGGCTGCGTATAATAACTTCCTTTTGTTAAGTACATAATTATTAATTAATCTCTACACATCTTACCCCTATACTTTGTTGCTACCTTTGTTGGTGAGTGACAAGCTTTGTTCCCAAATTCAATTTTGTCTCTAATGTTCTTATTTCTAAGGCAATGATCTAATTTCTAAGGTAGTTTATATATCCATTATGAGCCATTTATCCATATCTAGTGATGCAGGCACTAAACAAGAAGCTCATTTGAAGGCCCTTATCCCAAGGTTTTGGCTGAAGAAAAATCAAAGAAGTGAGTGATTGGTCTAAATTTGGGAATTGAGGTCAGATTTGGAGGTTCGAGCCTTCATCTATAGTCAAAGTAGATGATATGTGTTTTTGCACTTATCCACGTAATCAAATGGCATGATAGCACTCTACTTTGGTGAGACAAACCTATTCGTAAACCGTGCTGCTTCACGTATCCAAACTATAGTTGCTGGAAATGCTTGTGATTCTGAATTGTTTCAGAAATCGAAATAGCAGAATCATGGGTATCATATGATTCCTATTGTCAGAATTGTCGTCCATACAATGCAAATCATCTGTAATTTGATTTTCCACCATATCGGAACCACAATCCAATAAAATAGGAAATCATATTTACTGTTTTGTTGGAATCGATATCCCATTATCTTGGAATCAAGTTTCCTACCTTTTTGGAATTGCACATTGATCCACACTGATTGATGCCATCCATAATTGTGATCTCGTAAAATTGGAATCTTTGTTCATTGATTTGGAATTGTGAGTTCTATATTGTTAGAATCTTTGTTCCATCGATTTGGAATCAAGATTCCTACCTTTCGGGAGTTGCACACCAATCCCCTTAGGTCCATTTTAGAAGTTTTAGTCGAGAAAAGATTTTAAGTTTTTACATTATTTACAAGCTCGATTATGGACTCCATATATTTAGTACAATTATCGGGGCTCCCATATTATTCGGATCGATATCTTTGGCACCCTCTCATAACAATGGACTAGGTCTATCGAGTGCCTTTAAACACAACTCTCCCCATAGCTAATGAAAACATGCTCGTGCTCCCTTTGTTGACTTTCTTGGAGTTTCTAGAATGAATAAACAAAACAGAATTTCTCAATCTTTATTAAATCCAATGGCATCTCGCCACCGTCCCCCCCTTCTCCTGGAAGAAGATCTACGACTTGTATCCCAAGACCCATCTCCTTCATCTCCCCTCTAAGCCTCATTCGCATCCGTGCTGCAACCATAAAGCCTCTTTTGCACAAGTTGCAGCTTCTTTCAAACCCTCTACCTCTGCTCCCCCAACCTCCTCTGCTACCCCAACCTCCTCTGCTACCCCTTCAACCTCTGTGCCTTCCATCAGTTCCTCTTGTTCCTCGGTCCCATCTCCCTACCTACCGTTCAGTATCTCCTGTCCTCCTGAGGAGACCGCGATACACTGCTCAAAACTTCAAGCTTCTTTAGTTGGAAGTTTTAAACCTAGACAGGATGATAAAAGAGGGATATAAAGTTGGGCCAGAAGCCTCTGAAAGGAGCCGAACGTAACTTGCAGATGTCTTTCAAGTGGAGACTTTCTCTTCTCCTTTCCCTAACCTTCTCAAGAACAACTGGCCTTAAAGGAATCCGAAAGCCCTTCTTTCAAAAGAGCCTCGTGCTCGCTTTGGGCATGGTCACCTAAAGAAGGCTCCTTCAAGAAACAACATATTTGGCTTACCCTAAGCCACATCCCACTTCATGCGTGGTCACCTGAAACCTTTCGGAGAGTGGCGGAAGCCTACGGATCTTTGATTTCTATTTACTGGATTTCCTTGGAGTCTCTTCCCTTGGGCTCTATCCAACTTCTTCTGGAAGTCCTCGACCCTTCTATGATTCCACTTATAGTTTGGCTAGAAATAGAAGAACTCTACTTTCCAATCTCTACTTCTTGGTCTCCAGCTTCGCCCCCCTCTCCTAGTTTCCTTCAACAGGATGACCCAGTTCCTTACCCAGAAATCACTGCTCAGTCCTGGACAATGGTGACCAGGAAAAAGCGGCACCCTTTGAGGCCCCGCCGGCGATCACCCGACTCAGCCCAGTTGAAGGCGAACTTCTCGAGTCAACAGACGCAGCAGTCGTGCTGGCGTCCACGCACGTCCAAGCAGAGGTTGCCTCAACATGAGCCTCTCTCGATTCAGGTGCCCGTCGAGGACTCGACTTGCGACCCGATTAGTGTCAAAGATGCTTTGTTGGTATCACATGCTGAGGCCACCCCCACCCTGACGCACCGACCCGGAAAAGAAGTTAGGGAGGACTCTACCTCCTCCCCACCCTGATCCTCCGACCCAAAAAGGAAGTTTGGGAGGACTCTACCCCCTCCCCCCCCACCCTCTCGTTCCTGCCCTTGTAGATCAACCCGGCCCGTCTTTCTCTACAACCTCTTCTGGCCCAGCCTTTCAACCCGTTCCGTCTTCTCTCTCGCCTGGCCCAGTTCTCCAACCCGATCTGCCCTCCTCTCTAACCTCACCTTCCCCTTACCCTCCCACCGCCTCTCGCCCTACGGACTTGTTGTCGCTGAAGATTATCACGTACCCTCATCACATGGGGTTGTATCTTAGCAGCTCAAGGGAGTTCTCTAATCATGTTGCTCCCTTTTGTAACCAGACAACCAATGACACTATCTAGGTTCCATGGTGGACAACATTATAGTTTGTTGTTTTAGCTAGCCCGTCAAACACAAGCAGGTACTCCCACTGGAATGTTGCATTTATCTTGATATTTCATAGTAGAATACCTGAATATCTGAATATCCAAGCAGCTAAAACAATTGTGGGATTGTAGCAGCTCCCACTGAAACATAACATATATAATGTACTTTCTTAGCATGCTCATGCCAATGTCATGAGGTAGTACAACAAGTCCCATGCCAAAAACAACTGAATGCATGTTGTTTTTGCAATATTTCAAAACCCTTTTCTGAACTACAAAGGTTCTACTATACTAGTCTCTTGGTTGTAAGTCCATACAAATCAAGTTATCTTATCCACACAACATGTGTCAAGGAGGCCTAACAAGATGGCCATGCTATGACATTCCCTATGGTTTATGGTCTTAGGTAATCGAGGCTCTAAAGAACTCAAAAACTGGTCACATAATCGGTACTATCAAACATGAAGTCAAGAGATATGGGTATTAAAAACTAGTGGATAGATAAATGACACTTTCTCCCATGTACATAAAATACTTTTAAGACTCAATCCTTTTCCTTTTTATAAAGAACTCTTGACTTGGTATATTTTCACAAGTAGCATATATATATATATATATAAATGACACTTTCTCCCATGTACATAAAATACTTTTAAGACTCAATCCTTTTCCTTTTTATAAAGAACTCTTGACTTGGTATATTTTCACAAGTAACATATATATATATATATATATATATAGTATGGGGGTTTAGATTGATTTTTCATAAAGACTTAGTGGACCTTGTAGGACTATGGAGTTTTCTCAAAACCATATCCATAGACCTAGGTTTTTGCAACATAAATGGTCTAGTCCAATTTCTAAAGAACATGCTTAGTCTTTTAAAAATCATTTTACCGCACTCACCTTTAATTACTTTCCAAGTAATGTTATAGCCACAAAACAAATCTTAAAATCCATTTATGATTTTATCCAAAACAAAACATGACTAAAAGGTGGTTATATAAATAAAATGACAAATATTCAGAATACACATATTTTCTTAGCCAACGTTTGGAGACCTTAACATAAGATCCTCTTCACATGCAACACACTATATCACTGGACATTTTCGGGAGTCACCAAGACCAGGTTCCATCGGAACACTCCCTTCGTGCTACATATTTGGATGAGTCATACCCAGCTCTTGTGTTTGATATTTAGGTCTTTATACCTCGATCAAAGCACATCTTCATGTGTTTTACTTAAGTAGTTCACACAGGCACAAGGAGGCACAAAAACACATGGTATTAAAAAACTGGCTTTTTCAAACTTGTTAACGCCTACAAACTAATGTCCTTACTCTCCATAAATATGCACAAACAACAACCAAGATATAATCAACAAAGTATAAATAAAAAAATTGAACCCTGTTTCCCTATATAACCTAAGCATGTGATGTGAGATAGATTTCATACCTCTGAATCATGTAGCGTGGTACCGGGGTTTTTCTATATCCTGGCTTTTCTTGCTGACGAACTTTTATAGACTTGGAAGATCATACAACTGATGGAGAATCACTTGGTCGTTGTTTTTACATGTCAATGGAGTGTTCATCTCCTTGGTCCTTGGATTCTCCCTTTCTCATACCATGACGAAATACTCTTCTTCATACCATCATTCTAAAGATTACAATTTTGATTCTCCCACTGATCTTTAGAGTTTCTATGATGCCACCAAGTCTCTTTACATATCCCTTTATTGCAAAGAGAAACCAAGATGTTTTTACATGTATTGTGTTCCTTATATTTTCTGTAGTTCCTAGATTGAGCACCCATCACCTAAAGTGTCATATCTCCTCAAATTGTATTTCCTCTCTCCGAAGTTTTACTGTTATAAACCATACTCATGATGCACTATAAAACTTTGAATGAGCTTGAGAAGGCTTCCATTATAAGGAGTACAAAGATGTGCTTGCAGAATAGAAGGTGAGCATACCATGATAAAATTATGATATCTCTCAAATCACAAAGAGTTTATCTCTGGAACCTTTTGAGTGTGAAAATAGGCTCAAAACGACAACATGAAATGCAATGCCATCCCCAAATCACACCATTTAGTGAGTCTAAGAATTAATGACATTCACATCACTATTCAGTTTTCACAGCAGAAAATCAGGTTGCGCACCCCTCAATAAAATAGTTATTTCTCTCAATCCACAAATATTTTCTTCTTGAAATCATTTATGTTGAAAAAAAGACTCAAAACCAAAACTCAACATCATGGTGTGAATCACAAATAACATTTTTCTTCAAGAAAATAAATAAGTAACATTTACATCACAAAATATGTCATAATATAGAATTCCAGGATGAACACTATGTAGTAAAATTATCTTTTCTTTCTACCACATGGTGTTTCCCTTTCTAATTCTTTTTATTTGAAAGACAAAAATGGCAACAAATATCTTTTTGCAGGCCTCATATCGCTCTGTTAAGTAGGTGTGACAAATATAGATATTCACATATCAATAAAACACATCAAACTGCAAAAATTCAGGATGACCCCTCTCAAATAATTTTTTTTTTCATGGATTTTTCTCTCTCACATAATTTTTGTTAGAAACTATACTCAAAATGCCAGCTTAAAAACTTAGTGTTGGCCTTAAAACATTTTGTTAAGAATGAAAATAAAATCATTACTTTCATGTCACATAAACAATTTTTATTGTAGAAAATAGCACTTGCATACCCTTTAATAAAAATACCATATTTTTCAAAAAAAGTGTTTTTTCCATGAAATTATTTGTGTGAAACTAGACTCAATTTGATGAGCTACAGTCAAATATTACCTAGAAATAAAATTATTTGCTTGGTGGAAAAATTCACGGAAGTCAGTGTATAGTTCCTGGATTTTGCACGGTCAGAACTGGTACCCTCAATCATGAGTCCATAACTCTCAATTCCCCCATAATTGATAAGACAACCAAGTCACCCACACTGTAGTGTCCTTATTTTGAGATCCTTGCGCTCATTTCTGATTTCTAGTTCCGTATGGAATCCAAGGGGTTTGGAGCTTGGGGCATGCATGGCGAAACTTATGTATATTGTGTTCTCTCGGGACCAGTCGGGATTAGCGAGTTGTCTATTTTTGAAGTGTTTGCCCTCTTAACTGATCTCAGACTGCTTTTTCTTTACCATCAAGAGACTGGCTCAGCACTTCTGAGGCCGATTTTCCTTGAAGGAAATAACTGATTCTGATAGAGAAAGTCATTCACTTACTTGCCTGAGATTTCTTACCTTTTGCTCTTTAGAGATGGGAATGGAGAATTGGTTGACCCAAGAGGACAAAATCCTCTTCCCCGTTGCCTTATCGCCGCTAATTTCTATTTTGCATTTGTTTTTAACATTCTTTTGCATTTTTAAAAATTTATAAGAGAATTTTAATTTTATTTAATGAATGAATTATTAAGTACAAAATAGGACCTAGTAACAGGTTGACATCTGGTAAGTTGTAGATCAATAGGATGGTGGTGCAAAATCATTCACTGAATGGTGGAGATCTTTCCCTTATGGTGTACAGCTTTGGATATGGAGTATGTCCCTCCTGAACTTCATTTCTTAGCACTCATGGGGAATGTGCCTCAAGTTAACTCACAGCTTAAAGGGTTTCCTGAACTCTAAATGGGCATTCCACTCTTAAGAGCTTGGGGTGACTGCTGAGTTGAAGGGTGTGGAAGCATGGCGATGAGACCAATCAATTGCTCTACTTGATTTTATTTTCTTTGGGTTATTTTGTCTTAGGTCATATGATTAACATTTAATGCTTTTTATGGAGATGAATGTTTTTCTCATGCAATTGAGGTACCATTAGAATCGAGGCTTCTGCTACTGGCTACTGCAGTCAAGCATGGAGGCATTTGCTCACTGTATGGTTAGGTTGATGTTGTATTCCATGTCACCGATCAAAAAGAAGAAAATTTGTATTCCATGGTTTTTCATGCTTTTGAAATCTAGATGAGATTGTCAGCGACCCTGTTCAATTATAAATTAGAGAGATCTTATTTTGCATTTCAATGTGATTTCAGCTGCAATTGTAGAAAACATAGGCATGTGATGGAGTGTAAATTGGTTTTTTCTGTGGCCTTAAACTTTATTGTGTATAGGTGTGAAGTTTTAGAAATTGGTTCATAAAAGGAATTGATATTTCAACATTATAAATTATTGTATGGCTGTATGGGTATCAAACCATGTATGGTTCATGACATTTTTATGTCATGAGGCTAACTTTCTTGGATGCAAATCGGGCAGCTCAAACGACCCTTGCCTTTTCCTTTTATAGTTTAGAGATGCAGACTGTAACATCCAATTTTCCTTTGTAGGATGCAGATCAACTCTTAGAAAAGAGGGTGAGATCTCGTTTCTCTCACAGGAAGCTGTTGTTCTTGCCTCCCTCAATGGAAGATCTGCAAAGGTATAACTTATATAGCCTCTGTGAATTGCCTGAAGCTTATAGCCTTCAAAGAAGGGTTATTCATCCAGCACTTGTTCAATTATTAGAAAAAAATTCCATCCTAATTTATTCAGTCTTGATGATTATGACTAATGGACTGGTGCAGATTACTGAGGCAAATATTGTTTTTGCCAACTGATTCGAGTTTTCGTCATAGTGACTTTGCAGTTAAGTTCAACGCAAAGCTCAGCGTATCCTCCTGTTCCATGCAAAGCTTACTTTATCCTACTTTCTCGTTCTGTCATTGGAATGTTGCTCTTTTAAGATGCTTAAAAATATCATGTAAAGGATTTGACATTTTACCTTGTTCGTGGTTATGCTACCAAGCGTGCCTTTTTCTAGGCATTAAGTGCATGCTTGAGACTTGTGATGAAAGAAGTTTGCTTCTTCCTTCCCAAGTGTTTCACACGATGAAGAAAAGCAAATGTTATTTTTAACTGATGGGTCTTCAATTCTTGCTCCAAATCTGTTTTGTCTCCAGCTGTCTGTATAAAGTAAATGATTGGCTCACAATTGCTTACTTTAGGCTTGTGTTTTCTTGCTACTTGTGAAAGTTACCCAAAACTCGAAAGATATCTAAGGGGCAGTTTGGGTGTGGGATATAGGTGGGCACACCAGACCATCTAAGCAGCATTTTATAAGCAGGCAGAGTTGTTATGCTGTAACTCTTGTCCCTGCTCCAAGTACTGATTAGAAGCAACTTATCCGCGATCCAAACCAGGCTTCTACTAAATACTTAAAAACTGCCACGAATTTTGTTCAATTCGATACAGAAATTGCGATGTTCGGAACGGATATAAAATCTGAAATCAGTGGATGCTGCATAGGTTTTTCTGTACAGGCCTTGACATTTACAGGTTATATTCAATGGTGAGGGATTCATTGACATTCTGAATTCTGTAGTTGGCGTTGATAACAGTGTCAGCCATCTGCTAAACTTTCTGTATGTCCAACATTTCTAGAGATGGAATATCTTTTTAAACTTTTATGGAGTAGACATGGATGTTTTGGCATGACTCTAATAATAACTAATCTCTGTTTCTGGTCTTAGATTCTGTGCAGTGTGCAATATGGATTCTGGATCTGGATTTCTCTCCCTTGGGAGCTTCAAGTCTGCGATGTTATCAGTCCAAAGACAACTCAAGCTTGAAAGTCTTCAAGGTAAGTCTTGCTTCGTCATGCTTCACTGTGCAATATCTCAAAGTTCTCAAATCTCATTATGTAAGGAATTTGTATAGAGTGCTGGTGAATTGATACTTGTAGTGACTGTTATGAGGCCCCATGTCCATTAAAGAAACATGCAATGGTTATTATGGGCCTCACGCTCATTGTGGAAACCTATATGTGGTGATACTGTGTATAATATTCTATTATATTTCGGTGATTTGCCTGTTGTAACAGTTATCATATCAATAATTTTCTTGCTGTAACACTTATAGCATATTTGGGTGGTTTTTTCGCTGTAACAGTCATACATAATGATTGTAACTCTTATGCATGTTGACCTACCTGTATTGTAACTTCCAAATATATATATATATATATATATATATAGGCTGTGGTTTCTATAAGATTGCAACCTTAAACAATCCAATTCAGGTGCACCTCCAAATTGTATTATAACATGTAATTTTGGTGAAAAAATTGTTAGGATTATCTCAAAATCTATTTTCATATCTAATTATAAAATTTTAAACTACAAAAATGGTTAAAATCAAGTAGATCTATAAACACATGAAAATGTTGAAAAATGGACGGTCTAGATAATATATTGCAAGATGCACTATTTTTGGCACTCAAAATCTTTTTTTTTCATAGTCATACATCTCGAGGTCAAGATGACCAATTAGAGGTTTTTTCAACATTAAAACAACCTTTTCCGATTCATTTTTGAGGTGCATATGTAATTCTACATTTTAAGGTTGCAACCTTATATAAACGTTTTCCATATATATATATATATATGGGTACGGTTTGTATGAGCTGAGGCTCTAAACAATCAAAGTAAAGCCCACATTCAAATAGTGTCGAGAAATGTGGTTTCAATATTGGAAATCTTTGTGATAGCCTTAAAATATATTTTCATCTTTAATTATAAAATTTAAAGATCAAAAAATATTGTAGATCTCCATTTTTTTTCTCATGTCCATGCATCTTAATGTCGAGATGATCAATTTGAGGATATTTGGATGTCAAAACAACCTCTTCTAGTGAAATTTTTGAGGTGGGCTCTAATTTGATTGTTTAGAGTCTCGGCTCTATATAAACTTTTTTCTTATATATATATATATGACACATTAACCAACAATATGTATTGAGTGGAAATGACAACTATATTTACTTTTATCTTGTGCTTGAATATTACTTTCTCTCTCATCTCTCTCAATCTTAATAAACATTAGGGATATCCATTACTTCTGGGCCCCGGGCCCCTAGAATCATGATTTTTCTTCTTTCTTGGGCTTGAAGCTATGGCATATCAGCAACCTTGTATTTCCAACGAGATCATCTTGTTTTCCTTTACCAATTTTTATCCCAAACTCCTTTGATTTTCAGCAACCTCGTATTCTAGAAACATTATGTTTCCGGCATGCTCATATTTCCAGCAACCTACCTTTCCAGCATGTACCATCTCACTTTTCTTTTACCAATAAGTAAGTTTTATCTTAAACTCTTTCCATATCCAGCAAAATAGATTTTTGTTTTTACCACACACAAAAATCACATAAATACATTCCGTACCTTTATTGCCCAAAGAAACTAGAAAAAGGAGATCTTAGCAAACTTTGAAACAATGGAATTAGTACCTTGAGAAAAAGAAACAACCTCTTAGGTTTCGAGTTTGAGAGAGAAGAAAAATGTTACAATGGGGCATAATATGTCCTTAGGAACCAACCAGTCTGGTCATCCAGGATCATGATTGTTATGGTTAAGCTAGATCAGATAAACAACTTGAAATGGTTTCAATCTGCCAAAATTTTCATAGGAAGCTGGAGAAAGTCGGTTTATATCACAGGAAAGCCTCCCACAAATGATCCATTCCATGAATGGGAAAGTGAGAACTTGATAGTGGTGGCAATGTTCTTCTTTCTATGCAACCAAGTATCAATAAAGGGCTGCTGTTCTGAAGATTGTAAAGTATATATGAGAGGCAGTAGCTAAGACATATGCGCAACAAGATGATATGTCTAGGATTTACCGGTTTCATTGTGAAATAATGAATTTGCAACAAGGGGAAGCGACTGTTTAAGAGTACTTTCGGATACAAAGGCATAAGTGGGAATAAGTAGACCACTATCAGCCTATTAATCCCACCGTTAATGGCATTTAAAAAGAAGCTTGAGCAATGAAGGACCTTTGAGTTCTTCGTAGTCGAGTTCTTCGTAGGCGTACATCTTGACTTTGGCTTCAGCGAGTATGAGGTCTAAGAAAGGACAAATTGTCCTCTATTGAATTAGTCTACAATTATGTAAAAGGGGAGGCCAGTGGAAAGGCTATTATAGAAGGACAAAACTCAAGCATCCATTCTGAATGGTCATCCTTTAAGCTTCAAGCAAGGAAAAGAAGGTACAAAAGGACTAAATCGTGCCCTTCTCTCGTCGAAAAGGAGAAACTTAGATACTTTCATGATGGTAAGAGGAGACACATCCGAGAGCACCGTGGGGACTTGCATCACACTTGAGACTGAAACCAAGGAATGCAAATGCCTATATTGTATTGAATGAGGGGGAGGAAACCTTAGCCTTACAACCCAATATATTTGATCGAAGCGATTAGGCCATCAATGATTTATAGCACCAGTTTGCTGCCCTCAAGGCTTCACTCAGTTCTAAGACACCGATAGAGCAGCCAGGTACATATGCCACTGCAAACCATGCCTCTAATTCCACCTCTTCTACATCCTAGATGATTGAATTAAGGGCTATTGATCATATGACTGGTAAAAAAGTTTGTTTCTTGTCTTTTTTTCCTGCTTCTGGTGAAGTTAAAATTGCTGATGGATCCATGACCAACGCTTGTGGGAGTGGAATATATAAACTTTCATCATCCTTGCCCCTACCCTCTGTAATACATGTTCTTTCTCTTCCTTCTTATCTCCTTTTCATTAGCAGCCTAATAAAACAACGAACTGCAGTATCACATTCGATCGCTCACATGTGTTATTCAGGACGTAAAAACAAGGAAGATCATTGGTTGTGGTTGTGAAGACAATTGGTTGTACCTGTTCAACATGGAATGAACTTCTACTACTCTTAGCTCTAAGTCTCGAAGTCATGAGCAAGTACTCTTGTGGCACACTTGCTTTGGCCACATGTCTCCAAAATCTTTAAAATTATTGTTTCCATAAAAGATTGTTTTTTTGAGTGTTCCTCAGTTACAATGTGAGACCTATCAATTGTCTAAACATTGCATAATCTCTTTTTCTTCTATTCAAAATAAAAGTTTTAGGCCGTTCCTCTTGTTCATTCTGATGTTTGAGCGCCTGCTTGAGAAATTTTTGTATTTAGATATCAGTATTTTATTTCATTCATTGATGTTTAATTTCGTTATACTTAGATATAACTTATGAAAAGTAGCGCTGATGTACCTTCAATAGTTACAATATTTCATAAAATGGTTCAGACCCAGTTTTGACCCAAATAAAATTTTTCTCTTCTGACAATGCATGAGGGTAACTATATAATGGATTAAAGGATTTTTTTCTTGAACATGGTATAGAAACTAAAACATCATGTTCCTATGAGGGCGATGCCAAGAACATTATATCTTGAGCTTCTAATTGATTATTTTGGCCGCAGCATCACGACGATATCTTCGAGGAAATTTTGCTCTTTACCAGTGCCTTCACGATTATCTTGTGCCATGTGTATAGAGAAGCCAACTCAGACGTTGATCAGTTGGCCAAGGAGGGCCAGCTCCAGCTCCCCAATGGGGACTTAGGGCCACCATCCCTTCTACACCCCTTTGAGAGCTTCTTCCCTTTACACCTTTTCGGTTTTTTGCCCCTAACAGGGATTGTATATGGTGGCCCTCAGGTGTCACCACTCCTTTTGTAATTTTCATTCTCTTGAAATACAATACAATGAAATTTACTCCAAAAAAATCATATGGTGTGGCAGAACGGAAAAATATGTACTTGTTAAAAGTGGTGAGAATCATACTATTAGGAATTCCGGTTCCTATGACATTGGGATGAAGCAATTGTTACTGCTACCTATATGATCAATAGAATGCCTACACATGCTCTCAATGATGCTTATTTTTTTAACTTCTAAACCATGGACTTCTTCTATTTTCTCTTCTACCAAAACCTTTGGTTGTGTTTGGTTTGTGTATACCCTGGGGCCAGCTAAGAATAAAATAGGACCTCAACCTACGAGATGTGTGTTGCTAGGATACTTGGACTCTCAGAAAGGATACAAGTGTTGCTGTCGGGAAACTAAAAGGAAATATGTCTCAAAGGATGTTACCTTCTTTGAGTATATACCCTAATTTTTTCCCTAAAAGAGATTTAATAGCCACTATGCCACCTGACAGTTCTATTCATTTTCCAATGATTATAGGTAGTACTTGTAATCCAATCAAGGAACATCTGAAATCTATTGAGAAATAACTGAATGTATAATCCCGAAAAGAACAAAGGAAAGTTTGATGTAAATGATCTACCCCCAGCTCATCGATTTGTCAGGTACTTCTTCTTCTTCTACCCCTATATCTTCTCAACTCAATTTACTGATTGCCATAAGAAAAGGAAAAAGGACTTGTATTTCTCATCCAATCAGTAAGTTTATTTCTTATGCGTCACTTGCACCTTCCTTTCGTTCATACTGTTGCTCTACTTCCTTTGCTCCTATTCCCTCCAAATTTGTAGTTGCATTGCTTATCGACAATGAAAAGCAGCCATGATTGAGGAAATGATTGCCTTAAAGAAGCAGTGAACTTGGGATGTAATTGATCGGCTAGGAGGACATGTGGTAGGATGCAAGTGGGTGCATACCCTGAAGCACAAATCGGATGGTTCGATTGAGAGACACAAAGCTCGTTTGGTGGCTAAGGGTTTTGCATAATTATATTCGGTTGACTATAAGGAGAGTTTTGCTCCTGTAACAAACTTGAGATCAATACAGTTACTTTTATCTATTGCAATAAGCAGGAAGTGGTCACTCCAATTAGACATGAAGAATCCCTTTCTTCATTGAGATCTGCAAGAAGAAGTGTATGTGTATTACCACTTGGGTTTTATCTTCAGTGGGGAAAGGGAAGATCTATAAGTTGGGAAAAGCTATATATAGACTCAAACAATCACCTAGGGCTTGGTTCGAAAAATTCAATACAATTATATATCAATAATGATTTTAGAGAAGTGTTTCAGATCATTCGATTTGTTAAAAGAGATTATTGTTCTACCACAATATTGATACCATATGTGGATCAGTGGATGATATAGTGCTCATAGGAAATAATGATTATACGATTCAAAAAAGAAAGATTTCTTGGAAGTGTTTTTGACATCAAGGATCTTGGTCCTTTGAAATACTTCTTTCGAATAAAAGTGGCTAGATTTAAACAAGGGTTTTTTTGTCTTAAAGAAAGTATACTCTTGATCTCCCTAGTGACATAGGAATGCTTGGAGCCAAACCAATAGAATATCCCATAGAGGTTAATCACATATCATATGATTAGCAGTCAGAGCCTTTAAGTAACCCTGGTGTATATCAAAGATTAGTGGGTAGACTTATTTTTTTGATTCTTTCACGACTAGATATTGCATATGCTGTAAGCGTCGCAAGTTAGTTTTACATGCCCATGCTCTCATCACTTGGAGGTTATTCATCACATTTTACGATATTTGAGATTTGCTTCAAGGAGAGGGCTTCTGTATGCCAATCATGGTCACCTTAATGTACAAGATTTCTGTGATGCGCATTGGACTGGATGTTCTCTTGATCGACAATCCATAGTGGGTGGTAATTTAGTTACGTAGAAGAGTAATAAGTAGAGTATTTTAGCTTGATCTTTAGCAGAAGCTAAGTATCAAGCAATGGCAAGTGCTACATGTTAAATAATTTGGCTCCGTTCTCTTCTTCAACAGATGGGAGTTAATGTATTAGCTCTTATTCCTCTATAGTCTGATTATCAATCCAATTTATATTGGCTGAAATCCTGTATTTCATGCAAGAATGAATGCATATTGAAGTCAACTGTCACTTTGTCTGAGAAAAGATCGCTTCAAAGACAAATATACTCCATTTGTGCAGTCGCATAATCAATTGATAGACATACTTACCAAGGCTTCTAATCGAGTTCGACTAAGGATACTTTGGACAAGCTGGGCATCTATGATATATATGCTCCAGCTTGAGGGGAAGTGTAGTGATTGTTATAGGCCCCACGCCTATTAACGAAACCTACAATAATTGTTATGGGCCTCATGCCCATTATGGAAATTTGCGTGCGGTGATAATGTGTATACTATCCTACATATTTGAGCGGATTTCCTGCTATAACAATTATCTATTTGGGTGATTTTCTTGTTGTAATAGTTACCATATTTGAGATTGATTTTCTTGTGGTAACACTCATGCATAATGGTTCTTACTCTTATGCATGTTGACCTACCTGTATTTTACCTCCTATAGGTATCTGTATATCTGTATTTACTTTATCTTGTACTTAAATATTACTTTCTCTCTCTTTCTCTCTCTCTCTCTCTCTCTCTCTCTCTCTTCTCTCGCAATCTTAACTATACCAATGGAAGCTACTCATCAAACTTTTTAATTTACTTTCTCTCAAGTCTATCAACGTCTAGATTCATTTGTATTTTCTAAGATTCACTGCGAGGCCACTTTCAGAAACTTTCCTATTAATTAATCCGAAAAGGGACAAATCTTGAGTGGATGAAATTCGTTGTCAACGTCGCATGCTAACTTCATTCAATGTCAGTTGCTCCAATACATACTTCTAGTGACAACGCTCTCTAATGGGTCATGGTGATCAATAACCTACATGCTATGTCACCGGAACCATAATAAAGTTTTCCAAAATTTTGTAGTTTGGTGTTTAAACCTAGCTTTGAGGTTATTCAGGTGTCTCTGGTTTTAGAAACAACAGTTATTTTAGTATTGTAATATCGCGTATATGGGGAAATCCCAAGGAGTATCTGTGACTCAAAAGTTATGTAGTCAAGAGGCAGTCCGTATGAATTTAGGACCATGGACCTAGATGTTTCCATTTATGGGTGGACAGCCATCACATGGAGGATATACCTGCTTCCCTAGCTATTACTTCTAGATGATTGTGGCCTCCTCTGATTGGGTGTTGCAGTGTATCTTTGATCGTTTCTTGTTGGTCTTAAAAAATTTCGTATAGAACCGTAATTCCTCATATTATTTCATGTTAGACCCTCCTTCCGTTTTTCTTCAAGCGGCATAAGGAAACTCTTAAAGATTTCACCATACCCCCTCATTTCTTATCTCCATCTTTTATTGATTTTTGATTATAAAAATTAACCTCAAAATTTTTTTTACTACCATTTCAACCCAAAAACTTTTTAATGGGTGGAAAGGGAAAAAGAGAGTTAAAAATTTTTTTGGGTTGAAATGGTATAAAAAGATATGTTGGGGTTAATTTTTATGGTCAAAAGTCAATTAAAGAGGGAGACAAGAGATGAGGGGGTGCGGTGAAATCCTTAAGGGTTTTCTTATGCCGTTTAAAAGAAAAAAGGAAGGAGGGTCTACCATGAAATAATATGAGGAATTAGGGTTCTATATGAAATTTTTCCTTGTTTTTTTATGAATGATAGGATATGAAACTAGTAGGCAAGATACAAATGTCTTCTTCTTGTCATGACTAGAGCGATCCATTTACCTATTTTTGAGGGGAAACATTCAAAAGTACATAAACATCCAAGCTCAGAAAGGACATGGGCTGTTACAGTATCCTCTATTCACCTTCTTTCATGAACAGTGTGCTGATCCATCTCAATGCACTTTGTTTTTTCTCACATTGAACATAGATTCAAAGTAATTTTAAAGGCATACTATGACAGAACAATACTGATGGCTGCTTTAGACTGAAACCAGTATCTTGTGGGATATATTTGTGCCTAGACATTGTCCGTTGTCTGTTGACCAAACTTAGCTTCTGTGATTGATTTGGGAACTATCTTTTGTTTTTGGCCCATGACACAAGATTTTCCTCAAAATTTTTGTTGACCCATTGTTGAGCTTTAAGCATCTAAGAAACTGGCCTAAGCAGCAGCAAAGTATACTAACAGATAGATCATAAAAAAAGAAGTAAGAGCAAACCACATGTTATCGCTTTGAAAAACCTTTGAATTCTCTTTGCTCCTTTTAAGGTTAGTTCCCTTGAAGGATTATTCATATTGGCACATCATTTTCAGGCATGTGTGATGCTGGGAAGCATGAGTGTTACATATTGAAGATACTAGACCAAAACTTCTATGATTTGTTATTGCTCATTAGAGGTGGTCTTTAACCTTCCTAATCTTCTAGTTTGTTACAGTAGTGTAATTTAGAATTTATCATCCCAAATTTACCAAACATGCTGAGACATAAGGCATTTAGTTGGTGGTATCCCTTTTGATGTCTTGTTGACTGTTTTTAAGTAAGAATTAAATTCAATGTTACAGACTTTAAAGGCGTCCATTCCTGTTCAAAGGGCAATCAAACTGGGTGGGTTGAATTTCCGTTAAAACACAAAATATTTGAGAAAAATAGAAAATTCTGATAATTTAGAAAAACTCTGAAAATTGGGGAAGAAATCAGAATAATCCAAAAAATAAGAAGACCTTCAGTGTGTGTGGATCAATAAAGACATAATATCATCCTAGTGAGATCTAATGCAAAATGAATGTTCCATACTTGCATGGTTTCCATTTTTCTGGGATATTTGAGTCTTTTTTAACAGGTTCAAACAGTTTGACCGGATTGAATTCGTTTTCTTTTGAATGTTTTGGTCAACCCATTTTCCTGGATTGGATTTTCTGGCATGATTCCCTGATATAATCTGCTTTAAGACCATTTATTGATTTCCTTATACCTTCATTTGTTAAAAAATCTAAATTCATACCTCTTTAAAAACTGATGGTTGTTGCATGTGCACAAATTCGTATGAGTTCTCATGAAAGCATTTTTTTGCATCCATTTACTGTTGGTACTCATTCTTTGTGGCAACAAGGTCTAGAATAAATAGGATGATTCTTTGTTTGGCTGTTGGAGCTAAAAGTCTAGTAGTAGTTGATGCCGTTCTCATGATAATAAACATGGATTATAGTGTTCGTTCTTAAGAGCCATTTCATTTTATATTGTAGCTCATTTTGAATCAAACCACACTTTTTATCCTTGACATGATGGGACCAAACCCCACATTTCATTTCTAAGTATAGTACAATTACCTACATTGGGTTCTGGTTATTTTAGTTTTGTGCATTTTGTTCATGAATTGTTAGTATTGGAAAGGGATGTTTCAAATCAAACAAATGGAGTTTTCCAACCTGTTAGGGACTTAGGGCAAAGTATGGGTTCAGTGAAGCTTTTACTCCCATATTCCATTACGACAAGCTTCTTTATGGCTTTTTAAGTGGGAAATTTCCTTGGCCCTATGGGGCCTTAGAAGAGAGAGAGAGAGAGACAGAGAGAGAGAGGGAGAGAGAGAGAAGGGGTGGCAATGGACCCGGACCCAATCCAAGACCCCGTGGGTATACCCGACACAAGTCGGGTATGGGTCCAAGTTTTGGACCCTGTGGGTGCCCGTACCCATATTAAATATATATAATTCAATATTAAATATATATAATTTAACTTCACTTTTATTATTTTATATAATTTATAATATTTTAAACCAATTTCCTTTTTATAGAGTGTACACTCGGGATTCTCTACACCTTTTCGATGTGGAATTAATCCTATGCCAAAGAGAGAGATGTTGATGTTGTTGGTGAAGGATATCTTGCCATGTATGAGGTTAAAGAAAAAAGGACTGAGATAGTTGGGAAAATGGTAATGAGAATGTACTCGGTGGTTGGGGAGCGAAATTTCTGAATTCCCGGCAGTAAGGAGGGCTAATCGTGGTTGTTCATTTGGAGGGTTATTGATGGTTGGTATGTGGTCTTTTCGATATCATGCCGATTATGCTTTCTTGGAAGAAATTGAACTGCACGCCTTTTTTTGTTACCTTATTCCTCAAGCGTGCTAGGTGGGTTTTTTAATGCATGGGGAAAAGGTTATAGACTGCAGATGTTTGGGGAAGAGGCGTTACCACGCATTAAATTTTCCCTGGTAGGTGTTACACACATCGATGGGGCATTAAAAAAAAAATCGAGAGAGAGAGAGAGAGAGAGAGAGAGAGAGAGAGAGAGAGAGAGAGAGAGAGAGAGGCGGTTGTAGGAAGATTAGTCCTACATCAATGGGAATAGAAAGAAATAAGTGGATCAAGATCTATAAAAGCATAAGCATTGGGGCATTTTATTATTTCCAAACCCCCTCTTTGGCTAGTGTCAGGTACGGGTACGTGTCCCGGGTCCAACATTACCTGTCCAGTACGGGTACGGGTACGGGTACGAGTAGGTTTAAATTGGACTCGTCGGGTACAATTCCAGGTCCGGGTGCATATACCCGATCTGTTCCCACCAGCGAGAGAGAGAGAGAGAGAGAGAGAGAGAGAGAGAGAGAGAGAGAGAGAGAGAGAGAGAGAGAGAGAGAGAGAGAGAGAGAGAGACTTGGGACTATGTGGATGCTTTCTATTTGTTTTTGTGCTTAAGACGCACACAGAGACACAAGCGGCTGGCCGGACTGAGGCTGAGGTTGTGGCTGATGTTTAAGCCAAATTCTATGCATTTGCTAGCCGGCCTTTTGATCAACCTTTTAATTGTTGTTAAGATGGAGGAGTAGAAGTTTTCACAGTGGTTATGTCTCTATATGCCTACCTAGAGCTTTTCTAAAAACACCCAACTTTTGGTGGCTGTCATGAATTTTCATCAGGGTTAATAGCGCGTAGCAACTTCTCTCCGCGGTTACTCTCTCCCCTTGCCACAGAAGTACTTTGCCATGTTTCCTACACGTCACTTTCTCATTTCACATGTTGACACATGATTACCACATGTTTGTTTTAGCAGCAGATTATTTCTTGACGCATCTATCCATCTTCCGTCGCTATACACCCCATACAAACTCATTTTTCTACTTCTTTTCCCTTGCTTTGCTTTTGGCACAACTAACAAATATGCAACGTCTTTTCACCACGGTTAACTCTAATCTTGAGATTTATCCAACCAATTTCTTTCAATCTTGAACCAAATTGAAACTTGTCCCAAGCTGGATCTATCGAAGGGAAAATCAACAAAGAGATTGTGTTCTTCAGAGGCTTTTATGGAGCATGCAACTTAGATACAATGCTTCAGTGATTTGGTTGTATCTTGGGGTTCTCACTTTGACCCATAGCATCTTGGATTTTCCAAGTCTGGGACATTCAATACTTGAAGATAGTGAGAGCATCTTGTGCCTGCAGATTCAACTGCTGAAGATATATTGGTGTCCTCTGGGTCTTAGTGAAGTGTCCTTTGTGCCTTTGTGAAGTTCGAGTTGTCTTTTTGGAACATGGTTTCTCTAACTAGTGGAGGGCTAAGTTTTTTTTGGGATTTAGACTTATTATAACTGTTTCCCCCTTGGTCAAATAGTTTTTGGCCTTGGTGATGCATTTTAGACCTTGGTTCCTTACGACCTTGCTTATGCATTTTCACTTTTGTTATGCACATTGGCCATGGCTATCCACTTTTGGCTGTAAGAATGGCCTACGACATCGGCGGTAGTATTGTCGAGCCCCATGGTGAGGTCTTTGACTCCATTCTCACCACAGGGTAGGGGCTCAAATCCCCACTGACTGATCACTTTTTTGAGAAGGGCTAGGGGCCTTGGTGGTAGAAATGCCGAGCCCCATAGTGAGATCTCTAGCTCCATTCTCACCAAATGGTAGGGGCTCAAATCCCCATTGACTTGCCACTTTTTTTTTGAGAATGGCTTGGGGCCTTGGCGGTAGTATTACCGAGCTCCATGATGAGGTTTCTGATTCCATTCTCACCAAAAGGTAGGGACCCAAATCCCCACTGACTTACCACTTTTTTCCATTCTCACCAAAAAGGTAGGGGCCTAAATCCCCATTAACTTACCACTTTTAGGAAAGGGACTGGGATCGTGGTGGTAGCATCCCCACACCCAGTTATCATATCGTGGTATCCATTCCTATCGTTGACACCCCCAATTAACACCTTCAAAAAACGTAACTCCCTAATCTATTGAAAAAAAGGGGTTGGGGGTCTGTCTTCTCCATTGAATTACCCAAAAAAAAAAAAAAAAAAAATTCCACACTCGACCGCGGCTAGGGTAAACCTGTCCCTGATTCTTAAAAGAGGATTTGATTTTTTTAAAGGCTTTGAGGACCCAAAACTCAACAAATGCTGCATTCTCGCATCAAAGCTTTCCTTATTTGTAAAACTTGTCAACTAAATAATAAGTGCTTGAATGTTGCTTGCAATTTGGCCTTCTCTTTTGGGAGGTCAGTGGTGGCATTTGAACGTGGGTGTGTAGGTGAAGGAGCTCCAGGGTCACAGTGGTGTTCCTGAAGGGATCAAGGCTATTGTTCTAGACTTATGGGTTGATTTGCGTATTCTTGTTGACCTGTGGCATGGTGTGACCATATAGGTTCTCTCAATTGGCGTTCGTTAAGAACTATTGGACGTGAATATCATGATGGCCTATATAAACTTCCAAGATCATCATAAAATCGAGTGTCTTTTCAAAGATGACTTGCTTGGTATCAGTATTGGTAATCTCCATTTTTTTTGTGCAAAAGTTAATAAAACCGATGGAAAATCATGATTAACATTCAAAAAGGAAAAGTCAACCATACCACATATAGTATAGGTGGAGCAAAGGACAGAGATAACTAATTCCTCCACTGTTGTCATCTAAAGCTGCAAAATGGTTCATATCCCAATGCGAATCATTGAGATGTATAGTGGAGACACGTAGCATACAAAAAATCACACATATAGTGTACCATTCCTTTCAAAAAATGGTGTACATTGGAACCGCCTAAGTAAGCTCGACACCTATGGGGTTCTGAATTGGGTATAAGACCCCAACTTTTCCCCTCTTCCTATTGGTTCTTTGTATTGTTTTCTATTTTATAGTCTTTTTTTGTATAAGAAAACCCTAAAATCGTAGATCCACCTTGGGCAGTTCCAAGTTGGTTTGAACTATTGTAGGTAGCAATGGCCAAGCGGCCTATCCGTAAACAACTAGGGCCCCAACCATAAAACTTCTTTCGAGGTTTGGGCCCGGGCTTGAATTCTAGGCCCCGTGTCCCGGTTAGACTAGGCCTACGGTACAGGTCATGGCCTAGACCAAACCAGTCTTGGCCAACCTACCCTTTTTTAATATTTGCTGACCCTCACTTGCTTGGCCTAACCCCAACATCGAGGGGGGGGGGGGGGGGGGGAGGGCGCTTCGCTCAAGACTAGGGAAGGCCCACTTAGCCCAAGAGTAAGGCTGAGCCTTAGCTTGAGCCAAGGTCCCTTGGCTTGGGGCAGGCCAGGGCTGGGCTCGGGCCATTCCTAACCCGGTGCAGGTCTCACCCATTGCAACCCTTTGGAACCCGTGCTGGAACTGTTCTATCCACCAATATGGTTTTATAACTACTGGGTGTGCATAACCTTAGATTAGTTGTTTGATTTGATGAGTGTGCAACTGAACATTGTTTTAGTCTTCAAATAAGTAATCTTTTTGTGTATTCTGATGGGTGAAGTGCTATTTCTTTTTTCTTGCTTAGTTATTACCAGTGTTTAAAAACACGGATTGGTGACACGAATCGATCATGCCATACCCCTGTCGGATCGATGGATTGACCGAATAGACAATTTTTGTCCCAAAGTTTTTTCAAAAATTCATTATAAATCTTTAAAAATAATCTTTTAGTTTCTAAAAGAAATTAAGAGTAATGCATTATGTACTTTTATTTTTTTGTAAAACTGGTGAATATTGAGACATTGTTTTCCTGTCTAGATGTCTGTATAATTATCAATTATGATAGTATTATAATATTGCATCAAAATAATTTAAAATATTAGAAAACGCTTCCATATTATAAAATTAAAAAAATAGTTTTCTTATAAAGTGAAATTAGTATCACATCAAACATTTATTAATTCTCTTTGTTTGTCCAAAATTATCACAACCTAACTATAATATTATACATTGAAATTGAATTTATTGGTTTATATTTTATATTCATTTTACTATACATATAAGAATAAATTCGAATTTTGTCTTATAATACTTTCTAATTTAAAAATCTAATTTACAACTATAACAAAATATTATACATTATATAATTTAGAATATAAATAGATTCTAAATTATATAATGTATAAGATTTGGTTATCATTGTAATTAATATAATTATTAATTATAATATTACACTAAACATGATTAAAAAAACATGATGGCTCTTGCATGTATATTTTGAATTGCTTGTATATTTTTTTATAATAAATGTAATTAGTTTAAAAAATACTTTAAATTGCTAGTATATATTTTAAGCAATATGTGGGTTGCTAATATACTTTAAAAACCAAGCAATGCTCTTGCATATATATTTTGCTGCCCAAAATATACTTTTCTCAAGTTAATCTTCTATTTGAGCGAGTAACTATATACTATATTTTATCAATAAAATTTATTAACATTTGTCCAAAAAAAAGTTAAGTATATACTATATTTGGGTTGAGTGAGACGCTTGGTCCCTTTGCAGTTTGCACGCATAAATCTTATATATTTGCAATCTTATAAATCTTGCATGCTCAAAGTTGTGAACAATAATTTTATTCTTATTGTGAACAATTTGCATGCTCAAAGTTTTGCAGTTTGCACGCATAAGCAGTGGGAATTGTTCTACATGGACATTTTTAGAGAAAATTCATCTCTATAAAGGGCTTAAGGCTGGTGTCGTTAACAATTCCTCGTTGAGTGGGACATTCCGTCAGGTGATAGTGTGACAAGTTAAGGAGAGATGGGTAGCTGCGCCCTTAATTTTGAAAAGAATTTCACGAGTACCCTTGCAAAAAAAAATTACTATTTATTGTAGCGAATTGGTGACGTGTCCAGTTTTTCATGAGACTCGCCTGCCCGTGACGTCGTATTGCCATGTCATGACATCAACACAACGACTCAGCATCGGAAAACGGCAAATCCCATTTTATGGCCGGATCTGGAACGGTCCAGCTGATACTTGATTCGGATCGCCCGATTGCAGATCGGGTCATCGATTTTTAAACACTGGTTAAGACAATTCCATTTGCTTAGTTATGACATAGAAACCTAAAAAATGCCTATAAGAGAAATGCTACAATATGTGGCCTCCGTCAAGGACTTGTCATGTCCGTAGCGGTTTATTGAACGGACCCACAATGGATGGCGCTGTTTGTTGCAGTTCCGCGTGAATTTTTGGACTGCCACGGACCTAGTGTGTCCGTGACGGTACCCGCCAAGGACATGCTAGTTCTGTGGTAGTCAAAAAAGACATACCGTCTGATTTTTTCGGATGACAATTGGCCTATGGGCTAAATCACTGTAGCATTTCGCCCATAGGCGTTGTGTAGATGCTTCCATATATATATATATATATATATATATATATATATAAAAGACGTTAGCCCACTAGCTGATGATAACTATAGTGTTAACCCAACGACCCAGATTGTATATATATATATATATATATATAGGAAAAAGATGGGATTAGCCCACTAGTTCATATGAGCATATGAGCCCAATAGCCTAGATTGAATCTGAGCCGATCTGACGATCACAGATGTTCAGTAGTGCTTAAATTTTTTTTTTTTTACGAATCCAAACCACTTGAAATTTTAGGTGTGTGTTCTTCTCATCAAGGCTCACCTAATAAAAATAAAAAAAAAATTATTCGAGAAAAATAAAATGACAAAAATACCCCCCAAAAATTTTCGGGGGTATTTAAAGCAATTTATTTTATGTAAAATATTTTTTGATATTTTTGAAGATTCAATTATTTTTTATGAACACACGTCTAAAATTTCAAGTGATTTGGATCTGTAGAAAAAAACAAATTCAAGCACTATCGGACATCCGTGATCGTCAGATCGGCCTAGATTCAATCTGAGTCGTTCGGCTCATATGTTCATATGAGCTAGTGGGCTAATCCTATAAAAGACAGGATTAGCCCACTAGCTCATATGAACATATGAGCTCAACAACCCAGATTGAATCTGGGCCAATCTGACGATCACAGATGTCCGATAGTGCTTGAATTTTTTTTTTTCTACAGATCCAAATCACTTGAAATTTTAGGTGTGTGTTCTTCTCATCAAGGCGCACCTAATAAAAATATAAAGGAAATTATTTAGGAAAAATAAATTGACCAAAATACCCTCAAAACTTTTGAGTGTATTTTGGTCAATTTATTTCATGTAAAATTGTTTTTTGATATTTTTCGAAGATTCACCTATTTTTGATGAACACACGTCGAAAATTTCAAGTGATTTGGATCTGTAGAAAATAAAATAAAATTCAAGCACTACCGGACATCAGTGATCGTCAGATCGGCCTAGATTCAATCTGGGCCGTTGGGCTCACATGTTTATATGAGCTAGTGGGCTAATCCCATCTTTTCTCCATAGTTATTCTCATCAAGGCGCATCTAATAAAAATATAAAAAAAATTATTCACGAAAAACAAAATGACCAAAATACCCCCAAAAACGTTTTGGGAGTATTTTTGTCAATTAATTTCATACAAAATATTTTTTTTTTATATTATGTGAAGATTCACCTATTTTTGACGAACACATGCCTAAAATTTAAAGTGATTTGGATTTGTAGAAAAAAAACTAAAATTTAAACACTACCGGACATCGTTGATTGTCTGATCGGCCCAGAATCAATCTGGGATGTTGGACTCATATGTTCATATGAGGTAGTGGGCTATATATATATATATATATATATATATATATATATATATATATAATAGTTTTATAATGCAGCCACACCTCTAGAAAACCATGTTTTGGCATTTGTATGACATCAAATTTTGCACATTCATTCTCTTTATCCTCATAATCACTCCTATGGAAAAAAAAAATCAATTTGCACTTTAGATATGGTCAAAATTAGTACCCTCCAATAATGAATCTCGATCGTTTATTTGGTGAATTTCAAGATCTAGGCCTTAACACATTCAAAATCACTTTTTTCTTTTTTAGCATTGTTAATCTAATGATGATAACGCTATGTAAAAATTTTGGAAATGAAAAAATTCCTTTTGAGGCCTATATCTAACAATCTCACTAAAATGGACGATTGATATTAATTGGGCTAGAAAAAAAAAATCCTTCTAAGGCGTATATCTAACAATCTCATTGAATTGGACGACTTATATTAATTGGGCTTGAAAAACATTTTTTAGGGTGTTTTTCCAAAAGTATTTAAAAGAAAGTAAAGAAGTAAATATTCATAGTTGGCTTTCGCATATAACTCCCCTGTGTCCATCTTTCCTTTCAGAGTTTACCACTCTTCATAGCTTCTTGAACTTCTAAGTGAGTCTCTGAATCCGCAAATTGTTTTGGTTGTAGTGAACAGACCAGTTCTAAGGCTCCAAGCTAAGTTCAGAAAGAAAGGACTGCCTAGGGAACCCCCGAAAGGGCTGCCGTCCGATGGGTACACGAGAAAGAAAGCACCCGAGTAACCAACCGGAAACCGCCTAAGATTAGTATGAAAAATAGACGTGTGATATCCCAGACGGGACGAGTTCAGGAACGAGAGTCAAACCTCGCTTGAGGAGCAAGGGGGAAATCTTTGTGGTTGTTCTTTAGAATGAAAAGAGGGTACATTTAAAAATTTGAGTCAGACAAATGTCATTTAAAAATACGTGTCAAACAAATGTCCCTAGCATGATTTTTCAAGATGGTTGCATTATACTACTATATAACCGTTGCATGAAATCATTCCCCCATAGATATTTATTGATAAATATATATATGAAAAACACTACAAAACGCCTATAGGTGAAGTTCTACAGTACTTCACCTACGGCTTTATCACCGTTCAAAGTTTATCACATAGTCAGAGATGTCTGATAGTATTTGAATTTTTATAATTATTGCACTAATCAGATTTATCTAAATTTGCGGCGTGTGTACATATGACTACGTTGCACCAAAATAAAAAAAAAAAGATAATGGTTATAAAATAAAAATGACAAAATTACCCCTGAAACTTTATAGGGGTATTTTGCATATTTTTTATCATTCAAATTATTTGTTTTATATTTTATTCATGTGCATCTCACTAAGGGGCGCATAGCTACAAAATTTCAAATCATTATGATTTGTAAAAAACATATAAATATTCAAACACTATCAGACATTTGTGACCGTGTGTTAAACTTTGAATGGTGATAAAGCCGTAGGTGAAGCACTCCAGAACTCCACCTATAGGCATTTTGTAGTGTTTTCCTATATATATGTATATATATATACACACATAAGATGTTGTTAGCCACTAGCTGATAGCTACAGTGTTAGCCCACCGACCCATATTGAATCTTGACCGATCTGACGGACATGACCTCATTTCGTAATATAATTTTAATATTTTTTTTCCAAATCCAAATTACATAAAATTTAGGCGTCCATTCTTCTCATCAAGACGCACCTAATGAAAATATTAAAAAAATAATTTGTAAATAATAAATTGAGCGAAATACCCTTGAAATGTTTCAGGGTATTTTGGTTAATTTATGGTTTGCAAATTATTTTTTGATATTTTTAATAGATTTTGCTATTTTTAAATAATAGGTGATCAAAATTTGAAGTGATTTGGATTTGTAGAAAAAAATTAAAATTAAAATACAAAATGCAATCGTGACTATTAGATTGGCCCAAATTCAATCTGGGCCATTTTGGCCTCAATTATAGTTGTTAGTTAGTGGGCTAACTTCAAATTCTCTCTCTCGCTATATATATATATATATATATATATATATATATAGGAGGATGCTAGGGTGAGCCCACTAGCTGATGGAACAGTATAAGTCCAATGGCCCAGATTGAATCTGGGTCGATCTGACAGTCATGATTGTATATCGGTAATATAATTTTAATATTTTTTGTATAAATCCAAATAGTATGGAATTTGGAGTATAAACTCTTCTCATCAAGACGCACCTAATAAAAATATTAAGGAAATAATTCACATAAAATAAATTCATCAAAATACCTCTAGAACTTTTTAGGGATATTTTAGTCAATTTAATTTATGCAAATTATTTGTTTTTTATTTTTATTATATTCTACTATTCTTGGAGAATAGACGCTCCAAATTTCAAGTAATTTGAATTTGTAGAAAAAAATTAAAATTCAATTATGAAATACAATTGTGATCATTGGATCGGTCCAAAGTCAATCTGGGCCGTTGGGCTTACAATGTTCCATGCGCCCATGGACTGACAAGAGCGTTATATATATATATATATATATATATATATATATATATATATATGTATATATTAACAGAGGCATAACTCACAAATGGTTTTTCTTGTTACTTAGCTTTTCTTTTCGATCGTCACTGTTGTTCAGGTGTGTTCCTTATGCATTTACCTCTAACTTCTTAACCACAATTTGAAAGAGGTCATTATAGAAATTTAAGACTTAAGATTCTGTAAAATTGGAGGATCCGAAGTGCTGTTGTTCCTAGCATAGATGATCTTTTGCCACCATTTGTAGCAAAGACTATGTATGATCGCCATATGTATATTCTTATGTGTATGCGTGTGTTTGTGGATAAAACAACTATGAATTAATTTCTATTGTCTTTCACTTATGACTTATCATTGTCTAAAGTCCATTAGATGTCTATTATTGACTAATAGTATTTAAATTTAAATATTTTTTAAATAATCTGATTTATTTGAAAATTGGCATGTGTGTACTCATCTAACCATCTTGCACCTAAACAAAATATCAAAAATAATTATCAAAAATAAAATGATAAAAATATTCTTTGAAATGTTTATAAGGGTAATATGGTCATTCTTATTATTTCAATTATTTTTTATATTTCATTTTAGTATGCCTCACCAAGGCGCTTATATCTACAAAATTTGAGGTTATAAAAAATTATTAAAATTCAAATACCCTCAGAAAATCATGACCGTTTGATAGACTTTAGATGTTGATGAGGAATGAGTAAAATGCTATATAACTTTACTCAAAAATATTTTTAAGTATATATATATATCATCGTTAGCATCATCATCAAAGCCTTTTTTCAACTATATGGGGTTGGCAATATGAGTTTTGGTATGCCATTTTACTCTATCAAGAGCTATACCCCGAGGTCAAAATTTGCCATATCTTTTCTCACTCTTAATGCATTTAATATGGTCTAGATCCCTACACTTTTTCTCTCTTATTTTTGCTTATATGATGACATCTTTTTCATCTTTTCTTAATGCATTTAATCATCAAAGTCTTTTTCCAACTAAATGGATTCGGCTACATGAATCTTTGTCCGTCATTTTGCTCTATTAAGGGCCATACCCTCAGTGAGGCTATAAGTCCCCATATTTTTTCTCACTATTTCCAACCATATCCTTTTTGGCCTATCCCTTATCCTTTTTGAGCCTTCCACTTGAACTAACACGTACTTCCTAACAAGTGTTGTACTGAGTTTGCGCTACACATGGCCTGCCGACCTAAGTTTTCATTATCTCATCTTATCGGCTATTGGTGCCATACCTATATTCTACCGGATGTATTCATTTTGAATTCTATCTCTTCTTGTATTGCCACTCATCTATCTCTACATCCCCATCTTAACTACATTTATTCTATGGGTATGTTGTTTTTTGACCGTCCAACATTCCACCCCATATAGTCAAGCTGGTCTCATAGTTGACCTATAGAATTTTTCCTTCAGCTTAATTGGTATGCGGCGATCACATAAAACTTCGGTTGCACATGCCCATGTCTTCCACCTTGCTCTAATTTTAGGTGTGGCATCTTCCTCAATCTCTCCATTTTCTTGGACTATTGACCCAAGATATTGAAAGTGCGCTCTTTTTAGTATTTCTTGGCTTTTAATCTTAACTACTTCCTCGTCTCTACTCCTATTATTACTAAACTTGATTCAATTTACTCTATCTTTGTTTGGCAAAGTTTGAAACTTTTAAATTCTAAAGCATTTAAGATATATATATATATATATATATATATATATAATATACACAAACATACATATATACATATATGTATATATGTATGTTTGTCATTGCTTTCGATGTCAGTGTCCATTATGTGTGTTGTGTATGTGTGTGTGTGTGACTGTTTTATCTGTCATTGTTTTCTGTGGCAGTGTCCATTATGTATGCTTTATGCCATGTTCAATCTTTCTTGGCTGTGCCTCCCTAGATTTTGTTTGTGCTCAATCTTTGTCTAGGCGGGGCAAGTGTTGTACTTGAACTAACTCGCACTTCCTAACAAGTGTTGTACTGAGTCTGCGCTACACATGACCCACCAACCTAAGTCTATTTTATCTCATCTTATCAGCTATTGGTGCCATACCTATATTCTGTATTCATTTTGAATTCTATCTCTTTTTGTATTACCACTCATCCATCTCTACATCTTCATCTTAGCTACACTCATTCTATGAGTATGTTGTTTCTTGACCGTCCAACATTCCACCCCATGAAGTCAAGCTGGTCTCGTAGTTGACCTATAGAATTTTTCCTTCAGCTTAATTGGTATGCGGCGATCACATAAAACTTCGGTTGCACATGCCCACTTCTTCCACCTTGCTCTAATTCTAGGTGCAACATCTTCCTCAATCTCTCCATTTTCTTGGATTTTTTACCCAAGATATTGAAAGTGCGCTCTTTTTGGTATTTATTGGCTTTCAATCTTAACTACTTCCTCGTCTCTACTCCTATTATTACTAAACTTAATTCAATTTACTCTATCTTTGTTTGGCAAATTTTGAAACCTTTAGATTCTAGAGCTTTTAAGATATATATGTATGTTTGTGTGTGTGTGACTCTATTATTTGTCACTGCTTTCGATGTCAGTGTCCATTATGTATGCTTGTGTGTGACTGTTTTATCTGTCATTGCTTTCTGTGGCAGTGTCCATTATGTATGCTTTATGCCATGTTCAATCTTTCTTGGCAGTGCCTCACTAGATTTCGTTTGTACTCAATCTCTGTCTAGGCAGGCAACCAATTACTGCATTTCCTTGGCAAATCTTTCATGTTTGGAGAAGGCATGTGATAGCCTCCAAATCTAGTAGGATTGGAATCCAGTGCCATATGCATGTAATGTTATTATCTGGTCCCTGTTCTTTTTATTCTTCATATTGGAAATTTGGTACAGGCTACCTTTTATTTTCATAATCCAAAGCCATCCAAATTGCTTCTTTTCTGTTTTTTTATGAAGTATGAATAAAGCATATTAAATTGGACAATGACTTTTTGAGGGAGATGCATTTATGCATGCATTGTTCCCTTATATACATTCCTACTGCTGGATGCAAATTTTTCACCAAAGGAGGTTACAATGCGTGTTATGGGATTGGTGAGAAACATCCTCTTCTTGTTATAACAATGTCATATCAAAGTTGAAGGTACTGCTAATTTTATGTATTCTAAATATATTATGCTCAGTGGGGTAGTTTTGGGCTTCGGCCTTCTACATGTATCTTGCTGTATTTTTCCACATAAAGACAACTTCATTATTTTTTTTTATGAGTACTTTCTTTGCGTGGGAGTTCAATCCCTCATTTTAGTTGATGACTGCGCATTTTTTCCGTCAACGTTTCATTCTGGCTGCTGGTTCTAGTGACTGGTTTCTACTAATTCACTTTTAGATTCATGGGCATGTATGAACCTGCTCCAAGTCAGGTATACATTTCCTTGCAGGAAGGGAAAAAGAAAAGTTTAGATAAATTATGGAATACACATTGAGAGAACCTAATTAAGTTCCATTAAGTTCTATGTTGCACTTTAATCAGTTACACAAGAATCTCTTCATCAAGTTCTTTGTTCTGTTGCCATGCAGGCGATTGACTCAAGGTTATTAATGCTTTATTGCTGGGGCTAAACTCTAAGAGACCTGATGTTCATAAGATCTTGGTTGTTTGGTGCTAACTTTTTATGGGTCCTTTAAAGGAAATTCTTACCGCTTGATCTTGGAGGTTTTTTGACATTATCATCATCAAAAACCTTTTTCCAACTATTTGGGATCGGCTACACTAATCCTCGTCCTCCATTCTACTCTATCAAGAGCCATACCCTCAGTGAGGCCATAACGCCCCTTCATCTTTTCTCACTATTTTCAAGCATATCCTTTTGAGTCTACCTCTTGTCCTTTTTGAACCTTCCAATTGAACTAACTCGCACCTCCTAACATGTGTGTACAAGGTCTGCGCTGCACATGGCCAGCCCACCTAAGTCTACGTTTTCTCAACTTGCCACACCTAAGTTCTCCCGAATATATTCATTTCAAATTCTATTCCTTCTTGTCTTGCCACTCATCCATTTGAACATCCTCATCTCTGCTATACTCATTCTATGGGTATGTTGTTTCTTGACCGCTCAATATTCCGTCTCTTAAAGTAAAGCTGGTCTCATAGCTGTCCTATAGAACTTTGACCCTTCAACAAGCTTCTAGGAACTTCTTTCTAATCAGAAACCAGTATTGGGTAAGTTTGTGTAGAGGGCAAGGGCCATATCTAACAGTGAACGAATTGTTCCGGCTGTTGGATCTCGTGGTAAATATTATGTGATCTTATCATAAATTCTAGGCACTAGTAAGAAACTGTTAAGAGTTTCATCGGGATATCGACAAGTTTCAATCAAACAGAAGTGTTCTTCAGTGAAGAAAACACTAGTGCTCTTCAGTGAAGAAAACACATTCTAGGATGATGTTGCCTGGAAGACAGAATTCAAGTCATTTTTACATGTTATTCTTTTGTTACTTCATTCCTGTTCTAGAACATAAATAGAGAGCCATGCTGGATGCTTCCTCTGGATTTCTGGTCACTCGCATGCTAGAATAGACCCAAGAGAGCCAAGCTGGTCACTTCCCTTATAGTTGTGGTTCTCTGCATCCTAGGATAGAGCAGTGTCAGTCACTTTTGAATGCAAGTATGCAAATTTTAAGCTCATGATATTTGAATGCATCTAGTCAGCAATAAATTGATTCATTCGATTAAGACTCCTCTGTTGAAGAATGTTGACTTTGTTCCTTACCTCTGTGGTTTTCCTGCACAGATGTGTCTATCTTAGAACTCTATATTCTGGTTTGTATGAAAAGATTGGAGGCTAAAGATTGTGGATCCTACAACTTCAATTCCATAATGAAAGGTTAGACTTCTGTAACATGGTTTAGTTCTCCAGTATAGCTTAACATCCTGAAGCACTAGGATGACGCAATTGCCATTGCAGAGTATAAAGGCTTGCAAGATGCTTCTCAAACTGGTGCCTATTATTCTCGGCAGGTTTGTCTTCGGGTAAGAGTACGGCGGATAATATTTTGCTCAAATGTTACTGACATGAATTTGACATTCTTTTTTTTCATCTACTGCTTCTTATTGTCAGTTTCTTTGATTATGTTGGGTCACCAGTTAGGTGTCTATTGTAGAATACACATTATTTTATGCCCTGCACTGCCTTGAGGTGTTTGATGTTACAAAAGAGTTTATTATGAAAGTTGTGGGTTGTAATTTTGTGCTTCCGACTCTTGTTCTTTATTGCATTAGATCTCAAACACCTGTAATGTGAACAGTATACTAGGCACAATTCCCTTCATCTCTATGATTATCACTTGGCAGTTCAGCTAGGATTTGATGCAATCTCTTGAATTAATCCTCCCAAGAGTTTCATGTATATCTCAAACATGCATATAATCATAGCTTTGAATGCTTGTCTTTGATCTAAGTGTTTGTTCAACTGCTTCATGATAACTAGTAGCATTCACCTGCTTCGCAGGTCTCATTAAAAAGGTTCTACATATTGTGCTATTGACATAAACTTTATGAGAAAAAATATACGGAATGAGAAAATATGACTCTCTCTCTATATATATATATATCTATATATATATGTATATATATATATATATATATATATATATATATATATATATATATATATATATATGCGTGTATATATATATATATATATATAGGGAAAAGATGGGATTAGCCCACTAGCTCATATGAACATATGAGCCTAACGGCCCAGATTGAATCTGGGCCGATCTGACTATCACGGATGTCCGGTAGTGCTTGAATTGTATTTATTTTTCTATAAGTCCAAATCACTTTAAATTTTAGGTGTGTTCTTCTCATCAAGGCTCTTCTAATAAAAATATAAAAAAACTTATTCGCGAAGAATAAAATGACCAAAATACCCCCTAAAGCTTTTCAGGGGTATTTTGGTCAAATTATTTCATGTAAAATATGTTTTTGATATTTTTTGAAGATTCACCTATTTTTGATGAACACACGTCTAAAATTTCAGGTGATTTGGATTTGTAGTAAAAAAACTAAAATTCAAACACTACCGGACATCCGTGATCGTCAGATCAGCTCAGAATCAATCTGGGATGTTGGGTTCATATGAGCTAGTGGGCTAATCCCATCTTTTCCCATATATATATATATATATATATATATATATATATCTCATTGTGCTGATGTGATTAAATAGTAGATATTGATTTGTGAAAAAAGTAAATTACTTATTTTCTATTTTATAGCAATACATAAAAATTTGATAGAACAAATTATTATGTTTTTAATTATTTTTGTAATTATAATATATTAATTACATTATTAGATTTATACTATTAGTATTATTTACCGAATCGATATCTTTTGTAAATTTTAATGCTCTTGATTTAATCATCCCTTTCACTTGCCGCAAAATCCGGGATTTTACGATGAAATCTGGATCCCATCTTGCAATATCTAGCTAGTCAGGCTGTTCAGGTTCACTCCCACTGTGAACAAGGACCATGAATCAAGGCCTTGAAAGGTCATAATCTCAGCATTCTCCCACTTGGCCTTTGGGGGCCTTATAATCACATAAGCGCTCTCATCCGCAAAAACATTCGGAAATATTCTAACATAGAAACAATTAGAAATGCTAATGCACTTGGATAACTAGAGATGCTCATGCATGGGAAGTAATAAGAAATACTTCATAATTAGAGATGCTCATGAATAACAATCAGGCATGCTCATGCATACATACATTCATGAATGCAGCCTCAAAACCCATCCCATGTACATATTTTGCAAAGATATTTGCAACTAAGCCTTTAGAGTATGTTTGGTTTGTGTGTAAATATTTACACAAGCAAAGTATTTACATATGTAAACAATTTGCAGCAAAATATTTGTATATGCATTCTTTTTACCATGTTTGGTAACGCATTTAAAAAGCACTGTGTAATCACTTTCCTATGTTTGGTAGCACTTGGTTGGTGTGAAAATCTTTACAAAAAACCTTGAATAGATGTGTATATTACACATACAATATAATAAATATATAATATATAATATGTAATATATATTATTTTATAAATAATAGTATATAAAGAGAAGAAAATGGATTTATCCTTCGATGTTGGAATATACATATTTAAAATTGATGCAAATAGATAAGGATCCCATTCTTTATTCGGCTGAATCTTTTTAGTAAAAGATTGGGCCGAATTTAATTGCTATTGGGGGAACGAACATGAATCACTAGATTACAAGACATCCATTGCTTCGAATTCAAATTTGATCTCCTTCCATACATCACAAGCAACAACTAGTTCTGGGCTCCACTTGCTAGCTTTACGGATAACTTCATTACCTTCACGAGCAAGATCACGTCCCTCATTCGAGCTTGTATGCATGCTTTTAAAGCCACCCGATAAGCTATTGCTCCAGGTGCATTTCCCCAAGGGTGTCCCAAAGTTCCTTCGTCAAATTGTAATACAGGAATCATCCCCAAAGATCTCTGTCAGGGCAGGCATATGCCAAATATGAATAACCATCGGAAGCCATGAGCATAACATCTGGCAGAGATACTTATATAATATGTACTATGTATTATATAAATAATATATTATTTGTATAAAATGTTATTTATATATTATATATTAATTATTATTGAAATATAATTTATATATTAAATATATAATTATTATTGAAATATAATTTATATATTAAATATGTAATTATTATTGAAATATAATTTATATATTAAATATGTAATTTATGTATAAATAAAATATTATAATAATATATTATTTACAAAATAATGAATAGGGAATAGTGTGTCCGCGTGTGAAAACAAATGCATCGGGAATGTTTCCCCACCTCAATAGGTGTGGTTTTATTTTACCATGAATTAGACCATTTCATGGTAAAAGTTTTTACCATGGTATTTATTTGCATATGCATTTCTACGAACCAAACGTATGAAATGCAATTTACATATGTAAATATTTCTTGGGGAATATTTACGCGCAAACCAAACGTACGAATAGTCATTGGATCCGTATTGCATTGCCTTGCTAGGGATATGCCAAGTCAATCTCACAAATGTGTAGAAAAGTTTCTCTTATGTTGTTGGACTTTTTGTAGAACCTAGGTTCTCTTGCTACATGAAAAGCCGTTAGATTGTCACAAATAATCCTCATGGTTCCACATCTCAATGGCTCATAACAGAGTTGATTAAAAAATTTCTTGATCCAAATTGTCTCTTTCGAAGCTGGACAACATACCACATTCAGATTCCATGGTGGATAATGCAATTATGTTTTTCTTCTTAGAACACCAAGATGTAGCCCCACCTCCAAAAACAAAGAGATAGCCCAAAGTAGGTTGGAGCTCATCTGCGGCACCTTGAAAGTCGGGATTTGAGTAGCTAAGGACTGTTAAGTCGGAAACATCTCCATAGGTGAGGGCATAATGCATGGTTCCCTTAGTATATCTATATTCTCCTAACCGTTTTCCAATACTCCATTTCCGGGTTGCTATGAAATCTACCTATTAGGCTTTGGGTAAATGTTAGGTCGGTCTTGTTCTTTGGGTAACATACATTAGGGATCCTATTGCACTTCTATATGGCACTCTCTCCATGGATTTTCTATCCTCATCATTTCTTGGATGCATGAATTCAATTTGGTCCTCTTTTATATGGGTGTGTTAATGGGCTTGAGAAAGTGAAATAGTTAACGACATGCCTATCTCTTATGATCTTGACCCCCAATGCAAAAGATGCCTTACCCATGCCCTCCACGTCGAAATTGTCTGGTAAGCATGGCTTTTGTTTCCTTCACTAACCTAGGGAGCTACTAGCTACTAGAATGCCATTCATGTAAAGAGTCATGAACACAATGCCCTTCCCATTGACCTTCAAATATATGCAATGGTCCTCCTCATTGGGATAGAATCCATGCTTTGTTTGGATCTCATGATATTTGATAGGCCACCTCTGTGAAGCTTGTTTTAGGCTATATAAGGATTTATGGAGTTTGTTAACTAGGTCTTCTTTGCCCTTGACTTCAAACCCTCGGGTTGTTCGTATAGATCTCTTATGCTAATTCCCCATTTAGGGATACGCCATTTCAACATCCATATGGTGTTCGAGGTCTAGGTAGGTGGCTATAGACATGATGGTTCTATTGGAGACCAATTTGGCAATTGGTGAAAAGGTATCATGTAGTCAATGCCCTCCTTTTCAGTTAACGGTTTGGCTACAAGTCTTGCATTATATTTCTCTAGTGGCCCTTTGGAGTTTAGTTTCCTTTTGTACACCCACGTCCTACGGGTGTACGGTTGGGCGGTAGTGTTTACGCTTCGATTTGTGCCGATCTCTGGGATGAGATCTGCTCAAATCTTAGCAAAAACTAAGTTATTTTTTAAAAGGTAGAGAAAGTGGGGTTGCTTGAATTATGGGTTGAGAAAAATCCCAATCTATACAGATTCGATCTTTTTCTGAATCCACTGGCAACGCCAGCTCCAAATCCGTATTTTAACCTAAAAATGCTTCTAAATTTAATCAAATCTAATAATAATTTAATTTTTAGAAAAAAATAAAATAAAACAAATAATTAAATGAAGAAAAACAAACTGAATTAAGAAAAAAAAGAGATACTTAAATCTAAGGACCCGAAACCCAGAGTTTCGGGCTTGTATTAGGCCGCTTTTTCGATTTGTACTACTATCTCCTTTTTTGGATGCCTTTGTTTGCTGGAATTGGTAGATCTAAGGTTCTTTTGACCTAGATCTAAGGTTCCTAAGGCAGGGAGAAAAATTGAGAATTTAAGTGGGGTCTACCTAGGCTTTTCTTAGGATTGGAAGAGAATTTCTGTCATTTTCTAAGCTTTTTGAGAGCTTTAGAGGTTGAATATGAATTCTGGGTTTTTCTCTGATTTTTGGGGAATTTTCCTAATTTTTAAGAATTTTCTAAGGGTTTTTCCTATTTTTGGGTATTTTTGGGCAATTTTTCTAATTTCGGAAATTTTTAAGATATTTCTTTGCTTTTTTGGTCCCTTTTTCGTCCTCCTTTTGGGTTAAGGAGAGGGGGTATTTATAAGATTCAATTGGTGATTTTTCTTGATTTTTTTGGAATAGTTTCGAATGTTTTGGATTTATCTTGAAGTTTTAGCCTTATTTAATTTAAGAAACGCCTTTACTGCATCATAAAACGCGTTGAATGCATTATCAGGCCGGGTTTGCGTCTTCAAGCTGCGTATGGGCTTTCCGGGCAGCGTTACAGCCCGGCTTGCGGCCCGACACTTGGGTCTCATAGGGATTAAATTGTCATTTGTTATATAATTTTATCCGTAAGGCCGATTCAAGTGATACTTGGACCGTTGGAAGGATCTCGGGCTCTACCTCAAGTTGGGGTAAGATTTGATAGTTTTGGAGCAATTAAAGTGGGTCTAGGTTGCCTATGGTCGACTAGGGTTTGTGTGGTCCTTTATGATCGGAATCGAGGTTTTTAAGAGTTCCGTTAGCCAGAATTTTGAGGGGGTATCTAAAGGTAGGTGTACTAACTCCCATGTCCTCGGGCTTCGAGTCATTGCTTACTCTTGGGATAAGATAGGGCCCCTAAGAAGTTATAGCTGTTCATCATAGGCTTCCTCACAAATTCTCTCATAAACCTTTCCTAACTAGGTAAAGAAGTTGGGTGATCTCCTAATCCTTTCACTCCGCCTAACTTGGGTAGTGAGCATAGGCCGCCACATAGTTACCGGGAATGGGAGCAGCAGCAAAGCGAGGTAGGCTTGAGGATTTGTGTGATATGATATAGAGTCTAGAGTGCTCTTAATACAACTCTTGAACTTGAATTTAGATAAAGTTTTACACATACCACATGCACCTACATATACCACATGCACCTACAAGTGCTAACACTCTTTGCTCACTATTACACCCTCAAATTCAAGTTACAATGACTCAAATATCAGTTGAGAACAAAAATTACAAGTCAATGGAGTCCCCAAGTTATTAATTCAAACACTTTGCGCATGGAGATACAAACTATGTCACTTTGCACACAGACTAGTACTTCTAAACCGGAATATGCCAATATGCCAATTTGCTCACAACCCAAAATATGCCAATCTCCCCATGTACTTCCGAACCTCTATCGGGATACCATTTGGTCCTAAAACCTTCCCTACCTTCATCATCTTCAAAGCTTCTTTCACTTATGATATCCTAATTCTATGAAGGTATCTATAACCTCTGCTCTTATTTATGCCAACAGTTCTTCTACCGTTATGTTCCTATTGTGTTCGTTATTTAATAATTTATAAAAATAAACTCTCCACCTTTCATTGACCTCTCATGCTGGTTGAGGGGAAGGGCCAGCAAACCTCCCTCGAGCCAGCCAGCTTAAGGGGAAGACCCCATGATACTCCTAGTGCACATATGCTGCTTTGGCAGGAAGAGGTGTTGCTCCTACCAGTCCAGTTCTTTACACATACATTCTTAGTTGAGAGGATGGTGGGTCGACTGGCTGTTCGGGGTGGACAAGGCACATGGACGATGCGTGGCTCAGAGACCGTGGTGCATGGGGGTGACCCAAGGATGCCTAACAATGAGTTAGTGGTGCATGGCAATAGAGGGGCTCAAGCCCCACAACCAGGTCAACGTACAACTTGATAGTGTGTTAGAACATGGGTCCCATAGTTCTTTGGCTGGGCAGGTTCCAAAGTTTGAATTCAAGTAGCAACAGGAAAATGATGGCACGTCAGAGGCGTGCGGAGCTGGTCGACCGCTTGTGGATGTGGTGTGCAAGGCACGCAAAGGCTGTTGATGGCTTGTCAAAGGCGTGCATGTGGCCTGCAGGTCGCTTGCAATGCCCATCATGATGCCGAAACAAGTCCAAACGCAATATTGCCAAAGCTGGGTTGCCAAGTATCCCATGCAATTTGAAATTCAAATGTACTAACTGGGGTTTATATAACCCCCTGGCCCAGACCCTTAGTGGGCATCTGTGGCAGTATACCCTTGTAACTGTAAAGAGCTAATAAATCTTGGCCTTTGCCCTTAGACCCATGTGTGTGCTTGGGCTTGTGCATGCTTTGCTTGTGTGCTAAGTTCTATGTTGGTGCACTTTTGTTGTGTTGGTAGAGTTGGGCGAGGCTGAACTTGAGCCAGGGCTGAATGGTTGGCTGAAAAAAAACAGTCTAGCACCCATGACAATTGGTATCAGAGTGGAGGCTCACTTCAAGTGATTGCCCCTACAAGGAGTGAACGAGTGACAGAGCTGGAAAGTCGATTCAAGTTGAGCGACCTGTTTGTGGCTCGAGTCAGGACCCTTGAGGAGAGAGCAGAGGCCCTCTCCACCCAGTTGGAGGGACTGGTGGCGGCTAATGAGGAGCGCAATGGCACCTAGGAAACCCTTTTGGGGGACCTGGAGGCTGATGTTGCTGCCCTCACATATGCATTCATTTCCAATCTTAAGACCGTGATTGACGACCTTACTTTGGTTAAGAGGGCGCTAGCCAATCCCTCAAGCATAGTCGAATCAGCCAGGGTTTGAGTGCCAGAACCCAAACCGTTCGGTGGGGCTCGAAGTGCCAAAGAATTGGAGAATTACCTCTGGGGCATGGGGCAGTAGTTCCAGGCTGCCCATGCACAAGAGGAAGATGAGGTGACCCTAACCACCTTGTATTTCACCGGAGACACTAAGCTCTGGTGGAGGACGTGCGCGGCTGATGGATTGAGGCCTCCTCTCACTTGTTGGGAGGACCTCAAGCGGGAATTGAAGGAGCAGTTCCTTCCCAAAAATGCAGCTTGGACGGCTCGTGAGGCTTTGAGAAATCTCAATCACAATGCTACTGTGCGCGAGTATGTGAAGCAGTTCTGAAGCCTCATGCTCGACGTCAAAGATATGTTGGAGGAAGATAAGCTATTTAACTTTATGGCGCTCATGCAGCCTCAAGCTCATGCGTAGCTAAGGAGGCATGGGGTGAAAGATCTCCTTGCGCGGTGGTTGTGGTGAATATTGTTGTCAACTGTACGCTTAATGCCATGAGGGATGGTACCCGGCTCTGCAAAAACAAGGGTGGTAAGGGAAAGAACGCTGGTGGGGACCGCAAGCCACATGCCAGTGGACGGTCTGGGGGAGAGTCTTCTGGAAAAGCCGTGTCCAAAGACTTCTCCAACTGCTTCATCTGCAAGGGGCCGCATTGAGCCAAGGATTGCCCACAAAAGCAGTTCCTTAATGCAGTCCAATCAGTCCCTGAGGAGGAGGCAGAGATCGCGAGGACCAAGCCACTTTAAATGCAGCTCCATGCGATGAAAAAGATGGTGAAGGAGGCACCATCAAAAGGTGGCCACATGTATATGATGGTCACACTGAATGGGCAGGAGGCCCGAGCAATGGTGGACACTGCTGCCACCCATAACTCTATATCGGATCGAGGTGTTGAGCGGCTAGGCCTCAAACTGACTGTGGACGCCAGCAAGATTAAGGCAGTGAACTCAGCGCCACAGTCTTTGTTGGGGGTAGCTCGTGACGTGGCTCTCAAAGTTGGCAATTGGAGCGGGTTGGTGAACCTTGTGGTTGCCCGTTTGAATGATTTTGAGGTCATCCTTGGACTCGAGGTTTTAATTGTTGCCAAGACTTCAGCCATACTACACTTGGGCATGGTTCCATTATGGAGGAAACAAGCCCTTGCATGGTGTCGGTGGTGCGAATCGAGAAGGGCATGATCCTTTCTGCAGTGAGTGTATAGAAACCAAATCTCATGCACTTGGAGTACAATAGACACAAAAACAAGACAATACACCTTGAAATTCATACAATACACTTGAGATTCAATTTGCAAAATGAAATTACAGCAAGGTCACTGTGACTACAGTGAATGTTTGACTTCAAAATATACTCAAATTAGAGGATACAACTCAATTAGGGTCCCTTGTTCATGAACAAAACAAACTACTCAAGGAGATCATCAACTTACACATGTATAGGGTCCCTTGTTCATGAACAAAACAAACTACTCAAGGAGATCATCAACTTACACATGTATAGGGTTCTTTTGAAAATTCTGCAACACTCAAAATTACAAAATAAAATTGTACATCAATAAACTCCATAAAACTCAACACGACATAATCTCCAACATAACAACATACATATACTCAAATATGCAATGCATCATGACCACGAGAAGCTGATCGGAGGTCTCGGGTGCCTGATTTACTGTCTTGGGTCTTAGCTATGTGCCATTGGGTGGCATGTGATGGCATAACTCAAAATCCGGTCAAATTCATGATCTCAAGAGTGGGAAGGCATGCATCTATTGATATACACTTAACACATGGAAGGATTTACAAATATCTAAAAATCAAATCAAGTGGGAAAATCGTAAGATGGGGCTCTTAAAACACAAAACTAGTTCAATTGAGTTCACAAATCGAGCCACATGAATTCGGCATAGTGTCCTCTTAACTCTTAAAACATGGAAGGATTTGCAAATATCTAAAAATCAAATCAAGTGGTAAAATCGTAGGAAGGGGCTCTTAAAACACAAAACCAGTTAAATTGAGTTTACAAATTGAGCCACACAAATTCGACATAGTGTCCTCTTATGAAATCAACAATTCAATGAATCAAAACGATGATCTAATTGACTAATTTGGTCATGAAAAATTTAGAGAAATATCAGTAAAAAATACTCAAAAAATCAAAGGGAAAGGCTCTTGGAAACTTGATCAAATTATGCATGGATGATGCCTTCAACTATATGGATTTAGAGGGCTCAAAGTAGATTCAAGCTCAAAGTAGATTCAAGCTCAAATTAGATTCAAAAGATCAATGGTCTAATCATTAAAGGATGAAGATAATTTGTTGCAATTGAGAATTTGCAGCAAGAAGAATCAATAAGAATCAAAGAAAATGGAAGAGATCGTTCTCAATTGTTGGAAGAGATCTTACTCAATTGTTGGGGGCTTCAAGACTAGATCATCAATGATTTGAATTCGATCTTTGAATCACCATTAATGGAGTAGTGAAGGAGCTTCAATGGAGCTTGCTCTCACCTTTACATGAAGGCAATTTTCTCGTGAGAGAAAGAAGAGAACTGACTTGGGCGTGCCACTCTATGAGTGAAGAGAGAGAGAGAGTGGCATGCCACTTAGAGAGAGAGTAGATGTGAACTCATATGAAACGTGAAGGCTCAAAGGTGTATTTATATGCTTATTATCCAATGGCTATAAAGAGAAGCTTAATCCTAGCCCGCCATCCGCCATCATGCCATCAAGTTGTATGGATTTGAATACCTTGATCTTCCTTTAATTCATTTCAATTCCCTTGTTATTGAAATACCCATGCTCGTTACATTTAATTAAACCAAAAACCAAGATGGAGGGTACACCCTTATAGTAATTTGATAAAATTTCAGCAAAAAGCAAATCTCAAAAGTTATCTGCATTTTATTAGAGCATGTGGGGCTAATGAAATCATGCCACATAAGCTAGGTGGTTAATTGCACATTTACCATATACCCTTAGGGTTAGACTTCAAATTACAAACCCTATACCCATTCTAGAAACCTCCATACATGTGCACAAACCCCTTGCTTTAAGCTTTAAACATGTATTAAAATAACTTTTCCAAAATCACAATATTCCATAAAATTCTAAAATTCGATGGCCTTCACTTAATCAATCAAAATGCAAACGGACATGAAGGTCCCTTTGGGGGAATGATGTCACCCCACGTCATCCTCCATGTGGGGTGACATGGGACCCCCTAAACCTCCACGTGGACACTCATTGTCCATTTGGGTATCCCCTATGGGTTTCGGGGGACTGTCCTTATTTGTCATTTCTTGTAAACAATTCTGAAAATTTATTTTCTTGTTCTTCTGAAAAAATATTCAAAAACCCACAAAAATGATTTTCATGATTTTCCCTCAAAATAAATCGTTTTGACATTGTTTAAAAAAAATTACAATGAAAATTAGGATCCTTGGAGGTTGAATTATGTATCGGTGCACTCCACTTGGTTAGACCTGGAATCCATAGCTTGTATCCCTGCACGCACGACACAAGGTGGATCACCTCATCAAGTTGGTGCATGGTTCATAGCCCCTGGCCAAGAAACCCTATCGAATGGCCCTTTTGAGTTGGAGAAACTTAGATTGCAGTTGGATGAGCTACTTAGTGTAGGCTTGATTGAGCCCTCCGAGTCTCCCTATGGTGCGCCGGTGCTATTTCAAAGAAAGTCAGATGACACGTTGCGCATGTGCGTGGACTACCACGCCCTCAACAAGCTAACCATCAAGAACCAGAATCCCTTGCTATGATCAGAGACTTGTTTGATCGGCTTGCCAAGGCCAGGGTCTTCAGCAAGTGCGACCTACGCTCAGGCTACTGACAGGTTCGTATAGCGGAGGGAGGGAGGTGTAGAGAAAACTATGTCTGACTTGTTACGAGTCTTTTGAGTTCCTTGTAATGCCGTCTGGGCTAACCAATGCCCTGGTAACCTTTTGTCGCTTAATGAACAATGTATTAAGTGAGTATGTCGACATGTTTGTCATGATGTAGTTAGATGACATTGTTGTGTACAGACAAACCTTAGATGCTCCTGTCAAGCATCTAAGCCAGATGCTAGAGAGGCTAAGGGCCAACCAACTGGATGTAAAATTTGAGAAGTGTACTTTTGCCAAAAAGGAGATTATGTTCCTCGGGCACAAGGTGGGTAGAGGGCAGATTGAGCTGGATGATCAAAAGGTGCGAGCCATCTTAGACTAGCTGCCGCCTAAGGACATCCACGAGCTACTCTCCTTCTTAGGGCTAGCTAACTATTACCGGCAGTTCATTGAGGGTTACTCCAAAGGATCGTGGCTCTGACTAGCTTTCTAAGGAAGGGTGTCAAGTGGGAGTGGATGGTGGGCTGTGAGCAGTCCTTTCAAGAGTAAAGAGGGCGATAACCGGCAAGCCGGTGTTGCACCTCCCTGACTTTGATAAGCTCTTTGAGGTGCAGACCGATGCCTCAAATCATGCGATCGGTGGGGTTCTCATGCAGGACAGCTACCCTATGGACTTCGAAAGCCAAAAGCTCAAAGAGACTAAGCAGCAGTACTCAGTCCATGAGAAGGAGATGTCAACGGCGGTACACTGGTATGGAGACATTACCTGCTGAGGAGTAGGTTCATGGTGCTTGCTGACAATGTGGCCACAAACTATTTCACCACATAGAAGAAGCTGACTCATACCCAAGTTCGATGGCAATAAGTTTTGGCGAAGTTCGACTATACCCTGGAATACAAGCTAGGGAATGCCAATGTAGTGGTTGATGCGTTAGCTCGAAAGCCAGACTGTTTCATGGCGATTGCACCTGTTGCTCAGATTGAGGGGGACCTCTTGGATCGAATCTGTGAGCTCGAGAGAGATCCCATGACCCAAAAGTTGGTATAGAAAGTCCACGAGGGACATACCAGACTGTTTTGGCTAGAGGGGGGCATCGTCTATGCCACAGGAAGGCACAACTATGTGCCCAGTGCCTGTGGCTCAGGAAGGAACTACTGATGAAATTCCATGATATACCGGCATCTGGCCCTCCTGCTTAAGAGTCGACCTTAGGCCTCTGGTCTCTTAGTTTATATTGGCGCTAGATGGAGTAGGAGGTCGAACACTATGTGAAGACCTGCCTAGTATGCCAACAAGACAGGACTGACCGACAGAGGCCAACTGGTCTACTCGAGCCCCTACTCATTCCTAAAGCTCCATGATTAAGCCTGTCCATGGACTACATAAATAGCTTGCCCAAGGTCCATGGGATAAGCCAAATCATGGTCGTGGTGGACCGGTTCTCGAAGTGCACCACCTTCAATGCAGCCCCTGACCACTATAGTGCGGAGATTATGTCAAAACTGTTCCGCACCATGTGGTGAAGTGGTGGGGTGTCCCAAAGGATATTGTGAGTGACCGCGATGCTCGTTTGACAAGAAGGTTTTGGTAGCAGTTGTTCGAGCTGAGGGGGATGAAGCTAAATTTCTCCACCAGCAATCACCCTTAGATGAATGGCCAAATTGAGGTTGAATGCAATCCTAGAAGAGTACCTCCGACACTATGTAACGGCGAACCAGCATAACTGGATCAGTCTGTTTGACTAGGGCTCAGTTTTGCAATAACTTGCATCGAAGCTCTTCAACAAGGAAGAGTGCTTTTGAGCTAGCCACGAGCCGACAACCCTTAGCGCCACATGATGTGGCCATGCAGTAGGGCTAGTCCCGGTGCTCAGCAACATTGCGATTGGCTAAGACGAGGGTCGAACAATTGGAAGAGGCTCATGACTGCCTTGACTAGGCGATGAGACTCATGAAAAAAGTATGTCGATATAGGACGGCAGCCCCCCGAGTTCCAAGTTGGGTCTGGGCGATGCTCAAGCTCACTCCCCTCGATCACATCATGGCCATATAAATGCATTTTATGTGAGCTGTCTACAATTTGCTTCATCCCACTGTTATGAACTTTAAAAGTTTATCTCTCTCTCTCTCTCTTTCTCTCTCTCTCTCTCTCTCTCTCTCATTTTGAGCCTAATTAAGTGTGATTAGTGTGCATAACCTTCACTTTATGTGAGTGAAATTAGCTCTTGTGATTTGAGCCATATGTGTTATCATCTATGAGACAAAATTAAGTCCCTAAACTATTTGCTTGCATGATCTAAGCACTAAGGGTTTGAGCTTTGGCTTCCCTTCCATATTTTGCACTTATTTATCTTAGGAATGATGAAGTTAGCAAGGAGGATTTTGGAAAATCCATCATCTTTGTTGGTACGGTTCTTCAAACATCGATATTTTATAAATTCTTCTGTATAGGATGCTGAAGGAAGGAGGACGTTCTCATGCATGGAAGGGGATTTTACTTGGCTTACACTTGAAAGACAATGTACAATGGAATATTGGTAATGGTCAGATGGTAGATTTCTGGGTGGATTCATGGTTAGCAGGTCAGTTTCACTTTCAGATTTGCATGGTAATGGCATTGAGGAGGATTTGGGGGATGTTGGAGGGATGAGGGTTTCAGACTTTATAGGAGGTGCACTTCAGTCTTGGGTTTTGCCACCTCCCACATTTGTTTTTTTGAGATATATATGGAGGGAGGTTGAGAATTATACTCTTCCTCTACAACCCAAAAAGGATTCACTGGTCTGGATTCACTCTGTTGATGACCTATTTTCTATTAAAGGGGCATGAGATTTTATTAGGCATTAAGGTTCATTATTGCCTATTTTTCGTGCACTTTGGTCTTCTAAATGCCACCCACAGGCGAAATTGTTCTCATGGTTGGACTTGCATAATCGACTGCCCACCTCATTTTTATTGCAGCAGCGGGGCATGCAGTTGGACTCTTTATGTCCCTTTTGTAGCAACCATGATGACATCCTTTTCCATCTATTATTCCAATGTGCTTTTGCGCATGGTGTATGGAGATCATTAGCTTGGAGATGTGGAAAACGGTTTGTCCTCAGTACTTCTGGCGCTGATTTACTTATGTGGTGGTAACGTTTTAAGTTTAAATCGCATGGATTTCGTAATATTTGGTCTTCATGATAACATCTAAAGCTAATGCAGGTACAATTCCTCATTCATGGATAGACACTTAGCCCCTGCAAAGCAATCTTTGATGCAGCAGCCTTTCAGAACGCTTGCAACAAACACCTCTCTATTTCAAGGGTCCAAGAGCGGGATTGAGGCGCTCGGAATCCTCTTAATTTCCTGCAACTAGGAGCAAGTCATGCAGGCACTTGACGCCGCCCCATTGACCATTACCTAGAGCAAGTCATGAAGACACTCGGCATGTTCAATCTCGGTACCCCATGAGCAATTCTCAATGAGACACTCGACCTACTCACAATGTGGTGATGGCATGCAAGTCATCAAGACATTCGACGCATTTGTTAGGGGGGCGTTTTCAGTCACTCGTTTTTCTAATAATCCACTTGACACCATTAATGGCCAAATCAGTCTTCTCTGAGCATTAGCTGGGTGGGTGGCAGAATTAGAAGCAATAGGTGGATTATTTTAGAAGTGAGCAGCTGAATATGTTCCCTTTGTTTATAATGGATATATAGAAGTCACTGCGTACATGAGTACCTACAAGGAACCAAACACATTGAACACTATAAACATACACAGACGCATGCATGTATACATTAATTAAAAAAAATTGCATGCATGTACACACCCACATGCACCCTATGATTTATTAGTTTCTTATTTATTGCTTGTGCCTTAAAATGTTTGTAAACTCTCTCTCCCTTCCTCTCTCTCTCAATAGTCTCAGAGACCCATCTACAGTTCACACATACGTAAATTTACTTATATAATTCCCAGTTTTTGTGTATGCACACGTGTGCATGTGTTTTGAGAGTTTCTATGATTTCTTATTTTTTGCTTATGCGCAGGCCTTTGAACACCTTTTAGAATGTGAGTTGGTAGGTTTTACAGATAACAACAGAGGACAAAGTCTGTCTATTGAATTCCGTGCAGTGGTGCTACTCATATCATCTCATGAGCTCTATCAGGGATTGAGATCAAGTCGTAACTGTCCTGTAAGTTGCAATCAAATCAATCATATTTGTTGATTTATTTATTGGATAACTATATTGAATGGTTGCATCTCTTATGAGTATCACAAGTAATCAAAAGCTGAACGACATACTTAAGTCTTAAATTTCCTCACTTAAATCGCTACGATTTAAAATAATTTGCATTTCTTTACTTTTTATGACCCTTAACTAGTGATTTGTCTTTTTTTTCTTTCAGGATATTCTCCTGCAATGGTTTGACCGAGAGAATCCTAAATCACATGCATACTGAGTGTTAGTTTGTACAATTCATTGCATAAGTGTAGTTTTGAGTTTTCATAAGGAAATTTTAGATCAGTATTTACAAGTACATTGTTTGACATCATGTTAAGTACATTTCAGAAAGCACCATAAAAAGATGTACAATTGCATTCAAGTATTTCTGCTCATTTTTCCGAGAGAGAGAGAGATTAGAATTGATGATGTGATGAAGCCTTCGAATGGAAAAAACGTTTCTCTACTTCAGAAAAGGATTTATAAAATAACCGAGATCTACATTTTTTGGAATAACTACTACAAAGTCCTCGTATGGGAGGAATTTTACGGGATAACTTTAGAGGTTTAGTTTAGCTGAGATAGAGCTAGCTGAAATAGGGTTGTACTTGTCTTGTAATTACTTTAACGGATGTTTATCCAATGTGTGTGCATGATGAATTAATACCCTCTTGGGGAAGAAGAATGGAAGACAAGGGGGAAGATGACGGTGATGCTTATCCTGTACTTATTGCGGGGATTGGCGTTCTTAGGGAGATCTTAAAAGTGTACTTCAGCTATGGTGGTAGGCTCACTCCAATGACATTTTTGGCCTCAGTGGCTGGGCGAGAATAGGTACGGGAGAATAGAATGATCTTTATTCTTAAGCTAGTAGAGTGATTGGTCAAGGACATTGGAGAGGTAGAGATATACTGTTGACTCTTGATCTGTAGAAACTGAACTTTCATGTTTCCTTCATTCCGAAGGAGTCCGTTTGGCTTACATTATGAGGTATTCTCTTTCATGGTTAAAATCTCTTGGGGTTTCCCAAAGCGTTGTAAATTAGAGTCAAGAATATATGTGGATATTGATGGGAAGTCTGTGGTGGGACCAAATCCAACTTTTGTTAGAGTCAAAGTGAGAAGAAACCTCGGTCACCTTTGCCCAATAAGATCGGACTGAAAGTTGGGGTGGATGATTTTTTAATCAACATCACTAGGAAGGGGGGCCGACCAATATAGATCCTTCTATTAATAGCCAGTGTGAAAATACCAAGACTGATGGAGATGATAACGGTTGGATTGAGGTGTGGGGTAAGTGAAGAACATTGAGATCTGGTCTCTATCCGAGGTGCTTTAGTAGCGCCATGGCTTCTAAAACCTCTGCAAGCTCACATGTAAATTCTCGGGCAAAGACAGACATGTACTCCAATGGGGAAAGGTTTTTCTTCAAGGTCAGATTTTCTAAATCTTTGTTTTAAATTCAAAAAAATACCGCAGGTCGGATATTTAATTTAATTCTTGGAGCTTTCTAATCTTCTTTTGCGGAGTCTAATAAGGTGAATTTTAAAGGGAATTCTTTGGCAGTTGTTGATGGGGGTTGATTGTGATTTCAAATTGGGATTTATTGACTGTGACAAGGGTAATCCAGGTAATATAGGGAACCCTATTAGAAAGGCCTAAGAGGGTGGTGGTGAGTCGGGAAATTTTTCTGAAGACTAATGTGCAAAATATGTGGGGACAGTGGCTCTTTTTCTTTTTCCTTAGTGGGAAAGAGATGGGGAGTGATGTTCTGCATGGGGGTTTTGGGGGTTAATGGAAAAGTATTGGAAAGGGCTGCGGGTGTTTTAGAAGGGAATAAAAGGATAGATGTTATCCCTTCTAAATATGGAGAACTTGTAAACATTGAGGCAGGTTCTGTAGAAGGTGATTTAACGTTTTTTGAAGACTTGGCGTTCATATTTGGAAAGGTTCTTTTGTCCTTCGACAAGAAGGCCATCTCTATTATTGTTGACTCTTTCATCCAAAATGCCAGAGGGGTCTCTAAGTTTGCATTTGGCTGCAAAAAAAAAGGCAGATGATCTAGAGGGTTCCTTCCAATGGTTAGGGGCCAACTGTTGTGGATTTGGATCCAGATAAAGGTGAGGATTGTGAGATAGGACTTTAGAACCAAGAAGGTGGGTTTTACGACGCAGCATCTGATTTTTCATGATGGTTAAGATGGAATTAAATGCAATATTCGTTCCTCTTATAACTATGATGCTGGAAAATTGCTTTCAAGGGGAGCCTATTTATACACCTAACTAGTCAAGATGACATTGAATAGTGGGCTTATATCAATATGTTTGACGATATGTGAGTTTCTTTTGATGAGCCCTTAATCAAAGTGATGAACAATATTAAACAAAATTTACATAAGGATAAGGAGGAAATTTCAGGTAATGGTGGTGAAGATCCATCAAGCCTTAAAGGGAAAGAAAAGGCAGAGGCAACCAAAAATAAGGGGAAAGCCAAAGTTCGTGTGCAGTCCACTCGGTCTTCTTCTAGAGTGGCAGCTTGAAGGGCCAACAAAAGGGGAAGTACTGTAATCATCAATGATGATAGCTAATGAGATTTTTGATGAGGACTCCAGTTCCATGTCTGTCATAGAAGAGGGAACCGTCAGGCTTTGTTCAATATCAAGAATCAATGAAAGTTATGAGTTAGAATGTTCCGGGTCTAAGGGACGTGAGGAGGAAGGAGGTTTGATTGTTAGTGCAAGTATACACCAGATGTTTTGTTGTTACAAGAAACTAAGCTACCTAGCCTTGTGGTTATGGAGGCTAGGGAAGTTTGGGGTCCTAATTTTGTTAGCTTTATTGGTATAGGTGTTATGGGTGCTTCAGGGGGGATGTAGATTTTGTGGGATCCACAATTTTGTACTATTTGCATGTCTTAAACGGGGAGAGATTGGTTTTTGTGGTTTATGGAGGTTCTCTAACTAGTTTTAGATGGGGTCATGATGAATGTGTATGGGCCTACTGCTCAGTCTCTCAAAGGTGAATTTTTGAATGAAGTGTCAGTTATTTTTATCTCAATTTACCGTAGTGTGTGGGAGGCGACGTTAGTTTAATTTGATGGCCAAATGAATCATCTTCCAATATTCCTTTTAATTCCACTATCAGACTGTTTGATTTTGTTCTACATCATGGTTTGTTGATTCTCCCCATTGGTGGAATAGACTTGGGGAATAGCTTTCCCTTGGTTTCTGTTAATGCACTACCTAAATTATCTTCTAACCATGTTCCCAATTGTTTGCAAACTAATACAGAAAGTATGGGACCAAGGCCTTTCAGATTGGATGTTGGGTGGTTCGAAGAAGTTGCGAACTTGATTAACAAACTTGGGCTAATACTGTTAATTTTGGATGGTGTGATTTTAACCTTCACGGGAAACTTCTTAGTGTATGCCCTTCCAAAGAGTGTTGAGTTTAAAAAATTGGAATGTTTAAATTTGCTGCATGGTCACCTTAAGATGAAAGAAATTTATTGGAAGTAGAGGTCAAGGATTTAAGTAGTAATTTTTTTAATTCTATTGCAAGTGTAAGGAGACGACATAATGATATTTTTGGACTGCTTCTTAATGGTATTGAAGAAGGTAATCAAGTAGGATGGGAGGATGAAATTCTCAATTATTTTCAAAGAGCATTTTCATGCGAGCATCATTTTGGTGTTAAGATGAATAGAGTCCCTTTTAGGAAGTTATCAGTTCAGCATGCCATAATTTTGGAGACAGATGTTACTGAGGGGCTTAAGTGAGCAATTATCTATTTACTTGGTGATAAGTGCTCATGACTTAATGGTACGTTTCGTTCTTGCATAAATATTTCTTGGGGAATATTTATATATATAAATTACATTTCACACCTTTGGTTCGTTTCAAATGCATATGCAAATATTTTACCATAGAAAAATATTTTACCATGAAAAGCCCAATACATGGTAAAATGAAACCAGACCTCATGAGGTGTGGAAATATTTCGCAAATCCGAAAGCCCTATGACCTTTGTCTCTCTCTCTCTAAAAAGCCCCATCGCAGGGAAACCAGAGCCCTCTCTCTCCCCAGGACCCTCGTCTCTTTTTCTCTCTCTAAAAGCCCCATCCCTCTGAGAAAACCAGAGCCCTCTCTCTCTCTCCTGTGGCCCTCTGTCTCTCTCTCTCTCCATCTAAAAGCCCCATCCCCCTACGAAAGAACCACAGCCCTCTCCCCTGTGGCCCCTCTCTCTCTCTCTCTCTCTCTAAAAGCCCCATCCCTCTGCAGCGAGAAAACCAGAGCCCTCTATCTCTCCTGTGTCCCTTGTCTCTCTCTCTCTCTATCTAAAAGCCCCATCCCTAGGCGAGAAAACCAGCACCGCACCCTAATTGCTAATCTCTTCTGGAATGTGCCAGAAATTTACTTGGTTTGAGATAGGTAACTCTTGGTTAAATAGTTTGAAAGAACAAAAACACTGCCAAGCTCATCAAACCGTAGGAGTAGATCGTATTTCAAAATTGAAGATGAAACTAATGCGATTCAACCCAATCATGGATCTAATTTTTGAGTAGAAGACTTCAACTTCGACTGTTTTCAGTGCAAATCAATTCGTAATGGCTGAAATTAAAGTTTGGCCAAGTTGGTTCCATTTGGTATTATGAAAAAAAGAAATTAGGGAGAAATGGGGGTTGCAATACCCTCCCAAGGTCTCCCCTGCCGTTATGTGGGGGGAAGAACAATATGCCAATGGCCTTATGGCATTTCGCTGCTGCAAAATGCCTGCCTTGGGCAGTTCATATATTGGGTAGCTTCTGATGGTAATTAGGCATTTGGCTGCTGCAAAATGCCTGCCTTGGGCAATTCATATCTTGGTTAACTTCTATGGTAATTCTGCTATTTACTTGCTTTTCCACTAGGAACAAGTATCTTGTGAGGTTGTGTAAATATTTTCACACCGACCAAGTACTACCAATCATATGAAACTGTTTACACAATGCCTTTTAAATGTGCTACCAAACTTGGTAAAAAGAATGCATATGCAAATATTTACACAGGTAAAGTATTTGCATATGTAAATATTTTTCGGAAAATATTTATGCGCGAACCAAACATACCCTAATGGTTTCCCATTGGTGTTTTTTCGTAGGTTTTGGAATACGGTCAAGGATGAGCTGTTGTTGTGGTGAAAGAATTTTTTGCGAGGGTGTGGTGCACAAAGGGATATACGTACTTCTTTAATCTATAAGAAGTCATCTATTTCTGGCTTGAATGATAATATAAGACCAATCGACTTGCTTACAAGTCCCTATAAAATCTTCTCAAAGATTCTTCTAGACAGACGAAGGTGGTGCTCCTTTGGTGATCTCAGGTCCACACTTAACTTTCATTCACAATAGAATAATCACAGATGGTGTTCTTATAGCCTAAGAGTGAACCCATTCTGGAATAGAATTTTGACTGGTGAACGTGGTATATTGATAAAGTTGGACATGGACTGTGATAGGGTGGACTGAGATATTCTTCAAGAGATTATAGTGTGCATGGTTTTTGGCAATAATTGGAGGTGGATCAATGTGTACCTTTCTAATGCTCATTTCTCTATTTTAGTCAATGGCAGTCCAAAATGTTTCTTCAATGCAATCAAAGGAGTTAGACATGGTGATCTTATTTCCCCTTTTTTGTTTACTCTAATATCAAAGGGCTTTATTGTTATGTTGAGAAATGTAGAGGACAAAGGTAGATTTTGTAGTTTCATGGTTTCTTCCATAGGTCCAACTATATCCCACCTTCAATATACAGATGGCACTTCAATTTTTGTGATGCAAAGATAGATCGTATCATTAAGATTAAGAGGTTCTTGAGATATTGTGACACGGCATCTAGTTTCACAGTTAATTTTGGTTTTGAGAAAATTGCTGTGGTTGGGGTAACATCGATAGAGACATAGGTACGAACTTTTGCATGGGCTGCAAGGTGGAAAATTTTCCTATGGTGTACTTGGGACTGCCAATTTTGGAACTGCTTGGGACCTCATAATACAGAGATTTTAGGTAAAGCTTGACCTATTGAAGATGAAGTTGTTGGCTTTAGGGGGATGGATGCCGAGTGGTTGAAAAGATAGCTGATTGGATGATGAGAAATTTCCTCCGGGGTTCCTATGATGAGGTGATTCTTGCAAACAGGGATAGAGTGTGCAATCCTTAAAAAGAAAAGAAAGGGTTTGGGCATTAGGAAACGTAAAACTATGAATAAACCCTTATTAGCCAAATGATGGTTGTCAAGGTGAGGATCAACTTTGGAGGCACGTTATGTTGGCAAAATATAGAATGGATCGGCATTCTCAGTTTATAGGCAGAAACAAGGGAGGGACCGAACTATCTTATCTAGGCCGAACTATCTTATCTATGAAAGGTATTTTATGGTGTAAACCAGTGGTTTAAAAAATGGATCGGTACCTCGGTCGGACTAAGCTTAAAAAAAATCCAAAAAATTTATTAAAATTCATTATGAATTTTGTTTTTTAGGAATTCAATAAGAAATCGGGATATTACATTATTAATTTTCATTTTTTTCATCAATATATGAATATTGAGATATTTTTTCCTTGTATGAACTTATTTTAATAATTAAATTTACATCACAAAAAAGAAAAATCATAGAATTATCATGGATGAAGTATATAATCATACATGAATTACAATAAAGTATGGTTTAAATTAATGAAAAATGACTACCAAAATCTTGAATTAGCGGAGAACCCTAATCCGTTAATATTACATACGACAAAACTAACTATATAAAAAAATATTACAACCTAACTAACTATAATATTATAATATTACAACCTAACTAACTATATCAAAAAATATTACAACCTAACTAACTATATCAAAAAATATTACAACCTAACTAACTATATCAAAAAATATTACAACCTAACTAACTATAATATTACAACCTAACTAGCTATATCAAAAAATATTACAACCTAACTAACTATATTATTACCACAAAACTATAATATTACAACCTAACTAACTATATCAAAAAATATTACAACCTAACTAACTATAATATTACAACCTAACTAACTATAATATTACAACCTAACTAACTATATCAAAAAATATTACAACCTAACTAACTATAATATTACAACAAAACTAACTATATCAAAAAACTAGTACTACCTAACTAACTATAATATTATATACGAAAATTGAAATTATTGGTTTACATTTTATAATTATTTTATTATACAAATAATAACAAATCCAACTGTTTGTTTTTTTTTTTGACAAAAAATACTTGTTGTATTACCTTTAATTTTTTTTGACAAAAATATTTTAATTTTTTTGACAATAACCTTTTATTTATTTTTTTGACAAGAAATGCTTGTCGTATTACCTTTTTTTTTTTTTTTAACATGAACTTTTTGTTTTTTTACAAGAAATACTTGTTGTATTACCTTTTTTTTTCCGACAAGAGCCTTATATATATTTTTTTTACAATAAACTTTTATACTTCTATTTTTTTGGCAAGAAAAAAGAATTTTGTTATATTACCTTTTTTTTTTTCTTAACTAACTATAATATTATATACTAAAATTGAAATTGTTGGTTTACATTTTATAATTATTTTATTATACAAATAATAACAAATCCAACTGTTTTTTTTTTTTTTTTGACAATAAATACTTGTTGTATTACCTTCGATTTTTTTTTTGACAAAAATATTTTAGTTTTTTTGACAATAACCTTTTATTGAAGTGCGCTTGACAGCCGGAGAAAATATTTCATTGTAATCCACTCCCTCCTTCTGAGCGTAGCCCTTTGCTACGAGCCTAGCCTTGAATCTCTCACATTTTTTTTTGTTGCTGTCTCTTTCTTCAGAAAGATTCACTTGCACTCAATCACTTTCTTTTCCTTAGGCCTCTTGACAAGCTCCTAAGTCTTGTTCTTTTTCAGAGACTTCATCTCCTCCATTATGGCTGTCATCCATTTATCATTCTGTGCATCACTTAGAGCATCTTAGAAAGAGTCGATTTCCCCAATACCAACTGTTAGAGCGAAAGCTACCTTGTCCTCAAAGCCGTATCTCACAAGGGCTTTGTGAACATGCTTTTTCTTAGCTTTTGTCAGATTGTAGGTTCACCATGTGGTTGCTGTTGTTCTAGTATGCAGCTAGATGATTTTTATTTTTCTAGTATTTCAGACTCCTTTAGCTCCACCTGAACTATCGATCTTTCTCCATCACTTTCATCTACTTGCACTATATCAACTTGCATATTGATTGATTTCACCATGTGATATTCATCAAACACAACATCCCTACTAAGCACAACCTTATATGAAGTAGGATCCCAAAGGTTGAATCCTTTTACTCCCTTCTCAAAACCAAGAAAGATGCACTGCTTAGACTTAGAGTCTAATTTGGAATATTGCTTACTCTGCACATAAACATAGGCTGGACATCCAAAGATCCTCAGGATAGAGTAATCTATCGGCTTTCCTGTCCACACCTCCTCTGAAATTTTGCAATCAATAGGTGTAGATGGTGACCTGTTAATGATGAAACATGCTATATTAACTGCTTCTGCTCATAAACTTTTCTTCAAATCTGCATTCAATATTATACTGCGAGCATTTTTCAAAAGAGTCATGTTCATCCTCTCAGTTACATTATTTTGTTGAGGAGTTTCTGGTGTGGTAAAATGACGTACAATCCCCTTTTTCTTTACAAAATTCTTGAAATTCTCTAGACTTATACTCCCCTTCATTATCTGATCTCAAGCATTTCAGTATCTTTTCTGTCTTCCTTTCTATCTTTGCTTTCCATTGTTTAAACTTCGTGAATGCTTCACTTTTGTGTTTCATGAAATAGACCTAGACCTTTCTTGAGTAATCGTCAATGAAGGTAATGAAGTATTCTGCCCCACCCTTGGATTTGATTAGTGAAGGCCCCCATACATCAGTGTGCACATAGTCTAGTATATCTTTGCTCATATGAACTACAATTCTGAATCTAATCTTGCATTGTTTGTCAAAAACATAGTACTTATATAAATCTAGTTTACAGAATCTGACACCTTTCAGTAATTTACTTTTATGAAGTTCCATCATACTTTGTTCACTCATATGCCCTAAATGCATATGCCACAATTTTGTGTCATATGTGCTGGACTCTATATCTATGGTTACAGAAGCTTCACCTGTATTCCCTATTAACTTGTTTAGGTTCCCAGCCATCTGACCTTTCATGACAACAATAGATCCCTTACTAACCTTGAGGACTCCACCTATTGTTGTATAATATAGTGGTGGGTTTGTTCTAATGGGGAATGATGCGGTATACAAGACCATTGGAATAAGAACTATCAAAATCATGATTGATGGGATAATGTGAATCTTATCAGATGTGAGGCATGTCTCACAATTAAAGAAAAACTTAATATCATTGGGGGCCCTTAACTAGAATCGTTGCAAGTAATTTGTAGGTTTCGAACCAATTTCTATTTGGGCATATATGAAAAGAACATCCAGAATCTAAAATCCAAGAATCAGTAAATTGATTCTTACCTGAAGATATAAAGAGAAGATCCCCATCATCTCTGTCAGAGCTATCAGCCACGCTAGCTTCATCAGATGATTTTCCTATTTATATCCTTTTTATATCCTTCTTTCTTTTTGTGTAGTCTCTCTTCATATGACCTTCCTTTTTGTAGTAATAGCCGATAAACTTGCCCTTCCCCTTTGATTTTGACCGACTTCTGCTTCCAGACCTTATTTGATTTGATCTGCCCTTTTCATGACTCTCTTTGTGTTTTTCAAAGAAACCTTCTCCTTGAGATTTAATACTGTTGGTCTTTCCTTGTCTTGTTTGGCATAAGAGTAGTAGTGACTTCATCCGTCTCAAGAGTCTTCTTCCCGTACAGTAGAGTCGTAACCAAGTGATCGTACGATCCTGGAAGCGACACCAACAGAAGTAGGGCCTTGTCTTCATCCTCAATTTCGACCTTAGGCTTGCTAACTAGCTTATGATCTGGTTGAACTCGCTGAGATGTTCAAGCAGATCTGTGCCTAATTCCATCTAAAGATAATACAACTGCTTCTTCAAGAACAACTTGTCCGTCAAAGATTTCGTCATGTACATACTCTCGAGTTTTTTCCAAACTTTCGGAGCAGTTTCGAGGTCCACCACATAACGTAAGGCTTCATCTGATAGATTCAGATGAAGCTCGCTTTCCACCTTTTCCTCCATCTCTTGCGACTCTTCATTGTCTATCTTTGTTGGTTTCTTTGATTTTCCTAAGAAAGCCTTCGCCAGACCTTGCTGTATCAGAAGATCCTTCATCCTTCGTCGTCAAAGAGTGAAGTTGTTCTTTCCATTGAACCTCTCAATGTCATACTTGACGCTTGAGCCATTTCTTGTCATTGTGGTAGCAAACCCTAAAACACGGAAAAACCTAGTAGGCTCTGATACCAATTTGTAGAAACAAAAAAAAATCCATGAAAACAAGAAAGAAGAAACAAACACAAACGAAAGAGACAACCAACCACAACACAAAGATATACGTGGTTCGGCAACGTGCCTACGTCCACGGGAAATGAGAGCTTCTTTTTTGGCAATGAAGAATAGGGTTACAATAGCTCTCTTCCTCATGCCTCTCTGTTCTCTCGGATTACAAAAGAGATTTACAGTTTTCCCTTAATCCCCCCATCCCAACAATATTTATCGAGTCCAAGATAGATGGTACAAATTATTGAAATGCCCTATGTACAGATATATACGAATCTCAGATATATTGAATCCCATGTATGGATATCCGAAATTTTCCTCGAGGGCTACTGCCCAAGTCAGCTAAGTCTACTTAGTCAAACACTCCTCCAAGCCTCATGCCTGAATCTGGAATCATCCTTTTGACTCTATTTTGGTAGATCTATTTCCTCAAAATACAAGACATCAATCCTCACACAAATAGGATGATATAATATTTCCCCCATAATAATGACACTTCATTAGATTAAGTGTGGTGCAAGTTTTAACAACTAACATGAGAGAAGGGAATGGCATGCCACCTTCATTATGTTTTCAAATCTCAAGTTCAATCAATGGTGATGGTTTGTTGTTTTAAAGATCAATGGTTGAGATGAGTTCAATTTAAAACTTAGGGTTTATGGGAACTTATGCAATTGTTAGAGTTTTGGAGGTCTTATTGGGCATGGTGATAAGGGTGCACTTGATCTTCACTATCTATATGATAGCTATCAATGATGATTGATAAAGGCTAGGTCTTTAACTTTTCGGATCACTCAATATGTGGCTAAGTTTAATTTAAGTTTAATGCCCCACATGAAAATTCTATAAATAGATCACATCTCACTTCATTAATTCAATACAAATTAAATTTTTTTTATTTGTTCTTATTGTGTTGCCACCTAAATCACTCACAAGTGTCTGTATACAATATGAACCAAATAAAATTACCAAAAACTCTCACTCACTTGCTATTAAAATGAATATACATGCAAGATGCAGATCTGGAAATAGAGATGCAATGGAATCAAAAAAATATAAACTTAGAGAATACTTTATACCTTGCCTCAGGTTACACCTAAGGACTTAGCACACCGCATACCGGGTCCCCTCCACCAATGGCACACAGGATCTAGGTTCAAGAACTTATGTCACAAATTTAGAAAGCTTAGGCAAAAACTAACAAAGAACATAACATAAGATATGCTTGACTAAGACTCAATACATAAGAATAAGGCCAAGACCAAGGGCTAGGCTATGTGGCTTGGGTGTGCCACACCTTAGCTTAGTTTTCCTTCCTATACCTTAAAGTTTTGAGAGAGACTAAGAGAAACCTATGAGATGAAGAGATCTTATCCATTCATCTTTTAGATCAACCAGCATGATTAAAAGGATGAGATAGAATCATTATCCATTAGTTTCCATAACTCCAGTCCCATTAAATATTGTGTAAAAAAAGTAATAATCAATCATAATTAATTTCTTACTCCTTCCTATTTTGAAATCAATCACAATTAATTTTTAACACTTTTAAAATCAATCAAAATCTCTATACAAAAGGTTTCATAAATATCAACTCAACAAATGACATAATTGTCATCTTTCAATTTAAGAAAATTTAGAGGAGGTGGGGCGTACCACCCATAGGGTGGCTATGTGGGCCCTACACCCCATAATATGGTGGGCCCAATGTACCCAATGGGCTCTCAAATACTTTAAAAATAATTTCAAATAATTAATTTTATAAAACCTCTAAATATTTTATTTTTTCTGATTAAAATAAATCCAAAAACTTCATTTTTCCTTATTTAAAAATCATTTTTCAATAAAAAAAATAACTAGAGAGATCTAAATATTTAATTTAATTATTTGAAAATAACTAAAACATATCTAAGAAAAATTGATGGGAATTAGATTCATAGAGTTAGGATTCCGATAAATATACTAAGGACTCCATCATTTCTAGAGACTGTATCTCACTGCACCTTCTCAAACTGACCTAAAAATTCCCATGACCCACAATTCTCGTAGGGGTTTTTGATTGAACTATCAAAGTTCGTTAATAAAGTGAATGAGCTACGATTCTAGACTATGAAATACAGATTTATACCTGAGGACAAGTCCAGGCCCCATTTCAACAATACGCTCTATGGGTTCTTCCAACACAGTCTGGTGTTGCAGGGAATCATCTCTTTTACATATGTACACGCGACACACCTTTATCCAAAAGGGCTGCTTCTTAGACAGTTATCTAATATACATGTCGTGTGATGGTAATATCAGGATTTATGCCATTGTCCTCTTAGATCATTCATCACACATGGGGGTCAAATCCATGACCCTTGGCCGACTATCCTAAACACATTTCTGACCTTATCGAGGGATAACCCCACATCAAAAATCCTTATCGATTGTGTTTACACAATGCCTAAGACTACATGTTTTTAGGCATTACATTGTTCCATAGCTATTCAATGCTCAAGTGTGTTAAGGTATAAGAAATGCCTCATAGTCCAATGTGGACCACACTCCCAATGGAGCCAACATTTCACTATGTTTTTTAGTACGTGCTCTCATAAGGCTCTTAAATGGCCACATAACGCCAACAATTTTTGTTTGCATAATTCTCCTGGGGTTGGGAGAAGCTCGACTTTGAGCTTATGAAATTTGAAAATTTTCCTTCATTATCTTTTCCACTTTGTTCTAACTGGAAAGTTTCACCCTTGTCTTGTCGAACTTTTGATTGGTAATCCTAAGCAAACAAAGTCATGATATGCTAAAATAATCAATTGTGATGTCAAAATCTCTTGCATGTTCCACCACTTATATTTCATGAGTCTCAATCAACTCAACGTCCGAAGCAAATTGTTATGCGTGATTAATGCTAGGATTGGTCATTGATTCTTGATCTTTTGCCTCTTCATGTTCTGCTTCCTCTGATTGCAATACATGAGTTAGATCTCGTAGATGTTATATATGATGTGATCTTGTCTGCAAATTTGTTCTTGACATTCTGAATTAACAACCTAAGTAAGGAACTCGATACACCTCTACAATGAGGTTTGGTTTCAAATCCACGTAGATGCGAGTGCTCACATCTCGATGAATGGTGTCCTCCAACCGTTGCAACTTTTGATTCAACTGTTACAAACCTTGATTAGTTTCGCTATGCCTCATCAGATACCCTCCAAAGCTGTGTTCATACTCTCCAAGGCTGTGTTCATTCTCTGATACAACTTATGTAGGTGATGAATGAGGGAAGAAATAATTAAAATAAAATAATAATATAAGGTGAGATAATATATCTCTCTAGATCTACAAGGGAATCCATCCCAAAGATCTTTTCAAAAGATCAACTCTTTACTCAATTCTATCTCTTTGTACAAAAGAAGGGTCATCTCCCCTTTAAAAACACTTAGAAGAAACAAATAAGTAAAAAACCCACGAAATATTGCTCTCTCTATTCTCCATGTAAATCCTCTCTCTATCTCTTAGACACATTATCTTTACTTCTATTTATCTCCCTAAATCTCATGTTATCTTCTCTTTCTAAAAGATAATTTCTACTTATCTTAAAAGATAAACTATTTCTTAAACCAAAAGATAGGCATTCCTGAGTGATAGCTCATGCCCTTACTAAAAACTCACGTCCCACCTAACTTATCCCAATGTACTTCCTATTCCTAAAATTTAAAAAAATATATAAAAAATTTTAATATCCTAATTTTTATTTGCATCAATAGGGTTAGGGACGCTTTGAAAATCTGGCCTTTGAGCTAGGTTTCCTAGGATTAAGTTATGTTAGGATTGAGTGTTGTTATTCTGGGTTGGGGGTTTCTCTATGGGTCTTATACTATTTTACTGGACATGGGATTGAAGGGGGCATTTATATGTTGAAATATAGGATCCTAGGGCTGAAAAATGGACCGTTCCTATCGAGAGATATGAGATTAGAGGGCCTAAAATCGTGTCAAACCATTCCCCTTTTGGGGTTCATGCGGCCTCATGACTGGGCTCATGCGGCCATGACTCTGCCAAATGTGACCTAGAGTTAGCCACATGTGGCCCACAGGCACCTTCGGTTAACTCCTTGTTGCATGAGATGTCCTATAGGTCTCAAGCTCAGGTCTCTTGCGGTCGTCCTCAGCCAACATTTATCGGTATTTTAGTATTATTTATTTATTTATTTTTATTTTTTATTTTTATTAGGCATTTAGAACCTTTTGGACTTTTCACAATTTTGCAAACTCATGGATGGTAAGGAGACAATTGTAGTCTATAAGAGGACAACTATTATCCTAATGCAGGCTATTACAGCCCCCAAGTGACCTACCAGTTTTTGGTACCAACTTGCTGCAATTTTGTGGCCGTAACTTTTCGACGATGTTGCGGGATTTGGTTAGTAGATGTCCATGCTTAGGTTTTGGTGCATTTTGATAGTTTGAAAATTGGAGAGGGCTGAGCCAAGGCGCGTGGAGTTTACGTTGGGCTCCATTTAGGTTCCATCTTCTCGAAATAGCATGCCTAAAGAGGTACCCATTCCTTTCAAAGGCGATCACAAACTTCTAGTTTTGCGGCTCCTGTGGGAGAGAAACCCTGTAATTTGATGATTTTGTTGGGGCAACGTTCGAAAGTCTGACTTGAGCTGACTACTTGGCCCATGCCCCAGCCGTGTACTCACTTGAATCCGAGTAATTTGGCCAGAGTAGGGCTGATACTATAGCATCTAAACACTATTAAAAAATAAAAAAAATACCAAAAAATCTCAAAAATAAGAAAAATATGATCAAAGTAAAATTTAACAAAACACATCTAATTGTGGTTAAAAAATAGCAAAAAAATAGATTTTAAAAAATGAGTTTGTAAATTAGGAGTATTTTTGAAATTTAAATTTTCTTTTTTTTTTAAAAAATATGTATTTATGGCTAAAATACCTTCCAATCTTTACCAAAATGATAGAAAACTTAAATAAACATGTACAAAATATATATCTTATTTTTTGGTATTTTTTAAATTTATTTTAAATCTCCAAGTTAAACATCCAACTCGGGATAACTCATGCTCGACAAGGGCCCAAGCCCAAGTTATTCGGCAGGGTTGTTTCGACTTGGCCAACTTTTCAAACATCGGTTGAATGAGCAGGCAAGGCTCCGAAAAGGACAAAAAAGAAAAAGAAACAAACATCGGTTGAATGAGCAGGCAAGGCTCCGAAAAGGACAAAAAAGAAAAAGAAACAAAGGGGAGGATGTAAGAAGGAGAAAGAGAGGGAGGAAGAGAGAACTCGTGAGGTAAGGGAGAGCATGATAGAAAGAGGGGATGGGTGGGAAGAACCTAATGAGAGGAATGGGGAGCATTTATCACTCAAAACAAAACAAAAAGAGGAAGAGAAAATATGAGCATGTAAGAGGGAAGGGATATATATATAGAGGAATGGGGAGCATTTATCACTCAAAACAACAAAAAAAGGAAGAGAAAATATGAGCATGTAAGAGGGAAGGGATATATATATATATATAAAAGGAAAAGTCTTTCTAATGATTATAGTCGAAAATGAATAGTAATTTCGTCTACCTTCATTACCGTCCAAATTTCATTGTGCGGTCAAGATTGTCCGGTAGTGTTTTATTTTTCATGTTTTTTCTATATATCAGAATGACCTGAAATTTGGAGGGTATGTACATCTTACTGAGGCGCTCTAATAAAAATATAAAAAAAAGTATCCGCAAACAATTTACCAAAATATCCCCAAAACATTTTCGGGGTATTTTGGCCAATATTTTTCATATAAAATATTTTTTATATATATTTTTCTAAGATTCTCCTATTTTTGATGAATACACGCTCTAATTTTTAGGTCATTCCGATTTTTAGAAAAATATGAAAAATAAAACACTACCAGACAATCGTAATCGCGTGATGAACTTTGGACGGTGATAGGGGAAATCACTGTTCATTTTCGCCTATAGGCGTTGCGTAGTTTTTTCCTATATATATATATATAGAAAAGTTTTCTTAACACCTATAGGAAAAAATGAATAGTGATTTTGCATACTCTCATCACTGTCCAAGTTTCATCTCGCGGTCACGATTGTCCGATAGTATTGTATTTTTTAATTTATTTTCTCTATAAATTGGAATTACTTGAAATTTAGAGAGTATATACATCTTATTGAGGTGCATCTAATAAAAATATAAAACAAATTATATGTGAAAACAAAATTTACCAAACTACACCCGAAAAGGTTTCTAGGGTGTTTTGGTCAATGTTTTTCATGTAAAATATTTTTTTTATATTTTTTGAAGATTCCCCTATTTTTTATGAATAAACTCTCCAAATTCAGGTCATTCCAATTTGTAAAAACAAAATGAAAAATAAAACACTATTGGGCAATCGTGACCGCTCGATGAACTTTAGACGGTGATGGAGGTAGACGAAATTACTGTTCATTTTCGCCTATGTGAGTTGTGCAGTGTTTTCCTATATATATATATATGTGGAAAAGTCTTCCTAATGTCTATAGGACAAAATGAATAGTGATTTCGCTTACCCTCATCATCGTCCAAGTTTCATCGTGCGGTCACGATTGTCCGGTAGTGTTTTATTTTTCATTTTTTTCTATAAATCGAAATGACCTGAAATTTGGAGGGTATATACATCTTATTGAGGCGCATCTAATAAAAATATAAAAAAATTATCTAAGAAAAAATAATTGACCAAAATAGCCAAAAAATTATGAGGGTATTTTGGTCAATGTTTTTCATGTAAAATATTTGTTTAAAATTTTTCAATGATTCCCCTATTTTTGTTGCTCCAAATTTCAGGTCATTCTGATTTGTAAAAAACAATGAAAAATGAAACACTGCTGGACAATCGTGATCGCGCGATGAACTTTGGACGGTGATGAGGGCAGGCGAAATCACTGTTCATTTCACCTATAGGCGTTGCGTAGTGTTTTCCTTTATATATATATATATATATATATATATATATATATATATATATATATATATATATATATATATATATATATATATATATATATATATATATATATATATAGGGAAATTATCCAATGCAAGTGTTGTATAGTAGTGTAATACAAACCACACATCTAGAAAACCATATTTTTGGCATTTGTATGACCTCAAATTTTACACATATTCTCTTCATCCTTATAATCAATCCTACAAAAAAAAAAAATAATAATTTGCACCCTAGATATGATCAAAATTAGTACCCATCTAACAATGAATCTCGATCATCCATTTGGTGAATTTCAAGATCTTGGCCTTAACAAATTCAAAATCACTTTTTTATTCTTTCGAATTATTAATCTAATGATGATAACGATAAATAAAAATTTTGGGAATAAAAAAATGCTTTTGAGGCCTATGTCTAACCATCTCAATAAAATGGACGGCTTATATTAATTGGGCTAGAATGAAAACTTTCTAGAGCATTTTTTCAAATTTTTTTTTTTTTTTTTATTGTCCTTCAGAATGAAAAGGGTGTGCATTTAAAAATTCGTGTCAAACAAATGTCTCTTACGTAGTTTTTGAAGATGGTTGCATTATACTACTCGATACCTGTTCCATGAAATCATTCCTACATATATATATATATATATATATATATATATAATATATATCTGAAATGATCCTGTGAGCCAGTTGGTTCACTAGTAAAAATGAGTCCAACGGTTCAGATTGAATTTGGGCTGATATGATGATTACGAATGCCCGATAGTGTTTGAATTTTAATATTTTTTTCTACAAATCCAAATCACTCGAAATTTTAAGCATGTGTTTGAACTTGGGTGTGGTTTCTATAAGGTTATAACCTTAAACAATCCAATTAAGGCGCACCTCCAAATTTTATCATAACATGTAATTTTGTTGTAAAAACTTATTAGGATTATCTTAAAATCTATTTTCATATCTAATTAGAAAATTTTAAACTCCAAAAATATTAAAAATCAAGGAGATCTATAAACATATGAAAAATTTGAAAATGGACGGCTTAGATAATGTGTTGCAAAATGCACTATTTCTGAGACTCAAAAACTTTTTATTTTCTATATTCATACATGTCGATGTTGAGATGATCAAATAGAGGGTTTTTTAACATTAAAACAATCTTTTCGATAGATTTTTGAGGTGTATCTGTAATTCTACATTTTAAGGTTGCAACCTTATACAAATGTTTCCCTATATATAAGGAAATGCTGAGTTTAGCCCACTAGCTCATATGAACATATGTGTTCATATGAGTCCAACGACCCATATTGAATCTGGGTCGATCAGACAGCCACGATTTTATTTCGTATTTGAATTTAAATTATTTTTTTACATATCCAAACAATATGAAATTTTTGGCGTGTATTCTTCAAAAATAGGATAATCTAATAAAAATATCATAAAACTAATTTGTAAGAAATAAATTTACCAAAATACCCCTAAAATATTTCAGGGATATTTTGGTCAATTTATGTTTTGCGAATTATTTTTAAAATATTTTTATTAGGTACCCCTTGATGAGAAGAATACATACCCAAATTTTCAAGTGATTTGGATATGTTAAAAAATAATTAAATTTCAAACACTCTCAGATATCTGTGAGTGTCCGATTGGCCATAGAATGGCCCCGATTTAATCTGGGCTATTCGTGTATAGGCGTACAACAGTGACTCCCATATATATATATATATATATATATAGGGTAAACCTTACAATAGCTGGCCCAGCTATAATGAATAGTATATGTGAAATGACAGCTGTCAGATCTTCATCATGCGATTCAGAATGCACATCACTATTTTTATTTTAAGTTTTTTTATATAGATCTGATTAATTTGAAATTTTGGATGTATATACCTAACACTATTTCACACCATATAAAAATACAAAAAAAAGATTTTCAATAATTTAAAAAGACCAAAATACCTCGTCATTTTTCAGGGGTATTTCGTTCATTTTATATATGAGAAATATTTTTTATTTGTGCGCCCTATATTTAGTACACATGTCCAAAATTTCATTATGATCCAATTCATAGAAAAATAATTAAAATGAAAATAATGTTAAACATTCTGAACCGTATGATCAAGATCTAACGATTCCCATTCAACCTATAACACTATTCATTAGAGCTTGCCAGCTATTGTTAGCTTTTTCCATATATATATATATATATATATATATATATATATATATATATATATATATATATATATATATATATATATATATATATATATATATATATATATATATATATATATATATATATGAATAATGATCCTATGAGACCTGTAGGACCTCAAAGGATCACCATTAAATTTGGCATAGATATCTAAAAAAGTTATCACATGGGTGTGGGACTTGACTTTTCTAGAGATCTGTGCCAAATTTAATGGTGGTCATTTGCGGTCCTACACACATGGGTGTGGGAGGGTCTCACAAGGTCATATATATATATATATATATATATATATATATATATATATATATATATATATATATATATATATATATATATATATATATATATATATATATATATATATATATATATTGGGCAATGATTTCATGCAACCGTTGTATAGTAATATGATGTAACAACCTTAAAAACCATCTTATGGCTAATTGTTTAATCCAAATTTTGAAATATACACTCTTTTCATTCCAATGAACAATCACAAAACAAAGAAAAAATTGAAAACATAACCTGGAAAGTATTTTTTTAGCCCAATTAACATAGGCTATTCATTTTGGTGAGATGCTTAGATCTAAGCCTTAGAAGGATTTTTTCATTTCTAATTTATTTGGATGACTTTATTATAATTAGATGAATAATATTTAAAAAAAAAAAAGAAAAAAATTTTTGTTTATAAAAGCTAAGATCTTGAAATTCACAAAATGAATGGTCTAGATTCGTTTTTGGAGGGGACTCATTTTGACCATATCTAGGGTTCAAATTGAACTTTTTTTTGGGGGGGGGGGGGGGGGGATTGATTATTGAGATGAAGAGAGTGTTTATGCAAAATTTGGGGTGATACTGGTTAGGTGCCTCGATCTTGCTCTCCAAGTCGGGATGACCTGGTGGCATGTGTCTCGGGTTTCAGGAGAACCTGGGACTTGCGACCGCTCTCTCGAGAACCTTGCTAAGGAGCAAGGGAAGGTATACTAATCGATGAGAGAGGAATTTAATGTGAGGTGGAACACACCTCACCTGGGTCCATGACTCACTCGGACCGACTTGCGTGGGTGCCCTCTTAGATCACAATGGAAAGCTCCCCAGTCTTACAACTGGTTTGAAATCACCTGCCTTGATCTGTACTCTTTTGTTTCTGCAATCACACACACATGATTAATTTTACAAGACAAGTGGGTCAAGGAACCCCACCTTGTCTTTTGGGCGAATGCACATAGATGTGCACATTTGAAAGAAGAAAGGGAAGAAATAAGATGAAAACTGGGGTGATAAGAGATAGAATAGAGGAAAGGGAAGAGAATAATTTGACCAAGTGGTTAGTCTGACACAGTGGCTAGACCAGTAAGTGATGACCCGGCATGGTAGCAAGACGGGCAAGGTAACTCAAATCGGCATGGCGGCAATACTACTTGATGACAGAACAAACACTAACCAGCCTGACACAATGGCTATCCTATCGTGGCAGTACGACAGACACGGTAACACAGACTAGCACAACGGCAATACTGCTCGACGACAAGACTACCATGGCAGTGCTAGCCTTAACCTCCCTTACCAACGAGACGGAAAGAAAGAGTGAGAAGAGAAGAGATAAGAAAGGAAGGAGAGATAAGAGAAGAAAGAAGAGGAAAAAGAAGACGAGAAGAGAAAGAAAAAGAAGAGAAGAAGGGAATGAAAGAGAAGAGATGTGAAAAGAAGAAAAGATTGGAAGAGAATGAAGGAGGGAAGAGAGAGGAAAGAATAAGAAACGGAGAGAGAAAAACAAAAAGGAAGAAGAACGAAGAGGAAGAAAGGATGAAAGAGACAGGATAGGAAAGAAGAGAGAGAAAGAAGAGAAAGAGAAAGAAAGAAGAGAGAGAAGAGAGTTGAAGGAAGAGAAACAAATAAGAGAGAGAAGGGAAGAAACATGGACGGTGATGAGCTTCCGTCGTCCATGACCGAGGAGAGAGAAGAGAGCAGGAAACATGGACGGAGATGGGCTTCTGCCATCCATGACAGGAAAGAGAAGAAATAAAGAAACATGGACAGCGATGGCGTTTCGTCGTCCATGACAGAGGAGAGAGAAGAGAGAAAGAAACATGGACGGCGATGGGCTTCCACCGTCGATGACAGGAAAGAAAGAAACATGGACGACGATGGGCTTCCGCCGTCCATGACAGGAAAGAAAGGAAAGAAAAAAACATGGATGGCAATGGGCTTCCGCCGTCTATGATAGAGGAGAGAAAAAAACATGGACGGAGATGGGCTTCCGCTGTCCATGACAGAGGAGAGAGAAGAGAGAAAGAAACATGGACGGTGATGGACTTCCGCCGTCCATGACAGGAAAGAGAAGAAAGAAAGAAACATGGATGGCGATAGGCTTCCGCCGTCCATAACAGATGAGAGAGAGGAGAGAAAGAAACATCGACGATGATGGGCTTTCGTCGTCCATGACAGAGAAGAGAGAAGAGAGAAACATGGACGATGATGGCTTCCACCGTCCATGACATACGAGAGAGAAGAGAGAAAGGAATATGGTCGGTGATGAGGTCTCGCCACTTATGACTGAAGAGAGAGAAGAACAAAAGAGAACATGGACAGTGATGACCTTCCGCCGTCCATGACAAAGGAAAGAGAAGAGAAGATGAAAGAGAAGACACGTGCTGTGATAGTCATCGCCTTGCATAACAAAAGAGACTCAGACACGACCCGACCTTCCACTTTGGAAAAAGGCCTGATTCAATGTCTTTGTCAAAGAACAGAGGGAAAAATATCATGCATGACGATGAGAATTGTCGTGCGCGACATGGAGACAGGGGAACTTGTACAGAGGCTCGGACCGCACTTGGGTTAAGGCCCGGTTTACTGTGTATGTTCTAGAAGATTAAGAGAAGAGAAAGAAGGTCATGCTCGGTGACAGAAAGGGAGTGCTCGACGACGGAAAGGTCATGCTCGGCAACGGAAAAAGAAGACAAGAAGAGAGAAAGGAAAGAACAGAGAGAATAACAAGGAGAAGAGAGATTAGGAAATGAATGAGAAAGAAAGGAAGGAAGATGAGAGAAATGGAAAGGGAGAAAAGAAGATTAGGAAAGAAAGTTACTTACAGGTGGCCTACTGGCGCTTCAAAAGGCAAGCAGCCCCCCAACTTCAATTTCCAAAGGCGAACAGCCCCCCCCCATTCTAAATTGTCGCTTCGCTCTTGCCGGCCGGTTAGCACCCGCAGTGAAGGGACACTGGGAAAGCCCAGTGTAGAAGAAGGATAAAAAAAGAAAGGGGAATGAGAGAGACGAGAGGAGGAGAGAGAAATGGAGAGATGAGAGGAGGAGAGAGAAAGAAAGAGACGAGAGGAGGAGAGAGAAATAGAGAGATGAGAGGAGGAGAAAGAAACATAGAGATGAGAGGAGGAGAGAGAAAGAGAGACGAGAGGAGAAGAGAGGGAGATGAGAAGAGAGAGAGATACGAGAGGAGAAGAGAGGAAGAGAGAAAGAGAGAGATGAGAGGAGGAGAGAGAAAGAGAGAGATGAGAGGAGGAGAGAAAAGGTTACCTTCACCAAAAGGGTAACATAATTTTTCCTTCTCTCTCCTCTCTCTCTCTCTTAGACACGACCTTCAGCCAAAGCTAAATCTCAATTCTCATTAATCAAAATGAAAGTCTTTTTACAATTAGATTTAACATGTATTTAATGAATTGGGCCTAAACATAGGTAGATGCCCAAAATCTAGCCTAATTGATGACAATTACAGTTTATTTGACTTAAAAAAAATAATCTAAAAATGGGTAAGAAATGACGGTTTCGCCTCTATCTAACAATACACAAAATTCTAAAACACTCCCTGCTGGTGCCCTAGAACGTGCGTTATCTTCCATGGATGATTCGGGGTTGCTCTAGAGCTTGTTTAGTCGAAAGATGATTGCTTTCTCGTTGGGCTCGGCATGACGATCGATTTGATACCAACTTTGAGCCACGAATTGTGTTTTTAGTCCACAATCACACAACTCGAAATTTGCGTGAATCTTGAAAACTTCTGATCGATAGTGTGCTTGTTCCTTGATGTATTTCTCTGATTTCTTCGTTGGATCGCACTGAGCATGTCGTCACGATCGCGTTGCAAAAAACACAGTTCGAGTTCGTGCCCGAATGAAGATTTTGCCATCTTGGGTTTTTTGTCGAATCTTGGAATCTGGCGGCCGAAATCTGCAGTGACTTCGATGCCTTCATGTGCCAAATCCATCTGTTCATCACACACGGGGTTCGGACCAGATGTAGCCTCATAACTTATGCACGTGATGAAACTGGTTTCACGTCGATTGGGTGCGCGAGTGCCATGATATGGCCTCTCAAGTTGTACGTATCGTTGCTGAATTTTCTGCAACTTTTTTCGTGAATCTTCAACTTCTCTCTAGTTTTTATCCCTACTCAGGCATCGTCACGAGATGTACCACATATCCAAACACTCGTCTTGACAAGACAAACATGCACAAAAAAGTTTGAGAGTAATCCGACTCAAAACGAGTGAGATATGGGTCTCCAAATTTGTTGCTCGTGACTGTGCAAACCAATCTCCTTTAATGGAGATTGGTGCAGGGAGGCCGCATGGGAATAGTGTGCGGCCTACCCCTTTTTAATGTTTCACCCATAACTTTGTCATGGAGCATGTGTTTAAGCCAAAACTTGAGCCTTATGGGTCTTTGACAGTGCCAGATCCAATAGTGATGGTCCCATCACTGTGTGACGCACCAAAAAATAGAGTTCTAGTTATGAGGTCCGTTTCAAGGTGCTGGAGACTGATTTTTCTGAAATTGTTTCTCCATCTGCATTGTCTTAGACATGTCGAATTGTGATGAAACTTAGTAGGTGGCTTTTTGAAGTGCTTAAGAAGATTCTAATCCATTCTGGGATAATTATGATACTATAAAAAATTCCACTGTAAGTTAGGGCTTTATTAACCGACTTCTCTTTTATTTCGCATCGGAGACCCAAGGTGCTAAAAATGTATTTGAACAGCTTGCTCTGCCGAATGTTTTGCTTAGAGAGAAGTGAGAAGGACACCATTTAGAAAATTGCCTCAACTTTATTACTTTTTTCTTCTTGGCCATATGACTTCTTAGCCATAGGACCACGTGAACGCCGAGGAGATATCCACCCAATGTTGCAACTAGGATGCTCAGACGTTTGGATGCAATGTGTAGGTCCATCTGTGGAGACTTTGGGGGGAGAAGAGACTTTGAGGGATCATGTCGAAGTCCTTACCCTTAAGGGACTATTTTTGATTCTAACAACTGAGGATTTTTACGGACCTCGTTGGTCAGAATTAGGCCTATCTGGCGGCCAAGTGCCATGCTTTAAGGCAATTCTTCCCATTTGGTCTGGATTTCTTTGTTTTGTTATTTGTTCCGGATGGTCTGCTGAAGGGCCTTCTGTTGGCAGCCGTTTACTTTGTGCACCAGAACGTCCTTGGCAAGCAGGGTACTCATTTTTGAGGTGGCTGGCTTTGGGCGCAACCCTACTTACTGCTAGCAATTTCGAGAATTAGAATACCTCTCTTCTTCGTTTGAGGTGATCCCTAGGGGCTCAATCCTATTGCTGCATAACAGGTCCAAGGTCTGGCTGACTTAGCTTTCTTGGGGCACCTTTAGCATCTTGGAGTGTGTTAGTGACCTCCTGAGAATGGTGCTCTTCTTCATAAGACTTGTCTTGCCTTCTTAGTGAATCTTCTGTCCTTCAAGTCCTTTTGCAAATGGATTCAAGCTGTCAGAATCTTTTCCTATTGCTCGTCGTTTTGGGTCTTGATATCAGGGTATTCTGATACCAAGGATTTTTCTTTTGAATATGGGCTGAAGCCACCTAGAGAGACGAACGCTGCATCAACCTGCTTATTGGTCCAGGTGCCCTTGGAGGGTTTTCACTTGAACTTGGGAAGTGGCACCATAGAAACGATTTTCACCAACCTCCTTTTATTTGGGGCTTTTTTACCCATGACTTTTCGGCCATGTCCACCCTTATATTTCATTTTTACTCACGGTGCCCTTTCAGGTTTTCACCGTGCCCGAGTTTTTATTCACATAACTCTCTTACTTATGGTTTCGTGATCATGCTCATCTGTCATTTTTAGTCATGGCATTCCCTTATCCAGGTATACACCATGCCTGTTTTTCATTTTTTTCTTTTTCTCAACTTAGCAAAGAAAGAAAATAAATTTGAGGAAATTTTGTTTTGAAACTGTGGGACAATGATTTCCAGCATAAGGAAAATGTGGGTAATGAACACCCTACTTAGCCCAATAAAAAAGGAAAAAAGAAACAAAAACTCTGTTGCCTATGTGAGGACATGAGCAAGCGTAATATTGGCAATGCTTGTTATCAACTAATTGAGCAGCATCACATAGATCATTCAGATAAAGGACCACAAGAGTGGGGGTTAATGGTGGCTAATTTTGACATTTCTCATATGACAGAAAGGAACAAGAGCAGCACAAAACTTTTGCAGGTCTTACTTTCTGAGCAGCTCAGTGATGGACACAATAAAGTTAATCCTTTTGTTTTCTCAGTGGCATCCTAAGGTCATAAAGGTTTTTTGAACAGTATTCATTCCTTGATATGCTCGGTTGATCTCATTTATTTTCTATGATTAACTGGATTATATTACTAAGAAGTTCCTTGAATTTTCTGTGCAATTTGGTGTCGGTTCACTAGAGTGTGGTGTGACTTTATGGCATTGAGGAGATCGTTGAAATTGGCATATCATCCCTCTTCTTTTACCTCATGTCTAAGATACTACGATACCATGAAATACTCAAAGCATCCTCGGAGTCCTAATAACATAAATCCATCACATGAATAAAACCTTAATTTAGCTCCTTTTTATGGGGGTTCACTATTTAATGTTTATGGGAGTTGGAATTGATGTTTTAAGGAGTGCTAGCTTTTGTATTAACTGTTGACCTTTAAAGGTCTTATGAGTGTGTATTGAAATACTTTCATTATAGTGAAACATAAATTCAGTGGGAGTGTGGATCCTCGAGGACCATACTAAGCAAATGATGTTTGTTTATACCAGACTGTGCTTATCAATCTAGGCTAGACGGTTGGAAAACCCAAGGTACCTGAGCATAAAATATTAACCGAGGAGGGTTTTGGGTTAGCCCTTGATGAGGTCGGAGCTTATGCCTAGATGAGAGAGCCGAGGGACTGTGTGACCCTTGTGTGTGATGGTAGGCCTACTGAGACGGAGGCCAAAACCTCATCCATGTTCCATCACACGGCATGCATATCGATAGATTGTTAGGAAAGCCAGATATCCACCTTTGGGTGAAGCTTATGCATGTGCGAGAGATACCCCTATGCACCATAGAGCTGTAGTTGCATCAGGTCTAGAGGAGGACCTGTAATCCACAGACTGGGATTGTGACCCCTTGATTCATCGACCTGACTTTGGTGACCCGCTAATGAGCCCCTGCATGGATTGTGGGTCATGAGAAGCTCTGGGTCGGTTCGATAAAGCTAGTGTGGTCTGTAGTTCACAGTTGGAGGTGGAGTATCCCATATTAACATATTGAATTCCTAAAACTATATGGATCTTTTTCCCATCATATTAATTTAATTATGTTCATTTTATTATGAAATGAATATAGTTTTATTATTTGAATTTTTATGAATCTCTCAATATTTTATTTGTATTTTTTTGTTTTATAAAAATACAGTTATTAATTTTACAAAATTATAAAAAAATTCAAATATATATTAATTCGTTTTAATTTAATTTTAATACTTATTATAAAATTCCATGGGGGCCCAAAGTGCACATGGGCCCACCATGTGGCATGTGGGTGGAGGCCCACCATGCGGCATGTGGGTGGGGGCCCACATGTGCCACAAAAGGGTGGCACGCCCCACCCTCTTCGGATTCTCTTGTTTGTTTTATGTTCAAGGTTTTAAGTTAAGGTAAATTTGATTTGTGGCATGTGGCCAAATCTTAGAAGGGAAATATTGACCATGGCTTTATTTGTTTTATAGCAAGTTTGTTTTAAAGAGATATGGTCAATTTGAATAGATAGTAAATATTGACCTCTTCTCATTTACATTTGGTAGTATTTATTTACTTGATAATATTTGACATATCCTTATGGAATATGTGACATGGATCATGCAATTTTATGGAATGCATGATATTTATTTTATTTAAATATATTGATGGGAAAATGATTTAATGAAAGGGGGATAATGGTTCAAACACCTTCCATAATGTTGATGACCCATCTATAGAATAGATGACTCAGATCTCTCACCCCACAAATCACCTTGATCAACGATCTAGATTCAATATCATGAAAGAGACAAACTATGGAAAAACCCTAAGACCTAAACCTAAATATACACTATAAATAGGGGTGCTCTTCTCCAATCTCTAGACACACAACCTCTCTTCTCGCTCTCTCACCTCTCTCTCTACTAGAGGGGCACACCCCACTCTCTCTCCTCCATCTTTCTCTCTCTAATTTTTTCTCTCTAAATTTTAGGTAGTACTCTCTCTCCTCTCTAGACCAAAGTTAATTTTGGGGGTTAAAGTTTTAGTAGAGATTTTAAAGGGTGGTTACCCAGTTTGGCCTAAATCAGCTATCCCGGTTCGAGATTGAAGCTAGACTACAGATCCCACGCCATTAGATGTGGTGACTCGATGTGGAGTGTAAAAAGCCCGGTTGAGGTAATCTCCGACATCTTTTTTGTTTGTTTGTTAGTTCTTTTATTTTATATTCTCAAGCACAATATTAGGTTGTATGAATAACATCAAGTAGTTGAAATTTATTTGATGTGTTATTTTTTTTTGGAATTTCTGTTGTTTGTAATAAGACCATCTGTGAGTGATCTTGTTGCCAAAATTACAAGGGGTGATTATTATTTGAAAAAAAAAAAATTGTATTTCTCCGGTAAAAGATCACATAAGTCTTTCTTTCATTGGTATTAGAGCTAGTTTTACTTTATTGCCATTAGGAGTCTTTTCGTATTTTTTTTTGCTTGAGAATATAATGGTTGCTCGTACCTTCATCTCTAAGATCCTTAAAACCGAAAGGTTTGATGGGAACAACTTTGCTTCATGGAAAAAACAAATCAAATTTGTGTTTATGAAGAAAACTTGCATGAGGTACTCTTTGAAGACCGACCTCGTCATCCAACTGACGACTCATCTCAAATAATCAAAGATGAGTACACCAATTGGAACATGAGGAACTTGATTTGTAAGCATATGCTTTTATGTGTCATGACTGACTTGTATGCTTCTGAGTACGAGTCAATTTATACCGCAAGTGAGATTTTTTGATAAATTTGAAAGAGAGTATGTTGAACCCTCTCTCATGAAGCAAACTATGGCTATGAGAATGTACAATGATTTAAAAATGGTAGAAGGTACAAAGTTTGCAGATCATGTGCACGTGTTTCGTGTACTAGTCAGAGATTTGGAAGATACAGGCATGAAGCCCAATGAATCGATGCAAGTGATTCATTTAATGAATTCTATTCCTAATTCATGGGAGACTTTCATATCTTCCATCTCTGCTAGAAGAAAGACACCAAACTTAGAGGAACTCATCATGACCATCAAATCTGAAGAAGGAGGAGTTCAAGGCAAACCCCAAGGGATGCTGTGCATATGGTAAAATCTCAACCATCTTTTAAACTTAATAAAAGAAAGAGAAGAAATACTTTTGAGAGGAAAATATATTTCAAAAGAATAGATTTTGGAAATAAGGGAGCAAAGAAAGAGACTCAAATTTGTTTTATTTGTAAGAAGGTGGGCCACATAGCCAATAGTTGTCGGTTCAACAAATCTAGTGAAACTAAGAAGGAATTGACATGTATGGTTTTCAAGTCCATGCTAGCTAACCCCAAGGGAGCTTCTTAGTGTCTTGACTCAGAGGCTACAGTCCATGTCACAAACACCAATGAAGGTTACCGTTCTTTCACTCTCATGGGGCCAAGACAATAGCATATTTATATGGGAGGAAATCATAAGACTGATGCACTTGAAGTTGGAGATTTTGAGCTGAAACTGAAGAGTGGGAGCACATTGATCCTAAAGCAAGCACTTTATGCTCTTGATATAAGGAAGTGTTTGGTTTCAGTTCCTAAGATATATATGGCTGGATTCATAACCACTTTCATTGGGGAGAAAGTGGTGGTCAAGAAAGGAAAAGATGTGATCATGACTGGACGACTTATAGACGGACTATTTACTATTGAAATAAAAGAGAACATTGCTTATGTCTTGTCCCTTAATGAATTAGATGCTACCCTATGGCACATGAGGTTAGGACACATTAATATCAAACGAATGGAAAGATTAAAAAGGGACATGATTCTTCAAAATTATAAGGGAGATTTATCGAAATTGTGCGAGTCTTGTGTGCAAGGAAAACTAATAAGGAAAAATACCACCAAGGCAAAAAGAGCTACTAGCGTAATGGAAATCATAATGACATATGTGGACCTATGAATGTGACCACCAAAAGTGGAAAAAGATATTTTCTCTTTTATAGATGACCACGCGCGATATGGTCATGTGTACCTTATTCATGCAAATTTAGAAGCCCTAGAAAAATTCATAGAGTATAAGGCCCAGGTAGATAATCAAACCAACTTGAAAATTAACTTCCTTAGAACCGATAAAGGGGGGAATATTCATCTGATATTTTCAAAGAATTGTGCATTGAAAATTGGATCATCCATCAGTACACTATGCCTTATACTCCTGAACAAAATGGTGTAGCAGGGAGAAGAAATATGACCTTAGTGGAAATGGTAAAGAGTATGATGGGCCATGCAAATCTCTCATTAGAGTTTTGGGGAGAAGCCGTATTGACGTCATGTAAAGAGTATGATGGGGCATGCAAATCTCTCATTAGAGTTTTGGGGATAAGCCGTATTGACGGCATGTTACATCCTTAACATGAATCCCCCAAAAGCTGCCTCACTTACTCACGAAATTTTCACAGGTCGTACTCCCTTCCTTGAACACCTGAAAGTTTGGGGTTGCTTAGCCCGTGTCCTTATCCCACATCAAAATAGAACCAAATTGCAACTCAAAACTGTCAAATCCATTTTTATTAGTTACCTAGATCATGGTCAGGGGTATCGATTCTACAACCTTAAAACATGTGAGGTTATTGAAAGTCGTAATGTTCACTTCTTCGAGGAAGAGTTCCTTGAAGCAAGTGTAAGTAGAAAACAAGCCGACTTTTATAAGAAGGCCCAAAACAAGGATGTAGTTCGAAACCCTGAACCTGAAACTTCTAAACCAACCCAACCTGATCCTGAACTCCCTATAGAAAGTGAACATTTACCTGAACCATGACAAAGTAATCTAGTTAGTAGACCATCTTTTTACCTAGAACATTTTATCTACCTTGAAGAATATTTTGATAAGGTTGGGGCAGATCCAAATTCAGAACCTAGAACTCACCATGAAGCCTTAACCTGTTCTGAAAAGGAATTTCGGGTAGAAGCCATAAAATATGAGTATGCTTCCATTAACCAAAACCATGTATGGGAATTATTATCCCTACTTGAAAAACATAAGGCCATTGGTTGTAAGTGGATTTTCAAGAAAAAGTTGAACTCTAAAGGGAAATAGAAAAATACAAATTTAGGATGGTTGCAAAGGGCCCAGAAAGAAGGGATAGATTATGAGGAAAATTTTTCCCCTGTTGCCAAATTTCCATCCATCTGAATCCTTATAGCTATAACAACCCATTTTGACTTTGAGGTTCAGCAAATGGATGTCAAAATAGCCTTTTTAAATGAGGATTTAGAATAAGAAATTTACTTGACCCAACCTGAGGGATTTGAAGAAAAAGGGAAAGAAAATTTAGTAGGCAAATTAAATAAATCCCTTTATGGCTTGAAACAAGCATCGCGACAGTGGTATATAAAATTATAGGAGACCCTTGCTCTTGCACGGTTCTCCAAAAATAATGAGAATTATTGCATACATCAAAAGGTCAGTGGGAGTGATGTGGTCTTTATATCATTATATGTAGATGAAATGCTAATTGTTAGTAGCTTAATTGCCTTAGTAGTAGAGACAAAAAACTTCCTTGCTCAACGCTTCGATATGAAGGATCTTGGATAAGCTTCATATGTATTGGCCATCAAGATAATAAGAAATAGGAGAGAGAAAACTATCCAACTTTCTTAGGCAACCTACTATAAGAGGATTCTGGAAAAGTTTGATATGAATATATGTAAGCCCATGTCTAACCCAATTGACAAAAAGATGAAGCTTAATAATAAGATGTATCCTACCAAAGACATGGATATAAGATTCATAGAGAGAGTGTCATATAAGAACGCAGTTGGGTCCCTTATATATGTCATGATGGGAACAAGGCCTAACTTGTCCTTCACCATGAGTCTGGTGAGACGTTTCCAAAGTAATCTAGGAGACGAGCGTTGGAAAGCTGTAAAAAGAATTTTCAAATATTTAAAGGGACCACGAACTATGCGCTCCTATATAAGGGGGGAACTGAAATAACAATAAAGGGATATACAGATGCAAGCTATCTTCCGGATCCAGATGATGCGAAGTCTACATCTGGGTATGTGTTTATGCTTGGAGGGGGTGTGGTTTCTTGGAAGTCAAAGAAACAAGATATTGTAGCCTTGTCCACCATAGAATCTGAGTATGTAGCCTGTTGTCTAGTAGTCAAGGACGCCGTGTGGATTAAGAAGCTTCTTAATCAACATAATTTTCATCCCGTACGTTGTGAGGCACTACGAATTTTTCGCGAGAACACTGCAGCTATTTGTGTCTCTAAGGAGCCTCGGTTTCCAAGAACTCCAAGCATATTAAACCTTATTTTTATCACCTGAGAAATGAGGTAAGATTGAAAGAGATCGAGATCAGCTACATATCTACAAATTTGATGATTGCAGACCCTCTGACTAAGGGAGTTGTCCCTAATGTTTTTGTAAGACATGTAAGAGAGATGGGGATGAGAGAAAGTGTGGAAGAGAGAATGTAAGGCCTTCAAAGGCCAAGTGGGAGATGTTGGGTTTATGTGGCTTTTAAAGGCCTTATGAGTGTATATTGAAATACTTTTATTATAGTGAAACATAAACCCAGTAGGAGTGTGGTCCCTCGAGGATCATACTAAGCAAATGATGTTTGTTTATAGCGGATTGTGCTTATCGATCTAGACCAGATGGTTGGAAACCTAAGGTACCTGAGCATAAAGAATTAACCGAGGAGGGTTTTGGGTTAGCTCTTGATGAGGTCGGAGCTTATGCCTAGATGAGAGAGCCGAGGGACTGTGTGACCCTTATGTGTGATGGTAGGCCTACTGAGACGACGGTCAAAACCTCATCCATGTTCCATCACATGGTATGCATATCGATAAATCGTCCGGGAAAGCCAGATATCCACCTTTGGATGAAGCATATGCATGTGCGAGAGATACCCCTATGCACCATAGAGCTGTGGTTGCATCAGGTCATGGTGACTTTGACTCGTCTCTAGGGGAGGACCTGTAATCCACAGACAGGGATTGCGACTCCTTGATTCATTGACCTGACTTCGGTGACCCGCTAATGAACCCCTGCTTGGACTGTGGGTCATGAAAAACACTGGGTCGATTCGATAAAGCTAGTGTAGTCTGTAATCCATAGTTGGAGGTGAAGTACCCCATATTTACAGATTGAATTCCTAAAACTATATGGATCTTTTTCCCATCATATTAATTTATTAATCTTTCAATATTTTATTTTTAATTTTTTATTTCATAAAAATACAGTTATTGATTTTACAAAGTTATAAAAAATTTCAAATATATATTAATTCATTTTAATTTAATTTTAATACTTTTTATAAAATTTCATGGGGGCCCAAAGTGCATATGTGCCCACCATGTGGCATGTGGGTGGGGGCCCACATGTGCCACAAAAGGGTGCCATGCCCCACCCTCTTTGGATTCTCTAGTTTCCTTTATGTTCAACTTTTTAAGTTAAGGTAACTTTGATTTGTAGCATGTGGTCAAATCTTGGAAGGGAAATATTGACCATGGCTTTATTTGTTTTATAGCAAGTTTTTTTTAAAGAGATATGATCAATTTCATAAATAGTAAATATTAACCTCATCTTAATTATATTTGTTAGTATTTATTTACTTGATAATATTTGACATATCCTTATGGAATATGTGACATGGATCATGCACTTTTATGGAATGTATGATATTTATTTTATTTAAATATATTGATGGGAAAATGGTTTAAGGAAAGGGAGATAATAGTTCAAGTACTTTTCATAATGTTGATGGCCCATCTATGGAAATGATGACTCAGATCTCTCACCCCACAAGTCACATTGATCTACGGTCTAGATTCAATCTCATGAAAGAGGCAAACTATGGGAAAACCCTAAAAAACCTTAAACCTAAATATACACTATAAATAGGGGTGCTCTTTCCTAATCTCTACACACAGTCTCTCGTCTCTCTCACCTTTCTCTCTACTAGAGGGGCACGTCCCACTCTCTCTCCTCCATCTTTCTCTCTCTAATTTTCTCTCTCCAAATTTTAGGTAGTACTCTCTCTCCTCTCTAGACCTAAGTTAATTTTGGAGGTTAAAGTTTTAGTAGAGATTTTAAGGGGTAGTTACCAAGTTTGGCCGAAATCAGCTATCCCGGTTCGAGATTGAAGCTAGACTACAGATCCCGCGCCATTGGATGACTCGGTGTGGGGTGTAAAAAGCCCGGTTGAGGTAATCTCCGACATCTTTTCTTCTATTTGTTAGTTCTTTTATTTATTATTCTCAAGCATAGTATTAAGTTATACGAATGGCATCAAGTAGTTGAGATTTATTTGATGTGTTATTTATTTTTGGAATTTCTATTGTTTATAATAAGATCATCTGTGAGTGATCTTGTTGCCAAAATTACAAGGGATGATGATTATTATTAAAAAAATAAAATAAAATTATATTTCTCCTGTAAAAGATCACATAGGTCTTTCTTTCATTAATAAGAGAGCATTACATTTATCTACCCAAAAGAGAGAGAGCATTACCTTTTATTGTAGAAATGCTATGAACTCAAGCTTTTTGTACCTCTGTTTTACCAGTGTGATTCCCTCACCTGGTTTTGTACACTTTACCAACAAAAAGGTTGATGCTCGTTTTTCTATTTTTCCCTTTCTGTCCCCAAGGAAATATTCACAAATGCATCTTATTTTTCATCAGTTTGCTCTTTCTTTTTGTAGCGGCTCTTTTTTATTATGCACTGCTTTTATAGACTTCCACACAAGTTTGTCTATACCAATTTATTCATGCTTCATAAGATGTATCACACGGCTAAATATAAAATGTCTTCTTTCATATTTTATTGAATCACACATGGACTACTGACCAACATCTCTTTTTTGGTTCCAAGGATGTTAATTTGCATTGTTCACATTTTGTTCTCTTGCAAATAATCACATGCCGATTACTGACGAAATCTCTTTTTGGTGACAAGGACGTTAATTTGTATTGTTCACAATTTCTTCCCTTGCTAATTCATCATCTGAACTGACAGAGATATGCGGATACAACTTGGAACATTGTTGGCAGATATTGGGTTCATAAATCTACCTAATGTATGCCCCTGGCATATGTTTCTACTCACTGGTCCTGCACTTACGAGTTGGTCTTGTGTTATTCTAATGTTTTTTTATTTGTGGCTTTTAATTTTTATCTTGTGACTTTATTGGGGTTTATGATGCCTTTCGTGATGTCTATGTTAGTCATATCTGTCTTCTCGGTTTCTCCTTTTTTATGTTTAGTATGTTGGTCATATGTAGTATGATGAAACAGGTTGATGGAAAATCGAAGGACAAGCTTGACAGCTGGTTTGAGTTTGATGATATAAATCTCCCATTCAATATGTACTCCAAGCATTCTGCAATTATTCTGGTATGGTTGACACTTCCCCAATGGATCAAGTTTATTTACAAGGATAGATAAATTTTGTATGTGTATGTGCATTTATTTGTCTATGGTTCCTTCACATTAATATCTACTTTTGTGCATATTTGCATATTCTTGCATACATTCATGCACCTGCGCAAAAAACAGACAGACATACATGTTTCCCTTTGTGTAGAAGGCTCTTGCCCCATTTATTCATCCCCTCGCAGAGCTTCTAAACAAAAATTAAGACTCAGACAAGTCTTAAGAAAAATTTCGAATTTTTTCTGCAATCTAATAAACCAACCAAGTTGGCTCTCTGGACTATAAGATTGAAGTACAACTTTATTTAAAAATTACAGTGTTATTTATTTTGATAATTATTATGTCGCTATTTGAAAAATAAATCTTTCATTTTTTGTTTTCCCCATTATTTATTATTTATGTCCTGCTGTTCAAGTTTTTTGTTTTCATTCTGTACTGAACAATGAACATCTCTATACTTTTGGAAGATACATATATATACTTTTGGAACATCTATATATGCTTGTGTTTTCATTCTGTTCTTGAATGCAAGTAGCTGTAGAGAATATCTACTATGAGATGGTTCCCTATTGTATTGGAGCCTAAGTAATTTATGTTAGGGTGTGGTTTCTATAAGGTTGCAACCTTAAACAATCCAATTAAGGGGCACCTCCAATTTTATCATAACATGTAATTTTGCTAAAAAAATTCTTAAGATTATCTCAAAATCTATTTTCATATCTAGTTATAAAATTTTAAATTCCAAAAATGGTTAAAATCAAGTAGATCTATAAACATACGAAAATCTTGAAAATGGACGTTCTAGATAATGTATTGCAAGATGCACTATTTCTAGGACTCAAAATCTTTTTTTTTTTCATATTCATACATCTCGATGTCGATGTCGAGATGATGAATTAGAGTTTCTTTCAACATGAAAACAACCTTTTTCGATGGATTTTTGAGGTGCATCTGTAATTCTATATTTTAAGTTTGCAACATTATATTAACTTTTTCCTTTATGTTAATGTAGAGGCAATTTTACTACTACTTGATTTTGCCAATTAGTGGCATCAAAGTAAATAATCAATGATCTGCTGTTTCTCTGGAGCCATGTTGTCAAAACAACCGTCTTCAATTTTTTACAGTTCCTGCAGTCAATGTTATGTGCAGGTCTCTACCCAAATGTTGCTGCTACAAAAGAAGGGAGCAATTGGGCTCCTCAGAGTAGCAGCCAAACTCATTCAGCCACTTCTGCTATGCAGGAACCCCCACGCTGGTTTGATGGAAGAAGAGAAGTTTACATCCATCCATCTTCTATCAACAGTAGTGTGAAACAGTTCTGCTACCCTTTTTCGGTTTATCTTGAAAAGGTATTAGCTATTTTATCCTTTTAGATATGATGATGATGTTATTACATTAGGAAAGTATACAAAGAGACCATTTGCTTTAGTACTAGGAGGTCATTATCACTTTTGTATGTCAGATTTCAAATTGGGTGGTTGTAAGAGCATCATTGAGACTCAAAAGTCAACTCAAACTACGTTACACTCCCCAACCATCCAATCTGATATCTAATGACTAAGAGTAATTGTAACTTCCTTGTAACAAAGATGAATAATTTCGTAGTATACAATCCCAATACATTGTGGTATGTATTATTTCAATGGGAAATTTAATGCTTGGTAGCTTTCTTTGTCTTTTCATTTGTTATGGCATACAAGAAGGAAAACTACTTTCTTACACAAGTGGGAAAGAACAAAGAAAAAAATTCTCGTGGTTTCTAGTGATCCCCTCGTTATTTCTTGTTGCCACTTTGTGGTGCCTTTACAAGTATAGAAGGCCATAACCTTTTCCCTGCTGCATCTTTTTGGGTGGGGATTTATTGGTAACCTTAGAAGTTGCCTCTATGGAGATTGAAAGGCGACAACATCTCAGCTGAAACAGTAATACTGGGACGATCGGTACACCATGTGCTTGTATAAAGCTGGCCTCGAACATTTTAACTCGTTTCTTTTTAAGTGAACAATTTGATCATTGTTCCTCTTGCATTGTGGATATTTTTTAAGTGGAAAAAGTTTATATAAGTTGTCAACCTTATATTTCTTCATGCATCAGTAGATAGTAGATAGATTGAAGAGATTTGGATCATTGCTGTTGTATTTGATGAATTCTCTTTTAAAGGTCAAATAGATTTCTTGTTGGCAGATCCCATGGGAGCAATTGCCTCTGCATGTCTTCGTTCAGTGCGGTAAGGTAAGTTCACACAACTGAGTTAGTAGGTTTTGTTCTTGTGGTTTTCATTGCTGGTCGTTTGTTCGTGTTGTTCTCTCTCTCTCTAATTGACAATTGATTTGCCATTTTGTTTTACAAAAGTAGACTATCTACCCAAGGTAAGATTCCTCTTTTTCTTTTTAAATCCATAGTATTGACAGTATTCCTTCAAGAGATCTGTCCCTTTCACCGTCGATTATAGCATGAGATGTGCTTGCTTTATACTCCTGTTTCTTGCAGTGATCTGTTGAAGGGCAGGTAACAACAGAAGATGATGAGCATAGTGAAACTCTTTGTGGCAGCTGTGGTGGTAACTACAACGCAGATGAGTTCGGGATTGGTTGTGATGTATGTCAAAGGTGGTTCCATGGGAAATGTATGGAGATAACCCCTGCCAAGGCTGAGAATATAAAACAATACAAATGCCTTCTTGCAGTTCCAAAAAGGGAAGGCAGTAGTTGTCCTAATGGTTCGACAGTACCGCTAGAAAGAATTTCAAGCATCTTTTTTACTTTTTTTAATTTTTTTTTTGTAATATATGCTTGCACTGTATAAAGGTAATGGCAGATGGGTATGCTCCATGTATTACAAGGGTTCTCTTTTCCTTACTGTGACATTGCCTTTGTTCATTTCCATTGAAGTATTTACATCACCTGTTCTCTATCATGTTCATTGGCACCTAATGTGGAATCTCTCTCTTTCTAAATGGACTCCTCTCTCTCTCTCTGTATAAGTTTATGGCAGATGGGATTGCTCCATTTATTACAGGGGTTCTCTTTTCCTTACTGTGACAGATGGGCATGCTCCATGTTCATTGGCTTGGAAGCATAGAACAACATTAATTGTTGAATTGCTTCATTTCCATTGAAGTATTTATATCACCTGTTCTCATTCATGTTCATTTAATTAAATAAATAAATGAACAGATATCAAGTTTCAGGCTTCACCTGTTGCAAGTTAACACATTCTAGTATGCCAAGTGTGATCATAAACCAATGCGCAAAATCTAAGCACAAGGGAGACATCACAGGACACATATAACATGATGACAAGGAAGAATTATTCGAAATTATAAAAATACAAAGGATCAAAATAAGTCCTCCTTCCATCTATATTTTCCCTTAAAGCCACTTACCAAGGATAGACAGAAGCCCATAGAATAAGCTCTATTTGGAAACAAATTTCATTAGTCCCTATAGGGGGTAGCAGTTACTTAAGAATTCGGTAGTCACCTCAAACCAAAAACCTAGGGTTTGAAATGAAGAGTGCCATTGTCATTGGATACGGCTCTCTCTAAGAGTGCCATTAATGGACGCTGTAAGACTTCATAAGATTCATATGAGTGCATCAGCCAAAATTTGTTTTCAATTGAAAGGACATGCATTCCTCTGTAAATTCTTCATTTGGGATGGTCCTTAACTTTTCTTCTTCTTTTTTTAACATTTAACTGCAAAATGTAAAATTCATATTTGTATAGTAAGTCTTGGCGTCGATTGTGACTTTGTGTCATGCAGAGCCTAACTGCCCACGTATTTTGTTTCTTTCTATCATTAAATCAAAAAACTAGTTCAGTAGATCCTCTTATCATCATGTCAAAAGTCTAGTTTCACGTACCAATACGAAACAATAATATTTGCAGAGTCAATACAACGTAGTATGTGCTGAATTCTGCAGCAAATATATATAATGCACATTCTAGATAAGTTAGGGACAAAATTCATTGGATTCCAATGTTGTTTTTTGCGATGCCTTAAATTAACATTTTGCATGACAGCATCACATTCATCACACCCGCATAGTATACACTTATAGTACATCCTGTTCGGGTTATTTGAGCTTTGCCGATGCTTTCACAGCACAATCTATACGTGCACGTAGGGCATTGTCGAGGGTATCTATACTGCACGTAGGGAATTGTCGAGGTGTATATCCTTGAGTACTTGTAGAATGAGATGACATTGTTATCGCCTACAATAATCGCATCAAAACCACATTGTGAAGGACTCAATAAGTATGTACTTCAAACACATCATGACATATTGCAAATATGTAATTGAACAGAGTACATTGAAAATACAAAGATCATGACCAATTGTGAATGCAAAGCTAAATATGGAAATAGAAGCAAAAGAATTACACCAGTCAACAAGTAGAACCATGGAAATTTAAATACAGCAAAGAAAATCACCATAGGTCCTCATCATCACAGTCGAATCCTAATTTATAGAGCAGCTTCTGTAAGTAACATATATGCATATGTGCCAAAAAAAAATAATTATGGTTGTAAGGAGCAGGGGAAAATAACAGTGAAAATTTAACTCTGTATACAAAAGATTGTATTGATTTTCTTAACCACAACAGTTTCCATTAGAAGAGGTAGATCAAAATAATATATCCGACCACAATAACATACAAACATCATGCAAGAATCTAGCAAGGGAAAATGACATTCAAACCCTAACTCTGTATACAAAAGATTGTATCGATTTTCTTAACCACATCAATTTCCTTTAGAAAGAGGTAGATCAAAATAACATATCCAACCAAAACAACATACAAACAACATGCACGAATCCATAAGGGGAAAATATCATTCAAACGCTACCTCTGTATACAAAAGATTGTATTGGTTTTTCTTAACCACAACAGCTTCCATTAAAAGATGTAGAACAAAATAACATAAAACAAGTACAAAAGATTGTATCGGTTTTTCTGATATGATGCTCACTAGGAACTGGAAATTGGTAGCAATTCAACAATTAATGTTGTTCTATGCTCAATTCCATGTAGATGTAGTCAAGTTCTTACTTGCTAGATTGAAAACATTCAGCATAAACATCACGAAATAGTCCAATATTGTAAAACTACAGATAAATTTTAGAACCCACTCTTGGTTTTATGAATTGAATCTTGTAAACTCCTTTTTTGAATTAAATCTCCTAAACTACTTTTTAGAACAGAACCAGTTTCAGAAAACTTTCCTTGCTCCAAAACAATATCAAGTAGCTAGCAAATAAATTACAACATCTGGATAACACTTATCTCAGTATCAAAAAAAAAAATAACAACAGATCTGTATACAAAAAGAAAAGAAAAGAAAAAAAAAACATTCGATTTCATATTGAAACGAATATGGTTGTAGAAAACAGATCTGTATACAAAAAGTACAACATTCGATTTCGTATTCATAAAAACGACAAGAAAAGAAAAACAATCTGGTTGTAGAGAGAAGGGGAAAATCACATTGAAACCCTAGCTCTGTATATAAATATAAAGATCAATTCGATTTCATACAAATTTGTTCCCATCTCTTTAAATGAAATAAGGGGAAAAAAATAACAATCTGGTTGCAAAGAGAGAACGGGAAAATCACATTGAAACCCTAGCTCTGTATACAAAAACAATAGGATTTCATACGAATTTGTTCCCATCTCTTTACACGAAATACTGGAAAAAAAACAACAAGAAAAGATAAACAATCTGGTTGTCGAAAGAAAAGGGGAAAATCACATTGAAACCCTAGCTCTGTATACATTTCTCTATCAATTCGATTTTCAGTTTCTATAAAAAAAACCCTAACCAGAATAGTTCGCATAGCATAAAACAAGCTGAAGGAATTACCCATGGCATTGATAGAGAAATCTACAATGAAGTAACAATGAGTAGAAGGAAAATACCTTGAAAAATGAGGGCAAATCGAAACTCAATGGGCTGCTCGAAGTTGCTCTACGCTGATGGGAGCCCTCAGAGAGATCTCGCTGAGAGAGAGAGAGAGAGAGAGGGGAAACAGAAGGTAGAGAGAGAGGTTCGACCAGCTGAGAGAGAGAGAGAAAGAGAGAGGGAAAAATGGAGGCAGAGAGAGAAAGAGAGAGGGAAAAATGCAGGCAGAGAGAGAGAGGGGAAACAGGTTCGATCGCAGAGAGAGAGAGGTTCCTACCTGCGTGAGAGGAGAGCCCTGCGACTGACATTCCTTCTGTTTGCTCTCCATCACCATTCATTTAGATGGAAAAAACTAACGTTGGGCGCTCCTGTATCCATGCGCGAATGGGCACACAAGCATTTTGAGCAATGATCCAATGCAACGGTTCTATCGTAGATAATCCTGTTTATTGTATTTGTATGGCTCGAAATTTTACGCACATACTATTTTCATCTTCTCAATAATTGATCCTCAAAGGAACAAAGTTAAAAAATTAGTCCTTTTCAAAAATAAATCTAGACCATTCATTTTATGAATTTCAAGATCTTGACCTTTATAAACTTAAAATCATTTTTTTTCTTTTTTAACATTATTCATCTAATGATAATAAAGCCATCTAAAAAAACTGGAAATGAAAAAATCCTTCTAAGATCTAGCTCTAAGCATCTCACCAAAATGAACGGCCTATATTCATTGGGCTAAAAAATACTTTCAAAGTTGTGTTTTCAATTTTTTCTTTTCTTTGTGATTATTCATTAAAAAGAAAAGAGTGTATATTTCAAAATTTGTATCAAAGGCCATAAGATGGTTTTATAAGGTTGTTGCATCATATTATTATATAACGGTTGAATGAAATAGTTATAATGAATAGTATGTATAAGTGAAATGGGAGTCGTCAGATCTTCATCATACAGTTCAGAATGCATATCACTATTTTAATTTTAATTTTAATTTTTTATATAAATCTGATTAATATGAAATTTTGGATGTATATACCTAACACTGTTGCGCAGCACAGTGGTTTAAAAAGCGGATCGGTGACCCGAATCGGGCATCTCAAAAACCCATCCGGATCGGTAAATCGGCGATCCGGATCGGGAATCGACTAAATCGGTAGGATTAAACCTTAAAAAAAATCTGAAAAAATTATTAAAATTTATTATAAATGTTATTTTTTAGGAATTCAATAAGAAATGAGGGTACTTCATTAAGAATTTTCATTTCTTTGTATGAATATGGGAATATTGATATGTTCTTTCCCCGCATGAACTACTATTTACCATTTAATTTACATCACACAAAAGGATAAACATGGAATTATCATGGATTAAGTATATCATCATACATGGACTACAATAAAGCATACAATTTGTAACATACAATCTAAAAATAAAATGACAGACGACGTCGTTCTTCATCTTGGTCACGCTGGTGCCATTGATTGAATTCACGTGACAATTCAGTGACTCGTTCTAAAAACGAATCTTCCAAATTAGTGGGCACCTGACTATACCCAAATCCCTGAGTGTTAGTGTTTTGTTGTGGTCCTAATCCAAAATCCCGAAGCTTGTCCTTCCTTCATGTTCACTTACACTATCGTGCTCATCCATACCATCTTGTTGTTGGGACTTGATATGTAAATAATTTGGCTGCTCATCACCTTCTTCAAGATCTTCCTCACCGATAGCCTCAAGGAACACTCTCTTGTGCAACACTGGCTCATCTTCTTCTTGTTCTGCTGTGTCTGTGACAAATATTATGTCTAAGTCTATTGACCCATAGTCTTCAAGCTTCCTTCTTATGTGTCGCTCTCGGAGGTTTAAGTTGTAATGAATGTAGACTAGTTTATGAAGCTTCTCCGAAGCGAGTCGATTCCTCCTAGAAGTGTGCAACCATTAGAACATACTCCAGTTTCACTCACAGCCAGTAGCAAACATGTCTGGGAGAGCACCTTGATTGCTATCCTCTTTAGGTGAGGTGCATCTCTACCATATATCTCCCACCATTCAGCTGGATTAAAATGCAAAAAGCATTGTAAGGTCAAGAACAATTCACAATATTAAATATATGAATGAATAAAATATTAGTTAGGGGATAACCTGGATCCATCTTAGTTCGAGAATTCCTGGCAAGTCTAGTTCCGAAGGATCCTATAGCTTGACACCAACCTCGCTTCCTGTAGAGTCTCCTTCCCAATTTTGATCTCACCGATCTCCTCTAACATAAGATCGATGTTGTGTGCAGCACACGGCGTCCATACTAGATGCTTTAACTTATCCATCAACTTGCTGCCCGCAGAAACACATGTAGGTGCATTGTCCGTAATAAACTAGACTACATGTTTATCTCCCACCTCCTCCACTATCTGATCATATAGTCATACGTAGAAGTTTGCATCCTTCTTCGTCTCTGATACATCTTTGCTAGACAAAAAAGTTGTACCTTTTGGGGAATAGGCCAAGAAGTTTACAAACTCCCTTTTGCTAACTTTATTCAACCAACCATCACTCATGAGAGTAATGCCTATTCTTGACCAACTCTATTTATATTCTTCAATCCACTTTCTAACTTCCTCCACCTTTTCATTCAATATTGGCCCACTGAGCTCATATGCCGTCGGGGGTTTTACCTCGGGCCCGGCTCTCTGGATTGCATTGATCATATGTGGAAAATATGGGCTATTGGTTGCATCAAAGGGGATCCCTTTATCGTAAAACCATTTACCAACATATATGCCCAACATGTTTCTCGTACGTTTCACCATGCTTTGAGGGTCATTTGTTCTGACTTAGGCTTTAAGAGAAATGGGTCTATACGACTATGACCTGCAATACTAGCACTCCTAGATAAGCTAAAAACAATTTCTTCAGAGTTTGATTCCTCTTGATACATATTGCTACCAACTTCTCCATACATATTTGAGTTGGGCTCGCCATATGTGCTTGAGCTGGGCCCGCCATGCTTGTCTGAGCTAGGCCCACCATGCATGCCCATGTTATAACCACCAGGCATTCAAAACCCGCATCCCTCTGGTATGTTTCCTGTAAACTCATTCTTGTGGCCATCTCCAAGTCATTATTATATTGTTCTTGTAGATCATTCCCGCTTGATGACCGATGTAAACTATCTATCTCCTCATCCATCCTCTGCTTTACAATATTTTTACCTTCGATAGCCTTGAGAAATGCCGCTATCTACTTTCTTACATTATTAGGGATACTATTGCACGTAGAAACATCTCCTTTAACCCCTGTCAAGTGTTGCTTGAGCCTATGTACCCCACTACTTGTCACTCTTTGGCAGTAATTATAAATAATTTTGTCGTTTTTGTTGAGATTAAGTCTGACCCCATGTTGCCATGCAGAGTCTTCCGCAGATCTTGCCATGGTTCAACTTTAATATATAAAAGGTTAAAAATTAACCTGACTGTTCAACATGAAAAATAATCACCATGTGTAGTGATCATATGTAGGGGTAGTTCATGAAGTTATGTTTGTTGTTAATGCAAAATACTTCTATTGACAATAATATTTTAGTTCCTACTGGGAAAAATAATTTATTTATGCAACATTATAAATAAAAATAGCCTATATCAGCCACTACATATAGAACAAAAAATTTACATTGATATAGTATCAATAAAAAATATATTTACAATGGTATAGTAATTCACAATGCCAATACATATGGACTTGTCACAAATCTTCACTTCGACAAACATGAATTAGTTCATACTGAGAAAAAAAAAATATTTATGCAACATTATAGATAAAAAAAAGTCTGTCTCATAGTTAGAATCAAGAAAAAAATTATATTAATATAGACATCCATAATGCCACTACACGTATATTTGACACAAAAAACATTTACAATGATATAGTCATTCACAATGCCACAAATAAAATTTACAATGATATAGTGGGCACAATCCCAACTCGATTGAAATAATCACAAATAGTCGTACATGCCAATTACAAATATGCAAGATAATATAATAAAAAATGCAAGCTCCAAACATGGCTACAACTCAATTATCAAGAACATACATTTTTTGCATTAAAAATTTAATAATAAAATTGAAAAATGCAAGATAATATAATTATCATACGTGCCACGATTTTTTTACAATGATATTCGCTTTAATTCCTCATGATAATACAGTTTAACAACATGATTTTTTTGCATTAAAATTTAAAAAAATTAAAAATACATTTTTAATGCAAAACTGCATTAAATGTATAATACAGTTTAACAGCATGTATTTGTTAATGTATTTTTTTACATTAACAACAAATTAAAAAATACAGTTTTGCATTAAAAATATAATAACATGTATTTTTTTGCATAAATAATCTATCAACATGCAATTTTTTGAACTAAAAATTTAACAATAAAAATTAAAAATATTATTTAATTCCTCATGATAATCAAAACCTGGTCACAATTTTCACAATTTTTCAAAAAATCACGATTTTTCAAAAAAATTGATCATGAATTAAAAAAAAAAAAACGGCAGTTCTTCATAGACCCACCTAACATCAGTCATTCCAACTCAAAAATTCGCCTCAAATCAAATAAATTACATCAAATTCAATACATGTTTTGATAAACAACACTATAAGGAATCAGAACCCTATAATATTAACACATTATTATTAAAAAATTAAATAAAATTTATTGAATTGAGGAAAAAAAAAAAAACTGCAGTTCTTCACAGACATTAGTCATTCAATCTTAAAAATCAAGCTCAAATTGAATAAATCAAATCAAATTGAATAAATCAAATCAAATTGAATAGATGTGATGGTAAACAAGACTATAAGGATTCAAAACCCTATAAATTTAACACATTCTTTGCAAAATATGGATTAAAATTGATATAATGGTGGAAAAAAAAAAAAAACAGCAGTCCATTTTTTCTTCACAGACATCACTCTTTTTTTCTCAAAAATCAAGCTCGAATTGAATAAATAAAATCAAATTGAATACATGTGATGATAAACAACACGATAACAAATCAAAACCCTATAAATTTAACACATGATTTGTAAAATATTGAGTGAATTTGATAAAATGGCGGAAAAAAAAAAAAAAACACAGTTCTTACCTTTTTTTCGTGCACCCGTGCCTTCAAATTCAAAACTGATATGTATTCCTCCAAAAGAATCACAAATTATGAACAAAAACCTCTGAATAACACTCTTACAATCAATCACCCTAAAATTTTACAAAAAATGATGCCCTTTTTCACTTGAATTCAGTGAAATGGCGGAAACTCTAAAACTCACTCTTCAATCCAAATTTTTTCGATCAAAATTGGTGATTTTTACTACCTTTTATTGACTGAAATGGCTGAAAAATTTGAATTAAAGCCTGCAAGATTCGATTATAAGGCTGAAAAAGATGAAAAATGATAAGAAAATGACAAAAAAAGATGAAATCCATGAAGAACATTGTGCAGCCCGTGTTCTTGGGTGAGACTCGACGATTCACTATTAGGAATCGCCCGGTTCTCTCTAGACACGGGCGATTCCCGATTTTGTGGTGGAACCGGCATGGGGACTGCCGATTCTCTAGTCGAACCGAGCGAGTCTGGTTCGCCTCGCTGTTTTTTCAAACCCTAGCTCAGCATGTAAAAATATAAAAAATTTGTTTTCAATAATTTAAAATGACCAAACTACCCTTGTCATTTTTCAGAGGTATTTCGATCATTTTTTATTTTGAGAAATATTTTTTTTATATTTTTTATTTGTGCGCCCTATTTTTTAGCAGACATTTCTAAAATTTCATTATGATCTGATTTATAGAAATATAATTAGAATAGTGATGTACATTCTGAACCGCATGATAAAGATCTGACGGCTCTCATTCCACCTACAGTACTATTTATTATAGATGGGCAACTATTGTTAGGTTTTTCCATATATATATATATATATATATATATATATATATATAAATAAAAATAGTAATATAGGTTGCCAGCTATAATGACTAGTAATATAGGTGAAATGAGAGCTGTCAGATCTGCATCATCCGATTCAGAATGTATATAACTATTTTAATTTTATTTATTTTCTATAAATCAAATCATAATGAAATTTTAGACATGTGTACTAAAAAATAGGGCGCACAAATAAAAAATATAAAAAAATATTTCTCAAAATATAAAATAACTAAAATATCCCTAAAAAATTACGGGGGTAGCTTGATCATTTTAAATTATTGAAAATAATTTTTTTATATTTTTATATGGTGCGCAATAGTGTTAGGTATATACGCCAAAATTTCATATTAATCAGATTTATATGAAAAACATTAAAATTCAAATAGTGATGTGCATTTTGAATCGCATGATGTAGATCTAACTGCTCTCATTCTACCCATATACTATTCATTATAGCTGGGCAGCTGCTGTATGGTTTACCTAGATATATATATATATATATATACATTACCACCTCTTCCACCTGAAGAGCCACTCCCTTACGCATTTCAACTTTTTCATCTCAATATGAATATGAATACTAATACATCTCACATATTTCAGCAGATAATTCTCCTAACGTATATTTAGAATAATTTATTATACCACCATTTTTATTTTTAAGACGTTCTTTTACCTTCTCAGCGAATAAATAAGGTAATCCAGCTATGAATTTTTCTTTCCAGTATTCAAGCTGGCTATCTTCTCTTAGTAACAAACTGGAAAAGAATACATCTTTATATGGAGATGATAATAAAACATTAACGGAACAATTAATATCAAAATTATCTACACTTGATATTACAAATAAAGCCAAAGAAAAGGTTCGTGAACATGAAACCTTAATGCTTCAAGAAGAAGTTGATGAATCTATGGATGATACAATTGAAAATAGAGAACAAGCATTTAATCAGTCTATGACATCTAGTCCACATATAGATGAAATCCAAAGAATTGCATATTCCAAAAATTGGAAACCTGCAACAGCCTTACCATATCATAGAAGACCAACACCTGTTGATATCGAAGAAGCTTTCATATCCAATACTTCTTCATATTCGGGAAGAACTTTAGTAAACTGGAATATAGATGGAATATCTGAACATCAAATCTTAGATACCATGAGGCATATGACTATGTATGCATCTGCATGCAAAATGGTAGGAACCCATAATCAAGAAATAGCAAAAGCCATAATCTGTGGTTTTACATGATAGTTACGTGGATGGTGGGATATCCATCTCCCAGAATCTATTAAAAAACAAATATTAAATAATACAAGACAATGGACTGTCAAGAATGAACAAAACCAAGATGTCCTTTATACAAAAAGTGATGCAATCAATACACTAATTTATACTATTACTCTCCATTTTATAGGAAATACAGCTGTCTTAGCATCTAGATCCGAAGATCTTTTATCTAACTTAAGATGTCCGACTCTATCCCACTACAAATGGTATAAAGATGTACTCTTTTCCCATTTATTATTAATAGAAGATAGCCAGCTTGAATACGAGAAAGAAAAATTCATAGCTGGATTACCTTATTTATTGGTTGAGAAGGTAAAAGAACGTCTTATAAATAAAAATGGTGGTATAATAAATTATTCTAAATATACGTTAGGAGAATTATCTGCTGAAATATGTGCTGAAGGACTAGCATTATGCACATATATGAAACTAAAGAAACAACTTGATAACAAAAAAATGATCAGTAAAAAAGAATTAGGAGATTTTTGTGAACAATTTGGTTACCATATAGAAAAAGATAAAATTCATAAAGGGATTACCGGATTGGACCGTTTCTTCTAATGTCGCGGGTATTGTAGAAGGTTTAGCAAATATTCCAAAGAGTTGTTCTAATTCAGCAAGAGTAGCATGGGGATAAGCTTGTTTCATTTGCTTAATATAAAAAGAGAAAGTATGTAGGTCAATAGTATTGGGTGCAGTATTATGAGCAGAAGTATTATATATCTCAGAGGATGGAGGAAATGAACGTGGGTCCGTACTAAATATATCCCACCATTTGATTTTAATAGTTTTCCAAAGACGGGGAATATATGTATAATTATTAGAATTATTTTCGAAAATAGCATACTCCCATTTGCAGATCTAGGGTATTTGATATATAGACATGAAATAAAGATGGTAGTCTATCAAATCTGTACATGTATTATGTTCAGAGAATTTATTTTGGAAGGCTTGAAAAGTGTCTGGTAGTATTTGAGTAGAAGATCCTCAAATAAGAAACCAATGGCGAAACCAGTTAGGAAATCTTTCAAGTATAGGCATTTTGAACTATATATACCAGAAAAGAGTATTATTAGGATTCTGATATAAAAAGACTTTATGTCAGGCTTCAATATATTCAGCATACCGAAAATATTTATATTGGTATTCAGTATTTAATAATTTTTTCCCTTGAGTAGGGTTGTTACCCCAATCCTCATAGGTAAGTAATTTTTTGATCTGTAGCTTAGAGTAAGCATACATATTTGTATTTCCTTGAAAAAAGTGAACAATAGAGACTGATCCTGTTTCCATCAAAACTGATTCATACCATTCACGGGTTTTGATACCATTGATCGGGTTTAAATGGTTTTGAAGATAAAGGGGAGCTAATTTACGTGGGTCAATATGAATGTGTTTGTCATCTATGGTATTATCAGCTAGGAAAGCATTATCTATGTAAACAGATTTGGACACTGAGGAGGTTTGCTTATTTGGGTTTTGGGCTAGAGACAAAGCAGGACTTGGTGTATTATGTTTTGGACTTTGAATAAAATATTCTGAGACATTGGTGGATCTTAGTGGAGACATTGGTTGTATTTGTAAAAAGGGTTGGCTAAAGAAAGTTGGCCCGAGAGTTGAAGTTAGAGACGCTAAGACACCCAGTCTAAAAGACCGTTAAGGCCAGAAGAGACGCTGAGGTCAAAACAGACATAAGAGGTAGTCAAGGAGGACTGTCCAGATAACACTCATCTGCAACCTAATAATGAAAAATTTTATTAGAAATCTTACTGATAAAGCTGTTGGACAAACTAGTAATACTCTAAGGATTAAGAATAAAGAAGAAATAATTATAAATGATATTGAAAACCAAATACAAAATTGGAACATACCAAAAGTACCTATATTTAATATATATAGAAAAGAAACATTCAATTTAAAAATAGGTTATGCTATAAAAACTGTAGAACAGGCCTTGTCTGTTACTAGTAACCAGGAAGACTTTCAACTTTTATCAAATAAAATATTACAAGAACATAAAAATAAAAATTATAAATATCTACGTATTGGGTTAATACAAATAGCAATTAAACCATTAACAAGATTAGGACTTAACAATTCTGTTCTTGTATGCCTAAGAGATACAAGACACAATAGGTTTTTTTATTCATTACTTGGAATAGTGGAATCCAGTCTTTGTAGTGGACCAATATATTTTAATTGTTTCCCTAATTATTCTGTATCTTTAACAGATCCTAATATATTAAATGTTTTATCCTTAAATCTTAAAACACAAGGATTTGATATGATGCAAGGATCCCAAAATATTGCAATAGTTTATCGTATTTATTATAAAGTTGACAACCCTATGTCCTAATGTTCTTCAAGTAGATACAAGAGGTCAAACTATACTATTCCAAACTAATATAGAAAAATCCAACACTATAGTTTCAAAAACAATATCTTGGTCTGATATACGATTACCAAAATCATGGTTAATACACAATGACAACCAACCATCACAAATTCCAGTTCAAAACATTCCTGACAGGATTGTTGAACATATTAATGGGAACATCGAAATACAATTTCCAAATCATATAAGTCGTTCTTATCAGGATGATTCAGTAGTATCATCAATATATGATAATCCAAGAAATGAACCTTTGAAATTAGAACCATCCAGAAAATTTGTCACAACATATGACAGACCACAAAGACCCGCATCTAGAAACAGCCAACATCCTGAACCACAACTTCAAGGGCTATTGAGAACATTTGAAATTATAATCATTCCAAAATATAAACCTGCCCAGAATGAGCATGATAAATTAGAATTTCAAATATTAACCCTTACAGAAGAAAGAAAACTAGATAAAAGTTATATTACCAATGACTATTTATCAGAGAAAAATGCAAGTATACGTAAATGGTATCTTAATACGTTCAAACCTAGATTAGTAGAATTATTCCATAAAAAGTTTAATAAATTTATTTAAAAGGAGAAAACAAAAATATGTTTCTTTGATTGGTTAAAAAATATATATAACGATAAAAATATTGAAATACCTGACTTTGAAGTCAATACTCTTGAATCTCAATCCACAAAATTCAATACTATTAGTAGCAAAGAAATCACTTGTATACATCCTCCAGAACAAAATCTAACCATTAAAGGAGTTAGTAAACAACTTTCTGAAAAAGATACAGAGGAATCAAGTACTTCTACCCAAATAGTTGTATATGAAACAACAGCAACCCCATATAAATTAACTACTTCAGATGTCACAAGATTTGACTTACTTCCTCATATAAATGAACAAAATAATTATACGAATCTTTACCTACAAACAATAGGCAAACAAACAGTACGAATTGAAAATCTTTTATCTCCAGCTCCATCCATTCCTGTACCAAAACAATTACTATTTAAACCTCCTCCTGAGCTAAACAAAGAAAAATTTCTTATCGGAGATGATAAAAAAACATTAATGGATCAATTAATATCAAAATTATCTAAACTTGATATTATAAATAAAGCCAAAGAAAAGGTTCCTGAACATGAAACCTCAATGCTTCAAGAAGAAGTTGATTAATCTATGGATGATACAATTGAAAATAGAGAATAAGCATTTAATCAATCTATGACATCTAGCCCACATATAGATGAAATCCAAAGAATTGCATATTCCAAACATTGGAAACCTGCAATAGCCTTACCATATCATAGAAGACCAACACTTGTTGATATCCAATTTGAAGAAGCTTTCATATCCAATACTTCTTCCTATTCGGGAAGAACTTTAGTAAACTGGAATATAGATGGAATATCTGAACATCAAATCTTAGATACCATGAGACATATGACTATGTATGCATCTGCATGCAAAATGGTAGGAACCCATGATCAAGAAATAACAAAAGCCATAATTTGTGGTTTTATAGGATAGTTACGTGGATGGTGGGATTTCCATTTCCCAGAATCTATTAAAAAACAAATATTAAATAATACAAGATAATGGATTGCTAAAAATGAATAAAACCAAGATGTCCTTTATATAGAAAGTGATGCAGTCAATACGCTAATTTATACTATTACTCTCCATTTTATAGGAAATACTGTTGTCTTAGCATCTAGATCCGAAGATCTTTTATCTAATTTAAGATGTCCGACTCTATCCCATTACAAATGGTATAAAGATGTATTCTTTTCCCGTTTGTTATTACAAGAAGATAGCCAGCTTGAACACTGGAAAGAAAAATTCATAGCTGGATTACCTTATTTATTGGTTGAGAAGGTAAAAGAACGTCTTAAAATGGTATAATAAATTATTCTAAATATATGTTAGGAGAATTATCTGCTAAAATATGTGCTGAAGGATTAACATTATGCACAGATATGAAACTAAAGAAACAACTTGATAAACAAAAAATGACCGGTAGAAAAGAATTAGGAGATTTTTGTGAACAATTTGGTGACCATATAGAAAAAGATAAAATTCATAAATCTCATAAAAAAATGCATAGATCTAACCAAAAAGAAAAATATCATTCTAAGAAATACAAACATAGAGAAAAAAGAGATAAATTTATCAAAAGATTCGCTTCCAAATATTCTGTCTTTAAGAAAAAGGGCAAAAGAAAATTACCCGTCTGTTATAAATGTGGTAAAATTGGCCATTATAAAAGCCAATATAAAAACAAAAAGAAAATCGAAACTCTTATATTAGATGAATCTTTAAGAAATAATCTATTTGACCTAGTACAAATATATAATTCCTCTACTAGTTCTGATACGGATTCTCAATCCAGTAGCGATATGTCATTACTAGGAAAAATACAAGATGAAAATCTTATTTGGTCAGATACATCAGATGAATCTGATAATGATCTATGCAAACAACGCTTTGGCAAAACTCCAACTTGTTCTGGTAAAATTCTAACTTATAGTCTTCATACCCTGACAAAAGAAGATAATTTTATTTTAGATCTGAGAGAAAAAATATCTGATCCCGATGACAAAAGACAGGTTATCACACAATTTATTAATTTAACTAAAGAAAAGCCTAAACTAGTTACGTTGATCAAACCTCTAGATGAATATAATTTCTCTATTATAATGAAAAAAATCAGTCAACATGAAGCTATTCATAAAGAACCCACTATTGCTGAACTCAAAACAGAAGTGAATAATATTAAAATTGAAGTATTCCAATTAAAAAATTAGATACAAATTCTACAATTACAAAATAACGTTTCAAATGTAGCATTTGAAAATGATGATATTGAATTTGATAATTTAGTCCATTCTTATAATCCTAAAAATAAACTTGAATCTTCAGGAGTCAAAATCAAGGAAGACGAAACTACATCCTTAAATTTACTTAATAAAGTAATTACTCAAAAATGGTTTGTATTAGTCAAAATTGTAGTCAATAATGAGTATGACTTCCAATCTTTAGTCTTAATAGACTCTGGAGCAGATTTAAACTGTTTAAATGAAGGATTAGTACCTACTAAATATTTTAATAAAACAACCCAAATTTTAAACACTGCTGATGGAAGTAGATTATATATTAAATATAAATTATCAAATACTATGATCTGCAATAATGGGCATTGTTTTCCAACCTCTTTTATCATGGTTAAAGGATTAAGTCAAGCTGTTATCCTTGGTGTACCCTTTCTAACTTTACTTTATCCCATGACAATTACTCATACAGGAATAAAAACACAAATACACGGTACTACAATCCAATTTGAATTCTTAGATAAACCTAAAATCAAAGAAATCAATACTGTCAAAACAATTATTAAACAAAAGGAACATTTTTTATGTTCTTTACAGACAGAAATCAAACATAAAATAATATGTGAAAAATTACGAATATCTGAATTAATACAGAAAAAAATCTCTTAAAACATTAATTGAAAAGGAAATATGTAACGATTTACCTAATGCATTCTAGAATAGGAAACAACATATTATTAATTTACCCTATGAGCCTGATTTTGATAAAAAGAAAATACCCACAAAAGCTTAACCAATTCAAATGAACAGTGAATTACTACAAACATGCAAAGCTGAAATAGACGACTTAATCCAGAAACAAGTAATAAGACCTAGTCAATCCCCTTGGAGTTGCTCAGTGTCTTATGTAAATAAGAATGCTGAAAAAGAAAGAGGAGTTCCTCTACTAGTTATAAATTATAAACCTCTTAATAAAATTTTACAATGGATTAGTTATCCAATTTCTAATAAAAAAGATTTATTAGACAGACTTGTCAATGCAATTATCTTTTCTAAATTTTATATAAAATCAGGTTTTTGGCAAATACAAATTAAAGAAGAAGATAAATATAAAACAACATTTAATATACCATTTAGCCAATTTGAATGGAATGTCATGCCTTTGGTCTAAAAAATACTCCATCTGAATTTCAAAAAATAATGAATGATGTATTCAATCCTTATCATAAATTTATGATAGTCTACATTGATGATGTCTTAATATTCTTTGATTCTATTGATCAACATTTTAAACATCTTAACACTTTTATCAATACAGTAAAACATGCTGGGTTAGTAGTTTCTGCTAAAAAAATTAATTTATTTCAAACAAAAATAAGATTTTTAGGGCATAATATTAACCAAGGCACTATCATTCCCCTTGATCGATCTATTCTATTCGCTGACAAATTCCCTGATAAAATCCTAGATAAAATCGAACTTCAACGATTTCTAGGATATTTAAACTATATTAGTGATTTTTATAAAGATCTTGCTCTGGATGCTAAACCTTTATATGATAGACTCAAAAAGAATCCTCCACCTTGGACGGATCTTCACTTGGGTTAGTAGTTTCTGCTAAAAAAATTAATTTATTTCAAACAAAAATAATATTTTTAGGACATAATATTAACCAAGGCACTATCATTCCCCTTGATCGATCTATTCTATTCGCTGACAAATTCCCTGATAAAATCCTAGATAAAACCGAACTTCAAGGATTTCTAGGATGTTTAAACTATATTAGTGATTTTTATAGAGATCTTGTTCTGGATGCTAAAACCTTATATGATACACTAAAAAAGAATCCTCCACCTTGAACGGATCTTCATACTAAGGCAGTTCAACAACTCAAACTAAAAGCAAAAGAATTACCTTGTTTAACTTTACCTAATCCTACTACGTTCAAAATAATTGAATGCGATGCCTCTAAACTCGATTTAGGAGGAATATTAAAACAACAAATTGATTCTAAAGAACAACTTATTCGCTTCACTTCTAAAGCTTGGAATTCTACTCAAAAGAATTATTCCACTGTCAAAAAAGAATTATTAGCTATTATATATTGTGTAACTAAATTTCAAAGTGATATTCTTAATCAACATTTTTTAATATGCACTGATTGCAAAGCTGCAAAAGATATTCTGCAAAAGGATGTTCATAATCTTGTTTCTAAACAAATTTTTGCTCCCTGGCAAGCCATCTTATCTGCTTTTGACTTTTCTATTGAACATATTCACAGTACCTCTAACTCCTTACCAGATTTTTTTACCCGTGAATTTTTACAGGGCGGGCCGTACATTACCACCTCTTCCACCTGAAGAGCCACTCCCTTACGGATTACAACTTTTTCATCTCAATATGAATATGAATACTAATACATCTCACAAATCAAAACAAAAAACCCTAATGGACTTAGTTCCTTTTAATTCATCTGAGCCTCCTATGCTCAGCCAACCCTTTTTACAAATACAACCAATGTCTCCACTAAGATTCACCAATGTCCCAGAATATTTTATTCAAAGTCCAAAACATAATACACCAAGTCCTGCTTTGTCTCCAGCCCAAAACCCAAATAAGCAAATCTCCTCAGTGTCCAAATCTGTTTACATAGATAATGCTTTCCTTGCTGATATTACCATATATGACAAATACATTCATATTGACCCATATAAATTAGCTCCCCTTTATCTTCAAAACCATTTAAACCCGATCAAAGGTATCAAAACCCGTGAATGGTATGAATCAGTTTTGATGGAAACATGATCAGTCTCTATTGTTCACTTTTTTCAAGGAAATACAAATCTGTATGCTTACTCTAAGCTACAGATCAAAAAATTACTTACCTATGAGGATTGGGGTAACAACACTACTCAAGGAAAAAAATTATTAAATACTGAATACCAATATAAATATTTTCGATATGCTGAATATATTGAAACCTGACATACAGGCTTTTTATACCAGAATCCTAATAATACTCATTCCTGGTATATACAGTTCAAAATGCCTATACTTGAAAGATTTCCTAGCTGGTTTCGCCATTGGTTCTTTATTTGGGGATCTTCTACCCAAATACTACCAGACACTTTTCAAGCCTTCCAAAATAAATTCTCTGAACATAATACATGTACAGATTTGATAGAGTACCATCTTTATTTCATGTCTATATATCAAATACCCTGGATCTGCAAATGGGAGTATGCTATTTTCGAAAATAATTCTCATAATTATACATATATTCCCCGTCTTGAGAAATCTATTAAAATCAAATAGTGGGATATATTTAGTACGGACCCACGTTCGTTTCCTCTCAAAAGGATTCCTCCATCCTCTGAGATATATAATACTTCTGCTCATAATATTGCACCCAATACTGTTGACCTACATACTTTCTCTTCTTATATTAAGCAAAAGAAACAAGCCTATCCTCATGCTACTCTTGCTGAATTAAAACAACAACTCTTTGGAATATTTGCTGAACCTTCTACAGTACCGACGACATCAGAAGAAACGGTCCAATCCGGTAATCCCTTACTGGAGGATTTCAGTCAAAAATCCGACTCTTAGGCCCAGGCCCATCAAATCCAAGAAACATATTCTCCTTATCCATAAGCAGACCTGATATGACCCTTTGAATAGTAAAAAGATTCTCCTTATCCATATAGTAGACCTGATATGACCCTTTGAATAGTAAAAAGCAGATTCCTTCACTTGATAACACTCCTACACAGTATAAAGCATGCTGAAGTGACTCCAAGCACAGTAATTAGATTCCTTTTTCTGGTGTGACTAAGTATTAGTCAAATCACTTCCTTCTTTGACGAACACCAAAGCATCCACGTGTCCTCATAAATAGTATCATAGTTGTCGTATAAATAGTACCATAGTTGTCGTTTTACAAAAAGCAAGAATCTTCCATGACCGCTACGGTTCTGATGCTATTTTATTGACACATGGCACCCCATTCTACCAAGCCTTCATCACCGACATTCCTCAGCCACAAACACAGTCCTCCTTATCTACAAGGCATCTTCCATCATATCACCATCCTCTCAGAGGCGCATCTTCGTCCACCTGGCAACCATCGACATTCGTCTCCGTCTATAAAACCCCATCTCCGCGAACATTGAAAGGCAGAGCAGGGAAACCTCACAGCTACATCAGAAGTCCTTCTTCATTCCTCTCTTATTTTCCTCTGCTATTCTCTCTTTCTTTTCTACTACAGTAGATTAGCTTTCTCACAGTCCTGTATACACCGTCTACTACAAAGTCGGTAACTTTTATTCTTACTTTTCTTCATGTGTGATTGTAATTTCTCTTTTCTCCCTTCTTACTGTCCATCAGAATGGAAGTTGTTTAATAGCTACTGTATATGTCAGCAGTAAGTTTCATGTAAACATTACTATTCCATTGTGTTGATGTTTGTATTGATGTTATAATTATGAAATGCAGTTGAAATTAGTTTTCAGTATTAAAATTAGAAATTAAACTCATACCTCTTGGATTATCTTAGAAGTTTCTTTTATTTCTACTGTCTTCATAATATTTTTATTCTTCTATTATATCGCAATTTTACGACAATTAATTGACTATAATTATGCTTTATTCATGTTTTTAAGATAATAATAATAAGATTTAATTAGGGTAGATCTTGGCGCGTTTATGGTATCAGAGCCAACTCTGTTCACACCTGTTCACTATCGTCGTAGAGAATCACTAGTTTCAAAAACAACTTCATCATAAGAAATCTAAGAAAATTATCCATTAAAGAAAGTTGGCCCGAGAGTTGAGTTTAGAGACGCTCAGATACCTAGTCTAAAAGACCGTTTAGGCCAGTAGAGCCGCTGAGGTTGAAACGGACATAAGAGGTAGTCAAGGAGGACTGTCCAGATAACACTGATTTGCAACTTACTAATGGAAAATTTTATTAGAAATCTTACTGATAAAGCTGTTGGACATACTAATAATACTCTAAGGATTAAGAATAAAAAAGAAATAATTATAAGTGATATTGAAAACCAAATACAAAATTGGAACATACCAAAAGTACCTATATCTAATATATATAGAAAAGGAACATTCAAATTAAAAATAGGTTATGCTATAAAACCTGTAGAACAGACCTTGTCTGTTGTTAGTAACTAGGAAGACTTTCAACTTTTATCGAATAAAATATTGCAAGAACATAAAAATAAAAATTATAAATATCTACATATTGGGTTAATACAAATAACAATTAAACCATTAACAAGATTAGGACTTAACAATTCTGTTCTTGTATGTCGAAGAGATACAAGACACAATAGGTTTTTTGATTCATTACTTGGAATGGTGGAATCCAGTCTTTGTAGTGGACCAATATATTTTAATTGTTTCCCTAATTATTCTGTGTTTTTAACAGATCCTAATATATTAAATGTTTTATCCTTAATAAATTAATAATATGTTGTTTTTTATTCCAGAATGCATTAGGTAAATCGTTACATATTTCCTTTTCAATTAATGTTTTAAGGAATTGTATTTTCTGTATTAATTTAGAATTTTGTAATTTTTCACATATTATTTTATGTTTGATTTCTGTCTGTAAAGAACATAAAAAATGTTCCTTTTGTTTAATAATTGTTTTGACAGTATTGATTTCTTTGATTTTAGGTTTATCTAAGAACTCAAATTGGATGGTAGTACCGTGTATTTGTGTTTCTATTCCTGTATGAGTAATTGTCATGGGATAAAATAAAGTTAGAAAGGGTACACCAAGGATAACAGCTTGACTTAATCCTTTAACCATGATAAAAGGGGTTGGAAAACAATGCCCATTATTACAGATCATAGTATTTGATAATTTATATTTAATATATAATCTACTTCCATCAGCAGTGTTTAAAATTTGGGTTGTTTTATCAAAATATTTAGTAGGTACTAATCCTTCATTTAGACAGTTTAAATCTACTCCAGAGTCTATTAAGCCTAAAGATTGGAAGTCATACTCATTATTGACTACAATTTTAACTAATACAAACCATTTTTGAGTAATTACTTTATTAAGTAAATTTAAGGATGTAGTATCGTCGTCCTTGATTTTGACTCCTGAAGATTTAGGTTTATTTCTAAGATTATAAGTATGGACTAAATTATTAAATTCAAGATCATCATTTTAAATTGCTGCATCCGAAAGGTTATTTTGTAATTCTAGAATTTGTATCCTATTTTTTAATTGGGATACTTCAATTTTATTTTGAGTAGGATTCCAAGCTTTAGAAGTAAAGCGAATAAGTTATTCTTGAGAATCAATTTGTTCTTTTAATATTCCTCCAAAACCGAGTTCAGAGGCATCGCATTCAATTATTTTGAACGCAGTAGGATTAGGTAAAGTTAAACAAGGTAATTCTTTAGCTTTTAGTTTGAGTTGTTGAACTGCCTTAGTATGAAGATCCGTCCAAGGTGGAGGATTATTTTTGAGTCTATCATATAAAAGTTTAGCATCAAGAGCAAGATCTTTATAAAAATCACTAGAATACTAATACATCTCACAAATCAAAACAAAAAACCCCAATGGACTTAGTTCCTTTTAATTCATCTGAGTCTCCTATGCTCAGCCAACCCTTTTTACAAATACAACCAATGTCTCCACTAAGATCCACCAATGTCCCAGAATATTTTATATAAAGTCCAAAACATAATACACCAAGTCCTGCTTTGTCTCTAGCCCAAAACCCAAATAAGCAAACCTCCTCAGTGTCCAAATCTTTTTACATAGATAATGCTTTCCTAGCTGATATTACCATAGATGACAAACACATTCATATTGACCTACATAAATTAGCTCCCCTTTATCTTCCGAAACTAAAGAAACAACTTGATGAACAAAAAATGACTAGTAGAAAAGAATTATGAGATTTTTGTGAACAATTTGGTTACCATATAGAAAAGATAAATGTCATAAAAAAATGCATAGATCTAACCAAAAAGAAAAAGATCATTCTAAGAAATACAAACATAGAGAAAAAAGAGATAAATTTATCAAAAGATTCGCTCCCAAATATTCTGCCTTTAAGAAAAAGGCAAAAGAAAATTACCCGTCAGTTATAAATTTGGAAAAATTGGCCATTATAAAAGCCAATGTAAAAATCAAAAGAAAATCGAAACTCTTATATTAGATGAATCGTTAAGAAATAATCTATTTGACCTAGTACAAATATATAATTCCTCTACTAGTTCTGATACGGATTCTCAATCCAGTAGCAATATATCATTACTAGGAAATATACAAGATGAAAATCTTATTTGGTCAGACACATCAAATGAATCTGATAATGATCTATGCAAACAATGCTCTGGCAAAACTCCAACTTGTTCTGGTAAAATTCCAACTTTACCTTGACAAAAGAAGATAACTTTATTGTAGATCTGATAGAAAAAATATCTGATCCCGATGACAAAAGACAGGTTATCACACAATTTATTAATTTAACTAAAAAAAAACCTAAACCAGTTATGTTGATCAAACCTCCAGATGAATATAACTTCTCTACTATAATGAAAAAAATCAGTCAACATGAAGCTATTAATAAAGAACCCACTATTGTTGAACTCAAAGCAGAAGTGAATAATATTAAAATTGAAGTATCCCAATTAAAAAATAGGATACAAATTCTAGAATTACAAAATAACGTTTCAGATGCAGCAATTGAAAATGATGATATTGAATTTGATAATTTAGTCCATACTTATAATCTTAGAAATAAACCTGAATCTTCAGGAGTCAAAATCAAGGAAGACGATACTACATCCTTAAATTTACTTATACGTAAATGGTATCTAAATACATTCGAACCTAAATTAGTAGAAATATTCCATAAAAATTTTAATAAATTTATTGAAAAGGAGAAAACAATAATATGTTTCTTTGATTGGTTAAGAAATATATGTAGCGATAAAAATATTGAAATACCTGACTTTGAAGTCAATACTCTTGATTCTCAATTAACAAAATTCAATACTACTAGTGGCAAAGAAATCACTTGTATCCATCCTCCAGAACAAAGTCTAACAATTAAAGGAGTTAGTAAACAACTCTCCGAAAAAGATACAGAGGAATCAAGTACTTCTACCCAAATAATTGTATATGAAACAACAGCAACCCCATATAAATTAACTACTTCAGATGTCACAAGATTTGACTTACTTCCTCATATAATTGAACAAAATAATTCTTAATAAAAAAGATTTATTAGACAGACTTGTCAATGCAGTCATCTTTTCTAAATTTGATATGAAATCAGGTTTTTGGCAAATACAAATTAAAGAAGAAGATAAATATAAAACAACATTTAATGTACCATTTGGCCAATTTGAATGGAATGTCATGCCTTTTTGTCTAAAAAATGCTCCATCTGAATTTCAAAAAATAATGAATGATGTTTTCAATCCTTATCATAAATTTATGATAGTCTACATTGATGATGTCTTACTATTCTCTTGAGTAGAATTTCAAGCTTTAAAAGTAAAGCGAATAAGTTATTCTTGAGAATCAATTTGTTGTTTTAATATTCCTCCTAAACCGAGTTCAGAGGCATCACATTCAATTATTTTTAACGCAGTAGGATTAGGTAAAGTTCAACAAGGTAATTCTTTTGCTTTTAGTATGAGTTGTTGAACTGCCTTAGTATGAAGATCCGTCCAAGGTGGAGGTTTCTTTTTGAGTCTATCATATAAAGGTTTAGCATCAAGAGCAAGATTTTTATAAAAATCACTAATATAGTTTAAACATCCTAGAAATCGTTGAAGTTCGGTTTTATCTAGGATTTTATCAGGAAATTTGTCAGCGAATAGAATAGATCGATCAATGGGAATGATAGTGCCTTGGTTAATATTATGTCCTAAAAATCTTATTTTTGTTAAGAAAAAATTAATTTTTTTTAGTAGAAACTACTAATCCAGCATGTTTACTGCATTGATAAAAGTGTTAAGATGTTTAAAATATTGATCAATAGAATCAGAGAATATTAAGACATCATCAATGTAGACTATCATAAATTTATGATAAGGATTGAATACATCATTCATTATTTTTTGAAATTCAGATGGAGCATTTTTTAAACCAAAAGGCATGACATTCCATTCAAATTGGCCAAATGGTACATTAAATGCTGTTTTATATTTATCTTCTTCTTTAATTTGTATTTGCCAAAAACCTTATTTCATATCAAATTTTAAAAAGATGACTGCATTGACAAGTCTGTCTAATAAATCTTTTTTATTAGAAATTGGATATCTAATCTATTGTAAAACTTTATTAAGAGGTTTATAATTTATAACTAGTCAAGGAACTCCTCTTTCTTTTTCAGCATTCTTATTTGCATAAAACGCTGAGCAACTCCAAGGGGATTGACTAAGTCTTATTAGTTGTTTCTGGATTAAGTCGTCTATTTCAGCTTTGCATGTTTGTAGTAATTCACTGTTCATTTGAATTGGTCTAGCCTTTGCGGGTATTTTCTTTTCATCAAAATTATTCCAGAATGCATTAGGTAAATCGTTACATATTTCCTTTTCAATTAATGTTTTAAGGGATTGTATTTTCTGTATTAATTCAGAATTTTGTAATTTTTCACATATTATTTTATGTTTGATTTATGTCTGTAAAGAACATAAAAAATGTTCCTTTTGTTTAATAATTGTTTTGACAGTATTGATTTATTTGATTTTAGGTTTATCTAAAAATTAAAATTGGATTGTAGTACTGTGTATTTGTGTTTCTATTTTGTATGAGTAATTGTCATGGGATAAAGTAAAGTTAGAAAGGGTGCACCAAGGATAACCGCTTGACTTAATCCTTTAACCTTGATAAAAGGGGATGGAAAACAATGCCCATTATTGCAGATCATAGTATTTGATAATTTATATTTAATATATAATCTATTTCCATCAGCAGTGTTTAAAATTTGGGTTGTTTTATCAAAATATTTTAGTAGGTACTAATCCTTCATTTAGACAGTTTAAATCTGCTCCAGAGTCTATCAAGGCTAAAGATTGGAAGTCATACTCATTATTGACTACAATTTTGACTAATACAAACCATTTTTTAGTAATTACTTTATTAAGTAAATTTAAGGATGTAGTATCGTCTTCCTTGATTTTAACTCCTGAAGGTTTAGGTTTATTTATAAGATTATAAGTATGGACTAAATTATCAAATTCAATATCCTCATTTTCAATTGCTGCATCTGAAAGGTTATTTTGTAATTCTAGAATTTGTATCCTATTTTTTAATTGGGATACTTCAATTTTAATATTATTCACTTCTGTTTTGAGTTCAGCAATAGTGTGTTTTTTATGAATAACTTCATGTTGACTGATTGTTTTCATTATAGTAGAGAAATTATATTCATCTGGAGGTTTGATCAACGTAACTGGTTTAGGTTTTCTTTTGTTAAATTAATAAATTATGTGATAACCTGTCTTTTGTCATCGGGATTAGATATTTTTTCTTTCAGATCTACAGTAAAATTATCTTCTTTTGTCATGGTGTGAAGACTATAAGTTGGACAGATTTTTTGGATGGTTCTAATTTCAAAGGTTCATTTATTGGATTATCATATATTGATGATACTACTGAATCATCCTGATAAGAACGACTTATATGATTTGGAAATTGTATTTCGATGTTCCCATTAATATGTTCAACAATCCTGTCAGGAATGTTTTGAACTGGAATTTGTGATGGTTGGTTGTCTTTGTGTATTAACCATGATTCTGGTAATCGTATATCAGACCAAGATATTGTTTTTGGAACTATAGTGTTGGATTTTTCTATATTAGTTTGGAATAGTATAGTTTGACCTCTTGTAACCACTTGAAGAACATTAGAACATAGGGTTGTCATAACTTTATAATAAATACGATAAACTATTGCAATATTTTGGGATCCTTGCATCATATCAAATCCTTGTGTTTTAAGATTTAAGGATAAAACATTTAATATATTAGGATCTGTTAAAGATACAGAATAATTAGGGAAACAATTAAAATATATTGGTCCACTACAAAGACTGGATTCCACCATTCCAAGAACAGAATTGTTAAGTCCTAATCTTGTATCTCTTAGGCATACAAGAACAGAATTGTTAAGTCCTAATCTTGTTAATGGTTTAATTGCTATTTGTATTAACCCAATATGTAGATATTTATAATTTTTATTTTTATGTTCTTGTAATATTTTATTTGATAAAAGTAGAAAATCTTCCTGGTTACTAGTAACAAACAAGGTCTGTTCTACAGTTTTTATAGCTTAATCTATTTTTAAATTGAATGTTCATTTTCTATAGATATTAGATATAGGTACTTTTGGTATGTTCCAATTTTGTATTTGGTTTTCAATATCATTTATATTATTTCTTCTTTATTCTTAACCCTTAGAGTATTATTAGTTTGTCTAACAGCTTTATCAGTAAGATTTCTAATAAAATTTTCCATTATTAGGTTGCGGATGAGTGTTATCTGGACAGTCCTCATTGACTACCTCTTATGTCTGTTTCGACCTCAGCGGCTCTCCTGGCCTTAACGGTTTTTTAAACTGAGTGTCTGAGCGTCTCTAGCCTCAACTCTCGGGCCAACTTTCTTTAATGGATAATTTTCTTAGATTTCCTATGATGAAGTTGTTTTTGAAACTAGTGATTCTCTACGACGATAATGAACAGGTGTGAACAGGGTTGGCTCTGATACCATAAACGCGCCAAGATCTACCCTAATTAAATCTTATTATTATCATCTTAAAAACACGAATACAGCATAATTATAGTTAATTAGTTGTCGTAAAATTCCTATATAATAGAAGAATAAAAATATTATGAAGATAGCAGAAATAAAAAAAACATCTAAGATAATCCAACAGATTTGGACACTGAGGAGGTTTGCTTATTTGGGTTTTGGGCTGGAGACAAAGCAGGACTTGGTGTATTATGTTTTGGACTTTAAATAAAATATTCTGGGACATTGGTGGATCTTAGTGGAGACATTGGTTGTATTTGTAAAAAGGGTTGGCTGAGCATAGGAGACTCAGATGAATTAAAAGGAACTAAGTCCATTGGGGTTTTTTGTTTTGATTTGTGAGATGTATTAGTATTCTAGTGATTTTTATAAAGATCTTGCTCTTGATGCTAAACTTTTATATAATAGACTCAAAAATAATCCTCCACCTCGGACGGATCTTCATACTAAGGCAGTTCAACAACTCAAACTAAAAGCTAAAGAATTACCTTGTTTAACTTTATCTAATCCTACTGCGTTCAAACTAATTGAATGCGATGCCTCTGAACGCGGTTTTGGAGGAATATTAAAAGAACAAATTGATTCTCAAGAATAACTTATTCGCTTTACTTCTAAAGCTTGGAATCCTACTCAAAATAAAATTGAAGTATCCCAATTAAAAAATAGGATACAAATTCTAGAATTACAAAATAACCTTTCGGATGCAGCAATTTAAAATGATGATCTTGAATTTGATAATTTAGTCCATACTTATAATCTTAGAAATAAACCTAAATCTTCAGGAGTCAAAATCAAGGACGACGATACTACATCCTTAAATTTACTTAATAAAGTAATTACTCAAAAATGGTTTGTATTAGTTAAAATTGTAGTCAATAATGAGTATGACTTCCAATCTTTAGGCTTAATAGACTCTGGAGCAGATTTAAACTGTCTTAATGAAGGATTAGTACCTACTAAATATTTTGATAAAACAACCCAAATTTTAAACACTGCTGATAGAAGTAGATTATATATTAAATATAAATTATCAAATACTCTGATTTGCAATAATGGGCATTATTTTCCAACCCCTTTTATCATGGTTAAAGGATTGAGTCAAGCTGTTATCCTTGGTGTACCCTTTCTAACTTTACTTTATCCCATGACAATTACTCATACAGGAATAGAAACACAAATACACGGTACTACCATCCAATTTGAATTCTTAGATAAAATTAAAATCAAAGAAATCAATACTGTCAAAACAATTATTAAACAAAAGGAACATTTTTTATGTTCTTTACAGACAGAAATCAAACATAAAATAATATGTGAAAAATTACAAAATTCTAAATTAATACAGAAAATACAATTCCTTAAAACATTAATTGAAAAGGAAATATGTAACGATTTACCTAATGCATTCTGGAATAAAAAACAACATAATATTAGTTTATTAAGGATAAAACATTTAATATATTAGGATCTGTTAAAGACACAGAATAATTAGGGAAACAATTAAAATATATTGGTCCACTACAAAGACTGGATTCCACCATTCCAAGTAATGAATCAGAAAACCTATTGTGTCTTGTATCTCTTCGACATACAAGAACAGAATTGTTAAGTTCTAATCTTGTTAATGGTTTAATTGTTATTTGTATTAACCCAATATGTAGATATTTATAATTTTTATTTTTATGTTCTTGCAATATTTTATTTGATAAAAGTTGAAAGTCTTCCTGGTTACTAGTAACAGACGAGGTCTGTTCTACAGGTTTTATAGCATAACCTATTTTTAATTTGAATGTTCCTTTTCTATATATATTAGATATAGGTACTTTTGGTATGTTCCAATTTTGTATTTGGTTTTCAATATCATTTATAATTATTTCTTCTTTATTCTTAATCCTTAGAGTATTATTAGTTTGTCCAACAGCTTTATATTTAAGATTTCTAATAAAATTTTCCATTATTAAGTTGCAAATCAGTGTTATCTGGACAATCCTTCTTGACTACCTCTTATGTCCGTTTCGACCTCAGCGGCTTTCCTGGCCTAAACGGTCTTTTAGACTAGGTATCTGAGCGTCTCTAAACTCAACTCTCGGGCCAACTTTCTTTAATGGATAATTTTCTTAGATTTCCTATGATGAAATTGTTTTTGAAACTAGTGATTCTCTACGACGATAGTGAACATGTGTGAACAGGGTTGGCTCTGATACCATAAACGCGCCAAGATCTACCCTAATTAAATCTTATTATTATTATCTTAAAAACATGAATAAAGCATAATTATAGTAAATTAATTGTCGTAAAATTTCGATATAATAGAAGAATAAAAATATTATGAAGATAGTAGAAATAAAAGAAACATCTAAGATAATTCAAGAGGTATGAGTTGAATTTCTAATTTTAATACTGAAAACTAATTTCAACTGCATTTCATAATTATAACATCAATACAAACATCAACACAATGGAATAGTAATGTTTACATGAAACTTACTGCTGACATATACAGTAGCTATTAAACAACTTCCATTCTGATGGACAGTAAGAAGGGAGAAAAGAGAAATTACAATCACACATGAAGAAAAGTAAGAATAAAAGTTACCGACTTTGTAGTAGACGGTGTATACAGGACTGTGAGAAAGCTAATCTACTGTAGTAGAAAAGAAAGAGAGAATAACAGAGGAAAATAAGAGTGGAATGAAGAAGGACTTCTGATGTAGCTGTGAGGTTTCCCTGCTTTGCCTTTCAATGTTCGCGGAGATGGGGTTTTATAGACGGAGCCGAATGTCGATGGCTGCCAGGTGGAAGAAGATGGCGCCTCTGAGAGGATGGTGCTATGATGGAAGATGCCCTGTAGATAAGGATGACTGTGTTTGTGGCTGAGGAATGTCGGCGATGAAGGCTTGGTAGAATGGGGTGCCATGTGTCAATACAACAGCATCGAAACAGTAGCGGTCGGGTAAGATTCTTGCTTCTATTAAAACGACAACTATGGTACTATTTATTGAGGACACATGGATGCTTTGGTGTTCGTCGAAGAAGGAAGTGATTCGACTAATATTTAGTCACATCAGAAAAAGGAATCTAATTACTATGCTTGGAGTCACTTCAGCGTGCTCTATACTGTGTAGGAGTCTTATCAAGTGAGGGAATCTGCTTTTTACTATTCAAAGGGTCATATCAGGTCTGCTTTATGGATAAAGAGAATCTTTTTACTATTCAAAGGGTCATATCTGGTCTACTTTAAGGATAAGTAGAATATTTTTCTTGGATTTGATGGGCCTGGGCCTAAGAGTCGGGTTTTTGACTGAAATCCTTCAGTAAGGGATTACCGGATTGGACCGTTTCTTCTGATGTCGTCGGTACTGTAGAAGGTTCAGCAAATATTCCAAAGAGTTGTTGTTCTAATTCAGCAAGAGTAGCATGAGGATAGGCTTGTTTCATTTGCTTAATATAAGAAGAGAAAGTATGTAGGTCAACAGTATTGAGTGCAGTATTATGAGCAGAAGTATTATATATCTCAGAGGATGGAGGAATCCTTTTGAGAGGAAACGAACGTGGGTCCGTACTAAATATATCCCACCATTTGATTTTAATAGTTTTCCCAAGACGGGGAATATATGTATAATTATTAGAATTATTTTCGGAAATAGCATACTCCCATTTGTAGATCCAGGGTATTTGATATATAGACATGAAATAAAAATGGTAGTCTATCAAATCTGTACATGTATTATGTTCAGAGAATTTATTTTGGAAGGCTTGAAAAGTGTCTGGTAGTATTTGGGTAGAAGATCCCCAAATAAGGAACCAATGACGAAACCAGCTAGGAAATCTTTCAAGTATAGGCATTTTGAACTGTATATACCAGGAATGAGTATTATTATGATTCTGGTATAAAAAGACTTTATGTCAGGCTTCAATATATTCAACATACCGAAAATATTTATATTGGTATTCAGTATTTAATAATTTTTTTCCTTGAGTAGTGTTGTTACCCCAATCCTCATAGGTAAGTAATTTTTTGATCTGTAGCTTAGAATAAGCATACAGATTTGTATTTCCTTGAAAAAAGTGAACAATAGAAACTGATCATGTTTCCATCAAAACTGATTCATACCATTCACGGGTTTTGATACTATTGATCGGGTTTAAATGGTTTTGAAGATAAAGGGGAGCTAATTTATGTGGGTCAATGTGAATGTGTTTGTTATCTATGGTAATATCAGCTAGGAAAGCATTATCTATGTAAACAAATTTGGACACTGAGGAGGTTTGCTTATTTGGGTTTTGGGCTGGAGACAAAGCAGGACTTGGTGTATTATGTTTTGGACTTTGAATAACATATTCTTGGACATTGGTGGATCTTAGTGGACACATTGGTTGTATTTTTAAAAAGGGTTGGCTGAGCATAAGAGGCTCAGAGAATTAAAAGGAACTAAGTCCATTGGGGTTTTTTGTTTTGATTTGTGAGATGTATTAGTATTCATATTCATATTGAGATGAAAAAGTTGTAATCCGTAAGGGAGTGGCTCTTCAGGTGGAAGAGGTGGTAATGTACGGCCCCCCTGCAAAAATTCACGGGTAAGAAAATCAGGCAAAGAGTTAGAGGTACCATGAAGATGTTCAATAAAAAAGTCAAAAGCAGGTAAGATGGCTTGCCAGCGGGCAAAAATTTGTTTAGAAACAAGATTATGAGCATCTTTTTGCATAATATCTTTGGCAGCTTTGCAATCAGTCCGTATTAAAAAGTGTTGGTTAAGAATATCGCTTTGAAATTTAGTTACACAATGTATAATAGCTAATAATTCTTTTTTGACAGTGGAATAATTCTTTTGAGTAGAATTCCAAGCTTTAGAAGCAAAGCGAATAAGTTGTTGTTGAGAATCAATTTGTTGTTTTAATATTCCTCCTAAACCGAGTTCAGAGGCATCGCATTCAATTATTTTGAACGCAGTAGGATTAGGTAAATTTAAACAAGGTAATTCTTTAGCTTTTAGTTTGAGTTGTTGAACTGCCTTAGTATGAAGATCCGTCCAAGGTGGAGGATTAATCTTGTTTTTAAACAAATTTTTGCCCGCTGGCAAGCCATCTTATCTGCTTTTGACTGTTCTATTGAACATCTTCACGGTACCTCTAACTCTTTGCCTGATTTTCTTACCCATGAATTTTTGCAGAGGGGGCGTACATTACTACCTCTTCCACCTGAAGAGCCACTCCCTTACGGATTACAACTTCTTCTTGAAGCATTAATGTTTCATGTTCAAGAACCTTTTCTTTAGCTTTATTTGTAATATCAAGTTTAGATATTATTTCATCAAAATCAAGCTCATAGGGTAAACTAATAATATGTTGTTTCCTATTCCATAATGCATTAGGTAAATCGTTACATATTTCCTTTTCAATTAATGTTTTAAGGGATTGTCTTTTCTTTATTAATTCAGAATTTTACAATTTTTCACATATTATTTTATGTTTGATTTCTGTCTGTAAAGAACATAAAAAATGTTCCTTTTGTTTAATAATTGTTTTGAAAGCATTGATTTTTTTTATTTTAGGTTTATCTAAGAGTTCAAATTGGATTGTAGTACCGTGTATTTGTGTTTCTATTCCTGTATGAGTAAATTTAGTTACACAATGTATATGTCAATAGTAAGTTTCATGTAAACATATCTATTCCATTGTATTGATGTTTGTATTGATGTTATATATATATATATATATATGTATGGAAAAGTCTTTCCAACGCCTATAGGCGAAAATGAATAGTGATATCACTTACCCTCATCACCGTCTAAATTTCATCGTGCGGTCACGATTGTTTGATAATGTTTTATTTTTCATTTTTTTTACAAATCGGAATGACTTGAAATTTGGAGGGTATGTACATCTTACTGAGGCGCATCTAATAAAAATATAAAAAAAATTATCCGTAAAAAATAAATTGACCAAAATACCTCCGAAATGTTTTGGGGTATTATGGTCAATTGTTTTCTTGTAACATATGTTTTTTATAATTTTCAAAGATTCCCCTATTTTTTATGAATACACGCTTCAAATTTCAGGTCATTCCGATTTGTATAAAAAAAATGAAAAATGAAACACTACTGGATAATCATTACTGCGTGATGAACTTTGGACGGTGATGAGAATAGACAAAATCACTGTTCATTTTCGCCTATAGACGTTGTGTATAGTGTTTTTTTCTCTCTCTCTCTCTCTATATATATATATATATATATATATATATATATATATATATATATATATATATATATATATATATATATATATATATATATATATATATATATATATATATATATATATATATAGGGGTAGGCGGTAGGTTAAGGCTCATGTAAGTTAGATGTTAACTACATTATATTACTTTCTGTTTTAATTACATTAATTTATTCCCTTTAAGACCTCGAAATATAGAAAAACACGCAGGTTCACCTACTCTTCTAAGCAGAAGGTTTCAAGGGAAAATTTGAAGTGATTTGTGTCCTAAAATCATGCGAAGGCTTTGAATGAGTTTTCCCCAAATAAAAAAAAAAATTCTTTATAGTTAACGTTAATAATAATAATAATAATAATTATAATAATAAATAATAATAAATAATAATAAATAATAATAAATAATAATAAATAATAGTAATAATAAGTCATTACCACGATCCCAAGACGGGAGAGATTCGATGCTTCTATCAACTTCCTATGCGTCTCTACCTACTCTTTAATAAACAAATTGAAGCATAAATGACCAAAATATCCCTATTTCCGTATGAACAACATTCCCTATCCAAGACTAATAAAACAAATTGAAGCATAAATGACCAAAATATCCCTATTTCCTTATGAACAACAGTCCCGATCCAAGACGCCTAGCAAAAAAAATAAAAAAAATAAAATAAAGAAAGAAATGTTGTAATGCAATATCCATGACTATGTGATTTATGACCACGGAAAGATGATGGGGACATTGCACATAATTTGAATTTTACAGTTTGACATTTTAATCAAAATACCCCGAAAAGTTACAGGGGTATTTTGATTGATTTTTTTTTTTGTGAATACTTTTTTAATATTTTTATTAGGTGCATCTTTGATGAGAAAAGTTTATGGTCCAAATTTTAAGTAAATTGAATTTATAAAAAACATTAAAATTCAAATATGAAATTCAATCAGGTGTATTAGATTGGCCCGGATTCAATCTAAACGATTAAGTGTATACTATTATATCAGCTAGTATGTTAACATGATATTTTTCCATATATATATATATATATATATATATATATATATATATATATATATATATATATATATATATAACGTTACAATGTAGAATCGTAGAAAAATATATCAAAGATATTGTTTTAATGTAGACAAAACACTCGAGTTGATCATCTCGACATTGAAATGTATGAACATGAAAAAAAACGTTTTTGAGTCCTGGAAATAATGCATCTTGCGACAATTGTCTAGACCGTCCATTTTCAAGATTTTCATGTATTTATAGATCTACTTGATTTTAACTATTTTTGGAATTTAAACTATTTTAATTAGGTATGAAAATAGATTTTAAGATAATACTAAGAATTTTTTACAACAAAATTACAAGTTATGATAAAATTTTAAGATGCACCTTAATTGGATTGTTTAATGTTGCAACATTATAGAAACCACACCATATATATATATATATATATATATATATATATATATATATATTCTGTAACTGACTTTTGACATTATTGATTTCCTTTAATTTTGGTTTATGAATACAGTCAAAGTGTATTGGTACATTTTGATAATTTGAAGATATTCCTGTTTGATTTATTGATAAAGGATATAGAAGTGTAAGAAATGGGACTCCAAGTATAACTGCTTGACTCAGTCGTTTGACCATAATAAATGGTGTATTAATACATTGGTGGTTATTGCAGACAGAAGCATTAGATAATTTATAATTGATAAAGAGTCTACTACCATCTGCAGTATTTAAGATTTGCGTTGTTTTGTCAAAATATTTTGAAGGTACTAATCCTTCATTGATACAATTAAGGTCAGCCCCTGAGTCAATTAAGGCAGAGGTTTGGAAGCTATAATCTTTTGCAACAATTATAGTAACTTGAACAAACCATTTTTGAATCATAATTTTATTTATTAAATTGACAGAGGGAATTGTTACCAGATGACGTTTGGCTTCTGAAGTTTCTGGTATTTCTCCTGGTAGATCAGGATCATATGTTATAAGCTGATCAAATTCTAATTCTTCTGTATCTGACTCTGGTTGAGATAGATTTTGTAATTCTAAAATCTTAATTTTATTTTTTAATTGGTATACTTCTTTTTTGACTTCTTTGATTTCTTGTTTTAAGTCTAAAATAGAAGGTTCTTATGGTGAGAAGTATGTTGTTCACTTAATCTTTTCATAATAGAAGCAAAATTGTATTCATCAGGTGTTTTACTAATTGGCCGTGTTTTTGCTTTTGTTTTAGTTAATGTAATAAATTTAGTGATTACAGATCTTTTTTCTTCGGGATCTGTAATTTTCTCAATAATATCTAATATTAGACTATCTTCTTGAGTGAGCATATGAAGATTATGTGTAGGTATAGGGCAATGACAATTAGTGTCTTTCATTGGATTGGATGATTCTGTGTCTGTCGAAGAGTCTAAAGAATCAGATGATTCTGTCCATATTTTATTAGATAGAGTAGCCAATGCTTGTATCTTTTCCAAATTTGATATGAAATCTGGATATTGGCAAATACAAATTCAAGAACAAGATAAATATAAAACAACATTTAATGTACCATTTGGAGAATATGAATGGAATGTAATGCCATTTGGCTTAAAAAATGCTCCATCAGAATTTCAGAAAATAATGAATGATGTCTTTAATGCTTATTATCAATTTATGATAGTATATATTGATGATGTCTTGATCTTTTTTGAATCTATAGATCAACATATCAAACATATTAATACTTTTATTCATGCAATCCAGAATGCTGGATTAGTCGTATCGGCAAAAAAGATAACTTTATTTAAAACCAATATTAGGTTTCTAGGACATATTATTCATCATCGCACCATTATTTCAATAGATCGATCCATACAATTTGCTGATAAATTCCCTGATCAAATACTCGATAAAAAAGAACTTCAAAGGTTCTTAGGATGTTTAAATTACGTAAGTGATTTCTATCCTAATCTTGCCATAGATGCTAAACATTTACATGATAGATTAAAAAAGCATCCTTTACCATGGACGAATATTCATACTAAAGCAGTTCAACTAATTAAACAAAAGGTAAAAACCCTTGTTTGCCTTTCTCTTCCTCATCCTACTGCTTTCAAGATAATCGAATGTGATGCCTCCAAAATAGGCTTGGGTGGTATTCTCAAGCAACACATTGATAATCAGGAACAACTACTCAGGTATACCTCTAAAGCCTGGAACCCAACCCAGAAAAACTATTCTATGGTCAAGAAAGAATTACTTGCCATTGTCCATTGTGTTACAAAATTTCAGAGTGATATTCTCAATCAACAATTTCTCATAAGAACTGATTGCAAAGCAGCTAAAGATATTTTGCAAAAAGATGTTCAAAACCTTGTTGCTAAACAACTATTTGCCCGCTGGCAGGCTATCCTGTCCGCTTTTGATTTTACTACTGAACATCTTCCCGGGTCTTCCAATTCTCTTCCTGATTTTCTTACCCGTGAATTTTTGCAGGGGGCAACACTGACGCGCCCAGATCTACAGTGATTTTGAACCAACTATTCTATAACAAGTAAGCAAATAGCATACCATTGTATTTGATTAATTCTTGTAATATTTGGATATAATTAAGGCAGAATAAAATTATTATAATAAAAGGAATAATTGAAATGTCAATAACAAACCACGATGTGTTGTGTGTGATCACCTATTTTAATACTGAAGACATGTTTAAACTGCATTAAATCATAAGATCTTATATATATGTATCACAGATTACAAACAAGCTATAATCAAACCAACTGAAACATAATCAAACTGACATAATTAAACTGACTGAAACAAACTGTAACAAAACTTACTGTTTACAGATACAATAACTGGAGAATAACTTCCAGTTGTGAGGACAATATGATGGGAGTGTATAGAAATTACAGTCACACATTAGAAAACTAAGATAGGAAACTGAAATAATAAGATAGGAGAGAACCTGGTTTTGATGTATCTAAAAGATAGGAAAAACCTGGATAGCATGAGACAGGTTCTGGCTGTGAGGTCAGGACAACAGTTATGGTCTTGCGTAGAGAGCAAAGAGATGAGAGAGCAGAGAGATGAAGAGAGCGGATGAAGGGAGCAGATGAAGAGAGCAGAGAGAGAGCAGAGCAGAGTGTGAGAAGGAAGAAGCTCGGAGAGACCTACCCTACTTATTTGCAGAGAAAGTCAAAGACAGACTTAGAAAGAAACATAATGGAATTATAGTATACTCAGCTTATACACTTGGAGAACTCTCAGCAGAAATATGTGCTGAAGGATTAGCTTTATGTACTGATCTTAAACTCAAAAGACAATTAGATAAACAACAAATTACTAAGCGTAAAGAACTTGGTGATTTCTGTGAACAATTTGGATATCATATAGATAGGAAAAATAACCCTGAAAAGTTATATAAAAAAAAGAAATATAAAAAAGACAAAAATAAATCCAAATCTAATAAAGTACATAAACAATATAAAAAGTCTAAACAAAAATTTATAAACAATTCTCTCCAAAAAATAAAATAAAAAGAAACTTCCAGTATGTTATAAATGTGGAAAAGTTAGTCATTACAAACACCAATGCAAATTAATAAAGAAAATAGAATCATTACATTTAGATGATTCAATCAAATCAAAATTATATAATATAATCAATTATGATTCAATATCTTCAGATTCTACTGAATCACATATAGAACATATTCAGGATGATGACCTTTTATGGACAGAATCATCTAATTCTTCAGACTCTTCGACAGACACAGAATCATCCAATCCAATGAAAGACACTAATTGTCATTGCTCTATACCTACACATAATCTTCATATGCTCACTCAAGAAGATAATCTAATATTAGATATTATTGAGAAAATTACAGATCCAGAAGAAAAAAGATCTGTAATCACTAAATTTATTACATTAACTAAAACAAAAGCAAAAACACCGCCAATTAGTAAAACACGTGATGAATACAATTTTGCTTCTATTATGAAAAGAGTAAGTGAACAACATACTTTTCACCATAAAGAACCTTCTATTTTAGACTTAAAACAAGAAATCAAAGAAGTCAAAAAAGAAGTATACCAATTAAAAAATAGAATTAAGACTTTAGAATTACAAAATCTATCTCAACCAGAGTCAGATACAGAAGAATTAGAATTTGATCAACTTATAACATATGATCCTGATCCACCAGGAGAAATACCAGAAACTTTAGAAGCCTAACCTCATCTGGTAACAATTCCCTCTGTCAATTTAATAGATAAAATTATGATTCAAAAATAGTTTGTTCAAGTTACTATAATTGTTGCAAAAGATTATAGCTTCCAAACCTTAGCCTTAATAGACTCAGGGGCTGACCTTAATTGTATCAATGAAGGATTAGTACCTTCAAAATATTTTGACAAAACAACGCAAATCTTAAATACTGCAGATGGTAGTAGACTCTTTATCAATTATAAATTATCTAATGCTTATGTCTGTAATAACCACCAATGTATTAATACACCATTTATTATGGTCAAAGGACCGAGTCAAGCAAATATACTTGGAGTCCCATTTCTTACACTTCTATATCCTTTATCAATAGATCAAACAGGAATATCTTCAAATTATCAAATTGTACTAATACACTTTGACTTTATTCATAAACCAAAATTAAAGGAAATCAATAATATCAAAAGTCAGTTACAGAATAAAGAAAAATTTCTTTGTACTTTAAAACAAGAAATTAAATATAAGTATATAGAAGAACAAATACAAGATCCTTTGATCCAACAAAAAATTCAATCAATTCAACAACAAATAGAAACCTCATATGTAGTGAACATCCCAATGCTTTTTGGGAAAGGAAAAAACACAGTATTAGTCTACCATATGAACAAGGATTTGATGAAAAACAAATACCTACAAAAGCTAGACCAATACAAATAAACACTACTTTATTAGACATATGTAGAAAAGAAATTCATGACCTCCAAACAAAAAAGTTGATACGACCAAGCTCATCACCTTGGAGTTGTGCAGCTTTTTATGTCAATAAAAATGCTGAAAAAGAACGGGGAGTCCCTCGATTAGTTATTAACAATAAACCTCTCAATAAAGTTTTAAGATGGATTAGATATCCTATCCCCAATAAAAAAGATTTATTAGATAGAGTAGCCAATGCTTGTATCTTTTCCAAATTTGATATGAAATCTGGATATTGGCAAATACAAATTCAAGAACAAGATAAATATAAAACAACATTTAATGTACCATTTGGAGAATATGACTGGAATGTAATGCCATTTGGCTTAAAAAATGCTCCATCAGAATTTCAGAAAATAATGAATGATGTCTTTAATGCTTATTATCAATTTATGATAGTATATATTGATGATGTCTTGATCTTTTCTGAATCTATAGATCAACATATCAAACATATTAATACTTTTATTCATGCAGTCCAGAATGCTGGATTAGTCGTATCGGCAAAAAAGATAACTTTATTTAAAACCAATATTAGGTTTCTAGGACATATTATTCATCATGGCACCATTATTCCAATAGATCGATCCATACAATTTGCTGATAAATTCCCTGATCAAATACTCGATAAAAAAGAACTTCAAAGGTTCTTAGGATGTTTAAATTATGTAAGTGATTTCTATCCTAATCTTGCCATAGATGCTAAACCTTTACATGATAGATTAAAAAAGCATCCTTTACCATGGACGAATATTCATACTAAAGCAGTTCAACTAATTAAACAAAAGGTAAAAACCCTTGTTTGCCTTTCTCTTCCTCATCCTACTGCTTTCAAGATAATCGAATGTGATGCCTCCGAAATAGGCTTGGGTGGTATTCTCAAGCAACGCATTGATAATCAGGAACAACTACTCAAGTATACCTGTAAAGCCTGGAACCCAACCCAGAAAAACTGTTCTATGGTCAAGAAAGAATTACTTGCCTCTGTCCATTGTGTTACAAAATTTCAGAGTGATATTCTCAATCAACAATTTCTCATAAGAATTGATTGCAAAGCAGCTAAAGATATTTTGCAAAAAGATGTTCAAAACCTTGTTGCTAAACAACTATTTACCCGCTGGCAGGCTATTCTGTTCGCTTTTGATTTTACTATTGAACATCTTCCCTGGTCTTCCAATTCTCTTCCTGATTTTCTTACCCGTGAATTTTTGCAGGAGGGGCAACACTGACGCCAACGACGAAGAATCACCACTATCACTTGCACTACAGCTCTTTGCAGCTAATAAAAATAATACTACTCTATCACATCCACCTACTCTCATGGGTTCTCGTAGCAATTCTCGCAATGAGAAACGCCCACTGAATATAATACCATTTGAAGGTGAATTCCCGCCTTTGGCAACCCTTTTACCTTCCAATTCTCCTATTCACCAAATTACTTACCCAGAAGCTAATACATCTACTCCTGCTTATTCTCAAGCACAGTCCAAGTCAAATCAGAAGCCTAATTTCCCTAGGTCCTCATACATTGAAAGAGCCTACCTTATGGACATCACCATTGATAATCACCATACGAATATGGACCCTATCAAACTTGCTCCATTATACTTGATAAACCATTTGAATCCAATCAATGGAGTCAAAACTAGAGAATATTATGAAGCAATTCTCATGGAAACAGGATCCATAACTGTTGTCCATTACTATCAACAAAATACTAGAATAATTGCATACTCCAAAATCCAGATTAAGAAATTACTCTCTTATGATGAGTGGGGTTACAATCCTGCTCAAGGGAAGAAATTACATAATCCTGATTTTTCATACAAATATTATAAATATGCTAAATACATAGAAGCCTGGCATAAAATGTTTTATTATCAAAATCCAAACAATACTCATAGTTGGTGTATCCAGTTCAGATTACCTATTTTCGAACGATTCCCTAACTGGTTTAAAAATTGGTTTTTAGTTTGGGGATCAACTACTTCAATTTTACCTCCTGCTTTCCAAAAAGTGCAGGAACAATTTGTGAGGTTCAATAATAGTTATAATAATACTGACAATCACCTATACTTTGTGACACTATACCAACTCCCATGAATTATGAAATGGGAATATTCAATCTCGGTTAATAATACAGCCGACCATACTTATATTCCAAGACTGGGTAAAACCATCTCAGTTAAATGGTGGGACATCTTTAATATGGATCCCACAGCCATAGTTCCCAAAAGAATACCTCCACAAAAACCCATATATAACCCAAGTCCAAGTGACCATAATATAGCCAATACTTCATTTGACTTACCCACATATTTACGAAATATGCGCCAATCAAACCCGAATGCTTCCAAAGAAACCTTAGAACAACAAATGAAGGATATCTTTACAGAAGCAGGAAGAAAACCGGTCTCATCAGATGAAACCGTACAATCCTCACCATTGCACACCAATAAATATTTTCCACTTGAAGAAGCAGACCTAGAAGAAGAAGAAACAGACCCAGAAGAAGAAGACCCCAATGAATTCAGCCAAAGACCATAAAGATACATAGTACAATGTTACCTCATATATGTCATCTCAAGTCGCTTTCCATACCACATGTCACCTCAAGCCACTATATCAAGATGCCCTTCACTGTAGCCGCCAACACATACGACAAATAATTGATGCCTTTCACTGTAGCCGTCGACACATACGACAATCGAGGCACTATGTTGCCGACATAAGAAGACAAAAATGTCACTGTTTAAGATGCCCCTTTAAGCATCTTCTTGTCTTTTCCTTTTTTGCTTTTTTGCTTTGTGTCTTTTCCTCTCCCTTTTGGTCTATTCAAGTCACCTCACCTCTTTCCTTCCTTACGAAGCAACCTCATCCTTTGCTTATAAAAGAGAACACTCTTCCTCATTCAGAGGTAGGTCTCTCCGAGCTTCTTCCTTCTCACACTCTGCTCTGCTCTCTCTCTGCTCTCTTCATCTGCTCTCTTCATCCGCTCTCTTCATCTCTCTGCTCTCTCATCTCTTTGCTCTCTACGCAAGACCCTAACTGCTGTACTGACCTCACAGCCAGAACCTGTCTCATGCTTTCCAGGTTTTTCCTATCTTTTTGATACATCAAAACCAGGTTCTCTCGTATCTTATTATTTCAGTTTCCTATCTTAGTTTTCTAATGTGTGACTGTAATTCCATATACTCCCATCATATTGTCCTCACAACTGGAAGTTATTCTGCAGTTATTGTATCTGTAAACATTAAGTTTTGTTACAGTTTGTTTCAGTCAGTTTAATTATGTCAGTTTGATTATGTTTCAGTTGGTTTGATTATAGCTTATCTGTGATACATATATATAAGATCTAATGATTTAATGCAGTTTAAACTTGTCTTCAGTATTAAAATAGGTGATCACACACACACATCGTGGTTTGTTATTGACATTTCAATTATTCCTTTTATTATAATAATTTTATTTTGCCTCAATTATATCCGAATACTACAAGAATTAATCAAATACTATGGTATGCTATTTGCTTACTTGTTATAAAATAGTTGGTTCAAAATCACTGTAGATCTGGGCGCGTTTTGGTATCAGAGCCAACAGTAAACTATGAAGAGTAAAAGTTACAATATTACTGTAGAAACCTACTTAAACTTACAGCTAAGAAAGTTGGTCCGAGAGTTAAGATAAGAGACGAAAGGACAAGTCTAGGCAAAGTACCCGCCAAGGCCAGGAAGAGCCGCTTAGGGGAAAACGCTGGACTCTTGATCATTCAGATTGTCATTATCCGCAACCTACAGATGGCAAATTTAATTAGAAATCTAAAAGGTAATACTGCAACTCAATCTCAGACATTAAGAGTTAAAAATAAGAAAGAGATTATTATCAATGATATTGAAGATCATATCCAAAATCGGAATATTCCTAAGGTACCAATAAAAGATATTTATCACAAAGGATCATTTAAATTCAAATTAGGTTATGCTATAAAAACAGTAGAAGAAAGTCTATCCGTAACTCAGAGCCAAGAAGACTTTCAATTATTATCAAGAAAAATTATTGAAAAACATAAAGAAAATAATTATCAATATTTGCACACTGGGTTAATCCAAATAGTCATTAAACCTTTAACCCGACTAGGGTTAAACACCTCAGTGCTTGTAAGCCTACGAGATACAAGACACAATAACTTCTCAGATTCACTCCTAGGCATGGTAGAATCCAGCCTATGTAGTGGACCAATATATTTTAATTGCTTTCCGAATTTTTCTGTTTTTTAATAGACCCAAACATATTAAATATATTATCTATAAATTTGAAAACTCATGGATTTAATATGATACATGGTTCTCAGAATTTAGCAATAGTATACAGAATTTATTACAAGGTAATGAATACCCTTTGTCCTAATATTATGCAAGTTGATAAAAAAGATCAAACTATGTTATTTCAAACAAATATAGAAAAATCAAATACGATTGTACCTAAAACAATTACTTGGTCCGATATTATTCTACCTCAATCTTGGGCATTACAACATGCAAACCAACCCCAAGAAGCACCTATAAATAATATTCCAAACCAAATAATCGAACATCCAGCTGGAAATATTGAAATAAAATTCCAACAATCTATAGTCAAGGATGATATAGATATTAATAGGAAAAGAAATAAAAAACCATTAATACCTGCTAGAAAATCTTGTCATACTACTCCTGATGTTATCATACTTCCTTCTGCTTCACAACCTACACCATCTTCAGACTTCCAATTACAAGGAGTAAGAAGAACGGCTGATCATGTAGTTCTTCCTACATATACTTCTGAACTCGATATAGAGGAATTTCAAATACTTACATTACAAATAGAAGATGATACAGAAGAGATAAATACTAATAATACATATGATGATGCATATATAGCAACATATTTAGCTGCTAAATTAGAACGAAAAAAGAAGAAAATTAATATTGATTATCTTAAAAAAGATTATCTTTCCTTAGAAAATCAAAATATTAGGAAATGGTATCTTCAAACCTTCCAACCTAGGTTAATCGAATTATTTCATAAAAAATACAATAAATTTCTCAAAAAAGAAAGAGAAACAAAATGATTTTTTATATGGTTAAAAGAAATATATATTCAATATAAAATAAACATTCCTTCATTTGATAATCTTCAAACCTTAGAAGAAAAAACATACATGAGCATGGATGGTACTACTACTGCTAGTACACACCCTCTTGAAAAAAGTATAATACTCAAAGGAGTAACCCCATCAAGTAAAGGAGAACCACCACAATCTCTATATGATATAATTGTCACACCATATAAAGTCCTACCCAAAGAAATAAGTAAAAAACAAGAACTTATTCCCCATATTGTGGAACAAAACAATTATACTAATTTATATATGCAGTCTTTAGGAAAACAAGCAGAACGTATAGAAAGATTAGTTTCGAAAGAAGTAACTCCTTCCCTTCCAAAAGCAGTCCTATTCAAACTACCTCCAGAACTTAATAAAAATAAATTTCATATTGGTGAAAATAATAAAACCTTAATGGATCAGTTAATAGCCAAATTAGCTCAATTAGACATTAAAGGAATTCCTTCTCCCAAACTCAGTATTCCTATACCAAATATACCTGTTCCATTACCAGAGTCTTCAGATAAAGGAAAATCAAAAATACCAGAGCATGAAACAATGATGCTCCAAGAAGTAGAACCAATTATCGAAGACACCATACAAAACCAAGAAAATGCTTTTATGGATACTACACCTATTGATATAAATAGAATAACCTATGGTAAAACTTGGAAACCAATTACCGCTTTGACATATTATAAAAGACTTACACCTGTTGATGTCCAGCTTGAGGAAGATGCCATACAACAAGTTATTTCCTATTCAAAAAGATCAATAGTAAATTGGACAATAGATGGTTTATCTGAATTAAAAATACTAGATGTCATGAGACACATGACAATGTTTGCTTCTGCAAACAAAATGGTAGGCAAACCATCTATTGTCCAATTTATTATTGATCTTTCTGAATAGGAAACAACTTGTTGTATGGCATCTTCCTCAAGCTGGACATCAACAGGTGTAGGTCTTTTATAATATGGTAAAACGGTAATTGGTTTCCAAGTTTTACCATAGGTTATTTTGTTTATATCAATAGGTGTAGTATCCATAAAAGCATTTTCTTGGTTTTGTATGGTGTCTTCAATAATTGGTTCTACTTCTTGGAGCATCATTGTTTCATGCTCTGGTATTTTTTATTTTCCTTTATCTGAAGACTCTGATAATAGAACAGGTATATTTGGTATAGGAATACTGAGTTTGGGAGAAGGAATTCCTTTAATGTCTAAGTGAGCTAATTTGGCTATTAACTGATCCATTAAGGTTTTATTATTTTCACCAATATGAAATTTATTTTTATTAAGTTCTGGAGGTGGTTTGAACATGACTGCTTTTGGAAGGGAAGGAGTTACTTCTTTCGAAACTAATCTTTCTATACGTTCTGCTTGTTTTCCTAAAGACTGCATATATAAATTAGTATAATTGTTTTGTTCTACAATATGGGGAATAAGTTCTTGTTTTTTACTTATTTCTTTGGGTAGGACTTTATATGGTGTGGCAATTATATCATATAGAGATTGTGGTGGTTCTCCTTTACTTGATGGGGTTACTCCTTTGAGTATTATACTTTTTTCAGGAGGGTGTGTACTAGCAGTAGTAGTACCATCCGTGTTAATGTATGTTTCTTTTTCTAAGGTTTGAAGATTATCAAATGAAGGAATGTTTATTTTATATTGAATACATATTTCTTTTAACCATATAAAAAATCCTTTTGTTTCTCTTTCTTTTTTGAGAAATTTATTGTATTTTTTATGAAATAATTCGATTAACCTAGGTTGGAAGGTTTGAAGATACCATTTCCTAATATTTTGATTTTCTAAAGAAAGATAATCTTTTTTAAGATAATCAATATTAATTTTCTTCTTTTTTTGTTCTAATTTAGCGGCTAAATATGTTGCTATATATGCATCATCATATGTATTATTAGTATTTATCTCTTCTGTATCATTTTCTATTTGTAATGTAAGTATTTGAAATTCCTCTATATCGGGTTCAGAAGTATATGTAGGAAGAACTACATGATCAGCCGTTCTTCTTACTCCTTGTAATTGGAAGTCTGAAGATGGTGTAGGTTGTGAAGCAGAAGGAAGTATGATAACATCAGGAGTAGTATGACAAGATTTTCTAGCAGGTATTAATGGTTTTTTATTTCTTTTCCTATTAATATCTATATCATCCTTGACTATAGATTGTTGGAATTTTATTTCAATAATTCCATCTGGATGTTCGATTATTTGGTTTGGAATATTATTTCTAGGTGCCTCTTGGGGTTGGTTTGCATGTTGTAATGCCCAAGATTGAGGTAGAATAATATCGGACCAAGTAATTGTTTTGGGTACAATCGTATTTGATTTTTCTATATTTGTTTGAAATAATATAGTTTGATCTTTTTTATCAATTTGCATAATATTAGGACAAACGGTATTCATTACCTTATAATAAATTCTGTATACTATTGCTAAATTCTGAGAACCATGTATCATATTAAATCCATGAGTTTTCAAATTTATAGATAATATATTTAATATGTTTGGGTCTGTTAAAGAAACAGAAAAATTTGGAAAGCAATTAAAATATATTGGTCCACTACATAGGCTGGATTCTACCATGCCTAGGAGTGAATCCGAGAAGTTATTGTGTCTTGTATCTCTTAGGTATACAAGCACTGAGGTGTTTAACCCTAGTCGGGTTAAAGGTTTAATGGCTATTTGGATTAACCTAATGTGCAAATATTTATAATTATTTTCTTTATGTTTTTCAATAATTTTTCTTGATAATAATTGAAAGTCTTCTTGGTTCTGAGTTACGGATAGACTTTTTTCTACTGTTTTTATAGCATAACCTAATTTGAATTTAAATGATCTTTTGTGATAAATATATTTTATTAGTACCTTAGGAATATTTCGATTTTGGATATGATCTTCAATATCATTGATAATAATATCTTTCTTATTTTTAACTCTTAATGTCTGAGATTGAGTTGCAGTATTACCTTTTAGATTATTAATTAAATTTGCCATCTGTAGGTTGCGGATAATGACAATCTGGACGATCAAGGGTCCAGTGTTTTCTCCTAAGCTGCTCTTCCTGGCCTTGGCGGGTACTTTGCCTAGACCTGTCCTTTCGTCTCTTGTCTTAACTCTCGGACCAACTTTCTTAGCTGTAAATTTAAGTAGGTTTCTACAGTAATATTGTAACTTTTACTCTTAATAGTTTACTGTTGGCTCTGATACCAAAACGCGCCCAGATCTACAGTGATTTTGAACCAACTATTCTATAACAAGTAAGCAAATAGCATACCATTGTATTTGATTAATTCTTGTAATATTCGGATATAATTAAGGCAGAATAAAATTATTATAATAAAAGGAATAATTAAAATGTCAATAACAACCACGATGTGTGTGTGTGATCACCTATTTTAATACTGAAGACAAGTTTAAACTGCATTAAATCATAAGATCTTATATATATGTATCACAGATAAGCTATAATCAAACCAATTGAAACATAATCAAACTGACATAATTAAACTGACTGAAACAAACTGTAACAAAACTTACTGTTTACAGATATTATAACTGCAGAATAACTTCCGGTTGTGAGGACAATATGATGGGAGTGTATGGAAATTACAGTCACACATTAGAAAACTAAGATAGGAAACTGAAATAATAAGGTAGGAGAGAACCTGGTTTTGATGTACCAAAAAGATAGGAAAAACCTGGATAGCATGAGACAGGTTCTGGCTGTGAGGTCAGGACAGCAGTTATGGTCTTGCGTAGAGAGCAAAGAGATGAGAGAGCAGAGAGATGAAGAGAGCGGATGAAGAGAGCAGATGAAGAGAGCAGAGAGAGAGCAGAGCAGAGTGTGAGAAGGAAGAAGCTCGGAGAGACCTACCTCTGAATGAGGAAGAGTGTTCTCTTTTATAAGCAAAGGATGAGGTTGCTTCGTAAGGAAGGAAAGGGGTGAGGTGACTTGATTAGACCAAAAGGGAGAGGAAAAGACACAAAGCAAAAAAGCAAAAAAGGAAAAGACAAGAAGATGCTTAAAGGGGCATCTTAAACAGTGACATTTTTGTCTTCTTATGTCGGCAACATAGTGCCTCATTTGTCGTATGTGTCGGCGGCTACAGTGAAAGGCATCAATCATTTGTCGTATGTGTCGGCGGCTACAGTGAAGGGCATCTTGATATAGTGGCTTGAGGTGACATGTGGTATGGAAAGCAACTTGAGATGACATATATGAGGTAACATTGTACTGTGTATCTTTATGGTCTTTGGTTGAATTCATTGAGGTCTTCTTCTTCTGGGTCTGTTTCTTCTTCTTTTGGGTTTGCTTCTTCAAGTGGGAAATATTTATTGGTGTGCAATGGTAATGATTGTACGGTTTCATTTGATGAGACCGGTTTTCTTCCTGCTTCTACAAAGATATCCTCCATTTGTTGTTCTAAGGTTTCCTTGGAAGCATTCGGATTTGATTGGAGCATATTTCGTAAATATGTGGGAAAGTCAAATGAAGTATTGACTGTATTATGGTCACTTGGACTTGGGTTATGTATGGGTTTTTGTGGAGGTATTCTTTTGGAAACTATGGTTGTGGGATCCATATTAAAGATGTCCCACCATTTAACTGAGATGGTTTTACCCAGTCTTGGAATATAAGTATGGTCGGCTGTATTATTAACAGAGATTGAATATTCCCATTTCATAATCCATGGGAGTTGGTATAGTGTCACAAAGTATAGGTGATTGTCAGTATTATTATCACTATTATTGAACCTCACAAATTGTTCCTGCACTTTTTGGAAAGCAGGAGGTAAAATTGAAGTAGTTGATCCCCAAACTAAAAACCAATTTTTAAACCAGTTAGGGAATCGTTCGAAAATAGGTAATCTGAACTGGATATACCAACTATGAGTATTGTTTGGATTTTGATAATAAAATATTTTATGCCAGGTTTCTATGTATTCGGCATATTTATAATATTTGTATGAAAAATCAGGATTATGTAATTTCTTCCTTTGAGCAGGATTGCAACCCCACTCATCATAAGAGAGTAATTTCTTAATCTGGATTTTGGAGTATGTAATTACTCTAGTATTTTGTTGATAGTAATGGACAACAGTTATGGATCCTGTTTCCATGAGAATTGCTTCATAATATTCTCTAGTTTTGACTCCATTGGGTAGATTTAAATGGTTTATCAAGTATAATGGAGCAAGTTTGATAGGGTCCATATTCGTATGGTGATCATCAATGGTGATGTCCATAAGGTAGGCTCTTTCAATGTATGAGGACCTAGGGAAATTGGGCTTCTGATTTGATTTGGACTGTGCTTGAGAATAAGCAGGAGTAGATGTATTAGCTTCTGGGTAAGTAATTTGGTGAATAGGAGAATTGGAAGGTAAAAGGGTTGCCAAAGGCGGGAATTCACCTTCAAATAGTATTATATTCAGTGGGCGTTTCTCATTGCGAGAATTGCTACGAGAACCCATGAGAGTAGGTGGATGTGATAGAGTAGTATTATTTTTATTAGCTATATATATATATATATATATATATATAGAGTGAGTGGAAAGAACCTAATGACCTACTGTTCTTCCCCCTTCTACCTCTCTCTTAAATTCTTAATAATCTTAAACCCCTCTCCGGATTTTTTTTGTTTCTATATATATATATATATATATATATATATATATATATATATATATATATATATTTCTTTCTCTTTTATGCATGCTAATGGTAAGAATAAAGAGCGGGATGCCTAAGCGCCAATGCCCCAACCCCATTCCCATGACTCTCTCTTCTCTCACATACTAGGTTGTAAGGGGTGCACTGAGTCGAGGTAACAAACGTCTTGCAGCGGGGTTAATGGGGGTAGGTTAAGGTTCATGCAAGTTTAGATGTTGGCTACCTTATATTACTTTGTGTTTTAATTACATTAATTTATTCCCTTTAATACCTCGAAATATAAAAAAATACAGAGGTTCACCTACTCTTCTGAGCAGAAGGATCCAGTGGAAAATTTAAAGTGATGGTCTCCTAAATTCACGCCTACCTTTCGAAGGCTTTGAATGAGATTCCCCAATCAAACCAGAAAAACAAAAAATTTGTAGTTAACATTATTAAAAATAAAAATAAATAATAGTAATAATCATCAATTACCACGATCCGATGATTGGAGAGATTCGATGCTTCTATCAATTTTCTATGCCTATGTACCTACTCTCTTAAGACAAATGGAAGCCATAAATGACCAAAATGTCCCTATTTTCTTAAGAACAACATTCCCGATCCAAGAGGCTTGCCAAAAGAAAGGAAAAAAACAAAAAGAGAGAGAGAAATGGTGTCATGCAAACATCCATGACTATGTGATTTATGACCACCCCAAAGATGATGGGGTTGCACCTATGATGGGGGACAATGAACATATTTTGAATTTTACAGTTTGACATATGCCCAAAGATATTATACTGCCATGGGAATACACTGTTTATTTACTTCTTCCAGTAAACCATACCTAGAATTAATTTGAGGACCCCAAACTTTTGATGATATAATCTTTTCTCAATAAAATAAAATTTCTCAATAAAACAAGTTTTCTAATTGCACCCTCTATGCACTTGAAAATAATCTCTCGAGATTAAATAGAGACCATCAATTTTTAGATCATGAGACTCAAGTGTCATTAGAAAAACTTGAATTGTAAAATTTTCTTTGGAGAATAATCATCTATTGATTCTTAAGCGGTTCTCAAAATTTCAAATTGAAAAAATCCTTCCAAGTAGGTCTTCTCATAGAGGGAGAAGAAGAAAACGAATCCGAATAATATTTTACACCAAAATTACATGTTATGATAAAATTTGGAGGTGCGCCTTAATTGGATTGTTGAAAGTTACAACCTTACAGAAATCACATCCATAATGGAAAAAGTTTATATGAGAGTTTATACTTGAAAATGCGGGCAAGAAGCCCAGCCCTAGCTTTGGTTTTAGGTTCAAACAAATCGAAAGACGTAGATAGAGAAAGGTCCCGTCAAATTACGTTCCAGGCGAGAGTTGTGCCACAAGGCCTTCTCCCGCTCGGACCGCCGACAAAGCCGGCTTCCCATGTACTTTAACCTTGGAGATCACAAGAAGATTTTGGAAATATTTAATAAAAGGGGAGATTTGGCAAAGGGGTTTTAGAAATAGAACATAAAAAGAGAGAGCATGGCAATAAATGAACTTAAAAAATCAAGGGCCAAAGAAAGAAAGCATTAAACAAGGGAAACAATAAATGATACTAAACACGAACTAAAAAATATGCAAGAATCAAACTAAAATTATTCATAAATGCTAAGATAGACATGAATAGCAAGAGTAGAGGGCAATAAATGATAGTAAAGAGAAGCAAAAAGGAGGAGGAATGATACTTGAGGCTGTGCCCCTAGGCCCGATACCCGGAGTTGGCGCTAATTCAGAGCCAGTTATTGCTTGGTTAATCCCAATCTTTTGAGTTTAGACGGGGCAAGTGAATATAGATTGAAGAGAATACAGAAAGTCTAATTATTCGGATTGCATTCGAGATAGAGCATAAAACCTTGGGTTGAGATAGATTAGTTTTAGGTCGAATAGGGTTTACTTCAGGTCTAAGTTCTTTTTGGTGGAGCTTATGCACTTGATCTAAAAAATGTCCACGTGACAGGCTTTTGCGCTTAATCTGAAAATTCTTGGCTCGGATTCAATGTCAAGGGCCATATTTATAAGTAAAACAAACCTGATATGCAAATTGGGCCCTTCATTTTCTGGTACCCTTCGAACCATCTCCGATGCCACTAGCAATGGCATCAGATCTGCATTAATTGCCATTAATTACGGTCAACAAAATTAATTGTGCTTTTAATGCTTTCTGATCATGTGACATCACGTAGGTATAGTTTTGCGGGTGGGGTGTCAAAGGCTTGATGCCACTAGCCATAGCGCCAACGCTCGTCGAAGTTGTATAATCATGAAATTTGCCACATGTTGTCCTCTGGGCGTTCTATCGTACACTTGCTAGACCAAATCAGATTTCAGAGCATTTTTTATTGCCTTTGGCGCAATTCCACATGGCGACAAGGTTAGATTGTCATCCCGACTCCTTCGTATGATGGTCGGTTGATGTGGCGTTTCTTCGACCAATACGAGGGTGACAACCACCCTCCATACTCACATCTGACATGTCAGTATGACTTGACACATGTTAGTATGATATGACACAGAACGTTTTTACCATGCGCCAGGTTGTTTCCCAATTTTGATTGTTTGGCGCTTGGCTCTGGTGTGAGGGGCGCCGACACCATTGAAAATGGTACTGAACCCTTCTCTTTCCATTCGGGTTGTTCTCGACGATAGGTGTAAAACCCTCTAGTTGATCATCTCAACATCGTGATATATGAATATGAAATAAAAAAAAGATTTTGAGTCCCAAAAATAATGCATCTTATAACACATTATCTAGACCGTCCATTTTCAAGATTTTCATATGTTTATGGTTCTACATAATTTTGACTAGTTTAGAAGTATAAAATTTCATAATTAGATATGAAACTAGATTTTCAGATAATCTAAAATTTTTTTATACCAAAATTACATGTTATGATAGAATTTGGAAGTGCACCTTAAATTTGATTGTTGAAGATTGCAACCTTCTAGAAACCAACCCCTAGTATAATTACCCTCTTCTACTCATTGACATGACGGTGACATCCTCATGGTCATGGGGTTATGACGGCCATACGGTCATACTACACACACCCTTGATTGAATTGGTAGCTATGAGAGTTAATACAATTATAATATTATTATTTATCAGCAAGATATCATCTAAGCTTAAAAAACATTCAATGGCTTAAGTGACCCCATTTATTTGTGGGGCTGCTCACCTGTTGATTTTTATTTTACTCAAGTACTTCTAAAAAATAACTCTAAAATATTTAAATTGCCCTCGTTTAAGTTGGAAGGTGACCGAGTAGAGTCACATCAATAATTTGACCTATCCTGAATAAACATGATTGTTCTTATCATTTATTTGGGGCCGCTTAGGTGAGTTGAATACCTAAAATGCTCTAGCTTGTTTAGGTTCTCAACTCACCTTTGAAAAGGGATATTTTGGATATTTTAAAGATATGTGAGATAATTGAGTGAAACATAATTGTAAACTAATTTCTCCAAGGTTAATTGGAATGTTTTGACCCCGTAAATGATTTTGTAATGGGTTATGTCCCTTAGTGATATTTCCTTTTATTACAATATCAAACTTTAGCTAATGGATTTTTATTTTAATTATATCATTTTTTTAAAGATCACTGAGTTCGGGTCAAAAGACTATGTTGTCATTTTGTTTCAGCCCGGACAATTAGCCGACCAGTATCTCATTTTAGTGAAAGGGATGGTATAGAGTCCACATAATGTGCACACTTAAGGGTGCACAAGCACCCTTAAATTATTCATATTGAACCATGTCACAAATAATGGATAACAACTAATTTAGTTTTTATTTTTATTTTTATTTTTAATTTGAAAATAATTTTTCATGAGAGTTGGGAATATATTTATTTTTACATAAAGCACGAAATAAAAATAGTAAGATATTTTGAAAAAAAATAAATTAATCAAAATACCCCTACATTTTTAAGGGTATTTTAGTCAATCATTTTATTGAGAATATTTTTCTATTATTTTAGTTGTTAGGAATTAATAACAAGAATAGGGAAAATTGCTAAAAACCCCAAAAAAACATACTTTCTCCCTAAACTTTCTTCACTTATTTTTCTCAAAAACCATCCTTTATAACTAATACCCCCAACTCAAAAAGTTACATCTTTTTTGACAAAAATACCTCCCTTCACATGACAAATCATTTTCACACCCTAATAAAAGAAAACGCCGGAGTGCATTTGTGCAACGCCGGACTGTTCAGTCTAGCATAGTTCAAAATGCCGGACTGCCCCTACAAAATTTCGAACCGCCATATCAAAACATATGATTGCCGCTTCAAAAAATAATCGCCAGATCGTCACCATGAAATGCCAGACCGCCCATTCTAGCAATAAAACATAGCTGAACCGCTTGTTCAAAATGCTGGATTGCCCATTCTAGCAAAAAAAAATTGTTGGGCTTGTTCAAAATGCCGGACTCCCCTCTCTAACGAAAATAATTTGTTATGTGAGGGAAGGGTATTTTCGTCCAAAATAAATAAACTTTTGTGTACGGGGTATTAGCTAGAAAACATCACCTTCTGGGGGGAGTTGTTGGGAAAAGTTGGGTGGAGTATAAAGTGAGTAAAAAGTCCATCTTTGAGAGGGTTTTAGCAATTTTCCCAAAAAAATATTTGCCTTAAATTTTATGGTAAAAATAAATTTAAAATAAAAATAAAATATGAAACTATATTTTAACCCGGTGCGGTTTAATCTGAACAACCCCCTCCACCTTCCGCATGATGTGGATGGGTGACTTTCCGTTAGGGGCCCTTTTGGGTCATATGAAAATAATTCGCAGAATATTTTTTTATATGGAAAGTGAGGTTAAATATTAATATTTTTAAACATGTGAAAATCAATCCATATGAAAATGTTTATCATAAAATGATCGTTTTCATATGAAAGAAAATCCCTACCTAATCAGGTGGGGGAGAAAATTAGATGGGGTTATTTTTCCCATCGGACCCGAATTCAACTATCTCAAAACTTAAGTTTTAAATAAATAAACTATCACAAAATTTTTAGGGAGAGAAACTATATCAAATTTTAAGTTACAGAGAGAAAAACTATAATAAAAAGAAACTATATTAATTTTGAGTTTTAGATAAATAATCTCAAAATTTTTACATAGAAGCTATCTTAAATTTTCAGTTTTAGATAGAGAAACTTTGTGAAAATTTTAGAAGAAAAAAGTATATCAAATTTTAAGTTTTAGAGAGAAAAAATATCTCAAAAGGTTTAAAGAGAAACTATCTTAAAATTTTTAGAGAGAGAAATTATATCAAAGTTTTAGAGAGAGAAACTATACCTAAGTTTAAACTTTTAGAGAGAGAAAGCAACTCAAATTTTAAGTTTTAGAGAGATAAAAATATCAAAACTTTTAGAGAGAGAAACTATATTAAATTTCAAGTTTTAGAGAGAGAAATGATCTCAACGTTCTTACATAGAGAAGCTTTCTTAAATTTCAATTTTTTAGATTTAGAAACTATCTTAAATTTGTTTTAGAGGGAAAAACTATCTCAAAGTTTGGAGGGAGAAACTATATCAAATTTGAAGTTTTAGAGAGAGAAACTATTTCAAAATTTAAAGAGAAATCCTTATCAAATATCAAGTTTCAGATAGAGAAACTATCTCAATATTTTTAAAGAGAGAAAAAATTTTAAATCTTTTGGAGATAAACTAGATCAAATTTTTTTAGAGAGGTATACTCTCTCAAATTTTAAGTTTCAGATATATAAAATATCTTACAAATTTTAAAAAGAGAAATTATATCAAATTTTAAGTTTTTGAGAGGGAAACTGTCAAGAAATTTTTAGAGAGAGAAACTCTCAAAATTTACAATGGGGGTATTTTGGTCCTAAAATGTTGCCTTCTTATTTGGAGGTTGAATAAAAAAATAAATAGTGTTAGGGTTGTTGGGTTTATGTGGCCTTTAAAGGCCTTATAAGAGCTTGTATGAGTATTTTATATAGTGGTCCTTTTGTAGACCAGACTAGGCAAATGTTATTTGCTGATACTCGGACTAGGCTCGATGAGCTAAGCCAGCCCAAGTTTGGAAACACCCAAGATACTTGGGCATAGGGATCTATTTAAAAATGTTTAGTGGGTTATCCCTTGATGAGGTCGGAGTGCGTCCAGATGAGAGCCAAGGGACTGTGTGGTCTTGCGTGTGATGAATAGCCTTTAGAAACAGGGTTAAAACCTCATCGTTATATCATCACACGGCATGTACATAGATAGTCGTTTTGAGATTCACCAATGAGGGTGAAGCGTATACATGTGCGAGATATTACCTTTATGTATCATAGAGTCATGGTTGCATAATGGTCTGGAAGACCATGATTTGTCTCTAGAGGAGAACTTGGAATCTATAAATTGGGATTGCATTCCCAAGTTTATTGGCTGACTTTGGTGTTCCAATCATGAACCCCTATAGTGTACTGTGGGTCACGGGAACTGTTGGGTGAGTTTGAGAAAGCTAGGCAGATTGTGATTCGCAGTTGAAGGTGGAGTGCTCCCATGCATTGATAATTTTATAAATCTAACAGATCTGATTCCCATTAAAATTAATTAACTTTATGTTATGTGATTTTTAGAATGTTTATTTAAATTTTTGTGAATCTTATGATATTTTATTTTTATCATTTGAATTTATAAATTAAGAGAAATTAAATTTTTAATGTTTTAAATAAAATATAAGATTTAAAAATTCTAAATATGAAATAAATATTTTTTAAAAAAATTTGGGACCTCCATAAAATATGGGGCCCAAAATTTAAAAAGAGGTGGATTAGGTGGGCCCACATGTGGCCACCAAAAGGGTGGCAGGCCCCCACCCATTGACGTAATATTCTTGGAAATAATGTTTATCATCTTGGTTTACTTATCTTTTTCGGTATAACAACTTATGTGATAAGGGTGAATATTTGAGATATTTACTAAATCTTTGAATCAAGATTGGTGGATCTAATAATTAAGGATTTGATATATGAAAATATAAGTTTTTCTTATTTGATGGGAATAGATTTAGGAAAGGGAGGATATGGCTCTAGCTCATCTCTTTGAATCTTGATGGTGTATCAAAGAGATGGAGGACTCAAATCATTTACCCCACAAGTCTCCTTAGATCGACAGTTGAGATTTAACCCTACGAATTGAAGAAACATCTATGACATAGAAAATCTATAAAAAGAGGTATCGCCTCTTAAAATGAGATACGTAATATCTTCTCTCTCTTTAAGAATTTTCTCTCCCTATCCCAAAATTAGCTCTATCTAGAAAGGGCTTTGGATTACCAAAGGGAGGCACATCCTAATTTTATGTCTCTCTCCAAGTTGTACCCTGTTTTGGTGGCACGCATCACCTCTGTTCTTTATAGGCGGAAAGGGGTGGGACGCCTCTCTAGTAGATCTCTCCTTCTCTTTTTATATTCATCTATCATCTCTCTAAAATCAAGTTAAGAGGCTTGATCAAAATTAAGCCATTGAGTGGATTTTTGTTATAGTAAGAAAATCAACATACCGATCATAGATCCCAAGCACCATCGGAAGGATCCCGAGCAACGTCGGAAGGAGGAGACTCAGCGTGGGGTGTACTAAGCCCGGTTGAGGTAATCTCCAGTAATTTTACCTTTTTAAATATTTACTTTTCTTCCCATAAAACATTAAAGTCTACTTTTAGTTTTTGAATAAACAATTTTATTTGAAGAGGCAGCAATTGAGAATCGATTTTATTTTTATTTTGTTTATTTCAAGAGTGGTTTGATTATAATTGGACACTGTAACTGATTTTGCCTGTGTAGGGGTAAAGAATTTTTTTTAAATATATACACCATACTTTATCATAAAGTCCTTTAATTGGTATCAGAGCAAGGTTGATAATTGAAGCCATTATATGTCTTTTCCTTTTATTGAGTCGAGATTACGCCTGGGAACGAGATGTAAGAAAGCTACTAATCTTTGTGGTCAAGTAATACACCCTGGTTAAGAATTATTGAAATATATATTCAAAACACCGAGATAGACACTTTAAAGAGTTGGTATAATGTGCTATTTTGGAGCAATTATATGAAGATGATAATGATGTATTTTTCTATTGCATACCATAGTGATTTTGTCTGTCTTTTAGAGTAGAATCTACCTACAAAATTTCAGTCGGAGATCCTAAAGGAATTGAAAGTTATGGACCCATCAATGAAGGGAGGGTCAAAACCCAGGAATTGTACAATGAGTTCCGTGATTTTTCTCACCAATCATATGATTTTATTTTTAGCTAAAATTGGAATGTGACTCATAAAATTGAGTCTACGTTCAAACAAAAAAAAAACTTTCATCAAGAAATTCTTTGTGGTTTGAAAGATATAATCAATTTATTGAAGGGTGCGCAAGTACTGTTTTCTGCAACGAAAACTATTTCTATAACTTGGAATTCATGATTTTATTTCTATTCTTAATAGAATATTTTATGGCTCACACTAAGTTTTTAGACTTTCAATCTGAGTCTAGTTTCTAATAAAATTTATTTGAGAGAGAAATATCTACTTGAAGAGAGGAATAAAAATTTTGGATTGAAGAGAGATCATCCTGAATTTTCTGCAAATTATGGTGTTCTCTTCATTGAGACTTAAATCGCTATAATTATCAAGCCTACTTAATAAAGTGATATGAGGCTTGTGGAAATACTTGTGCTACCATGATGTGTTTACTTTGATATAAAAATAAGTAAAACGCCACAAGGGTAGAGAAAAAATACAATTTTACTAGAAAATGTTCATCCTGAAATTCTGTAGTATGGGTTATTTTGTGATGTGTATGTCACGTTATTTAATTCCCCATAGGAAGATATTATTTGGAATTCATACCATGAAGTTATGATGTTCTAGTTTTCAACACAAGAGATTTCAGGAAGAAATTCTTTGTGGTTTGAGAGAAACAATTTTTTTTATTGAGATATGCTCAGCTTGATTTTTTGTTGAGAATATTGTATTGTGATATGCAAAGTCACTAAAAGGTAGACTTACTAAATGGTGTGATTTAGGGATGGAACTGAGCACTATTTTATAAATTTTGAGTCTATTTCAATGCTCAATAGGATTCGGAGAGAAACTCTTTATAAGTTGAGAGATATCATATTTTTATCATAAGATGCTCACGTTCTATTCTGCAATAAATTAAAAGATGTAGTATGTTAATGTACATATTTGGATTCCCAATAATGGAGACCTTTTTGGGGCTTATTAAAAGGGGTTTTATAGTGTGCCATACGTATGGTTTATCATAACAAAACTTCAGAGATAGGTAGTACAGAGCTGACAAGGTACGACACACTATATGAAGAGTGTTCGATCTAGGAACAACAAAAAGAAGAAGAAACACAATACTTATAACAACATCTTGGTTTCTTCGAAATGAAGGGATACATAGAGGGGCTTGGAGGTAGCAAAGAAAAGCAAAAGATCAGTGGAAGAATCGAATTTGTGATATTTGAAATGATGGGATGAAGAAGATTTTTCTTTACGGTGTGAGAAAGGGAAAATCCAAGTACTGAAGAGATGACATGTGAAACCGATGACCAATATATTATTCATCAATTGCGTGCACTTTCAAAGTCACAAAAGTTTGTCAAACAAGTAAAAGCAATGAATCAAGAAAGCCCATGTACTACGCTACATGATTTTGAGGTATGAAATATATCCCACATTACATGGTCAGGTCATATAGGGAAAGATGATTCAGTTACTTTTTATGTACTTTGGTTATATTTTGACTAATTGTTTTCTGAATATGTATGGAGTATATGGACATTGAATGATAGGTGCTAACAAATTTGAAAGAGCCTATTTATGAATACCGGTGTTATGATGCCTCCTTATGCTAAGAGTACAAACTACTTAAGGTGGTGATGCACATGGAGATGTGATTTGATCAAGGGCTTTTAGTCTTAAGTATGAAACACGAGAGATGTATATGACTTATTTAAATATGTAAGCACAGAGGGAGTGTTCTGATGGAACTTGTTCTTAGTGACTATCCTCCCATTAATGTCCAGTAATATAATGTGTTGCATATGACGATGATCTATTTATAAAGTCTCTATATTTGCCAAAAATAAATTTTTGTCAAGATTTTGATAACCATTATTTAGTCATGCTTATTTTAGATAAAATTGTAATATGAACTTTATGGCTTGTTTTTGTAGCTGCAAACATGACTTGGTAGGTGAATGCCGTAAAATGATTTTGAAAACTAAACATATATTTTAATATTAAATTGGATGTTTTGATTAAACCCTATATTCATATTAGATCCACTAATTCTTTATGAAAAGTTATTTTATACTATCATACTATTATCTAACCATTGCTTGTATATACCAAGTCAATTTTTTAAAAGGAAAAAAGCCATTATGCCTTCAAGGTATTTACAAAATTGGTAGAAAACTGTCATGCATAGGTTTTTAAATACCCATATGCCTTGACTTATGTTTGTAGTTATTAAAAATCCTCAATTACCTAAGACCTTAAACCATACGGAATGTTGTAAGAAGGCTATCTTACTAGGCTTCCTCGACACATGTTATATTGATTAGATAACTTGGTTTGTATGGATTTACTACCAAGATGACTAGTGTGGTTGAACCTTTGTAGTTTATGAAAGTTTTGCATATTGTGAAACCAATGGGCATTGAATTACTTATTGTATGAGACTTGCTATGCTACCTCATGATGTAGATATAAGAACATTGATAATGTTTATATTGTATCTGCAATAATTGAGTGGGAGCTGCTACAGCCCCACATGTTTTTTAGCTACTTGGATATTCAGATATACATATGCAAGCTATCTCAAGGATTCAAATGATGTGAAGTTTACATCTGGATACGTGTTCATGCTTGAACGGAAAACAATTTCTTGGGCATCAAAGAAACAAGATGCGGTGGCATTGTCCATCCTGGAGGCAGAATAAGTGGCGTGCTATTTGGTGGCCAAGGAGGCCGTATGGACTAATAAATTTCTTAATCGACTTGACTTTCTACCCATGTGTTATGAGGCAATGAGGATTTTCTGCGACAACACGGTAGCGATATGCATGTAAAAGGGAGCCACGATTTCATAATAATTCAAACGTATAAAACTAAATATTCCAGTGGGAGTTCCTAGTGTTTGACAGGCCAATTGGAGCAACAAACTATGACGTTGTTCACCCATGAAACCCTGATGTGTGGCGCTGGTTGTATGACTATAGAAAGAAGCGACTTGTTTGAAGAACTCTTTTGAGCCCATGAGGATACGAGCCCATGCGATGAGGATACATAATGATTTTCTATGACATCAGATCTATGATTCGCGATGCGATATGAAAGATGGACTACTACCAGTTTCGGGATGAGATCCAAACAACGAAAAAAGAGAGGCATTGCCACTATGAGTCCTTTTGTTAAGGGATTGACGGCAAAGCCATGATTCGCGTATTGAGAGATATTGTGATTGGGAGAGACAAATGGGGATGAGAGAAAGTGAGGAAGAGAGAATGTAAGGCCTTCAAAGGCCAATAAGAGATGTTGGTTTATGTGGCTTTTAAAGGCCTTATGAGAGCTTGTATGAGCATTTTATATAGTGAAACATAAACTCAGTGGGAGTGTGGTCTTGTTGTAGACTATACTAGGCAAATGTTATTTGCTGATACTCGGACTAGGTTCGACAAGCTAGGCCAGTCGAAGTTTAGAAAAACCCAAGATACCTGGGCATAGGGATCTACCGAGAAGGGTTTAGAGGGTTATCCCTTGATGAGGTCGGAGTATATCCAGATGAGAGCCAAGGGACTATGTGGCCCTTGCGTGTGATGAATAGCCTTTAGAGACGGGGCTAAAACCTCATCGTTATATCATCACATGACATGCACATAGATAACCGTTTTGAGATTCACCAATGAATGTGAAGCGTGTACATGTGCGAGAGATTACCCCTATGCACCATAGAGTCATGGTAGTCATGGTTGCATCATGGTCTGGAAGACCATGATTTTTATCTCTAAGGGAGAACCAGAAGTCCATAAACTGGGATTGCATTCCCTAGTCTAGTTTATTTCAACGTTTGAAATAAAAAAAAATATTTAAAAATTCTAAATACGAAATAAAATATTTTTTAAAAATATTTGAGACCTCCATAAAATACGGGGACCAAAATTTAAAAAGATGTGGATTAGGTGGGGTCTACACGTGACCACCAAAAGGGTGGCACGCCCCCACCCATTCACATAACATTCTTGGGAATAATGTTTATCTTGAATATTTGAGATATTTACTAAATCTTTGAATCAAGATTGATTGATCTAATAATTAAGGATTGGATATGTTAAAATATAAGTTTTTTCTTATTTGATGTGAATAGATTTAGGAAAGGGATGATAAGGCTCTAACTCATCTCTTTGAATCTTAATGGTGTATCAAAGAGATGGATGACTCAAATCTCTCACCCCACAAGTTTCCTTAGATCGACGGTTGAGGTTTGACCTTACGAATTGAGAAAAAATCTATGGCATAGAAAATCGATAAAAGAAGGTCTCCTCTCATAAAGTGAGATACATATTCTCTTCTCTCTCTTTAAGACTTCTCTCTCCCTATCCTAAAATTTAGCTCTATCTAGAAAGGGCTTTGGATTACCAAAGGGAGGTATGCCCTAATTTTATCTCTCTCTCTCTCCAATTGTATCTCTCTCTCCAAGTTGTACCATGTTTTGGTGGCACACATCACTTTTGTTCTTTATAGGTGGAAAGGAGTTTGCTAGTAAATATCTGTCTCTCTTCATATGCATCTCTCATCTCTCTAAAATCAAGTTAAGAGGCTTGATCAGGATTAAGCCATTGAGTGAAGTTTTGTCATAGTAGGAAAATTAACATACCGATCATAGATCCCGAGCACCATCGGAAGGAGGAGACTCGACGTGGGGTGTACTAAGCCCGGTTGAGGTAATCTCCAACCATTTTACCGTTTTAAATATTTACTTCTCTTTCCATAAAACATTAAAGTCTACTTTTGTTTCTTGAATAAAAAATTGTATTTGAAGAGAAAGCAATTGAGAATCGATTTTATTTTTATTTTATTTATTTAAAGAGAGGTATACATAATTTTTCCTTCTTGTAGGTTTTGTCAAATATGATTAAATATGATTAATTGATTATATTCTGACAATATACTCAAAATCTTGTTATAGATGCTTGTGTTTTGCCCATGTCGTGTTCTTTCTATCTCTCTCTTACTCTCTGATTGTTTTAGAAAAAGCAAGTTCAAGTAATTCTTTCTTTGTAGATTGTTTGTATATGTAAATATTTCTTTTGTAAATAGTTTTTTGTCAAATTGTTTCATGCGAACAAAATGACCCCTTTGTCACTCAAAACCCAGGATTGGTGTGCGGCAATAAAGGCCCAATTCAGAGTTTTAAACACATGACTCTACTCCTTTTATTTTTGTGGTTTCTAGGATTTTTGGATGCTACGAAATAAGGTTGGAAAAAATGGATATGTGACTTAGATTAGCCACCCTAAAAGTCTTGTTGGACTGGTTGATCAGTGATCTGGATTGAAGAAGCGGCTGGATCGGCTGGTTTCAACATCAAAAAAATTTCAAAAAATAAACAAACATATTTAAAAATAATGTTTTTTGAGTTTCCACAAAATAGGGGGTTATGCATAATGTACTTTTATAGTTTTGTAAAAATATGTCAATATTAAGATGTTGTTAATCTGTTACGATGTCTGTTGACTATTACATCTTACAATCCTGTGTATCAATACATAGTCCAAAATAGAGAATACAACAACTAAAATACAACCTAATACAAAAATAAAAAGATGGTGCCGTTCTCCCTATTCATTGCGTATAGTATTTAAATACAACCTAATACCAAAATAAAAGACAGTGCCGTTCTTCCTCTTCATCGCGTTTAGTTCGGCTGAAATATGGATAAATGTTTCAAGGATTTCGTTCTTTATAGTGAAGAATCAGTGAAGAAAATAAAATACAAGAAGTAAATTGACTGGTTCTAGTTCCACGAAAGACACTTTTTTTACGATGTACCATTAGAATTCCCTATTGATTGATTTGCTGTAGAATCGACTATAGATCAATTCCTCCTTCATTTGGAATTATTGAATAGACCCATAATTCTGAGCTTCATATTACTTCTCCTAAGAGACATGTCGCAACTAAAAAGGACAAAAAAAAAAAAAAAAAAAAAAAAAACGCTAAACTAAACTAAACGAAACGTACAATGTGCGTTCTCATGTCATGAATGAGTATTTAAGGCTAGTTGGTTGACAGTAAAAGCGAATTGTCAATGGGGCAAATGTATATTGATATAAGTGCAAAATGATAGCATAAATTTTTTTCATATCAACATAATCATGTTGACCTAAGTTCAACATAATTATATTAAGTTTTAACGTAAATAAACAACAACAATTTCAATACAATTATTTTAATTTTCATAAACTAATTATATGAAATTTCTTTTATGTAATTATATGTAATTTAAACGTAATTATATGTAATATCATTTTTTGTAATTATAAAAAATACCATTAATCTAAAAACAATTTAAAATAAGCTTCAATTAAAAAACATTTCTTTTATGTAATTATATGTAATTTAAACTTAATTATATGTAATGTCATTTTTTCTAAAAATAAGATTCAATTAAAAAACCCTTCATTCTTATCTCAAAATCTTTAATATGTAAATTACATAAATTAAAAGAGGAAACATATCAGGAAGCCTAAAACGAGCCAAAACTGCATGTTTTGGGGCCCTCGATTTTCATGGAAAGAGGTTTCAATCCATGAAATTGTTGTAGTAAATGTGTAGAGGGAAGAATGAACATCGTTTTGCAAAAAATGGTCAAAAATCTATGAAATGTTGGATTTTGCCAAAAATGAATTTTTTTTTGCAGGAATTAACAACTTGAGCAGAAAAAGTTTTGAGAAAAAAATCACGATATTAAAATTCAGTTATGAGTTTCAAATAGTAGAGGAACATTTATAGATAAAAAATGGTAAATAAATTTGGTTAGTGACATAAAACCAATGGGCTAGAAATACAATCTTTTAAAAAAACTTTATTATATTAAAACTCAAGGGTTTAAATGCATGAATACCTCAATACAAAACCATAATATATATTCCAGCCTACAAACATGGTTTATACACATTCCCTAATAAGTCAAACATGGTTTATACACATTCCCTAATAAGTCCCTTACAAATCCCTTACTTCAAAATACAATTAAACTCAATACAATATCCAAATACTCACAATGTGCATCTCTACAATATATTATATGACTTGCGCTCGCAATTCTTCATTATATCAAAATTATTTGAGAATTCCATTTTCGTTCTTCATTTTCATCATATATCAAAATGTCTCATACACTTGATCATAATAATCCAATGAGATTTCAATTCATATAAACAATAAAACATAACAATGAAGCTCATACCGCAAGATTAAAAAACAATATCATTATTCACATAACATACTCAATTTAACCAATCATGAATCATTTAATAAACATGGGGGAAAGCTATGATTTAAACCCCTTGTGCTCAGGCTACGAAAGAAATTTTTAAAGACTTAATTTTGTCTTATTGTCTAAGGTACGGGTGATAATAATAACTTAAAGAGATCAATCTAATGGGAAACAAATGATCACTTTTATTTTACTTAATGTTGATCAAATCATGAGAGAGACATGTATCAAAATAATCTTCAAAGTTTGAGATCGATACTATTCAACATAAGAAAGTTATGGTAAAACTACACCATGTGGTTTTACCATGGTTTCTTATTTATGGTTTTACCATAAATAAGAAAGTTATGGTAAAATTACATAAAGGACCACACGAACTTTTCAACATTAAAAACAAAAAAGTCAATGGACTATTTCATAAGCTCAAATATGATAAAATAAACCTCTCATCAGTTGTATACTCTCAATAAAAATTTCAAAAAAATAAGATAAAGAAAATCAAGGCAACACTACTCAAGATCATCAAGTACGTAAGCTAGTCCTCACATACTATATATGGACTACATTATTACTTTGAGACTCTTCAAATATCAAGTTTTCATGACCAAAAGATGAATAAAGCTACTGTAAATTAAGAATTACAAAAATCTATAATAATGGAAATGAGATAGGAAATACAATATATAAAGAAAATCAATACCTTGGTGAAACAATATTATGAGCTTGATCTCACATATGAAGGACTACTCCATCAAAATGTTTCAGCTCAAGGCTACAAAAATGAACAACATAAGAATGAGGGTGTTAATCTCAAGAGGACCATGGTGGCCACGTTTTTGTCAAGGGGGCTCTTTCTCTCTTTGAAGTGAAACTAAAAAATTAGGGTTATAATTGATCCATAAGTTACTTTTATACTTAGATCATAAATGTGATTTTGATTATAATCCTTGATGTCTTAGATCAATGGCACATGATATGCTTTTTATTGAAATCCACTCTTTAAAACCCAAGTTTATAGTCATTTTATCTTAAAGCCCTTAGCTCCATGTTTTATTTCCCATTAAGTTTAAATTTATGTTCACAGTTATGCCCATGGTTTTTAAATAATTTAGGAGAGTCAATAAAAAACAAGGACATGGACATAAAGGCAATATGAGACATCCACACATGTGAATAAATGTCTTATGACACCACCAATAGGATTTAAACAAACATGGGTCAAGCCCATAAGGTGGTGCCACATAAGATATGCCCACATGCCACAAAATCATATATGGATAATAATATAATTCAAATTAATTCTCAAAATCTTATGACTTCACACATGCCAAAAAATAACACATATGAGAATAGAAAACATGTGACTTAAATCAAACTTAAGTCATAACATATATAGCATTTTAAATAATAGGATTACATGTTATAACACAATACCACAAAAAGAACTAATGACAAATAGGTCCCCATGTGCATATGATGTCAGCATGATGTCATCCAAGAGTGGGGAGGTTGGGGTACTTCGTGGCATCCCTATGACCACTTGGGATCCATGTGACATTCTCATAGGATGTCTTTGTTTGGTATTTATGTCAAACAAATTTAGAAATCATATTTTTTATTATTTAAAAATTCTCCAAAAATCCAAAAAATTCTCCAAATGATTTTTGAACATTATTACACAATTTTTCATCAATATCAAAATTTTTCTCATTAATTTTAGATTAATTTGGGCTAAAAGTAAATGAGATCTTTAGACTTATAATACTAGTCTAAGGGTTCCATTGGGCAAACCCGAATTACATTCCACCAGTGTCTCAAGCTAACCCAACGGACCAATGCTCTACAATTTATGGCATGGACACATAATTGGTCAAATAAAAGTCATTGAGTCAAAGCTTCCCATCATCAGGGGTTCAATGCATCATGTGCACCCACAGTCGTATAGGAAAGCCACTCTTCCATATATTATCCGACTTAGAAGAGCTATTGAACATGTGCTTTGAGAGGACCCTGTATTAGAGTAGCAATATGTTCCACAGGGGTACACCAGTAATCCATTGAACCCCCGGTGACAAGAAGCTCCAGCTCAGCGACTTTGATATGACCAATTATGTATCCTGACCATAGATTGTGGAGCATATGTCAGTTGGGTCGGTTTGAGACACCATTAGAACGCTATTCGACCTAACCCAATGGAATACTCAAACTAGTGTTATAAATCTAGATATCTCATTTACCTTTAGCCAAAATTAAACTAAAATTGATAAGAAACACTTTTATATGAACTAAAAATTGTGTAATAATATTGAAAAATCATTTAGATAATTTTTGAGATTTTTAGAGAATTTTTCAGATTTTTTAAATAATAAAAAATGTGATTTTCAAATATTTTTGACATAAATACCAAACAATAACATGTTATGAGGATGCCACATAGATCCCAAGTGGCCATAGGGATGCTACATGGCACCCCCACCTCCCCACTCATGGATGACATCATGCTGACATCATATCCAGGTGGGGACCTATTTTTGATTAGTTCTTTTGGTGGTACCGTGTTATAATTTGTTATCTTATTATTTAAAGTGTTATACATTGTTATGATTTAAATTTGATTTAAGTCACATGTTTGTTTCACTCACATATACCATTTTTTGTATATGTGAAGTCATGGGATTTTAAGAAATAATTTGATTTATATTATTATCTACATATTATTTTGTGGCATGTGGGTTATCTTATGTGGCACCACCTTATGGGCTTGACCTATGTGAAACTTTAGTGTTGTTGAAATGCTATTAGTGATATCATAAGATATTTTATTCACATGTGCGGATGTCTCATATTACCTTTATACCCATATCCTTGTCTTTTATTAACTCTCACAAATTATTCAAAAACCATGAGCACAAGTGTAACTATGAATTTGGACTTAATGGGAAATAAAACATGGAGCTAAGGGCTTTAAGGTAAAATGATTATAAACCTAGATTTTAAGGAGTGAAGGGTGTCAAAAGCTCATCAATTGATCTTGGTGATATGACATGGATGAGTGACTTGGATAAAAGCCTCTCATGTATCATTGATCTAAGGCATCAAGGGGATCAAATTGTCATTTATGATCTAAGTATAAAAGAAACTTATGAAATCAATTATAACCCTAATTTTTTAGTTTCACTTCAAAGAGAGAGAGAGACCCCTTGACAAAAACGTGGCCACCATGGCCCTCTTCAGATTAACACTATCATTCTTGTGTTCTTCATTTTTTAAGCCTTGAGTTGAAACCTTTTGATGAAATAGTCTCTCATATGTGAGATCAAGCCCCTCGCATTGTTTCACCAAGGTATTGATTTTTATATATATATATTCCATTTTCTACCTCATTTCCATTCTTAAAGATTACTGTAATTATTAATTTATAGTAGCTTTCTTCATCTTTTGGTCATGAAAACTTAATAGTTGAAGAGTCTCAAAGCAATAATGCAATTCATGATCTTGAGTAGTTTCACCTTGATTTTACTGATATTATTTTTTTAGAATTTTTATAGAGAATATATAACTGATGAGAGGTTTATTTCATTATATTTTAGCACATGAAATAATCCACTGAGTTCTTTTTTTTTTTAAATGTTAAAAACTTTGTGTAGTCCCTTATGGACCACATGATGTAGTTTCATCATAACTTCCTTATTTTGTGTGGTATCTCTCTTAAACACTGAAGAGTTGTTTTGTTACATGTCTCTCTCCTGATTTGATCCCCATTAAGTGAAACAAAAGTGATAATTTTCTTTCCATTATATTGATCTTTTTGAGCTATTATTATCACCTGTACCTTAAAAAATAAGACAAAATTAATTCCTCAAAAGGCTCTTTTGTGGCCCAGGCACAAGGGATTTGAACCATGGCTTCCCCACATGTATGTCTGCATGTTAATTTGATGTATTTACAATTCTTAAATGATTCATGATTGGTTAAATTGAGTACGTTATATGAATATTGAGATTGTTCTTTAATTTTACGATATGAGCTTTAATTATTATGTTTTATTGTTTATGTGAATTGAAATCTCATTGGATTATTATGACCAAGTGTATGATGTGTATGAGAGATTGAGATATAAAATGATGATGAAGAATGAAGATGGAATTATCATATAATTTTGCTATAATGAGGAAATGCGAGTGCAAGTCATATAACATATTGTAAAGATGTACATTGTGAGTATTTGGATATTGTATTGAGTTTAATGGTATTTTTTAGTAGGGGATTTGTAAGGGACCTATTAGGGTTGAATTTTTATTATTCAAATATGTATAAACCATATTTGTAGGCTGGAAGATACGTATTATGGTTTTGTATTGAGATATTCAAGCATTTACCTCAAGTTTAAATACAATGAAATTTTTTAAAAGACTGCATTTCTACCCATTGGTCTAATACTACGAACAAATGATATCAGAGAGAGGTTCTAATATGGTCCCATAGTCCTCTTATATTGTGTATAATGTAATATTAAAATTGCATAAATTATTGATCATGATTGTCATGATGTATGTGTTTTGATTTTGAGAATTGATAGTGTCATTGGCAAGAGAAATGTGAATGAGTATTTTTCAGAACTGTTGTCTATTTGTGAGAGAATGGTAGGGCATTCAATACTTTATATAAGATAATGATATTTTATATTATTTTGTGTTATTGAATTTATTTTCATATGGAAAAGGTCATGTAACCATATTGTGTATATTTTGGATGTTATTGACAGTTTATTAAAGTGTGCCAAATTTTTGAGATTATTTTCTATGAACTTTTCACTTCTGTGCGTGGTCCTATTGGATCATTTAATCACATTAGATTGTATGGAGGATATGTTTTTCTCATAGGAAAATGAGTCTAGGTTTCAAAAAATCAAGTCTCATGAATAAATTCCCTATATTTTTGAAAGTTATGGTCATTTTACTACTGGGGTATCATACTGTAATTTCTGCTACACAAAGCCAATATTTACCCTCTAAGAATCATGTTGTTTGACCCACTTCGATCCATTATTATGTAATTATTTCTAAATAAAAATTTTCTCATTTTGAGTTTATTTTATCTGAAAAACAAGTCCTATGATTAAATAATATATAAATTTAAAGTTATATCCATTGAAGTGGACCGTGCTCTTGAAAAACTAGAAAAGTAGTATTTGCTATATCCAATTTGTAAGAAGGGCATGAGAAATTTACATTTTTTTAAACCCACTATGAAATATAAGTTGTTGAAAGTCCTTGTAAGCTCTTAGGGTGTTTTAGATCGGTGGGAGGGTTATATAAATCGTGAATATGAGTTTTAATACTCGATACCCGAGTCTTGGTCTAAATCAGGGCTACTCTCGCATAGTGTGTGATGAAGTTGACAACAAGACTAAAAACACAGGTGGATGGATGAGAAAGAAAGGGTAAAACTAAATCATAAATCGAAGACAAACGTCTTGTCACAGTATGACTTGGTCTCTTAAAGCCATAAGGTATGACTTCTTTCTACCTTTGAGCATGATTTTAATATATTGTGAATTCATTTATTAGAGAACAACCATTTTGGTTTTTATGATATCTTGTAAGTACTTATTGGTATAATATCTTGGTGTATTATATGAGTTTAATGGTTGGAAGGATTGAACTCGTCACATAAGCTATAAATTTGACTTAGGCTAATATTTACATATTGAGATTTTGAATGCTTGTGTCCACTCTTTTATGAGCTTAAGATATATGTTATATGCTTAAGTAAATTGATTCTAGATCTATGATATTTGATTCAAAATACCGATCCTATGGATATGGCTAATTCAAGATATAAGACATGTATAACGATTGTACTTGTGATTGCTTGAGAATTATGATATATGTGGAATGTTTATTATTTGTGAGCTGTTTTATGATTTGAGTAATCATGAGATGTATCATAAAAAGGACATTGATATTGACTAGTTCTTATGGTGCCTCAAGCTACATGTTTCATTATTTTGAGCTTTCCTAAATGATTATATAATGTGATATATTGTATTCTCATTCTGTGAGTGCTTAGTGATGTATGATCCTGGCATATGTGAATATGTGAATGTGGTATTATGTTATGAAATGCATATGAGGATTGTCACATGACACTTAAGGCTCCATAATCATGAAAAATGGATTTTTCATATGTGAGATAAGCCTTTCCTTAGAAGATATATATTTTCATTATTTTGGAAATTGAGATCAATCGAACCAAAATGTATCTTGAGTCTAGATTGTAATAATTAAAGAAATATAATGAAAGAGATTTATCTTAAACACTTGTTCTTCTGAACGAAGATTTCTATATTTAAAATGTTTTAACATAAGAGGATTAGAAACCATAAGGGAGATTCCACCCCATTTTGTGTATTGCTACTTTGTATTGTCTTTCCATTAAAGACTTATGACTATGCTAAACTCCACGCTCTTTGCATTTTTGAAGATTACCCTTAACGAGGTTCTTTTAATATTATGATATGACCATATAACAATGTATCATAATATTTTAGAGTATTTCATAATCATCAATCTTTGAATAAAGTTATTTTTGAAATCTTTGAAGTTTTACTTAAAAGTAAAGTGCTTTTCAGAACATAAATTCAAGTTATTTTGAAAGACAACCATGTTGCTTTCAGTGGGAGAATCTTTAGTAAGTCTAAGTAGTAAAACCATCCCTAAAAAGAGAACCTTGGTATTGATTTTAGAAAAACTCATATCTCAAATCAATTTCACTTTTGAGAAACTTGGAATAGGCATTGAATAAGAATGATTTGTAAATAAAAGCAGAAAGGAGTGTTTGACCTCTTATTTGAAGTTGATCATTTTATAAACCCATGACCCGTTTTTTACCGCTGCATTATAAATATTATTGTTTTCATTTAGTGCCATTGGTTTGGCTTTCACCCAACTCTTCAGAGATAAAATATATTTTTGGAAAAAAAGAGAACAAAGGACCGAAGGCTGGTTTGACTTTCACCCAGCATTTCAGATAAAGAGAAAAGAGAGACGAATACTGGTTTATTTTTCACCAAGATCCTTCAGAGGTAAAATATATTTTTGGAAGAAAAGAGAGAAAATAGGGACGAAGGCTGGTGTGTTTTTCACCCAGATCCTTCAAAGAAAAAAAAATAAAAAAATGTTTGTTTTAGAGAGAGGAAGAAGAAAAGGGATGAGAGAGGGTGAAGGTTAGCTTGGCTCTCATTAAACCTTCTAAAAAGGAGAAGAGATGAAAAGAATGAGAGAAGAGAAGAGAAGAAAAGAGAGAAGAGAAGAGAGAGAGAGAAGAAGTTTGGTATGATGGCTAGACTGGCACGGTGGCTAGTCTGGCTCGACAGTTCGACGAGAATGGTGACTAGACCGGCACAATGGCTAGACTGCTTGACGGCAAGACTAGCACGACAATAAGACTGGCACGGCAGCGAGACCTGCTTGTTGGCTAGTCTAATGTGGTAGCTAGATGGGCACGGTGACTAGATCGACGCGGCGGCTAGACTGCTCGGTGTCAAGATTGACATGGCGGCACAAGGCTTAGCCCGCCCTTTGGTTAAGCAAGCAAAAGAGAGAAAGAGGAGAGAAAGAAGAGCGAGAAAATGTGCACGCCAGTGTACCCCGTCGTGTCAGACAGACAGAGAGAAGAGAGAGAAAATACGCACGATGGTGTACTTTATCGTGCCCAATAGAGAGAGAAGAGAGAGAAAACATGCACGATAGTGTACTCTGTCATGCCAGACAGAGAGAGGAGAGAGAAAATGTGCACGATGGTGTATTGCACTATGTTAGATAGAGAGAGGAGAGAGAGAAAATGTGCACAATGGTCTACTCTACCATGCCAAAGAGAGAGGAGAGAGAAAAAAACATGCATAACGGTGCACTCTGTCGTGCTAAACAGAGAGAGAATGTGCACAATAGTGTACTCTACCATGCCAAGCAGAGATAAGAGAGAGAGAAAATGCATATGGTGGTGTACTCCGTCATGCCAAATAGAGAGAGAAGATAAAGAAAACCCGCACTACGGTATACCTCGCCATGTCAGACATAGAGAGAGAAGAGAGGAAGACAAGAGGGAAAGAGGAAAGAAGAAGAGAGAGAGAGAGGAAAGAAGCAAAGAGAGAAAGGAAAGAAGAAGAGAGAGAAAGGAAAGAAGAAGAGGGAGAAAGGAAAGAAATAGAGAGAAGGAAAAAAGAAGAGAGAGAAAGGAAAGAAGAAGAGAGAAAGGAAAGGAACAGAGAAGAAAAAAAGAAGAGAGAAAAAAGAAAGAAGAAGAGAGAGAGAGAAAAGAAATAGAGAGAAGAAAGAGAGAGAAAGGAAAGAAATAGAGAAGGAAAAAAGAAGAGAGAGAAAAGAAAGAAGAAGAGAGAAAGAAAAGAAACAGAGAGAAGGAAGAGAGAGAAAGGAAAGAAGAAGAGATAGAAAAGAAAAAAGCAGAGAGAAGGAAGAGAGAAAAGTAGAGAGAGAAAGAAGCGAGAGAAATATAGAATGAAAGAAGAGATAAAGAAGAGAGAGAAAGAGAGATGGAAAAGAGGAGAGAAAAAATTACCTTTAAAGCTCAAGGGTTCTTGCCTAGATCTTCTCTCTCCTATCTCTCTCTCTAAATCGTGACCCAAAAACTCAAGTAAAAGCCTATTTTCAATTGATCAAAAGGGGGCCTTTTACATGTGAGCATCACATGCTTATATAGAGTTTAAGTCCAAACATGGGTGGATGCCCAAATATTAACTCAAATCTTAACCTAATTGTGAAAGAATAAGAATTAAATGAATTAAAAAAAAAAAAATAGGGGCAAAATGATGATTTTGCCCCTCACCCACAAATCTTGAAATTCTAATTAAGTCCCTGTCATGGCCATGCAACCTTTACCTTTTCCGGGGTCCGTTCAGGGTCCTTCTGGTCTTCATCCAGCCAAAAGATTATTCTTTTCTTGATCAGCTCGAGAAGACGGTTGTTTTGATATCCATTTCGAGCCATGGATCAGACTTTTGGTCTACGATCACGAGATGTAAAAATCACAAGAAACGTGCGATCTTTGATTCAAAATTATGCTCATTTCTCAGTGCTTTTCCACGATTTTTTAGCTGCATTTTGACGAGCATTCTATCATGAGCATTTGGTGACAAACGTGACTCGATTTGGTGTCCGAACGACCATTTTCCAAATTTGGTATCTTGGTCGGAATTTGGTTTCAAGTGGCCGAAAATTGTAGCAACTTCATACTTATCATGCGTCAAATCTGACCGTCCATCACATGTGAGGTTAGGCTCAAATGAAGACCGCGTGCTCGTAATGGGTCTGGTTTCGGGCCGATCCGAAGTGCTAGCGTCGTGATGTGGCCACTGGATCGAGGCGTGCTCCTGCTAAAAAATCTGCAACCTTGCCTTGGATCGTGATCTTCTCTCTTGTTTTTCTCTCAGCTCGGGCCATGACATGGTCGTGCCACATATCAAAATGCTTGGGTCGACGAGTTGAACATGCTCCCAAAATTTAAACTTGATCCAACTTGGGATGAGAGAGATATGGCCTTCCAAAGTTTAGCCAAAAACCCAAAAACACAGTTTCTATTAATGGAAACTGGTTAACTGAGGTACAAGGTAATAGCGTGTGACCTACCTATTTTGGGTAATTTATTCATAACTTGATCCAAAAACATCCGATCAAGTCAAAACTTAGTCCATAAGGTTTTTTAAATGTTTTGGATCCAATAGCAGTAGTCTCATGATCATTTGACACTCCGGTGATAGGGTTATGGTTATAAGGTTCATTTTCAAGGCGATCAATGTCGATTTTCCAAACCTATTTCTTCGTCTGCATGGCCTTAAACTTTCAAATAGCAACGAAACTTGGCATGTGTTCTTAGGAGACCTTTATTGGGCCATTCTAAGAATTTTGGAAATTTCACTTCTGGATCAAGGCTTATTATCCTACGACTTCTAGTTCACAAGCATTTTGGTATCTGCAGACTTAGGTCACAAAATGCTTTCTCTTTATTCGCATTGGAGATATAAGTGTTGAAAAATACTTTCAAACAGCTTGCCCTGCCGAATGTTGTGCTTCGAGAGAAGCGGGAAGGACAACATTTTGAACCAAAATTGCCCTTTGACTTTAGTTTTCTTCAAAGACATCGGATCACATGAACGCCAAAGGGATACTCATGCGAAGATGCTTCTAGGAGGGGTGATCAAGTTGCTCAGACATCTGGGGGCCTTGTTTAAGGGCTTGTAGACCCAGACGTGAAAACTTTTAGGAGGAGAAGAGACTTGAGCTACTGGTGGGGGATATCTCATGGAATGTCCATGATCAACGTTGGGAGCTCTTTTCGGGTTTCAACAGCTAGGGGCCTTGCTTAAGGGCTTGTGGACCTAACAGGTCAGAATCCATGCTTGTCTGGCAGTAGGGGGCCTTGCTTAAGGGCTTTCTTCCCAACCAGTCAGGATTGTTTTGCTTCTAGTGGAGGACATCTCATGGAATGCCCATCATCCATTTCAGGAGCTCTTCTTTGGATAGATAGCCAAGGAGCCCTTGATGGACGTTGTTTGTTGTTACACTAGGTTTTCTTTGACAAGCAAGGTACCTTTGTGGGCCCCATCTTGTCGAATCCAGTCAGGGGCTTTTTGTTTGCCTGTCCCAAACGTCTGATCCAGTCAGGGAGGGATGGTAGTGAGGCGGCCTTGAAAGGGCTCTACCCTAGTTCCTATGGGCAAGTATTGACCTGAGTTGATAGTTTCTTTCCATGAGGAGTGCCTTTGGCTTGTCATAATGACTTTCTTGTTTTTGTTTGACTTCTTGAGAATGGGGTCCTTTAGCACAGAACCCTGACTTGCCATCTTGGCGATTTTTCTGACTCTTGGGTCCTTTCATGAACGGACTTAACATCATGCGGCCAGGATATGCTCTAAAGTTTAGGGTCAAGCAACTGGACCGTTGTGAGAAACAGTTTAACATCATGCAATCAGGTTGTGCACTATAGTTGAGGGTCATGCAACTGTATCATTGTGCAAAGCAATTTAACGGCATGCGGCCAGGACATGCGCTATAGTTTAGGGTCATACAACTGGACCGTGGTGCAAAGCAGTTTAACGTCATGCGGCCAGAACGTGTGCTATGGTTTAAAGTCATGCGATTGGACCGTGGTACGAAGCAGTTTAATGTCATGCGGCCAGGACGTGCGCTATAGTTTAGAGTCATGCAACTAGATCGTGATGCGAAGCAGTTTTAAGTCATGCGGTCAGAACGGTTGCTACAATTTAACGCATGCAACTGGACCGTGATGCGAAAGTCGCCATATATGTGGGTAGTTCAGTGAGGGGTTGACTCACTGGGCGATGTGAAGTAGATGAGACTTCATGGGGAATGAGTCTGTGGATCATGGTCCGACTCACTGGGGATGTAATGGTCGAGAAGTGAGTTCAGATGATGGTGTGTCCCAGTGAGGGATGGTGAGTGGAAGCGGACTCACCATTTATGAGTAGTGAGTTCAGATGAAGGTGTGTCCCACTGAGGGATGGTGAGTGGAAGCGGACTCACTGAGGATTAGGGAGTGAATGTGACTCCCTGGTGATTATAGTGGACTCATGTGATGGGAAGCATGAACATGACTCCAGTGGGGATGGAAAGGTGATGAGGGTTGAACCTTGTCGATGCGCACATAAACAGGCCGGCTAGGGAAGACATGCGTGGAGGCGCATACAAAAGGCATGAGAACAGAGGTAGAAGGGTAATGCTCAACGTGCTTGGCAGTGCATACACGCTCGACAACAAACTCGCACGGCGGTGAACGAGCACGAAGGTGAACATGCACGGCAATGAACGTGTACAACGGTGAATGCGCACAATGGTGAGCACTCACGGTGGTGAACACGCACGACGGTGAATGCGCTCCATGGTGAACACGCACGACGGTGAACACACACGACGGTGAACACGCACGGTGATGAACGCGCACGACGGTGAACATGCACAGTAGTGAATTCGCTCGACGGTGAGAAGTGCTTGGTAGTATGTGCTTGGTTCAGGCTTGGGCTCAGGCCAAAACCCGACCCGATCCGACCCATCACCGTTTGGCCTTCTAGACTTCGGTGGGATTTTGACTTTGTACAGGGCAAGTTTGGGAACCCCTCAGTATAAAAAAGGAGTAACACCCCTTTACAGCTTTACCAAAGGTTAAAACAACAAAGTTGCATGAGAAGAATTCCAGCAGGCAGTGGGGAGTTCCGGCCAACTGTGATGAAAATCTCAGGCAGGGATTAGTGAGCTTGAGGAAAATCTCCCGGCGAGCAGGACAAGGAGCCATAAGGTCGCGGCTTTCGAACGGTTACTGTCCGCATGTGTGAAGAGGGCAGGCATGCTGTGTGGTGTCATGCATAAAGTGCTTGGAAGCCGAGAACACGGCGTTGCAGGAGCACACATGTGAGGGTGACATGTGCGAGGAAGGAAATAACATGTCGTGCACGGCAGTAAGAGGTGCATGACAGCAAGCTGCGCTCGGTGGTGAGGTGCGCACGGCATCAAAACACACGCGATAGTGAGAAGCTCGCGACATGAAAACGCGCATGGTAGTTAGGAGCATGCTGCATCAAAAAGCACACGGCAGTGAGCAGCGCATGACATTAAAATGCGCACAATTAGTGAGAAGCGCGCGGCATCAAAACACGCACGATAGTGAGAAGCGCACGACAACAAAACATGCACAGCAGTGAGAAGCGCACAACATCAAAATGTGCACGACAGTGAGAAGCACACGACATCAAAACGTGCACGGCAGTGAGAAGCGCAAGACATCAAAACGCGCACGGTAGTGAGAAGCACGCGGCATCAAAATGCACATGGTGGTTAAGCCAAACATTTTGAAGGGGCAAGTGTACATGTCCAATGGCCAAACCTTCAAGAGACTGAGGTTCTAAGAACATTCCGAAAGTGAAAATTCTTCCAAGAGCAGGGGAGTTGCGACCAACAATTTTATTGGCGATAGATTGGTCAGAGGGGACCCCATTTGGCTTGCAGAGCCTTCATGCAAGCCAGAGTGGCCCCTGAGTATCACCTTCATCAGCGGATCAGTGCGTTTTGAAGCCCGTGAATATAATGATGACACCGTTTTAGCCGAAGAGGGGGTTGCTGTCCTTCATTGTTTGCATGGGGAGATAGCTTCCAATGAATACCTTCCTACTCTTGGGAAGAGGATGGCCAAGACAAAGGGGATGGTATGGTCCCCTACTGGACTCCAAGTGTAGGGGGAGCACCAGTTTCTGAGGGGGTACACTTCTTGGACCCTTAATGTGTTGCAACTGTATGCAGGCACACTCGAGCGCACCTCCCTGTCTGCAACAATTCAATGCTCAGAGGGGTATTTCGATCGGTGCTCCAATACTATCAAAGCACTGTTGGAGACATGGAGTCACGTCTACAACACGTGGCTCTTTGGTCATGGTGAGTCAGGGATTTCTTTGCTAGATCTTCATTTTATTGGCGGCCTACCATTGACGGGGGTGTTGTACGATGAGTTCGTGCCCCAGAACTCAACCATTTTCAGTGGGGTGTCATTAGGGGGCGAGGTATCTCCTATTGATCTTGAGGAGTTATTTGAGATCTACCAACTCTTGAGCTCTCAGTCCTTTGGCTCTTGGTCCACTGGTGGTCGTGTGACCATTATCCAATGGGTGAGGTTTTTTTATGGAGAATATGTTGATGCGGTTGAGTTGGATTGCTCTTTAAGGGAAAAGGGGTAGGTCGTTACAGAAGAGATACCTCCCACTTATAAATGCCAGTCCGCGAGTGATGCCATTTTTCTGGTCTCTTACCTGGCCTTGTTCCTCTGCAAATTTATCCTTCCTGGGGGAGCAGACATAATGCGTCCAAGCTTTCTTTACATAGCATGTGACATGACAAGCGAGAGTCAATATGCCCTTGCTCAACCAGTCCTGTGTAGCATTTACTACTGGCAGGGGGTTGTGTATAGAGGAAAGCCCTACAAAGGTAAGGGAGGTGGTCTTAGACTGGTGAAAGGTGAGGCCTTTCCTGCGGACTTCAAGATACCTTTCCCAATTCATTATGTGCTCTAGTGGCTTTCAGCATACTTCCTCGACACATGTTCCAGGAACCCGTCTTTGGAAGAGAAAATGTGTCCCTATATGATAAAAATTGCAAGGCAGTGGGTTGCTTTCCAAACCCCTGGGTACACACGAGGTCTGTTTGGCAACAAGTCCTTCGATATGCGTCGAGTCCCCTCTCCTGCGGGGGGTTTCACAGACCGAACTTTTGTAGTCGAGCTCATCCATGAGTTGGATGGTGCTTCTATAGGCATTCAGGAGCTCATGTACCTTCTAAGCGTCAGAGGATGGGTCTTAGCCTATCCGACCCCATATGGCACAAAGCTCGAAGGATATTACTCCCATCGCTTCGCTGGCCAACATGGGCTCGACCAAGAGTGTCCCTTCCCAATCTTATTCGAGAAGCATTATGGAAGGGTCAATGCTGAGAAGACGTAGGAACTGGGAAATCTCTGTGAATCATGGAAGGCAGTCCATGTTTGCACCAGTTAGTCGACATGCTTAGAAGTCACAAAAGTGAATAAGTTTGTCATCCCTTACTTTGAAAGAAGGGGCCGAGCGACTGAGGCATATGAGCATTGGTGGAGGATCACCAACCATGGATACTGGGAGGTCACCCACACCTGGAAGAAGATAAACAACAATTAGCACGAGGAGACCAAGAAGGAGATGAACTTCAGAGCCCCTCCTTTTGATAGGGTCCTTGAACTGGATTATCCCCAGAACTGGGAACAACTTGGGGTGCCCCGAGAGATAGCGGCGGACGAGGCTTCTCACGCAAATGCTTGTGCTGAGGGAGAAAATAGGGAGTATCTTTGACAACCTCTGTTCTATCTTAAAGTGGAATGAAGGCTGAAAGGTCCTTGACACGGAGGGGCGACCGGTGCAAGACATGAATGCCGTTATTGGGAGTGGCTCTCATAGCGCTCCAAGGTTTAAGCATGGTGAGTCTTCAGAAAGGCCTGCATCTGTGGTAAGAGAAAAGAAGAGGAAGCAGAGACTTGCACCCTCAGTGACTTCGGAGTCCGAGTCTGAGTCCGAGCCTCCCCTAAGGTGAAAGAATGTTAGGTCGGTGCAACCACTTCCAGGGTTCAGTCAGTGGTTGACACTTCATATCTTGCCCCATGTGAAGCTGGTGGTGCATCTACCGTTGATGCAGGTGCTCCTATTTCTGTCGTTATGGCCCCGGTTCAGGAGGTTAGCTCTTCAAGTGAGGAGGCCATGCCAATGAATGTTCCATCCGTGCAAGCCACTTCTGTTGTTGTGTCTCCAATCCAAGAGGCTGGTCCTTCGACTATGAGATCGGTAGAAGAGATAACACTGGCTTCGTTTGCCTTGCCAAGAAACGTAAGCTTTGGCCCCACCTTGTGCTCAAGGGAGAGCAATCTTTCATGGATAGATGAAGAGGGTGAAGTTACAAGTGCGGCTACTGAAGAAGGCCCTGTTACTGTTAAAGGGAAGGAGCCTGGAATTGAGGAGGGATCTGAGCATCATGAGGGAGCTGCCCCGAGAAATGAGGGTCCAAGTCCTTTTGGAGGAGAGGAGCCCGTTTCCAGTGAGTAGCCTGAAGCGGTTGCTGAGGGTGTGCGCAATGAAGGTCTGAGTGAGGAACTTGGTGTTAGTGAGCAACCTAAGGCAACTGCTCTGGGTGAAATGACCTAGGATGTGAGAGGCAAAGGCCCAGACACTACTCAAAGGGAGGCCCCTGGTGGTATGGGCTTCGAGGTTGCATCTCCAGAGGCGGCTATAGACATGACCATCATTTCTTCAGAGGTGTCCCCTCCTATCGAAGTGATAGGGGTTGCAGCCTCTTCAGTTGTGGTTCCTTCGGCTGCAGTGATCTCGGTTCCTGACGTGACCTTGATAGAGGCTCGTGGCAGCAGCAATCCGGGCATGGTTGAGGATGTGCTTCGTGCATGCCTTCATCAGTTAAGGAGACGATCCTCGTAGATCTTGACCCACAATTGCCAAACTCCAGAAATATGTCCTCGTACTGCGTGTTGTTGAGGGCGACCTGGAGGTCTTTGCCTGCTTTGATCGTCTCATGACTAAAATGGAGGGCTGGAGAGAGAAGGGGCTACAACAGGAGGCAGAAACAAGCGATTTGGTTTCTTTGGAAGCGTCGCTCGCACGTCGTCATGAGGAAGTGGATTCCTCTATAGAAAAGAAAGCTGTCATGGCCACTCAGCAATCTGATCTTAAGAGTGAGGAGAAGGCCTGTTGGGCGAGGATGATAGCCATAAAGGAGGAGATACGGAAGCTGAAGGTCGAGTTTGATGGGCTTAATCAAGAGATGAATCAGAGGAAGGCCTTGGATGTAGTCCTACCTGAGGAGCTATCGGAATGCGTCCCCACCAATGAGTCAGAGACTACCTCTATGGCACAAGAGGCTCGAAGGTTGGCTGAACTGAGGGAGCGTGCTCAGGGGCTGAGGAGGCATCCGAAGAGCTCTGGGTGAAGATAAATTAAATCATCGAACATTTCTAGAAGAAGCTTCACTCCTTCTTCCTCTTTCTTGTTTCATAATTTTTTTTACTGTATATAGATACTTGTACACAAATTTTGCCTATATGAATGAAACGCCACTTTTTTTTTTTTGCTTGTAATTTTCACGGCTTGCATTCTGTAAGTTTTCATTACTTCCGATAGTAAGGGGCCCTCCTTGTAGACACATTTGTTCTCATGATTTTCTTACGATGCCCTCTTGGGTTTTCACCGCACCTTATCTTTTTATTTGATGACTTTTGCCAATGATAGCTGGTGATGCTACCATGCCCCGTCATTTGTTTCTTTTTTTTTTTCATTTTCTTTTGACGCTTTTTCCCATGGTTCCCTTTCAGGTTTTCACCATGTCCATATTTTGACATTTTTTCCCACAATGCCCTTTCGGGTTTTCGTTGTGTCTGTCTTTTCAAAGAGAAAGATGAGAGGAGGTAGAGTACCTGAGCCCTTGTCTTGTTGTGTGGCAAGCAGCTGTAGCACCAATAACCTCGAACGGGGCAACGATTTCCTTTTGCCTCTTAGTCCTTGATTAGTCCTTGGCTCATAATTCATCGCCCTCATGATGTGATGAGCCTTCTGATTATAGCGACTCCAATCAGGGGCGTTTTGGCCTCTGGACGGGATGGGTTCTTTGAGACCTGGCATGAATCCCTCCAAGGGTTTTGAAGGGGTCCACAATGGAGGGGCTTCTTTTACTTTGGCCTTCCCTTTTTGTAAAGCCTCTAATTGGTCTTGAAGGCCTTACATTTCTTTTCTTAGCTCGCCAAGAGTAACTTGAATTTGACTGTGGGGTGAACAGTTCTCATTTGGCTTCTCTTCTATCAAGGAATCAGGGATGTGTAGGACTCTTAGGACTCACATACCTGAGCTGGCCCATGGGTTGGATGAGGGACATTTTCTTCTCTTAGGAAGGCCGGGATTCTAAGGATCATGCGGTCTGGCTGCAGTGAGGCTTCTGCTTGAAGGAGGGCAATAGGGATGTGCAAGATCTTCTGCTCGTCTGGCATATAAGTGACCCTTAGGGCCAAAGCATCTACTCCCATGGCTTCCTTGGGATCATCAGTAGCAACTGGTTCAGTAGCCGGCGGGGGTGACTCTGGACTGGAAGAGGAGGGGAGAGACTCATCTTCAGGGGAAGCCGATAATGCTTTAGGGAGAGGATATGGAGTAATGGGGTGGATAGTGGTCAGAGGGAGGATCTTGCCATCTCTCTCTTCTTCCTTGAACATGTCCAAGAGCACTCGTCGTACATCCTCAGCATCCTCATGAGGGGATTATCTTGCTCTTCTTACAGATCTTCGATCATCATCATTGGGTTCTTGAGATGGTATTGGGTCTATAAAGTAGTACTTTGCATTGACAAAATGTGTCTCAACGATGGGACCGGTCTGTTGTCAGCATAGACCGTGTACTGTCTCCCATCCCAGATACACTTAAAACATTGATGAAGGGTGGATGGAACCACTCCTTGGTCATGCATCCAAGGGAGACCAAGGAGGATGTTGTACGAGGTGTCATTGTCGATTATGTAGAACTGGGTGTAATCGTTTAATTCACCGATCTTGAGATGAAGGCGAACAGTGCCGGCTGGTTTCTCTCCCAACTAATTGAACCCCCAAACTGTGATGTTCGTTGGTGTGAGGTCATCAGATCCCAGCCCTAAATGGGTGAGAATCCTTCGTGAGAATCTTTGTAGCGGTGAGATTGACTGTTGATCCCCCTTCTAACATAATTCGGCTGATGGGACACACATGTAACTCGCTGTTTACTAAGAGAGGTCAGTTGTGAAACTTTCCTCCCAATTGAAGGCCATCATCCAAGAAAGTGATAGCCATGCAATTGTTTAGAATTGTAGGGTCAACTTTGATGTGCTCTGCTTCGGTCTCATATACCTCAGGGCAGGATAGAGCTTGGACAAGGGTCATGCGATAGTCTCTTGAGGGCATAAGTGTGTCATAGACACTGAGAAGGGCAGGGAGTTTCCTTAGGTGCCCAAGCATGTCATACTTGACCTTGTCATCGTCAACCTTTTGAGTTCCTAGTCTTACCACATGTTTGAGTGATATGGAAGGTTGTGAGGTAGGCTTAGATGGTGAAGGTCTGTTTTAGGGTACCGGTTGACTTTGCTATGCAACCAGTATAGTTTGGAGAGGTTGTGAGGATTGGGTAGGTAAAGGTTGTGCCATTGGACCTGGTGCCGACTGGCTAGGTCGTGCAGTCGAGTCCAGTGTGGGGGGTTAGATTGAGTGATATGAGTAGGTATTAGTACAATAGAAGTTGATGGATGTTTGAAGACATTTTTCAGCACCTTGGGTCCCCGATGCAGAATAAAAGAGAAGCCGGTCAATAAAGCCATGACAAACAACGAAATTCAATAGTCTCAGAATTGCCTCAAAATGGATGAGAATCTTCCTAAGCATCTCAAAAGGCTACCTTCCAGGTTTTGTCGCAATCCGACATGTCTAAGGCAGCATAGATAAAGAAAGAGTTTTTAAAAAATCGACCTCTAGCACCTTTAAATGAGCCCCATAACTAGAACTCTATTTTCGGTGCGTCAAATGCTGTGGGACTCGCCATTGGATCTGGCACGATTAAAAACCCCTAGGGGTTAAGTTTCAGCTTAAACAGATGTTCTAAGACAAAGTTATGGGTAAAACATTAAAAAGGGGTAGGCTACATGCTATTCCCATGCGGCCTCCTTACAACAATCTCTATTAAAGGAGACTGGTTTGCACAGTCACAAGCAGCAACTTTGAAGACTTATATCTCACTCGTTACAAGTCAGATAGCACTCAAATTTTGTGAGCTTGTTCTTCTCGTCAAGATGAACATTTTGATATGTGGCACATCCCGTGACGAGTCTGAGCAGGGAAAAAAGCTAGAGAGAAGTTGGCGATTCGTGGCAAAATTTGTAGGAAAATCAGCAGCGACACACCTCGCTCGAGTGGCCATATCACGTAGGCACAATGGATCGATGCGAGACTAATACCATTGTGTGTGTAAGGTCTAGGGCTATGTCTGGTTCGAACCCTGCATGTGATGAACGGTTAGATTTCACACACAAAGGCATTAAAGTCACTATAGATTTTCGGGCTTCGGATTCTAGAACCCAAGATCGCAAAATCTTCGTCCGACCACAAAAGCAGGCTACGTTCGTGGCAACGCGATCATGATGGCATTCTTAGTGCAATTTAGCGAAGAAATCAAAGAAATACATCACGAAACAAGCACACTATCGATCAGAAGTTTCTAAGATTCGTGCAAATTTTGAGTCTCATGATCGTGGCTTATAAACACGAGCTGTGGTTCGAAGTTGGTACCAAATTGATTGTCATTCCGAGCCCAATGAGAAATTAATCATCTTTTAGTCGTGTGAGCACTGGATCAACCTCGAATCATTCATAGAAGATCACTCACGTTCTAGCGTAACAACATGGATTGTTTTGAAAATTCATGTATTGTTGAGCAGGGATAAAACAATCATTTTGTACCCATTTTTTCATTTTATTTTAATTCAATTAAATTGTAATTATCATCAATTAGGTCAGATCTTGGGCATCCACCTATGTTTTGGGTCCAATTATATAAATACATGCTAAACCTAATTGTAAAGGCCTTGGATTTCATGAATAAAATTTGGGAGTTTTACTTTGAAGTTGTGGCACGTCCAAGAGAGAGAGAGGAGGGAGAAGAAAAACGTTCGGTAACCCTTGGTGAAGGTAACTTTCTCTCTCCTCTCCTCCTCTTTCTCTCTCTTCTCCTCCTCTTTCTTTCTCCTCTCCTCCTCTTTTTCTCTCCTCTCCTCCTATTTCTCTCTCCTCTCCTCTTCTTCTCTCTTTTCAGCCTCAGCACGCATAGCAGTAACCATTGTCGTGTCTGTCTCTCTTTCCTTTCTCTCTCCTCTTTTTCTTCTCTCTCTCTTCTCTCAGCTTCAAACACGCATGATAGTAACCATCGTCGTGCATCTCTCTCTTTCTTTCTCTCTCTTCCTCCTTTTTCTTCTCTCTTTACTCTCGACATACACAGTAGTGGGCATTGCCATGCATGTCTCTCTTCCCCTACTTTCCCCTTTTCTCTCTGTTCTCTTTCCTCTCTCATCTCCTCTCTTTCCTTTTCTCTCTACTTTTCCTTTGTCTTCCTTTTCTCTCTTTCTTATCTCTCTCTGTATTTTGTTTCTCATCTCCGTCTTTTCTTCTCTCTCTATTCTTTCCTTTCTCTCTCCTCTCCAATCGTGCACGGTGATACTCATCACCAAGCATGACGTCCACCTTCTTTTCTTATCTTTGGAATATACACAGTGAGCTGGGCCTTAACTCGAGTGGTGGGCCGGGCCTCTATTTAAGTTCCTTCTCCCTCATGTCGAGCACGACGATGCCCATCGCCATGCGTAATATTTCTTTCCCTATTCTCTAACAAGGATATTGAATCGGGCTCTTTCCCACGTGGCGGGCCGGGTCATGTTTGAGTCCTTTCTGACATACACGGCAATGCCTATCATCATGCATGTCTTTTTTTCTGTCTCCCTACTCTCTCTCCTCATGGATACCGGAACCTATTGCAATCCATGTTTTCTCCAACTTTCTCTCGTCATTGCCATCCATGTTTTCTCCTTCCTTTTCTCTCTCATCATGGACGATGGAATCTATTGCCGTCCATGTTTTCTCCTTCTTTCTCTCATCGTGGATAGCGGAACCTATCGCCGTCCATATTTTCTCCTTCCTTCTTTCTCTCATCATGGATGGTGGAACCTATTGTTGTTCATGTTTTCTCTTTCCTTCTTTCCCTCGTCATGGATGGCAGAACCTATCGCCCTCCATGTTTTCTCTTTCCTCTCTCGACATAGACGGTGGAACCTATCGTTGTCCATGTTCTCTCTTTCTCTCTCTCCTGTCATGGACAATGAAGCCTATCACATTCCATGCTCTCTTTTTTTTTCTCTCTTTCCCTCTCTTCTCTATCCTGGACGATGGAACTCATCGCCATCCATGCTTCTCCCCACTTTTTCTCTCCTATGTCATGGACGGCAGAACCCCATTGTCGTCCATGCTTCTCTCCCCTTTCTCTATCCTTTCTTCCTTTTCTCTCTTCTTTCTCTCTCTTCTTTCTCCTTTCTCTCTTTATTATTCTCTCTCTTCTTTCCTCTTTCTCATCTCTCTTTTCTCTCTTCTCTCTTTTTTTTCTCTCTCTTTTCTCTTCTCTCTTCTCTTTTTTCTTTTTTTCCCTCTCTTCTCTCTTCTTCCTCTTTCTTCTTTCTCTTCTCTTTTCTTTGTCTCATTTCTTTTCCCTCTCTTCTTTCTCTTCTCTTTTCCCTCTCTTCGTTATGATCTCTCTTTTCTCTCTCCTCTTTCTTCTCTCTTCTCTTCTCTTTTCTCTCTCTTTCCTCTTCTCTTTTCTCTCTATTCTCTTCTCTTTTCTCTTTCTTCCCTCTTTTCTTTTCTCTCTTCCTTCTTCTCTCTTCTCTTCTCTTTTCTCTCTCTTCCCTTTTCTCTTTTTTTTATGTTCCTCCTTTCTTCTCTCTCTTCTTCCTCTCTTTTCTCTTTCATTTGACCAGGGGACATTAAGACTAGCACTGTTATGGAACTCCCGTCGTCGAGTAGTATTGCCGCCGTGCCAGTCTGAGTTACTATGCCCATCTTGCTGCGACGACAGGTTAGCCATTATGTTAGGCTGGTAGGTGTTGGTTTTGTCGTCGAGTAGTATTGTAGTCGTGCCGATCTGAGTTACCGTGCCGATCTAAATACTGTCTCAGTGTAGCCACCTGATCAAATTTCTATTTCTTCTCTTATATTCCCTCTATTCTATTTCTCCCTTCTCCTCTTATCACCCCCATCTTCATCTCATTCCTTCCCTTTCTTCATTCGAATGTGCACACATGTGTGCCTTCGTCCAAAGATAAGGCAGGGTCCCTCGACCCATTTGTCTTGTAAAATTAACCATGTGTGTGTGATTGCAGAAATAGGAGAGTACACGTCAAGGGAGGTGATTTCGAACCAGTTGAAGGATTGGGGGGCTTTCCGTCGTGATCTAAGAGGGTGCTCATGTGAGTTAGCCTGATGGAGTCACGGACCCAGGTGAGGTGTGTCCCGTCTCACGTTAAATTACTCTCTCATCGGTTAGTATACCTGCCTTGTTTCTAATGAGGTTCCCAAGAGAGCGGTCTCAAGTCCAGGGTTCTCCTTGAAACCCGAGACATGTGCCACTAGGTCATCCCAACCTGGAGAGTGAGATCAAGGCAGAGGTTGAGGGTTTGGAGATGGTTGGGTGTATGGAACCAATGATGGTCTCGGGTACCCAAGGAGTGGTGGATTGGTCGATGTGTTAGGGTATGAGATGAGTGGCAGACTAGGGTATTTCAAGAGTCTCGATTTCTGCATGAACAATTGTAACTTCTTGCTTGACCTTAGATCGATTGGGTCAGTGTTGGCCATTACTTCAAAGATCTGCACCATGTGGCATGCTTCGTGAGAATGGAAGCTCTGCCCTCTTGACTCTTTCAGCCGCTGCTCCAAGTCGGGCTTAGGAGACCATTGGGTTCCCTTGGCCTTGGGATTCCTGTGTTGCTTGAGGAGCTCCTCAATAGTGGAGGAGGCTTTGTATTGGCTCTAGATGCCAAGTGGTCGCAACTGTCAGGAACCCAGCTGCTTGGGCCACCGACTTCTTTAGCTATTTTCAATGCTGCTTGCTAATGTTGCAACTTTTCAGCTCTTTGTCAAGAGCCTCAAAGTTTGGGGAGTTGAGCCTATAGAAGACGTATTAGAAGAAGAAGAAGGGTTAGAAGAGTCGAGAATAGAAGATGGGGGGGAGAGTTTTTATGGTCGTCACTTAGATTGGACGATCTGGGTAGCTTTTAGTGTCATCGATGGAATTGGACGTGTGTAGGGAATCTTTTAGGTCTTCACCCGGCTTAGACCGTTAGAGGGTGCTTTTAATAGCATAACTCTTATCAAACATGTTGGGAACCTGAGCAGAGGAAGGCTCAAAAATGCCCTCTTGCTTAGATTGTGGGTCTTGGTCAGTGAAAGCGACTGAGTCAGGGAAGAAATCCTGCAGGATTGACAACGGAGGAAGGGGCTTGAGGAATTAAACCTTAGTCTGAGATTGAGGGAGTTTCCTCTTTTGGTGGGCAGCCCTAGGTACTCTTCTCCTTTTACCATTTTTGTGAATGGCCGTAGGTTGACCAGGTTCACGAAGCTTAAGGGCTGGCCTTGCTTGGCGAACAACCTCCCTCTTCATAAACTTCATTCTGTTTTGTCCTCGATAGACTTGCCATGGTAGGGAAGTTGAGGGATCGTCAGGATTAGAAGGCTCAGGTGGTGCACTCTCACAGGAGGTCTGTGTCTAAGTGACTTCTTGCATTGGCAGCCCGGTGGTTCGAACGTCATTCCCTGAGATAGTGTCAGTGATGTGTCCTCCTTGTACTTTCTCTCTAACTATTGCATGGAAGCCGAAGCACCCCTCTAAATCTGACCTCGTATCTTGTGATATGGGCACCAGAGGTTCTCAGTTCCTCGAGCGAGGTGTCTGGGCTGTCTTGATGGCTTTGGTGCAATGATCTCTACTTAAAGCATCATACAAAATAACACCTGAAGAAGGTCTGGTGTTAGTTCATCAAGATGATATTCTTGCTTGTCTTCTTCTTGAACTGTCACCACGTGAGATGCCTCAACTGCCCCGAATGCCTTCTTGAGACTATCGAGTTGTATTTAACCCTTCTGGATTAAAGCCTCGATGTGATATTTGAGAGTGAAGCAATCCTGAGCAGCGTGCCCCAACATTCTCTGATAGACACAATAATTCTTGTGAGTGACGAAATCAACATCTTATGGCTTTTTCCTTTCAGGAAAGATGATAATTTGTTGCTCTATCAACATTCGGAGTGAGGTCAGGACCCACTCCTTATCGAAGCTGTAGACTTTCTTTTTCTGCTCCACCCAGTAGTCATTTCCGTAGAGGTTCTGAGGTGGAGGCACCTTATTGTAAGACTGGGGTTTTGTTGGCTTGTCTGAGGTTTCTCTTAAGCATTTGCAGGGTTCATCCCCTTGGAGAACTCAAGAGTTTGAGGTGAAGCTTTCTTGGGGTCAGATACAGTGACAACGACATTGATCTTTCCTTTCTGTTGATTTTCTCGAGAATTGGGATGAACATTGCTAGTTCTTCGATTGGTTTCCCCATTTGACGATTGGGTTTGAAGTTTGCCATGATGCTTAAGGAGGCTCTCTATCTAGATTGCTTTGGAGATCAGATCCGATATAGAAGTCGGGTTTGACGCCTCAACGTGCAAGGAGATTTTCGGCCGCATGTTGCCGCACACATGTTGGATCGCATCAATTTTAAGCATGGGGATAGCTTGGTGCACAACCAAATCTTTCCATCTTGCGATAAATTGATCAACTGGCTCATCTGGGCCCTGGGTTAATGTGAGACGCTCAATGGTCTGGACTTCTCTTTCAACTTCATAGAAGCGCTTGTAGAACAAGTGCTCCATTTCTTCTCAGCTCTGCACTGAGTTCGGGGCAAGTCGTGCATACCACTTGAATGCTGGTCCGTCAAGAGTTTCAACAAACAGACGGAGAAGAATCCTCCCATCAACTACTGTCTCTTGACATGCTGAATAGAAGTGGGTGATATGCTGATGTGGTGAACGTGTGCCGTTGAAGAACGGGAGTCTCCCCTTATGGTAATTAGGGGGAAACGGGAGTTGGTCGATATAAGAGGGATAGGGCTTCTGATACAAGGTTGTATCTTGGAAGCCTGGGATCTGTCTGCCCCGCAAGCTGTGGGTGACCATGGCATCGATGTCGGCTTATGATACCTGCTGAGAGGAAGAATGGTCATGCGAAGGAGGTGGCCGCCTTTGGACCAGATCAGCTAGATGAGGAGAATTGGCTTCCTGATGAGATGAGTTCCCAAGGAGCTAGGTACCTTCCATTAGCTCAATCTTCTCCATCATCCTATGCATCATGTCTTAAAACCGATTTATACGGTCTTCTTGATCATCGTTGGGTTCCTCAACAACCATCAAGTTGACTGTTTCTTCAGGGAGGTTGATCTCTTGTGAGGTCGGGGTCTCGCGTACCTACCGAACTGGGTGTGGTAGATCGGTTAGCAGGGGTTCAACATGCCCCGACTGAGCTCGAGCTTTGTAGGCCAATCTGGTCAAAACCGATTCGCGATGGTCTTGGGACCGTAAGGGGTGTAAGGTTGGGTAGTCTCCTACGACATTGTCAACCATGCAGAATTCAAGCACTCCCACTTAGGGTTTTGCTGCGGCCTGTAGTGGATAAAAGGGGTTCTCGGCCAGGGGATCAACAGGATTGCCTGCTCTGAGTGTCTTGGTTTCTTTCTTGACACTATTCACATGCCTCAGTCATGTTTGGCTCTCAGGCTCTGGTATACTTCCCTCTAGAATCGAGATTGGGATCGTGATTGAGAATAGTCTGCTTTTTTCAAACATGACTGGGCGGTCTCCATGAGATGAGGCAAGGGATACGAGCCAGAAACAGGAGTCAACTCGGGCCTCTGTCTTGGCTTGGGGAGAGACGAGGGATGGAAGACTTCATCACCCAAGGGAGCCTTACCCCGAGCTCTTTTTTGAGCTCCAAATGTAGAGCCGGTCTGAAGAGGGTACGACAAGAGGGTACTCTTAAGGAAGACCTTTGAGTATCAGGTCTTGAGCATTTCGACGGGGGGAGAAGGGACAAACGAGGGAGGAGATAGCTGACAATGACCTTTCAATCGGGATCTTGGAGTTGCCTGTGGGGGTGGCACATGTGTACCACTTGCAGAAGGGTTCCGAGTGACCTGGGGATCAAACCGAGCTCGAGCAGTAGGTCTGGCTTTTGGAGGCCGAATACCGCGCGCATGTATTTGTGAGGGAATAGCCTTGTGACCACCCCTCAAAGAGTGAGAAGGCATGTGCTGGGAGGGACGACGAGGGGTTCATCTCTCAAGTACTCGGCTAAGCGGAACCAGTGGGCTGCCCCGAATAGTGCGATATATAAGCAGAAGGTATGCAGGGCTGGGTCTAAGGGACTTGAACCTGGACGGTGGTTCGAGGCAGCCTGAGGGTTGCCCTGAGATGTGGCTGGAGTGGATGGACCACAAGCCCTGGTGCATGTGTTGGAGGTGGTGGCCTTAGGGCCTCCTCCTCTATGTGTCGAGCCTCTTGTTACAGGGGCCCGATGTGACTGAGAGTGGGGGGTGGCCTTACGGTGACCCAGAAGAGCACTGGCAGCTGGACTACCATGTGTAGGAATGGAAGGGACAACCTTTCGGTTGCCCCGAGCAGTGGGATCGGTAAGTGACTTGTCGGTAGTTGGGTGCATGTGGTGTGTGGTGGCAGATGCGCCACCCATGCGAGGTGCATTGGTGGAGGATCCACTAAGGCTAGGAGATAGGGAGTGAGCGAGTTTTAGGTTCCTCCTCACTCCAATCCAAGTTAGGACCTGGGAGCATGACATAAGGTCAACACTTAAAAGGAAGGTCGAGAACGAGGTTCGTGGAACCTGTTCTTGAAACGGACTCACGAGTGTGTGGATCAGAAAATCCCCAACTCGGATGAAGGAGTTGACCAACCTCGAAGACATGTGTGTGTTAGTGAACAGGAAATAGAATAAAGGAAAGCCAAATAAGGACGATCCGACTATGGGGTAGTGTGTCCCCAGTGGAGTCGCCAAGCTGGTTAGATGCCTCGATCTCGCCTTCCGAGTCGGGATGACCTGGTGGCATGGCTCTGGGTTCGAGATGGACCCAAGACCTGAGACTACTCTCTCGGGAACCGCATAAAGGAAATGCGTGTAGGACTACCAATCGGTGAGGGAGAAATTTGGGTCGTGAGGCGGGACTCACTTCACTTGGGTCCGTGACACACTTGGGCTACTTGCGTGGGCGCCCTCTTAGATCACGTGGAATGCCCTCTGGCCTATGGCCACTTTGGAATCGCCTCCCTTGACCTGTTTCTTCCTTCCTGCAACCACACACATACATTAAAATACAGACAAGTGGGTCAGTTGACCCCACCTTGTCATAGGATGAGCATACACGTGCGTGTGTACTCAAAAGAAATTGGAAAAAATAACTTAATGGAGTCCATGTCAATTCGACAAGCTTATGGTGTCTCTTTGACGAGGGACTCTTAGTGCCTATCTTAAGGGAAAAGGGGTTAGATGGAGGAAAGGACATTAGAGAGAAGACAATTTTAGAGAGGAGAAAAAGAAAGAGAAGGGGATAGAGGGAGAAAAAAGAGATGAAGGCTGGTTTGGCTTTCATCTAACTCTTCAGAGAAAAGTATTTTAGAAGAAGGAGAAAGAAGAGGTGACGGTTGGATTGACTTTCACCCAACTCTTCATAGAAAAGTATTTTTAAAAGGAGAAGAAAGGAGTGACGAAGGCAGGTTTGGCTTTCTCTTCAGAGATAAAATGTGATCTTGGAAAAAAAGAGAACAAAGGACCGAAGGCTGGTTTGGCTTTCACCCAACACTTCAGAAAAATAGGAAAGAGAGATGAAGGATGGATTTTTTTTCACCCAGATCCTTCAGAGGTAAAATATATTTTTGGAAGAAAATAAAGAAAAGAGGGATGAAGGCTGATTTGTTTTTCACCCAGATCCTTTAGAGAAAAAGAAAGAAAACAATATTTGGTTTAGAGAGAGGGAGAAGAAAAGGGATGAGAGAGGGTGAAGGTAACGCTTGGCTCTCGCTAAACCTTCCAAAAGGGAGAAGAGACGAAAAGAATGAGAGAAGAGAAGAGAAGAAAAGAGAGAAGAGAAGAGAAAGAGAAAGAAAAAGTATGGCGACTAGACTGGCATAGCGGCAAAACTCGCACGATGGCAGATCTGATGCAGCAGCTAAACGGGCACGGTCATTAGACCGGCATGGTGGCTAGACTGCTCGGAAGTAAGACTGGCACGATGGCAAGATTGGAACAACGACAAGACTGGCACGACAGTAAGATTGGCACCACAACGAGACCTGCACGACGGTTAGTCTGTCGCGACAGCTAGACAAGCGCGGTGACTAGACCAGTGCGGCGTCTAGACTGCTCGACGGCAAGACTAACACGATAGCATAAGGCTCAGCCTACACTTCGGTCAAGCAAGCAAAAGAGAGAAAGAGAAGAGAAAGAAGAGAGAGAAAATACGCACAGTGGTGTATCCCGTCGTGCCAAACAGAGAGAGAAAACATGCACAGCGGTGTACTCCGTCATGCCAGATAGAGAGAGAGGAGAGAGAAAATGCACATGCTGATGTACTCTATTGTGTCAGAAAGAGAGAGGAGAGAAATAAAACACGCACGAAGGTGCACTCTGTCATGCCAGATAGAGAGAAAATGTGCACGACGGTGTACTCTGCCATGTCAGACAGAGAGAGGAGAGAGAAAAAAGTGCATGACAGTGTACTCTACCATGCCAAATAGAGAGAAAACACACATGGCAATATACCCCGTTGTGCCAGACATAGAGAGAGAAGAGAGGAAGAAAAGAGGGAAAGAGGAAAGAAGAAGAGAGAGGAAAGAAGTAGAGAGAGAAAAGAAAGAAACAAAAACAACGAAGGAAAGAAGAAGAGAGAGAAAGGAAAGAAGAAGAGTCAGAAAGGAAAGAAGAAGAGAGAGAAAGGAAAGAATTAGAGAGAAGGAAGAGAGAGAAAGGAAAAAAAGAGAGAAAAAAAGAAAAAGAGAGAAGGAAGAGAGAGAAAGAAGAGAGAGGAAGAAGAGAGAGAAAGAGAGAAGGAAAGAAGAGAGAGAGAAAGAGAGAAGAAGAAGAGAGAATGAGAGAAAGAAGAGAGGAGAGAGAAAATTACCTTTAATGCCCAAAGGTACCCACCTAGAACTTCTATCTATCTCCAAACCGTGACACAAAAACTGAAGTAAAAGCCTATTTTCAATTGATCAAGAGGGGTCCTTTTACATGTGAGCTTTACATGCTTATAAAGAGTTTAAGTCCAAATGTGGGTGGATGCTCAAATCTTAACCTAATTGTTGAAAAATAGGAATTTAATGAATTAAAGAAAATTAAGAAATTAAGGGAAAAATGATGGAATTTCAATTACGTCCCTGTCATGGCCATGCAACCTTTGTAATCATCTGATGTCCGTCCAGGGTCCTTCCGATTTTCATCCGATCAAAAGATTATACTTTTCTTGATCAGCTGGTGAAGATGGTTGTTTTGGTATCCATTTTGAGCTATGGATCGGACTCTTGGTCCACGATCATGAGATGTAAAGATCATAAGAAACATGCGATCTTTGATTCAAGATTACGCCCGTTGCTCAGTGTTTTTCTACTATTTCTTCACTATATTTTGACGAGCATGTCGTCATGAGCATTTGGCGACGAACATGAATTGATTTGGTGTCCGAACGACCATTTTCCAAATTTGAGTTTTGGTGGCCAGAAATTACAACAACTTCGTACTCATCGTGTGTCGATTTTGACCGTCTATCACGTGCGAGGTTCGGTTTAGATGAAGCCTTTGACCTCTTGCTCGTAATGGGTCTGGTTTTGGGCCGATCCGAAGTGCGAGTGTTGTGATGTGGTGGCTCGATCGAGGTATTGTTCTACTGAAAAATCTGCAACATTGCCTTGGATCGCAATCTTCTCTCTTGTTTTTATCTCGGTTCGGGCTACGACATGGGTGGTGCCACATATCGAAATGCTCGGGTTCAAGAGACGAACATGCTCTCAAAATTTTAGCTTGATCCGACCTCGAACGAGAGAGATATGGGCTTTCAAAATTCAGCCCAAAACCTAAAAGCACAGTTTTCATTAATGGAAACTGGTTCACTGAGGGTACATAGTAATAGCGTGTGACCTACTTGTTTTGGATAATTTGGCCATAATTTGGTCCATAAATATCCAATCAAGCTGAAACTTGGTCTCTAGGGATTTTTGGATGTTCTGGATCTAATAGTGATAGTCCCACGATCATTTGACACTCCGGTGATAGGGCTGTAGTTATAAGGTTCAGTTTCTGGGCGATAGAGGTCGATTTTCCAAAACTGTGTCTTCATCTGCACTGCCTTCAACTTCTCGGATCGCGATGAAACTTCGAAGGTATTATCAAGAGACCCTTAGGCATGATCTTGAACATTCTTGGGCCATTCTGAATCTTTTAGAAATTTCACTTTTGGATCAAGGCTTATTGTCCTAGGACTTCTGTAGTCCACATGAATTTTGGTACCTGCGGATCTAGGTTGTGAAAATATTTCTCCTTTTTCGCATCGAGGATATAAGTATTGAAAAATACCTTCAAACAATCACAGGAACCCGAAATAATTTTTCGGGCTAGATACACCACATTGTGCGTTTTTCTTTTTTATTACCTTTGAGAGAGAGGAAGGGTGGGTATAGAGAGACAAAGAGAGGGGCAGAGAGGGCGGGTAGAGGGAGAGAGAGGGGAGAAAGAGAGACTGAAATTGGGTGGAGAAAGAGACGGTAGGTAGAGAGAGAGAGAGGGAGAGAGGGTGAGTATAGAGATAGAGGGAGAGAGAAAGGGAGAGAGGGCGGGTAGAGAGATAGAGAGAGGGAGAGAGAGAGATTTAATAGGTAGGGTATAGGTAGTTCAGTCTTTAAAACATTGACTTTTTAGCTAGGCAAAAAATAAGAAAAAATAATAACTGGGTTATGGGTGTGATGCTAAAAGTATTGGGAGGTAGAATGTCTATAAAGTTCATTTTGGGAACGTATCCATAATTTCTCCCAAACAAAATTACAACAAAAAACATGAAGCAATCGTAGCAAAATTCAATTTGTGGTGGACTGCTATGATAAACTAGGAAAAAATGTTGATTTTTCACCTAAAAATTTGAAAAAAAAATGGGGAACTGATTTCTCTTTTGATTTTGTGGTCATCAAATGTTGTTTTTATAGATGAGAAGGCATTGATCTATTATTGGCCCCAATACTGCTGCAAAATGGAGATTCCAATAACAAAAAGGAGAATGAAGGGTTGCAATTTCTTTTTCCCTGTGGATCAACGATCCTACTGTAGAGAATCGCCGAAGTGCAAAAGTAGAGTTTGCGATCCAAGGGGTGGATTGGGCCAATCCTGACATATATGGAGATCCAGTTCGTCTAGTGTGAAATTCAATCCGGATCAAACGATTCCGATCTAGATTGTCGATATTTCAAATCTTGCTATAAATATTGGACCGACCAAGTAAGAATGACCTATTTTTTGGTCGGTCCAATATCAAAAACATCAGACTACCTTATAGCACTTTTTATTAAAGTATACATCAAACTGCGTTTTATTAAACGAGTATAAAATTGGGTTGATCCATTATTGTTAATGTCGGATCGTCAAATTTTTCCTTTTGCTATATAGGACCATGACCATACGTGCAATAATTATTTGGTAACGTGGAGTGCCACTAAGAATGCATGATATTTGAGACATTGTTAATTTAAAAGAAGTAGAGTATCGGCTTGTTTAATGTTAGAGCTTTTGAACTGACCCAATCATATATATATATATATGTATATTACGTTTAAATACAGCTTGATATTGGATATATTAGACTAGTATATTCCAAAAGAAAATAAAAATAAGCTACGTATATGACATTTTGATATCTCTAACACCGGACTGCCCTAGAGATTTGTCGGCCTAATAACGGGAGCATCATACTACACAAGAAACTACCAAGAAAGTAAAAAAGGGGCTCAATATTTTCAACATTGAACTGGAGGTAAAAATAAATAAAAGGAAAATTTGAAAAATATAGGATCCCAACATCAAAATTTCAAAATATGGACCAAATCATAATTCCGCAAAAGAATTGCTGTTTGTACATAAATTTCCCTTTTTATTTTGACGGAACAATGGGTGGATATAAAAATCGCCTTTCTAGTGGACTCTATTTTCAACGATGCAAACTTTACACCAGATTTGTGATGGTAATCTTTAAGCATGAGTCAATTCACATATTTTTTATATATTTTTGAGGTAGTTGAATTCACGTAGTTATTTAGATTATATATTAATGCTCATGTCATCCAACGAATTGGTTGCAACCTCGTTGTCTTATTAAGGTGGGATTATGGTACTCCGTCCATTCTAAATGCCAAAAGGAAGCCCTATCAAAATATGTAAAGCTTCATCTTATAACTCATCCAAAATTATAATTCAAGTGTTGAAAAACCTTTAAATTGATTATCTCAACTTGAACATTATAGTGGTGAAACAAGGTAGGATTTTAAGTTTTAAAAAAAGGGTATATTGCAACAAATCATCTAGACCATCCATTCCTCCCTAAAAATAAATGTTAATAGAACCGTAAGATCTGTACTATTTTTGAGTTTCAAATTTTATTATTGGTGTTGGAAATTGATTTTAGACCCTTCATGAAGATTTCCAATGGCTAAAGTGCTCTCCGGATGAGGAATTGAGGTGAGGCTTTATTTTATTTCCATAAATCCTAGGCCTATAGAAACTTCATCCCAAAAGGAATGTCAAAATTTAAACACTTAAAACCTGAGCATTATTAAAATTTAAACAATTAAAACCTGAGGCATGTTTACAACTTTGCATGAGAGAGAGAGAGATCCAATATTATTTATAACTGCAAGAGAAAAATCTTGGGATTCACCAATTACTCTGAGATGCATCCGACAAATAACACAGGAACTATACATGTGCACATTTGAGACAGTCAAAAGGTATGAAAATCCTTGCTTTTTAAAAGGAAATGACAACTATAATAAGAGATGGGCAAGCAAGGAAAACCAAGATGCCAGTATAAAAGCCCGTTCATAACAGTGGAGTCCATTGTCACAGAGAGTTACAGATATGAAGCTTTTGTTCAGTAGTTTCAGTCGTCATGAACCCAGCAAATTGGGCTATGGTGCATTATCCATGGGATTCCTTCTTCTTTCTTTCTGTTACCTCTCCCTTCTCTTCAAATCCCATCAGATTCCTTCACCTAACTGTAAGTTCCTTCTTGCATTATACTTTCGGTTCGAGAGAGAGAGAGATGTTTTTTCTTTTAGGTAGATCAATTACAGGCCCTTATCCCATTTTGCAAAGAGTTCGAATTTTTGAAATTGTTAATGAGAATGGAGGCCACTGCCTTTTAAGTTAGACTCGGGTAGTACTACCACCACGACCCCAACCTCATTCTCGAAAAAAGTGTGAGATTCCAGTTTTGTTATAATCTAGTTTGAATTCCCTTGCTTTTTATTTGCGTTTTGATGTTATTTTCGCTTTTCTAAAGTTTATTTCAATTTTCCCAAATAGAAAGTTTTATGTCTGTAATTTCCTCTTGTGCTTCCCATGAGTGTGTCAAACTTTTCGATGATCTTCATGAAACATTTTTGTTCTCAACTTGAATTCTCCGTCTATAGTATTGGGTATTCTCTCTCTCGTAAATTTGTTTCAATTGATAATTACAATGCATTGGAAGTGATTAAAAAACTTAACAATGACCATTATGTTGATAGAAATGGTGCGATAAATTGCAATACTAGAACGATAATGTGTATACCGTAATTTTGTTAGACTAATATCATTTTTGATAAGTGAAGGTGCATTTAATGGGAAGGTAGTAGGATCATACTAACTTTTTGGGTTTGAAGTTTTTCCGAATGTTTTTCTTGTGGGTTTGAAGTAACTTTAACAAATGAAAATGTATACAATGAGTATTTATTTTTGAACAAGAAGATCACAATCGTTATTGACCGTTGCATGTGAAATTAGGCAGTTGAGGATATGTTAATTGAACATAATGTCTAAAGTAATATTTCTTGAATATTGTGACACACTTTAATCTATTGAATTTCATATCGAATGGCTAGAAACAATTATGATGTCTTTCTATCAAAAATAAATGATCTCATAATATACAATCTCTTTATTAAATTTTAATAGCAATTTGATAAAAACTTTCAGCTGACAATTGGCATTGTTAGTTTCTTTGAGGCTGCTTTTGTAATTGACACCATATCATAAGGGAAGATGCTAATTTGGTGAGGTTTTTATTGCAGTGAATTTGCAGGTGGAGAATGTAAGTAAGAAGGTTGAAGATGGGGATCCTCCCACCTCTAAGAAGGTTGAAGAAGGGGATTCTCCCACCTCATCACAACATGGTATACATGCATTAATAAATATATATATATATATATATATATATATATGCTTAACTACCCAATCATGTAGTTTGTGAAAATTATGCTTTGATTCATATTATTTTACTCTTTTTCTTTGTTTCTTTTGGTAGGTTTTGGGAAAGGACCTTCTGTCACCACCTGATTGACCTATTCAGCTTAATAACAATAACTAATATATTCTAATGACAATAATTAGCATCCAATAATGTGGAGGGAACTTTTTGGGCTAGTCCGGCAGATCATGTTTTATTAATGCACCAAAGATTTTTCACATGGCCCCACTAAAATAACATGGGTTTTGTCAACCCTAGTTTTACATGTTTCGGGTGGATTACAAAAATGTAGTGTGAGATAAATAAGCGAAGGTTAGCACAAAAAACATATTTTCCAGGAGGGACCACGCTGCACATTTACACCCTCTGGCAAAGGAGCCATAATTTTTCGTCTAAAAAATGTCGAATCACTATTTTTTAAAAAACAATTGGATTTTTTTTTTTATTATTTCTTTCATTGTTTTTAGAGTTGGTCGCTAGGTTTAGAAAGTTATATTCCAAAAAATTGAGAGCCAAAAAAATCTGCTGGGTTGGGTTTTGGAGTGAACTGATGAAATGCTCTAGTGGGAATCTAAAATTGTTTTGGCATGCGCCCTATTTGGGTGAGGCATTGTATGCGGCACCATCTTTCTACTATAAAAGTAAGAAGAACCTCTGAGATTTTACTAGAGATATATTTATGTTGTTAGAAAGCTAATGATGGCTTGAAAATCTAGTTTTCATCTCTAGTTATGAAATTTTAGTTATGAAATTTAGAGCTCCCATGAGCAGAACTATAAATGCTTAAATTTTTTGAAAATAGACGGTGCAATTAATTTATTACAATATGCATTATTTTTAAGGCTTAAATTCTTTTTCTCTTCATATCCATATATCTTGAGGTCAATATGATTAAATTGGGGGGTTTTCTAACATCAAAATACTTTGCTCTAAAGGAATTTGAGGTGGCCTTACTTCAATAGTATAAGGTTGACACCTTATATAAACTTTATATATATATAGATATATATATATAGGTTTGTTTCGAGTTAACAATCCCTCAAAATACAAAGGTTCAGATTAGAAAGGGCTGTGATGGGTGAATTTATCAAAACAATCATTATTTCTTTAATAAAAAATTATTTAAATAGGTAACTTTATCATGAAGTAAGGGTAAATTTGAAATTTAAAAAAAAATACAAAAACATTTTGAAAGTTAGTGTCCTAAAACTTTATTTGTAGAGTCGCTTTGTCCTTTATTTAAAATTTTAATTTTACCCCCTATGGAGATGACAAAAATACCATTTGTCTTGTAGTAATATTTACAAATTTGCTTCAAAAAAGTAATTTTTTTAAAACATAGACAACAAAATTAATAAATCCACCCTTCACAGTTCTCTCTATATTGAACCTTTGTAATTTAAAGGGTTGTGAAGTTTAGAATATCTTTAAATATATATATATCTGAAAAAAATGGGATTAGCCTACTAGCTCATATGAACATATGAGCCCAACGGCCTAGATTGAATCTGGGCCGATCTGACGATCACGGATGTCCGGTAGTGTTTAAATGTTATTTTTTTTCTACAAACCCAAACCCCTTTAAATTTTAGACGTGTGTTCAAAAAATATAGATGAATCTTCAAAAAATATCAAAAAAATATTTTATATGAAATAAATTGATCAAAATGCCCCTGAAAATATTCGGGGGTATTTTAGTTTTTTTTACGAATAAATTTTTTTTATATTTTTATTAGGTGCGCCTGATGAGAAGAACACACACCTAAAATTTTAAGTAATCTGGATTTGTAGAAAAAAAATTCAAGCACTACTGGACATCCGTGACTATCAGATCTGCCCAGATTGATATACATACATACATACATACATACATACACACACACACACACACACACATATATATATATATATATATATATATATATATATATATATATATATATATATATATATATATATATATATATATATATATATATATATATATATATATATGAAAATACGAAGATTAACCCACTAGCTCATATGAACATATGAGTCCAACGGCCCAGATTGAATTTGGGCTAATATATATATATATATATATATATATATATATATATATATATATATGAAAATGCTGAGATTAGCCCACTAGCTCATATGAACATATGAGTTTAGCGGCCCAGATTAAATCTAGGCCAATTATCCCACTAGCTCATATGAACATATGAGTCCAACGGCCCAATTGAATCTGGGCCGATCTGAGGATCACGACCTCATTTCGCATTTGAATTTTAATATTTTTTCTACGAATCCAAATAATTTGAAAATTTCTTCGTTTATTCTTCTTATCAATATGCACCTAATAAAAACATTTTAAAATGATTTGTAAAATATAAATTGACCAAACTATGCTCGAAATAATTTAGGGGTATTTTGGTCAATTTAGTTCTCACAAATTATTTTTTTGATATTTTTATCAGATTCTTCTATTTTTGAAGAATAGATGCATAAAATTTCAAGTTATTTGGAGTGATATAAAAAACATTCAAAGTCAAATACGAAATGAGGTCGTGACCGTTAGGTCGACCTAGATTCAATCTGGGCCATTGGACCTATATGGACATATATGTTCATATGAGTTTGTGGGTTAATCTCAGCATTTTTCAAATATATATATATAACTTTAGACTACGGTATGTAATTTTTATTCATCTAAAACTTTAGACTAAGGGCCAGTTTGGATGAAAATTTTTTTTTGAAAAATATTTAGAAAATACCACCTAAATATTCAACTATTTAACATTTAACCCTGAGTGTAATCTGATAATTTTCAAAACCTATTTCAATGTGTCATTTGATGGACCATTTGAAATTTGATCGAAATAAAGATTGGTTATTTGAAATTAGAGAATGCTCAATGGTTCAAATATTAGATATTGTTTGATTCATTTCCGTCAAATAAACTGCTGAAAATATTATTTTCTTAATTATTTGGTACATACCGTGTGTTGTTATGTAATCTTGCTTTTTTTACAATCTTAATAAACTTTTAGGTATTTCTGGCTAAAAACATATGATTTTTAAAAAACTACATTGAATAAAGTAAAACCAGCTTTTCAAAAAGACAAACATATGTGAAACTGCCTATAAGTTTCTTGGACTAATAATTCACACCAACAAACAACAAAAATCACTGTCAGAATTAATTTTTATATGCTATCATGTTCTAAAGGTGTCATTGTATTTTGTTGTATATAACATTTAGATAGCATTACAATTTGCAAATAACTTCTATATGAACGGCAACGATGGATACAATCTCAACTGTCCATTGTTGAAATGGACTGTTGGGGATGTTAACATACTCTAGGATACCCAATCTGCGAACACAAATGTTTTCCCTTTACATAAATGAATATCAGTTTTTATGAATTAAAGAATCATTTCATAACAAATAACTATCGCATTATATGTTTGTGAGGGTCGAAAGAATTTATTTGGTCGAAATTTTTGTCCCTCCCAGGTCTACAGTTCAAGGCAGAAATCCAACCAACAGTCGAGATATTGCCAATCTGTAACACGAAGAACAAACGGTTCGATATCTGCAAACTAGAAGGAGACATAAGGATCCACCCCAACTCCTCCACCATCTTTCTCCTCACTTCTTCTCCCCCCTCCTCATGGGGACTTCCAGTGGGCCGAAACTCATGGAAAATCCAGCCGTATGTCCGAAAGGGCGATGTCACGGCCATGCAAAATGTCAAAGATATCACTGTAAAACCCTTCGAATCCTCTGTCATAACATCAAACTCTTCTCTAGAAAATCTATCTTATTATGTCAAAATTCCGAAGTGCACTGTTAGACATGAAATTCCAGCTATCATTTTCTCGACCGGAGGATACACTGGCAACCTCTTCCACGATTTCACGGATGTTTTGGTCCCGCTCTACATTACATCCCACCGTTTTGATAGAGAGGTCCAATTTGTTATTTCCGACATGAACATTTGGTGGATCAGGAAATTTCAGCATATTCTGAAACAACTCTCTGGCCATGACCCCGTCAACTTTGGAGATGAGGCTGAGGTCCATTGTTTCTCCAGTGCGATTGCCGGCCTCGAATTTCACCGGGAACTCGGCACTCATGCTGGAAAGCTCCAAAATACATCCTCAAATGAATTGAGGACGGAGTCTATGTTCGACTTTAGAGCACTCCTGAGGAGGGCCTACTTTCTTGAGAGAGAGAGGGTTGTCTTAGAGGGTGGCAGGAAGCCAAGGCTACTTCTCATTAATCGAAGTCGGTCACGGAAGTTTGAGAACGCCAAAGAAATTATGAGACGAAGTGAGAAGCTTGGTTATGAGGTGGTGACAGTGGAGGCTAACTGGAGCACAAATATGACATTGTTAGCTCAAATTGTGAATTCTTGTGATGTTATGGTCGGGGTGCATGGAGCCGGGCTCACAAACATGGTGTTATTGCCGGCTGGAGCTGTCGTGATTCAGATTGTGCCTCTCGGTAGGCTTGAAGGCCTAGCTTCCTACGACTTTGGGGACCCAGCTGTGGCCATGGATCTCCACTACCTTGATTACAGGATAAAACCAGAAGAGAGTTCTCTAATCAAAGAGATCCCAAGAGATGATCCTGCGTTAGTAGACCCTATTTCTCTCCATAAAAAGGGTTGGGGGGCACTTAGGACCGTGTATTTGGATAAACAGGATGTGAGGGTTGATTTGAGAAGGTTTGAGAAGGTTTTGAAGAAGGCGAAGATGCTGCTATACAGCAGGGCTTGAGAGAACAGGGCCATCCAGGGGATTTCCTAAAAATTTTTGTGGGCATATCTTTTCAAAGATTTCGTACATAGAAAACATAAATTCATGAGGATTTCATGGAGAAACTTGGGCAATTTGGTAGTTTGGCAGTTTCTTTTGGATACATATACTAATGGATTCATCATAGTTGGTGGCTGTAATTTCCTAGTGTACTTATTTTTGAGGCAATGAAATTCGTGATTAATATTAAAAAAAAAAGAAAAAAGAAACAAAAGGTAATGGATTCATGCAAAGATGATTTATTATAGTATTTTTTACCAATAAAGTTTTGAATCCTGTATTTTGAGTTTTTTTCCCTAACAAGAAAGAGAGACAGAGAGATGGATGTTCCTCCCCCATTACTTCACACTTTTGTGTGGTTGACAATGGCTTTTATTGCATCTTTAGCATTTGAATTATAAGAAAAAAAGCATAGCACAATCCTAAAACACACATGTGATGTTTCCCCGAATGCGCATCCCCCACCTCCACTCCTTTTATTGGATGGTGGAGATTAATTATGCTAAGGTGATTATCCTCGCATGGCTCACTGAGTGCTAATAGATCAAAAATTTCTCTTGGGACATTTTATGGATACGGCGGATTACGTGGATTACTTCACACCAATCTTTTAAAAATCTGGTTGGTGCTATTTGACTTTGGAAACCGCATCTTCTAAAGAATTGGATTTGCCTTAGGAGGTGGAGTTGTAGAAGCTGCCACTTCTACTTCTCTATGTGATTTTTAATCCATAAGGAAGTTGTAACTTTCAAATATTGTATAACACTTGCCCTTATCTAACAGGGAAGTGCTACAACATTTAGATGTGATGGATCTGGAAGTCACCACTTCCAGAAAACAAAAGCACCATATAAGTAAATAGAAAATCATTGCGAATTAGTGGAATCTACGATTTAGTGCCTCCCTAGACCTATACTGCCTTCCAACTAAGCTGATCCTAGTAATTTTGGTTCGACCCACGCTTTTCCTGAAACTCTAGTATGTACCATACTCATTAGAATTATGGTACTAACCCATAGTTTTTCTTATATTGGGGAATGACAGAGGTTCAATTCTTATGTCATGCAGGTCAAAGGTTTGAATCCTCCCTTATTTAAGAATGGGTTCAAAGCTAGATGATTGGTGAAAAGGTGGACAAAGGTGATCTAGCACGGTGTATTAATTTTTAAATTTTTATTTTTTACACTAACTAGAATACTTACAATGGTCAAATCACAATAAATTCAACTCAAAAGAAAAAATAAATAAGCAAATTGATTCTCAATTATTGCCATTAATTACAACTTTCTTTTATTGAATAAATGGAAATAATATTATGCTATGGGAAGATACAAGATAATGGACTGCAAAGCATAAAAGTAAAGATGCTAGAAGATTACCTCAACCGGCCTTAGAACACCCCACACCGGGTCTCTTCCTCTAGTGGCGCATGGGATCAATGGACTTTCTCGGATCTTCTAAATATGGGAAAACTTTGGCTAAACCCCTTCACAAATATAAGATCAATAGGTTATTTGTATCTAAGCCTCAATACCTTAGATCTATTGGGTGGGCATGCCCCTATGAATGGTCTCCTATGAGGGCGTGCCCTCAATCTCTCTTTTATGAGAGATAAGACATTGAAGAGAGAGAGAGAAGAACTTCCCAAAGGGTGGTGTCCAACCCCTAGAGGAATATTAGAGAGAAAGAGAGAGATTTTGGTGTAGAAAATGACAGGTGAGGAGACCCCTATTTATAGGCTTTTCAGAGGGATTGAGTTTCTTTAGGGATAGCCATTCTATTAAATTGATCTAGCCCTATTGGTCTTAGGAGACCTGTGGGGTGAGAGATCTAATCTATTCATTTTTTAGATCAGCCAATACGATTCAAAAGGTGATGCAAAACTTTATCTCATCTAATAAAAAGATATAATTGGTCGGACTTGATTTTTCCTCCCGCGTACAGCGAGAAAAATCCTCTCTCAAACAACAGTGAAGGGTCCGTGCACGCTGCACGTTTGTGAGTGTACGCATGTGTGCCCTCCTATGTGTGGATAGGAACCAACAGAGAGAGAGATTTTGCAATGGGGGTGCTTTTTTAGACGTTGACCTTGTCGTTTGGGGTTCGGGACACACCCAGGCGGTTCGCCCTCTTAAAACAATTACGAAGCCCTCCGGTTGTCTTCCAGCGCGGTTTTGACACAGACTCTCCTCGGGCTTTTAATACGTCGTTTCAATCTCTTGCACTGGAAACTGCAATGTGGATTCGCTTGTACTCCTCTATTGTGACTCACTCGAACGGGGCCTGGTTGACAAAAAAAGAAGGGATAAGGGATAAAGGTGATGAGAATCCCCCTATCCAGGCAAAAGCTATGCACTCGGGCGATCAGAGCAACCGAAGGGTTAGAACTCTCTTAACTATCATCTCAAGAAGACTCCTCCCGAGTGAATGAGGGAGAGAGCGTATGCGTCTCTCACAACTCAACTCCACTGTACGCAGAGGAAGTTAGAGTGATAGTCTAAGGGTTGGAACCCCTAGGCTGACCTTGAAGGGTATTTAATCGAGCATATATCGAATAGCGGGAGGCTATTTGCTACCGCAAGTTTGCTGCGTTTGTGCTAGAGATGGAAGGGGGAAAGAGATGGGACCGCATGTTTTTCCATGGACACAGGTTATTGTGCGTGGCAAGCAATGAGTGAAGAGAGAGAAGAAAGAAAGAAGAAAAAGAGAGAGAGGACGAAACCACGTGATTAGGGTAATCTAAGGGTAGTTTCTCTCTCTAAGAAAGTTTTCTCTCTCCTTGGCATTGGATCGAAGGGTTAGGAGCAAAAAATAAATGTAAACGAGCTTAATGCCTCTATTTCATTAATTAATGATCCGGCCCTTTTACAATTGAGCTAAGCTTGTTTATATAGAGGACTCACCGAACAAGGGTGGATGCTCAAAACTAAGCATAATAATAATTAAAAGGAATTACAATAAAATCCTAGGAATAATGACTAAAATACCCCTTAAACCTTTTGTACTAATGATGAAACCATCCCTCTCTGAGGGGCCTTTCGCCATTGCCAGATCTTAGAAGCGTTTTTCGAATGCTTGTGGCGATGATTGAGATGATCAATTATCGTAGTCTTGATGCTTGCTTGATTTTGAAGAGTTTGATGTGTTTTGTTTGTCGTGAGACAGATTTTTTTCCCAAGAGGTAGAAATCCAGGTAGATTGTAAAATTTGGTTGTCAATGCAACGCGATCCATGGTGTTTTGGGCCTTTATTTTGAGTAAAAATTAAAGAGGAGACTTCCACAGTCGTTTTGAACTAATTTTTGTCCGGTTTGGTTCATGTTTGAAGTACTTTCTGATTTCAGGAGATCGCCGAAAAAAGGGATTTCGGTGACTGGGCGATCTTGCTTTCTTCAACCATAGAATTTTGCTAGTGTAACAGTTATACCAGCTTGTTGCCCTTCGTGATACGGCCTCATCGGACCTATTGTTACAATCATCCAAAGTATAGATCTCGAGTTTATTACTTCGCAAAGTTAGAGATGTCTTTTCTTCAAAAATTCTGATTTCCATAGTTTCAGACTCATCTTCTCTCTAAAAAAGCTTTGATTCTGGGTCATGTCACGATGCGTGCCATACAACAAAATGACTCAGTTGTCGAGACCTAGCTTGTGCTCAATTTTGAGCTTGCTTTGATTTCAAAACGAGTGATATATGGGCATTTGCAAGTTATCCCGAGATGTGAATATCACGACTTTCATGATTGGGAACTGGTTCGGTGAGGCCACATCACAATAGTATACGACCTACCTGTTCGAGGTAATTTGGGCACAAGATATTCCTGAGAGGTTTGATTGAGCCCAAATTTGGTCCCTAAAGGCTTTTCGATGTTCTGGATGCAACGACCGTGGTCTGGTACTGTTTTGAAGCCCCTAGCTTAGGGTTATAATTGTAAGATCTCTTTTTTTTACCATGATACTACTTTTTTTTTTCCAAGGTTCTCTAGTGTTAGGTTGATTGTGCAATGTTTTCTTGGTCTGGCAGTGTCTTGGGTACCTGCAGGACTAGGTCGTCACTGTCTCTCTCTTTATTTGCACCAAGGATGTAAGTAAGTCAAAAATGACGTACAACAATAATATATATATATATATATATATAGAAAATTCTTCCCAATGCATATAGGAAAAAATGAATAGTGATTTCACCTACCCGCATCACCGTCCAAAGTTCATCGCACGGTCACGATTGTCTGGTAGTATTTCATTTTTCATTTTTTTTCTACAAATCAAAATAAATTGAAATTTGGAGGGTATTCACATATTAGTGAGGTGCACCTAATCTGAAATTTGGAGCATGTGCATATATTAGTGAGGCGCAAGTCATCGCCTTCCAAAGTTCATCGCACCGTCACGATTGTCTAGTAGTGTTTTATTTTTCATTTTTTTTCTACGCATCAGAATAATCTAAAATTTAGAGCATGCATACATATTAGTGAGGCGCACCTAATAAAAATCTAAAAATAAATTAACAAAAACAATTGACCAAAATACCTTTTTCAAGGGTATTTTGGTCAATTTATTTAATGTAAAATATTTTTTTGATATTTTTCTAGATTCGCCCAAATTTTTGTGAATACACGAACGAAATTTCAAATTATTCCAATTTGTAGAAACAAAATGAAAAATAAAACACTACAGAACAATCGTGACTGTGCAATGAATTTTGGACGGTGATGAGGGTAGGCGAAATCACTGTTCAATTTCTCCTATAAGCATTTTGTAGTATCGTCATATGTATATGGAAAATTCTGAGATTAGCCCAGTAGCTCATATGAGCATATGACCCCAATGGCCCAGATTGAATCTGGGCTGATCTAACGGTCACGACCTCATTTCATATTTGAATTTTAATATATTTTCTACATATCTAAATAATTTAAAATTTTAGGTATATATTTTTCTAATCAAGGCACACCTAATAAAAATATGTTAAAAATAATTTACAAAAAATAAATTGACCAACATACCCCCGAAACTTTTCAAAGGTATTTTCATCAATTTATTTCTTGCAAATTATTATTTTAATATTTTTGCAAGATTCTCCTAATTTGAAGAACACATGCCTAAATTATTTGAAATTTTAGGTGTATGTTCTTCAAGAATAGGAGAATCCAATAAAAACATCAAAAAAAAAAATTGATCAAAATACCCCTGAAACTCCAAAATACCCCTGAAACGTTTCGGGGGTATTTTGATCAAATTATTTTTTTCGAATTATTTTTTAAATATTTTTATTAGGTGTGATTTGATGAGAAGAATAAATGTCTGAAATTTCAAATTATTTGGAGTTGTAAAAAAAATTAAAATTAAAACATGAAATGAGCTCGTGATCGTCTGATCGGCCCAGATTGAATCTGGGCCGTTGGGCTCATATGTTCATATGAGTTAGTGGGCTAATCCCAACATTATACATATATATATATATAGGTAAAAGATTATGCAGAGCCGAGGCTCTAAACTATTAAATTTGAGCCTACCTCAAAAGTTTCACTAGAAGAGGTTGTTTTGGTGCCCAAATATGTTCAAATTGATCATCTCGATATCAAGATGCATCGACATGAGAAAAAAAAAAATGGCTTTCCAGTTTTAGAAATAGTGTATTTTGTAACCCATTTTTGAAGCATCGATTTTCAAGTTTTCATAGATCAGTCGATCTACACTATTTTTGAAGCTTTAAACTTTATAAATAAGTATAAAAATATATTTTAAGGCTATCACAAAGATTTGCAATATTGAAACCACATTTCTCGATACTATTTGAAGGTAGGCTCTAATTTGATTGTTTGGACCCTAGGCTCTATACAAACCGTATCCATATATATATATATATATATATATATATATATATATATATATATATATATATATATATCTTATTTATATCTCTTTTAGAAGTCAAATCTCCTTAGGTTTCCATAAAGCATGTCTAGTTCTTAACTGACTTGGTCAACAAGATCACCATGGTCCACCAAATATATCTCAAAGAACTAATTCCTAAATAAGTAGATCTCAATATTTAAGAGGATTCTCCACCTTAAGTGGGGCGTGCCATCTAGGGCTCCTGTAGTGGGGGCCCACACACATCTCAATGGGGTTCTGATGGGCCCCCATTGGCCCTCATCTAATATATTAATTTTTAAAATAAGAAAAATGATTTTTTGCATTTGGTAAATAAACTTTATTTTCTCCGATTATTTTAATATTGAAAATTGAATATTTCTTAATTTATAAAATGATTTTATACAAATAAAATATCTAGAGATTTATAAAGATTTATAAATATCTAGATATTTATAAAAATAAATTTATAAAAATTCATTCTAAAAGTCAATTAACATCAAAATAAATACAACCAAATAATTTTGATGGGAATAGGACCCTTGGTCTAGGAATTAATATTTATGAAACACTCCATCTTCTACTATGGACTATATTCTACACTTGCTTTCTCCAACTGATCCAGTAGTTCCCATGACCTATAGACCACTTCATGGGTTCGTGATTGGGTTTTAATCCTAGTCTATGGATTATATGTTTTTCCCAAGAGACGAGTTTTAATATCACAAAGGCCTGATGCTACCACAACTCTATGGTACGTAGAGGTAATATCTCGTTAGTGTGCATGCTTCACCCTCTATGGTGACTTGCTTTCTCGATACGACTATCTTATGTACATATCGTGTGATAGATCAGTGATGAGGCTTTAGCTCTCGTCTTCAAAGACTAAGTATCACAAACAAGGGTCACACAGTCCCATGGTTCATATACATGGGCAACTTCTACCTCATCAAGGGATAACCCATAAACCCGCATCGATTCTTATTCCTGCCCAGGTAGCAGGGTTTTCTAACTCGATTTTCTTAGCACGTTAAGCAAAGTGAATTTCGACAAATAGTATTTGCCTTACAATGGTCCACAAAGGACTACACTCCCACTCAGTTTATATTCTGCTATATAAAATTTTACTACATGCTCTCATAACGCCGTTAATGGTCATAGATACCCAACATTTTCCCACTTGGTCTTTGAAGGCCTTACGATATCTTATCCTCACTTTCACTCAGCCCCATCTCTCTCACATGTTTTACAGAAACATTTGCAACTAACCCCTTTGTTTGTGGGTCTTTAATCATTACTTCTGTAGATATGTAACTGATCTCGATCTCTCCTCACCGCACCTCATTGCACAGATGATAGAAGCAAAGCTTTATGTGCTTGAAATTCTTTTGGAATTGTGGTTTTTTGGATACGCAAATCTTGGCCGAATTGCCGTAGAAGATTCCCACGCACTCACATCGTGCAGGCTCAAACTCTAGATGATTAAAGAGCATCTTAATCCATACGGCCTCCTTGGCTACCATGCAATATGCCACATACTCTGATACCATAGTGGATATTGCTACTACATCTTGTTTCTTTGATTTCCAAGAAACAGTTATTGGAAACCATTTCCTAAGACGATATTTATAGAAAATATAAATACACATGTTACAAATATATTTCTTGTTTTTTAAGATGTTTTATAATTTTTAAGATCCCCGAGTTGGACCTACAACTCGAGACATCTCAAGCTCGACAAGGATACGAGCCCGAGTAACTCGACCTAGTCGAAACGACTCGGCCGACTTTTCGAACACTGGTTGGAGGTGGTGAAATGGGAAAGGAATGGGGACCTTGTAACACTTTGATAAAATAATATGGGGAGAGGGAGAAAGAGAGGAAGGAAGAGAGAACTCATGCGGTGAGGGATAGAACGGGAGAGGGTAAGAGAGAGAGAGCATGATAGAAAGAGGGGATGGTGTGGCACTAATGAGTGTTGCCGTATTGTGTTATGAGAGAGGAATGGGGAGCACGTATCACTCCAAAAAAAAAAAAGAAAAAAGAAAGAAAAAGGAAGAAGAAAGAGAGAGAAACTTTGGGGAGCATGAAAGAGGGAGAAATAACTCCTACGGTGAGGAAGAAAGAGATAGGGGGAGGCATATATATATATATATATATATATATATATATATATATATATATATATATATATATATATATATATATATATATATATATATATATAGGCAATTTCTACAGTGTTTCGTCCCCATCATGGACATAGCATGTCCGTGATGGCTTTGCCTAAAAACCCATACGGACCTATGAGATTTATGGTGGTCCCCGTATATTTTTAAGGTCAATTTTGCGTGAAAAAAATCCCGTCATGGATATGCTATATCCGTGACGGACCGCCACGGACATGCTATGTCTGTGACGGTCTTTAATCTATGCCATCCGAAAAAATCAGACGGTGCCAAGGCTATGGGCGAAAATATTGCTCATCTTCGCCCATAGGTATTTTGTAGTCTCTTCCACACACACACACACACACACAAACACACACACACACACACACACACACACACACACACACACACACACACACATATATATATATAGGAAGAGAGAGAGAGAGAGAGAGAGAGAGAGAGAGAGAGCTAACGCTCAATGACCCAGATGGAATCTGGGGCAGTCCAATTGTTACAATTGTATTTCATATTTGAATTCTAATATTTTTTATACGAATCCAATTAACTTGAAATTTTTAGTGTCTACTCTTAAAACAATAAACGAACCAAATAAGAATATTAAAAAACTAACTTTTAAAAACTAAATGAACTAATATATATATATATATATATATATATATATAAACTCTTCCCAACGCCAATAGGCAAAAAAGAACAGTTATTTCCCCTACCTTCCTCACCATCCAAACTTCATCGCAAGGTCACAGTTGTCCGGTAGTTTTTCAATTTTTACTTTTCTTTCTACAAATTCAAATTACTTGAAATTTTGAATGTGTTTACATCATAGTAAGGCGCACGTAATAAACGTATGAAAAAACTATTAAGAAAAATATAAATTGACCAAAATACCCCCTAAACTTTACGGAGGTATTTTAGTCATTTTATAATTTACAAATTATGTTTTTCATATTTTTATTAGGTGCCTCACTAAGACATACACACGCCCAAATTTTAGATCATATATATATATATATATATATATATATATATATATATATATATATATATATATATATATATATATATATATATATATATATATATATATATATATATATATATATATATTGTATTTAATGAATTTCCTCTGTGAGGCTTGAATATTAGGTGGTAATATTTCAGTTCCTGATCCCCATAGTTGGAACCAGTTTTTGATTCAATTGGGAAAGTCTCCTATTATTAGTATTTTTATTTTAATAAACCATGTATGGGAGTTATTGTTATTTTGAAAGGCAAAAACTTTATGCCATGCTTCAACATATTCAGAATATTGGAAATATCTATTATTAAATCCTTCTGTTTGCAGCCTTCTGGGTTTTATTGGTTCCATACCCCATTCCGTATATGATATTATTTTTCGTATCTGGAATTTGGAGTAGGCTATTATATTAGTATTATTTCTATAAAAGTGGACCATGGTTATTGATTCGGTTTCCAAGAGGATGGCTTCATACCAATCTCGGGTTTTATCATTATTGGAAGGGTGGAGATGATTATTCAAATAAATATTTGCTATTTCATATGGATCTTTTTCTTTATGAATATCTTCTATTATTATAACAGATGTGAAAGAGGTTTCTAAAAACCTGGTTTTTTCTCCTCTTGAGGTATTAGTTATTGGTATTGGCTCAGGCGAGAATATTATTTCTTGTGACTGTTTTCTAACTAATTGATTTGAGGTTATTGGAGAGGTTATCTAGGTTTTGTCTGGTACTGGAACTATGTCATGGACCAAGATCATTAAAATATTTAAATCTTAACACTATCAGTACACAAATTTTAAAAGAAGAACTATGATTAAGCAGATAACACACAGTAACGGAGAAACATCAATCACAAGCCAATTCACATACGTAGTATTTCTAACTTTCAAATAAAATACTAGTTTAACTTGCATAAGAGAGTAAACAGAAAAACTCACGTATGGCACTTGCAAAAGCTAGAAAAAAGTTTCCACTCGTCTGGGCAGTAGCTCGGTAGAGTGTTCTGGTTACAATCACACATATATTTTCCTTACAATCACTCAAATTCGGTGTGGCTAGATACATCACCCGATATACAATAGAAAGAAAAAGAGAGAAAGAGAGTAACAGTAAGCTTTGGAGGTAGCAGAGAGAGAGGTAACAGAGAGCTTCGGTGGTACTAGAGAGGTAGCAAAGAGTGAGAGCTAACAGGGGTAACAGAGAGATAACAGAGAGCTAGCAGAGAGGTAACAGAGAGGTGGCAGAGAGGTAGCAGAGAGAGAGGTAACAGAGAGCTTCAGCGGTAGCAGAGAGGTAGCAGAGAGAGAGTTAACAAAGGTAACAGAGAGATAACAGAGAGCTATAAGAGAGGTAACAAAGAGGTGGCAGAGAGGTAGCAGAGAGCTACAGAGGTAACAGAGAGGCGGCAGAGAGGTAGCAGAGAGCTAGCTAACGGGGGTAACAGCGAGATAACAGAGAGCTAGCAGAGAGGTGGCAGAGAGGTAGCAGAGAGCTACAGAGGTAACAAAGTAGTAGTAGTAGAGAGCTTACAGAGATAACAAGGAGATAGCAGAGAGCTATGAAGGCAGAGAACCTTCAGGAAGAACGGAGGCTGAGTACTGGAGGACTGAAGCGAAGACTGAGAAATGGTGACTGAGCTGGAGGTAGAGAGAGACTAAAGAGAAAACTGATGGAGAACACTTGGTGTAACTCTCGGTGTCCCTCCAATGAGCTTCCCCCCCCCCCCCCCCCCCCTTTTTATAGATGGCGGATGCCATATTTTATTTTGATGTCAGCTGATTGATAAGACCGAAAGGGTATCAGCAAAAGGTGAGGTGACAAAAGGTGAATAGTGAAAAGCGAAGGTGAAGAGACCACAGTTGTCGATGATGTGATGGAAAGCATGAATAGTAAAGTTGTGGTGACAAAAGTTGTCGGTGAATAGTAAAAAGCGAAGGTGAAGTGACCAAAGTTGTCAGTGATGTGACGGAAAGCATGAATAGTAAAGTTGAAGTGACAAAAGTTGTCGGCAGCTTTGTCTTTTTGGGACACGTGTGCTGGTGGTTTGCAGTCGCCCTGCCCCTGGTCCGGCCCGATTTAGCTATGTGAAAGCTTGAATTCGATATCTTCTTTTTCTTAGGCATAATCTTCTTCATTCTGGGTGGACGTAGACATCGCTTCCTCCTCTTCATCAAAAATTTGTAGCAATTTCTTTTTTAATTCTTCTTTGGTGGCCATAGGATTCTGTTGGTGCATCTATTTATATAGTCTGTGATATTGATTCCTGCTTCAGGTGGTGAGATTGGCACCTTCTTCATCTTTATATTTTCTGGATCAAGGGCCTTATTTCATATACATCCCACCATTTTATATATACTTGTCTTCCCAACTCTGCGATGTATTCCCAATTATTTGTATAGTTATCTGATATTTGGTAGGACCATTTCATGATCCATGGTATTTGATATAATGCCATAAAGTACATATGTAGATTTATTCTTGTATCATTATTGTTGTATTCAATGAATTTCCTCTGTGAGGCTTGAATATTTGGGGGTAATATTTCAGTTCCTAATCCCCATAGTTGGAACCAGTTTATGAACCAATTGGGAAAGTCTCCTATTACTGGTATTTTTATTTGAATAAACCATGTATGGGAGTTATTGTTATTTTGGAAGGAAAAAACTTTATGCCATGCTTCAACATATTCAGAATATCGGAAATACCTATTATTAAATCCTTCTGTCTGCAACCTTCTGGGTTTTAATGGATCCGTTCCCCATTCCGTATATGATATTATTTTTCATATCTAGAATTTGGAGTAGGCTATTATATTAGTATTCTTTCTATAAAAGTGGACCATGGTTATTGATCCGGTTTCCAAGAGAATGGCTTCACACCATTCTCGGGTTTTATCATTATTGGAAGGGTGTAGATGATTATTCAAATAAATATTTGCTATTTCATATGGATCTTTATCTTTATTAATATCTTCTATTATTATAGCCGATATGAAAGAGGTTTCCAAAAACTTGGTTTTTTCTCCTCCTGAGGTATTAGTTATTGGTATTGGCTCAGGTGAGAATATTAATTCTTGTGCTTGTTTTCTAACTAATTGATTTGGGGTTATTGGAGAGGTTATCAAGGTTTTGCCTGGTACTGGAACTATGTCCATCTTCCCCTTCCCTTTGTTTGGTGCTATTATTCTCCTGTCCACCCTATAAAAACTCACGAGTTAAAAAATCAGGGAGATAGTTAGTATTTCCTTTAATATGTTCTATTTCAAATTCAAAAGAGGATAAGATACCTTGCCATCTGGCAAAAAATTATTTGGAAACAAGGTTCTTAACATCTTTATAGAGAATATCTTTAGCGGCTTTACAATCAGTTCGTATGAGAAATTTTTGGTTGAGCAAGTCACTTTGAAATTTGGTGACACAGTGGACAATTGCCAAAAGCTCTTTTTTAACTGTAGAGTAATTTTGCTGTGTATGATTCTAGGCTCGAGAAGTAAAACGAACCAACTCTTCTGTATTTGAAATTCTTTGTTTTAATATTCCCCCTAATCCTATCTCTGAGGCATCACACTCAATCATTTTGAAAGCATTAGGATTTGAGAGTGTGAGACAGGGTAATTCTTTAGCTTTTATTTTTATTTTTCTTACAGCCGAAGTATGCTCATGCGTCCATTTGGGCGGATTCTTTTTCAATCTCTGGAATAGGGGCTTAGCATTAATGGCTAGATCTTTATAGAAATCAGCAATACAGTTAAGGCATCCCAAAAACTGTTGAAGTTCAGTTTTGTCTAAGATGATATCTGGGAATTTATTAGAAAATTCAATTACCCTATCTATTGGTATTATACTTCCTTGGAAGATATTGTGTCCTAAAAATCATATTTTTGTTTTGCAAAGACTAATTTTTCTAGTTGAAGCCACCAGTCCTGCAGCTTTTATTGATTTAAGAAAGACAGTTAGGTGTTTAAAATATTGCTCAATTGTTTCAGAGAATATTAAGACATCATTAATACAAACAATCATAAATTTTATATAATAATTAAAAATATCATTCATAATATTTTGAAATTATGAGGGAGCGTTTTTTAGCCCAAAGGGCATCACATTCCACTCATATTATCCGAAAGGGACATTGAAGGCAGTTTTATATTTATCTTTCTCAGCAATTTGGATCTGCCAGTACCCAGACTTTAAATCAAATTTGGAAAAGATGCAATCATTTACAAGTCTATCAAGTAGATCCCTTTTATTCGGAATAGGATACCTTGTCCATCGCAGGACTTTATTAAGAGGTTTATAATTTATTACCAAGCAAGGAGCCCCTCTTTCTTCCTCAGATGCCTTTTCCACATAGAATGCTGAACAACTCCAGGGAGAAGAACTTTTCTTGATAAGCTTTTTCTGCAATAACTCATCAATTTCTTTTTTGCAAATTTCTAAGAGCCGAGGGTTCATTTGTATTGGCCTGGCATTAGTAGGTATTTTATTTTCATGAAATCAGTCTCATATGGTAGAGTTACAATATGCTTTTTTCTATTCCAAAAGGCATTCGGCAAATCAGCACATATTTCCCTTTCTATATTGGTTTTGATATCCTCAATTAGGCTTTTATTCTCTGGAGTTAAAACCTTATTTTCAATTATTTTATATTTTATCTTTTCTTTGAGATGGTATAAAAACTTTTCCTTATTATTCACTTCTCTGACTTTGGATTTTCAATGAACTCAAATTTTACATTATTGCTTTCTATATTAGCCTCAATCCCTGAACTATCTATTTTTATAGTATATAATATGTTCAAGAATGGTGTCCCTAGTATTACGGAATGGCTTAATCCTTTTACCATGATAAAAGGAAGTTCGAAGCAATTGCCATTATTGCAGACTACAACATCTAAAAGTTTATAATTTATGGCCATCCAACTGCGATCGGCTGTATTCAATATTTGAGTTGTTTTACTGAAATATTTTGTAGGAACAAGTCCTTCGTTTATACAGTTTAAGTTAGCTCCGGAGTCTATTAATGCTAGAGTCTGGAAGTTGTATTCCTTTTGGACTATTATTTTTACTAATGTGAACCATTTTTTAGTAACAACTTTATTAAGTAGATTAATATAATTACCATCTTGTATTGTGCTAGAAGATTCTGGTTCTTCATTTATTGGAGACAAGTGCTTTTTATATTTACTTATAATCTCATCAAATTCTAGCTCTTCATCTGTATTGGCAGGGCTATCTTCTTTAGGGTCAGAGGTTAATTCTAGAATTTGTATCCTATTCTTTAGGTTTATTAATTCATTTATTACTTCATTGATTTCCTGCCGTAATTCAAATATGGATGGTTCCTTTTGAGTAGTATTTTTATCTTCAACCCTCCTAAGAATTTTGGCAAAGCTATAATCTTCTTGAGTTCGAACGAGAGGAGAGGGTTTTTTATTTGTTTTAGCCATATGGATATACTGGACTAAGGCTTCTCGTTTAACCTCAAGATAAGTTATTTTATCTATTATATCGATAATTAGATTTTCTTCCTTAGAAGAGTGTATTACAAAAACATTTAGTATAATCGTCTTCTGAATTCGAACTACTAAGAATTAAATCCTCATTCTCTATTTCCCCAACCAGATGTTCTGTATCAGAAGTAGATGAATTATCAGAAGATTCTTCCCCTATTTGGAGTATCTGAAATAATTGGCTTATGATATTATCATCTAATTGTAAAGCTTCTATTTTCTATTTTATCCTACATTTATTTTTATAATACCCTACTTTGCCACAATTATAGCAAACATGTATTTTCTTTTTTCCCCTGGATTTCTTGAAACTATTTTTGGGGGAGAATTTTTTAGAAAAGTTTTCCTTGGTAGAAGCTCTATTGGTATATGGCTTATACTTCTTATTCCTATATTTTCTCGTATCAGATTCTTTGAACATAGGCAGAGTATTGTACCCAAATTGTTTACAGAAATCCCCTAATTCTTTTCTGCCAGTCATCTTTTATTTTTCCAGCTGCCTTAACTTTAGATCTATACAGAGGGCAAGCCTTTCTACACATATTTCTGCTGACAGCTCTCCGAGTGTATATAGAGAGTATGGGATTATTCCTCCATGTTTATTCTTTAATCTCGTTTTGACCTTCTCAGCAAAGAGATGGGGTTAACCGGCTTTGAATTTTTCTTTCCATTGATCCGATTTACTGTCTTCTCTGGAAAGGAGCCTAGAGAAAAATACATCCTTATACGACTTATAATGAGACAGAGTTAGGCATCTAAGGCTAGAAAGAAGGTCTTCCGATCTAACATCGAGTAACGTAGTACTTCACACAAAGTGGAGAGTAATGGTATATATAAGTGTAGTTTACTACATCATTTTCATTATTAACTATGTCATGGTCGAATTCATTTTTTACTATCCATTGTCTTGTGGCAGCCAGTATTTCCTTTTTTGTATTTTCTTCTATATGAAGATCCCACCATCCTCTTAGCCATCCAGTAAAACCACAAATAATGGCTTTAGCTATTGATTTCCACTAATCTTGCACGCGATTGCGTACATAGTCATATGTTTCATTGCATCAAGTATTTGATTTTCAGACATACCGTATATATTCCAATTGACAATTGTTCTTCCTGAGTATGAAACGGTGCTAGTAATCGGATCTTCTTCAAACTGAATGTCTACAGGGGTAGGTCTTGGGTAATACATTCTAGTTTGGGAAGTTGGTCTTACCTTTTTTTTGTAGTCTATTCTGTTTATTTCAAGGTCATCTGTTTTGAAGGCTTCTTCTATTCGCTGTATTTCACTATTAGATAGGGTTTCTTCTTAAAGCATCATATCTTCTTGCTCAGTAGCTATTCCTTTCCCTTTTATACTCAACTTGGCTAGTTTTTTAACCAATTCATCAATCAACTCTTTATTGCCTTCCTTTTTCTTTATTCCTTGCAGACTGAATTGTTCTTTAGAAAGTCTGGAGGAGGTTTGAACAATAAAGCCTTTTTCTTTATTCCTTGCAGACTGAATTGTTCTTTAGAAAGTTCTGGATTGTTCTTTAGAAAGTTCTGGAGGAGGTTTGAACAATAAAGCCTTTTTCTTATTTATATCGATTGTATTTTGGGGTTTTCCAATCATATTTTCTATTCTCGTTGTTTGTTTTCCAATAGTTTGTAGACAAAGATTAGTATAATTATTTTGCTCAACGATGTGGGGTATAATATCTATCTTATGAGTATGATGTTTTGTGTCCTTTGGAATGATTTTATAAGGGGAACCCTTTGTTTCAAGCATTTCTTTTAGTGCTCCTTTTAGCTGGAGGCTTTTTTCAAGAGGATGAATACTTTGTATTTCTTCTCCTTCATTGGTGTAAAAGGTCTGATATTGATTTTCAATAGTATTAAGACCAAAATCTGGGACTGGTATATCCTTTTCTTTTAGAGTATTCCTTAACCAGTCAAAGAATCTTATATTTTGTTTATTCTTTTTTATAAAATTATTGAATCTTTTTTGAAAGGCATCTCGTAGTTCTTGAGGAAATTCTGCTAGATACCAATATCTTATTTCTCTATTCTCATCAGACAGGAAGTCATTCTTGAGCCCTTCTATGTCTATTCTGAATTTTTCTTCTTTTTGAAGGGCAAGGATATTAAAATCTAAATCAGTGGGTGTAGGCTCATTATCAAAAGAACTAGGTTCATATACCCTGTTTATTGGTCGCTAAATATTACTATTCATCCTTGTTAGACCATCCAATACAGGTCTTACAGAGGTTTCTCTTTGTAGTATAGAAGAGGTAGAATGTCTTGAAGATATATAATGTTTAGCAGGTATTTGTTGGGAATTTTCTGAAAGATTTATTCTAAAGCATCTATTTGAATTAAATTGTATTTCAATATCCGCATCAATATACTCAATTATTTGGTCTGGATCTCTTCTAATTGGGATCCTGGACTGTTGGTCCTCATAATGTAAGGACCAACTTTCGGGAAAGGTTATCTCAGACCAGCTTATAGATTTTGGTATTACAGTATTTGATTTTTTCATATTAGTTTGGAAGAACACGGTTTGTCCTTTGGTGTCCATATGCAGAGCATTCGGACATAGAGTGTTCATCATTTTGTAACATATTCGGTATACTAGTGCAATATTTTGAGACCCTAGATTCATATCAAATCCCTGAGTTTTTATATTCTAAGTGAGGACTTTCAAAAGATTAGGGTCTGCTAAGGAGACTGAAAAGTTTGGGAAACAATTTAAGTATATTGGACCATTACAAAGACTAGATTCTATTATTCCTAAAAGGGAGTCAGATAATTTGTTATGACAATCATCCCTTAGACATAGCAAGATAGAGTTATTTAATCCTAATCTAGTTAGAGGTTTTATGGCTATTTGGATAAGACCTATATGCAAATACCGATATTATTTAGATTTATGATTTTGACCTCACAGAGGAAATTCATTGAATACAACAATAATGATACAAGAATAGATCTACATATGTACTTTATGGCATTATATCAAATACCATGGATCATGAAATGGTTCTACCAAATATCAGATAACTATACAAATATTTGGGAATACATTCCAAAGTTAGGAAGACAAGTAAGGAGGGGCTCCTCGCTTGGTAATAAATTATAAATCGCTTAATGAAGTCCTGCGATGGATATGGTATCCTATTCCAAATAAAAAGGATCTACTTGATAAACTTATAAATGCTTGCATCTTTTCCAAATTTGATTTAAAGTCTGGGTACTGACATATCCATATTGCTGAGAAAGATAAATATAAAACTACCTTCAATGTCCCTTTCGGACAATATGAGTGGAATGTGATGCCCTTTGGGCTAAAAAATGCTCCCTCATAATTTCAAAATATTATGAATGATATTTTTAATCCTTATATAAAATATATGATTGTTTATATCGATGATGTCTTAATATTGTCTGAGACAATTGAACAGCATTTTAAACACTTAAATGTCTGTCTTAAAGCAATAAAAGCTGCGGGACTGGTGGTTTCAGCTAGAAAAATTAGTCTTTGCAAAACAAAAATACGATTTTTAGGACACAATATCTTCTAAGGAAGTATAATATCAATAGATAGGGCAATTGAATTTTCTGATAAATTCACAGATATCATCTTAGACAAAACTGAACTTCAACGGTTTTTGGGATGCCTTAACTATTTTGCTGATTTCTATAAAGATCTAGCCATTGATGCTAAGCCCCTATTTCAGAGATTGAAAAAGAATCTGCCCAAATGGACGGATGAACATACTTTGACTGATAGAAAAATAAAAATAAAAGCTAAAGAATTACCCTGTCTCACGCTCTCAAATCCTAATGCTTTCAAAATAATTGAGTGTGATGCCTTAGAGATAGGTTTAGGGGAATATTAAAACAAAGAATTTCAAAATATAGAACAGTTGGTTCGTTTTACTTTTCGAGCTTAGAATTAAACTCAGCAAAATTACTCTACAGTTAAAAAAGAGCTTTTGGCCATTGTCCATTGTGTCACCAAATTTCAAAGCGACTTGCTCAACCAAAAATTTCTCATACTAACTGATTGTAAAGCCGCTAAAGATATTCTCCCTAAAGATGTTAAGAACCTTGTTTCCAAATAAATTTTTGCCAGATTTCAAGGTATCTTATCCTCTTTTGCATTTGAAATAGAACATATTAAAGGAAATACTAACTATCTCCCTGATTTTTTAACTCGTGAGTTTTTACAGGGCAGACAGGAGAATAATAACACCAAACAAAGGGAAGGGGAAGATGGACATAGTTCCAGTACCAAGCAAAACCTTGATAACCTCTCCAATAACCCTAAATCAATTAGTTAGAAAACAAGCACAAGAAATAATATTCTCACCTGAGCCAATACCAATAACTAATACCTCAGGAGGAGAAAAAACAAGGTTTTTGGAAACCTCTTTCATATTTGTTATAATAATAGAAGATATTCATAAAGATAAAGATCCATATGAAATAGCAAATATTTATTTGAATAATCATCTACACCCTTCCAATAATGATAAAACCCGAGAATGGTATGAAGCCATTCTCTTGGAAACCGGATCAATAACCATGGTCCACTTTTATAGAAAGAGTACTAATATAATAGCCTACTCCAAATTCTAGATATGAAAAATAATATCATATACGGAATGGGGTATGGATCCATTAAAACCCCGAAGGTTGCAGACAGAAGGATTTAATAATAGATATTTCCGATATTCTGAATATGTTGAAGCATGGCATAAAGTTTTTTCCTTCCAAAATAACAATAACTCCCATACATGGTTCATTCAAATAAAAATACCAGTAATAGGAGACTTTCTCAATTGGTTCGAAAACTGGTTCCAATTATGGGGATCAGGCACTGAAATATTACCACCTAATATTCAAGCCTCACAAAGGAAATTCATTCGATACAACAATAATAATACAAGAATAGATCTACATATGTACTTTATGGCATTATATCAAATACCATGGATCATGAACTTGTCCTACCAAATATCAGAGAAGTATACAAATAATTGGGAATACATCCCAGAGTTGGGAAGACAAGTATTTATAAAATGGTGGGATGTATATGAAATTAAGGCCCTTGATAGAGAAAATATAAAGATGAAGAAGGTGCCATTCTTACCATCTGAAGCAGGAATCAAGATGATAGATTGTATAAATAGAATGCACTAGTAGAATCCAAAGAAGAATTAAAAAAGAAATTTCTACAAATTTTTGATGAAGAGGAGGAAGCGATGTCTACGTCCACCCAGAACGAAGAAGACTATGCCCAAGAAAATGAAGATATCGAATTCAGGCTTTCACAGAGCTGAATCGGGCCGGACCAAGGACGAGGTGACTGCAAACCACCAGCACACGTGTCGCAACAAAAAGACAAAGCTGCCGACAACTTTTGTCACTTCAACTTTACTATTCATGCTTTCCGTCACATCACTGACAACTTTGATCACTTGACCTTCGCTTTTACTATTCACTGACAACTTTTGTCACCTCAACTTTACTATTCATGCTTTTCGTCACATCACCGACAACTTTGGTCGCTTCACCTTCGCTTTTCACTATTCACCTTTTGTCACCTCACCTTTTGCTGATACCCTTTTGGTCTTATCAATCAGCGGACTTCAAAATAAAATATGGTGTCCGCCATTTATAAAAAGGGGGGGGGAAGCTCATTTGGGGGACACCGAGAGTTACACCAAGTGTTCTCCCTCAGTTTTCACTTCAGTCTCTCTCTACCTCCAACTCTCAGTCACCATCTTCTCAATCTTCGCTTCAGTCCTCCAGTTCTCAACCTCCATTCTTCCTGAAGGTTCTCTGCCTTCATAGCTTTCTGTTATCTCCCTGTTATCTTTGTAAGCTCTCTGCTACCTCTCTGCCGCCTCTCTGTTACCTCTGTAGGTCTCTGCTACCTCTCTGCTAGGTCTCTGTTACCTCTCTGCTAGCTCTTTGCTACCTCTCTGCTAGCTCTTTGCTACCCCTCTACCGCCTCTCTGTTACCTCTCTGCTAGCTCTCTACTATCTCTCTGTTACCCCTGTTAGCTTTCTCTCTACTACCTCTCTGCTACCGCCGAAGCTCTCTGTTACCTCTCTCTCTGCTACTACTCTGTTACCACTTTGTTACCTCTGTAGCTCTCTGCTACCTCTCTGCCGCCTCATTGTTACCTTTGTAGCTCTTTGCTACCTCTCTGCTAGCTCTCTGGTACCTCTCTACCTCCTCTTTGATACCTCTCTGCTAGCTCTTTGCTATCTCTCTGTTACCCCTGTTAGCTCTCTCTCTGCTACCGCCGAAGCTCTTTGTTACCTCTCTCTCTGCTACCTCAAAAGCTCACTGTTACTCTCTTTCTCTCTTTTTCTTTCTATTGTGTATCGGGTGGTGTATCTAGCCACACCAAATTTGAGTGATTGTAAGGAAAATATATGTGTGATTGTAACCTGAAGACTTTATCGAGCTACTGCCCAGACGAGTGGAAACTATTTTCTAGCTTTTGCAAGTGCCATATGTGAGTTTTTTTGTTTACTCTCTTATGTAATTATTTACTACGTATGTAAATTGGCTTGTGATTGATGTTTGTCCATTACTGTGTGTTATCTGCTTAATCATATTTCTTCTTTTAATATTTGAACTGATAGTGTTAAGATTTAAATATTTTAATGATCTTTGTCCGTGTTGGTATCAGAGCCATAAGTTTACAGTGGTGAACTGTAGTGCCAGGTATCTATTCTAAAGGTTAAAAACTTAATAAAATTTCCCATTCAGATAATAAGGTAGTGAAACTAAATGTCGTCATGACCCGAGCTATCAAAAATGGCCAAGGAGAGCTGCGAAAAGGTACTGGGACTGTTTCCGATTGACTCAATATTCACCCAATATCTTAAATGGAAAATTTTATCAACACTTTATCCAATAGAACAACTTCCTCGTCCAATAGTACACTACGAGTTAAACATAAAGAAGAAATAACCATAGACAACATAGAAAGGAAAATATAAAATTGGAACATTCCAAAGGTTCCCATAACTGATATATATAAGAAAGGAACTTTCGAGTATATGTCTAGTTTCGCCATCAAAACAGTAGAACAAAGTATATCGATTACTAATGAGCAAGAAAGTTTCCAACTACTCTCTAATAGAATGATCCAAAGTCATAATCTAAGGAATATCGGTATTTGCATATAGATCTTATCCAAATAGCCATAAAACCTCTAACTAGATTGGATTAAATAACTTTGTCTTGCTATGTCTAAGGGATGATCGTCATAACAAATTCTCTGACTCCTTTCTAGGAATAATAGAATCTAGTCTTTGTAATGGTCCTATATACTTTAACTGTTTCCCAAACTTTTCAATCTCCTTAGCAGACCCAAATCTTTTGAAAGTCTTCACTTTGAATATAAAAACTCAGGGATTTGATATGAATCCAGGATCTCAAAATATTGCACTAGTATACCGAATATGTTACAAAGTGATGAACACTCCATATCTGAATGCTCTGCAAATGGACACTAAAGGACAAACCGTGTTCTTCCAAACTAATATGGAAAAATCGAATACTGTAATACCAAAATCTATAAGCTGGTCTCAGATAATCCTTCCAGAAAGTTGGTCCTTACATTGTGAGAACCAACAGTCCAGGATCCCAGTTAGAAGAGATCCAGACTAAATAATTGAGTATCTTGATGGGGATATAGAAATATAATTTAATTCAAATAGACGCACTAGAATAAATCTTTCAGAAAATTCCCTACAAATACCTGCTAGACACTCTATATCTTCAAGACATTCTACCTCTTATATACCACAAAGAGAAACCTCTTTAAGACCTGTATTGGATGGTCTAACAAGGACGAATAGTAATGTTCAGCGACTAATATACAGGGTATATGAACCTAGTTCTTCTGATAATGAGCCTACACCCTCTGATTTAGATTTTAATATCCTAACCCTTGAAAAAGAAGAAAAATTCAGAATATACATAGAAGGGCTCAAGAATGACTTCCTGTCTGATGAGAATAGAGAAATATGAGCTTAGTATCTAGTAGAATTTCCTCAAGAACTACTAGATGCCTTTCATAAAAGATTCAATAAGTTTATAAAAAAGAACAAACAAAATATAGGATTCTTTAACTGGTTAAGAAATACTCTAAAAGAAAAGGACATACCAGTCCCAGATTTTGGTCTTAATACAATAGAAAATCAATATCAGACCTTTTATACCAATGAAGGAGAAGAAATACAAAGTATTCATCCTCCTGAAAAAAGCCTCCAGCTAAAAGGAGCACTAAAAGAAAAGCCTGAAACAAAGGCTTTCCCTTATAAAATCATTCCAAAGGAGACAGAACATCATACTCATAAGATAGATGTTATACCCCACATCATTGAGCAAAATAATTATACTAATTGGAAAACAAACAACGAGAATAGAAAATATGATTGGAAAACCCCAAAATATACCTAAAGATAAAGAAATCGATATAAATAAGAAAAAAGCTTTATTGTTCAAACCTCCTCCAGAACTTTCTAAAGAACAATTCAGTTTAGAAAAAATAAAGAAAAAGGAAGACAACAAAGAGTTGATTGATGAATTGGTTAAAAAACTAGCCACGTTGAGTATAAAAGGGAAAAGAATAGCTACTGAGCCAGAAGCTATGGTGCTTCAAGAAGAAACCCTATCTAGTAGTGAAATACAACAAATAGAAGAAGCCTTCAAAACAGAAGACTTTGAAATAAACAGAATAGACTACGGACAAAAGGTAAGACCAACTTCCCAAACTAGAATGTATTACTCAAGACCTACCCCTGTAGACATTCAGTTTGAAGAAGATCTGATTACTAGCACCATATCATACTCAGGAAGAACAATTGTCAATTGGAATATGGACGGTATGTCTAAAAATCAAATACTTGAAGCAATGAAACATATGACTATGTATGCAACCGCGTGCAATGTTCTGAATAGATTTGCTATTTTAATCTTGGGGTTTTCCCTGAGTCAACTGGAAACAGTCCCTGCACCTTTCGGCCTTCCTGGCTCACGGTGGTCTTTGGGTCACAGCGACTTGTAGGGATTTTGACCAGATTTAAAAATGCAAATAGGTTCAGTTCACCATTGAATAAAACCTCGCTCTGATACCAAAAGTAGCGAAAGAGGATACAAAGACGGTAAACAATAATAAAAGAAAGTAATAGACAAAAAACATATAATTCATATATAGAAAGATACAAAGATGGTAGACAATAATAAAAGATAGTACTGGACAAAAAACATATACTTCATATATAGAAACAGAGAGCCAGGGTAAGGCACCTACATGGATAGTAGTTGTGCTAGTAGATAACCAGAAGATGTACGTAAAAGCACGTTCTTCCAGAGCACACTCTTACAAAGCACACAGCACACAATACACTCTTACAAAGCACTCAACCTAAGACTCTTAAGAAGACTATTGTAGGAAGCTCTGCCACTTTTCTATCTGAAGGTGTCTCCTCCTTTGGTATGGGCTCCCTTTTATAGAAGAGGGAGGGCAGACTTCAAACGGTTTTAAATCTGCACCGACAAAGTAAAGATAAGATTTGCACCGACAAAGTAAAAGTAAAAGATGCGCTTTACATCAAGAAAAGTAAAAGATTCTTCTACAGTGTTTCGTCGCCAATAATGGTTTTTACTGTAGAGCTTTTCTGGGGACACATGTCCTAAATAGTCTGGAGTCGTACCGCCCCTGATCTTTTCTTCAATTTATTGGAGAAAATATTCTCATACAGTCGTCTCTCTTTGGAGGGTCATAGTCTTCTAAATCATTTTTTGATAAAGTGGGTGTTTGTATTTCATCTTCTTCAAGGGCAAAGAGTAGCCTTTTTCTAATCTCAGCTTTTGAAAGAGTTGGATTCTTTTGTTGCATTAGTGAAATGTATTCAGAGAATCCTATGTCAGATTGTGGCGGAAAATTTGGAATGGCTTTCATATAAATTTTCCCTGGCTCCAGAGAATCATTTTTGTAGACGTCCCACCATCTAATTGAAATCTGCCATTGTAGTTCTGGAATATAATCCCACCGATCCGAATCATCTTCAAAAATTTGGTAGGACCTTTTTAAAATCCATGGGACTTGATATAAGGCCATAAAATAAATGTGGCAGTCTCTTTTTAGGCTATTCTTATTATAATCAGAGAATTTTCTTTGTGATACTTGCAATTTTTCAGGTAATACCTGGCTTACTGATCCCCATAATAGGATTTGATTTTAAATCCTTTGGTATTCAATACCCTTGGTTTTAAAGGGTTGACCCTGTCTCTATAAGAAATGATTTTATGTATCTGAAATTTTGAATATGTTATTTTCGAGTCATTGTTTCTATAATGGTGTACTATTGACACCGACCTGGTTTCTATTAATATTGTTTCATACCATTCTCTGCATCCATCTCCCATATTTGGATCTAGACTGTGGCGTAAGTATAAAGTTGCTATTTCAATAGGGTCTTTTTCCCTGTGCTCATTTTCTATTATGATCAGTGGTATATGTGCTGTTTTGAGAAAGTTCTATTTTGGTTTGGATTATCGGTGCTCAAAGGGGATTGTTGGGGAGATATTTCAATCTCCTGAGCTTGCTTTCTTATTAAAGCATATGGAGTATATGAAGAAGCCAGGGTTTTTCCTGATCTGAAGCTACTTGGAGTCAGGTATTTTCCTTAGTTGGAACCTTTTGAAGCCAAGCATTTTCTTGAGTTGGGACTATTTGAAGCCAGGGTTTTTCCTGGGCTAGGGACTATGTCCATTGGTTGATGTTGGCCTCTCCTTCCCTCCCTGTAAAAATTCTCGAATCAAGAAGTCAGGAAGATGGTTATCTTTTCCTTGAATATGTTCAACATCGAAATCAAAAGAAGATAAAATTCGCTGCCATCTGGTAAAAATTTGTTTTGCGACTAGATTTTTTACATCTTTTTCTAAAATGTCTTTGGCGGATTTGCAATCAGTTCGGATATGAAATTTTTTGTTAAGCAAATCACTTTGAAATTTTTTTACACAATGGATTATTGCTAAAACGTCTTTTTTGACAGTAAAATATTTTTGTTGAGCCGGGTTCCAAGCTTTAGATGTAAAGCATATAAGTTGCTCATCATCTTGGATTTTTTGTTTAAGATATCCTCCTAACCCAAGTTCAGAGGCATCTGTCTCAATTATTTTGAAAGCTGTAGGATCAGAAAGAGCTAAACAGGGTAATTCTTTGGCTTTAAGTTTTAATTTTTTAACTGCCATGGTGTGTTCATGAGTCCAATCTGGAAGGTTCTTTTTTAACCTTTGGAATAAAGGTTTAGCATCCAGATCCAAATCTTTGTAAACATTTGAGATGTAATTCAAACATCCTTGAATCTTTGTAATTCTTTTTATCTTTAATGATATCGGGAAAGTTGGAAGCAAATTTGATTGCCCTGTCAATAGGGATTATTCTTCCTTGAAAGATATTGTGTCCAAGAAACCTTATTTTAGTTTGAAAAAAAATTATTTTCTTGGCTGAAACAACTAAACCTGCACTCTAAGGGGCAATTTTTAGCCCGAAAAGCATCACATTCCATTCATAATGTCTGAAAGGGATATTAAATGTTGTTTTATACCTATCCTTTTCTATTATTTGGATTTGCTAATACCTTGATTTCAAATCAAACTTTGAGAAAATACACGCATTGACAAGTCTATCTAAAAAATCCTTTTTATTTGGAATAGGATAACGAATCCGCCTTGTGTTTTATTTAAAGGCTTATAATTTATGACAAGTCGAGGTGCTCATCTTTCAATTTCTGAAGCTTTTTTCACATAGAAAGCTGCACAGCTCAAAGATGAAGAACTTTTCCTAATAAGGTTCTTATCAAAAAGTTCTTGTATCTCAGTTTTACAAATCTCTAGGAGCCTACTGTTCATTTGTATAGGTCTGGTTTTAGTAGGAATTTTTTATTCATTAAAGCTTGGTTCATAAGGAAGTTCTACGATATGTTGCTTTCTATTCCAAAAGGCATTAGGAATGTCAGCACAAACTTCTCTTTCTAACATTTTTTTGAAATTATTGATTTTACCTTGTATTTGAGGTAAAGTTAATTTTTCATTAATAATTTTATGTTTTATTCATTCTTTTAGATAGAAGAGGAGTTTCTCTTAAGTAGATATTTTATTTTTAATGTTATTTATTTCATGGACTTTAGGTTTGTCAATGAAGTCAAATTTTACTTCATGTCCTTCAATCTCAGCTTTTATCCCAGTATTATCAATTTTGATGGGGTAAAGCATGTTTAAGAAATGAGTTCCAAGAATAACAGGTTGACTTAAACCTTTGACCATTATAAAAAAAAATTTAAAACATGTACAATTGTTGCATACTGTCGCATCAGACAGTTTGTAATTTATTATCATTTTACCACCATCAGCAGTATTTAACACCTGTGTTGTTTTGCTAAAATATTTGGTTGGAACTAAACCTTCATTTATGCAATTTAAATTTGCTCCTGAATCTATTAGAGCAGTGGTCTGAAAAGTGTATTCTTTTTGTACCACTATTTTAACAATGGTAAACCATATTTGGGTTATTACTTTATCCAGGAAGTTTACGTATTTATACTCGTATAACTTTCTCAACATATTACAGTTATTTGAAGTTTGTGGATCATCTATCACTTTTGGGAGTGTATCTTCAATTTCGGGTGGTAAAAGATTGTGATTATAATCATGTGTATTAGATCATTAAATTCTTCTTCAGCATTCCCATTACCACTTACTTCTTTAGTGGCTGCCATTTCTAGAGTTTGTACTCTGGTTTTTGAAGTTATAAGTTTATTTCAAATTTTATTTATTTCATTTTTTAGATCAGGAATTGTAGGTTTTTTATGGACTTGAGTTTTATTTTGAACTCTTTTTAGGATATCCGTAAAACTATAATCTTCTCTAGTAGGGACAAGAGAAGGTTTAGAAGAACTAGATGGTTCTTTGGTCATATTGATATAATGCATTACGGCTTCTCTTTTAGCCTCGGGATGACTTATTTTCTCAATTAAATCAATGATAAGATTTTCTTCTTTTGTGAGTGTATTTAAGAAATCACAATGACAGTCTATATTAGTCTTTTCTTCAGAATCTGTTTCAGAGTCTAAGCTTGAAAAAAATTAAATCTTCATCGTTTATTTCTCCGATAAGTAAATCTTCATCAGAGTCAGAAGATTCATCAGACTCGTTCCTTTTAATTAATAAAATATCGAATAACTGTTTTTTGATCTCAAGGTCTATTTCACGAGCATTTATTTTCTTTTTTACTCTAAATTTATTTTTATAATGTCATACTTTTCCACAGTTGTAACAAACTGGTATCTTTCTTTTCCTCTTTTATTTAAGAGAGCGTTTTGTAAGAATTTTTTTAGAAAAGTATTTTTCTTTTCTCTCTTACAATTAGTCTTAGATTTTCTAGAGACTCTATATTTTGTGAGTAGGCTTGGAAGTTGGTAAAGTATTAAACTCAAATTGCTCACAAAAGTCTTCTAATTCCTTTCTTCCAGTCGTTCTTTGCTTTTTTAATTGTTTCTTCTATTTCATGTCTGTGCATAATGCAAGACCTTCAGCAAAGATTTCTGCTGAGAGTTCTCCAAGGGTATATAAGGAATAGGGAATAATTCCTCCATGCTTATTTTTTAATCTTATCTTCACATTTTCAGCAAATAGATTCGGATGTCCAACAATGAATTTTTCTTTCCAATGATCGGCTTTACTATCCTCCCTAGATAGCAGTCTGGAGTAAAATACATCTTTATACCATTTAAAATGTTAGAGAGTGGGGCAACATAAGTTTGAAAGTAGATCTTCAAATCTAGCAAATAAAAGGGTCGTACTTCCCATAAAATGGAGTGTAATGGTATATATTAAGGTGTTTACTACATCTCCCTTAGTTACTAAATTTTCTAGGACCTGTCCTAGTTCGACCTCAGTCTTTATATTATATTGTTTAACAGTATTTAGAATTTGATCTTTGGCTTCCTCATCCATGTGGAAATCCCACCATCATCTAAGCCATCCGGTAAATCCACATAAAATGACTTTAGCAATTTTGTTGTCTTGATTCCCACTTTCTTTACATACAGTGGCATACATGGTCATATGTTTCATAAGGTCAAGGATCCGATTTTTAGACATCCCATCTATATTCCAATTTACTATGGATCTTCTTGAATAGGAAACTGAACTGGCAATTAGGTCTTCCTCTATCTGAAGATCTACAAGAGTTGGTCTAGGGAAGTGCATTCTGGTTGGTGCAACCGGCCTAGTTTTTCTCCCATAATCTATTATATTAATTTCTAAACTTTTTCTATTTCAGATATCTCTAGATTTGAAAAACTTTTAATCTTCTTGGAGGACTTGTACATCACTAGATTTTCCTTTTATATCTAATTTTTCAAGTCGTTCGACCAATTCATTTACTGATTCTTTATTATCATCTTTCTTTTTGATTCCCTGTAGGTTGAATTTTCCCACCGCAATACTAGAAGGTGGTTTGAATAAAACTGCCCCCTTTTCTTTTTCTTCTTTCTTCTCCTGGTGTTGAGGTTTTATTGTGTTTTAGACATTTTATATCCTATTAGTTTGTTTTCCTATGGTCTGTAGGACAATATTTGTGTAATTATTTTGCTCTATTATGTGGGGTATGGCTTCAATTTTAGCCATTTGGTTCTCAGAATCTTTTGGTCCAATTTTGAAAGGTGAGGCTTTTGTTTCTTGTTTTTATTCTTTCAACTGTAAGCTAGTTTCTGGAGGATGTATAGCTTTAATACTTTCTCCTTTAACTGTATGAAAAGTTTGAAAAGTATTTTGGACAATATTAACTTGGGTATTTACCTGGAATTCTGGGTATTTTATTCCTTCTTTTTTAAGTATATACCTTAGCCATTTGAAAAATGTTACATTTGTTTTATGTTGTAACATGAATTTATTAAATTTTATATGAAAAATTTCTTTTAATCTTTCATTAAATTCTTGAAGGAACCATTTTCTTATTTGTTTACTTTCATCAGAGAGAAAATCCTTTTTAACCCATTCTTTATTTATGGTAAAGTCATCTTGAGTTTGGATTGTCAGAATTTCAAAATCAAATACAGACATAGTAGGTTCTTCTTGCTCAGTTTGGAAAGAGTTGGGAGTATTCACGGTATAGACTGGGTGTTGAACATGGTTCTCTGTTTTCCTTAAACTTTCACGAATAATTCTATCATTATGAGCATTTTCATAATTAGATTGAGGCATAGAAGAAGTTGAACTTCTAGGAGGAATTCTAGAAGGAATTCTCGGAACAATATTCGAAAAGACAGTATCCTTGTTCTTCTAGAGAATGGAAATTGGATTTCTATTTCTCCATTAGGATATTCTACAATTTGCTCTAGCTTAGTATTTTCAGGAGTTGGTGAACGGGTCTCAGATTGCAAAGACCAATTTTTAGGTAAATTTACCTGTTCCCAAGATATGGATTTTGTTATAACCAAATTGGATTTTTCCATGTTAGTTTGGAAAAATATTGTTTGTCCTTTTTTATCCATTTGTTCAAAGAGTATTCATAACTTTATAGCAAATTCTATAAACAAAGGCCAAATTCTGGGATCCGGGATCCGTATCAAAACCTTGGGTTTTAAGGTTAAGAGTCAAAACTTTCAATAATTTTGGATCAGATAAGGACACAGAGAAATTTGAAAAACAGTTAAAGTATATAGGTCCATTGCAGACACTTGATTCAACGATTCCTAGAAGAGAGTCATTGAACCTTCTATGTCTACTATCTGTTAAACAAAGCAAACCGAATTATTTAAACCAGTTCTAGTTAACGGTTTTACAGCTATTTGGACAAGACCAATATGGAGATAGTTAAAACCCCTTTTAATATAATCTTTAATCATTCTCGTAGATAAGAGTTAGAAGCTATCTTGGTTTTCTATAACAAAAAGAGTTTCTTCAATAGTTTTTATTGAAAAACTACTTTTAAATTCAAAAGTTCCTTTTTTGTATATATCATTAGTTGGGACCTTCGGAATATTCCAGTTTTGTAATTGTTTTTCTATATTATCTATAATAATTTTCTCTATATTATTTACCCTTAAAGTATTATTAGTAGAGGTGGTTCTATTCGACAATGTTCTGAATGGATTTGCCATTTTAATCTTGGGGTTTTCTTTGAGTCAACTGAAAAAAGTCCCTGCACCTTTCGGCCTTTCTGGCTTACGGTGGTCTTAGGGTCACAGTGACTTGTAGGGATTTTAACCAGATTTAAATGTCCAAATAGGTTCAGTTCACCATTGAATATAACCTCGCTCTGATACCAAATGCTAGACAAAGAGTATTCATAACTTTTTCATGTACAAAATGCAATTAATCAGGGGAAAATATCTGCTTATCTCCTATTTTTAACTTCTATATGTCATGAGACCCAAGAATTGAAAATATTACTTGTAAGCAAAAGGTCTTCAACTTTTTTATCTTACAACCCCCTGGACCCCTTTGACCTTAAATTTTTGACCTAAATAAACACAAAAGTGACACCCTATCCCTAACTTTTCTTCTCCGTTAATGTCAACTCTTTCGAACCACCCTCTCTCTCTCTCACATCACCATCTCTTTCTCTTTCAAAACTCCATCTCTCTCTTACGAAAACAAGAGGTAACTCTCTCTCTCTCTTGAGAAACCTAGACACAGCTCTCACTCTTTGGACCTTAGAGGTAGCTCTCGCGCTATGGATCTCAAAGGCAGTTCATCTGAACTATACCAAGTATTCTCTCTCTCTCTCTCTCTCTCTCTCTCTCTCTCTCTCTTTATGTCGGATTTTGTTAGGGCTTTTTTGCATTTTCCCTCTTCTCTATCTCAAATTTTTTCATATAGCTTTTTTCTCAGTTTCTTCCTCCCTCTATATCTCAAGATTTTTAGGGCTTTTTGTCCGTTTATTTTTGTCCCTATCTTGTTTTTTATTTGTTTTTGAGATCTTTATCAGTTTCTCTTTGTCTCTTCCTACTCCATATTTTGGGTATTCTCTCAGTTTCTCTCCATCTCTCTCTATTTTGAGATTTTTAGGGCTTTCCATTAGTTTATTTTTATCTCTATCTCGTTTTGTTTGTTTTATTTTTGGGATTTTCTCAGTTTCTCTCTATCTCTTCCTATCTCAATTTTTTTGGGCATTTTCTTAGTTTCTCTCCATCTCTATCTCGAGATTTCTAGGGGTTTTCATCAGATACTCGGTTTCTCCCTCTCTCTTTCTCTCTGTATTTCTCAATATTCTTCTCAATGTCTCTCTTTTTTCACTAAATCCCTAAAATATAAAGTTCTAAGGCACTCAAAACCCCATATTGCCATCAAGAATCGGTTCAAAAACCGCCAAATCAAGTATGCAATTTACTTTGTTTTTTTTCTCTCTCTCAACTTCTAATCGTTTGGGATCCACCCCTCTGAGAGTTTTTTTACAGAGATTTTTTTTGTTTAATGTTAACAATAAATTTTGATGCAATGAATATGTTTTACTGCTATATTTTGTGAGAGATTTTTTTACCGAGGTTTTTTTTTACAGAAGTTTTGCTGCTATATTTTGTGTAGCCGTAACAATGAATAGATTTTCGAAAATGCATACATGCAATTATTGGAAGAAATTATTTGGACATCTATTTTGTGGCTGATCAGAATCCCTATATTCATAAAAATTTCAAGTTTGTTGGCATCATCTCAGACACTTATGCCAATTTTAATAATTTTTATTTATTTAATAATGATCGTATGCATTTCTGGTTATTTGTCCTCTGCCAATTTCAACAATTCTTTCTTTATTTAATAATGATTGCATGTGCTTCTGGTTATTTGGCCTTGATTTTGTTTACTTCTATTTAGAAGTGCTGCAACTTTTGCTTATTAAGTGTCTGAAATTGGTAGAATTACCCTCTTTTGCTGATTAAGTGTCTGAAATTGGTAATTACCCTGCATGACAACTTTATCCTCTGGATTCAATGTGGCACGCATGGTCTTTGATTTTTTTTTAAAACAAAATACATGTAAGGGGTTCTCAGGTTTCATATAGTTGCTTAAAAAAGGATAGTATAGATATAGTTGTAAAGCTATGGTTGATCAAGCTAGATACACGCATATGAACCTGAAATTTGATGATTATATAAAACTAGTTGCTCACTCAACTGAAAATTGACTGCCCTTGTCATTTGATAGATATGTTACTCTTATTAGCAAATTATTGTTTATAGGAGTAGTGTTATGTAGATTGAAGTAATAGCGTTGAACCTCATTATCTTTTATGCAGTAGTGAACATGAATGAAAAAATGTTCTTGTGTATATATGAAGGTGAACTTTGCAATAACTTTGATGGTAATATGGGGGCGATTCATGTACTTTTTCAGTTCATCAACAAACAAAGTCGGATGAAATAAAGGAAGATGTAGCAAATCAATTTTCCATAGATTCATCTAGAGTGTCACGTAAGTACATCTTTCCGAGTGACAAGAAATGCCTTGCTATCTTATTTAATGATCGTGATGTAGAAATGATGTTATTTGCACATGAAGGTTGCAATAAGTTAGACATCTATGTTTTCGATGGATGTGAATGCAGGAGTGGTGTTTCTGTGGCCGATGGTAATACAAGGTACGCTGATATATAAATTTGATCTAATCAATCTTTGTTTTATATAGCAGTTATGGATAACATATGAATTTGGTCATATTTTGGAAATCTATAGATGCTCTCTAATCACCCTATTGTTCCTTCTGATGTGTTAGGGACAACGATTTTGTGCGGGCCCTGCCCTGTTCTTCAATTGTTGAGGAAGGCAACGATTATGTGTAATACACCATCTCTTTTATATGTAGATCTTGTCAATCACAAAATCGAGGAATCGGAGCCCGTTGTGAAGGGATGAGGCCTAGCCCGGTATTTTTACATGCTTGAGCTGGTGATGATAGTCAACCAAAAGAGCCTCTCAATGGGCAATTTCATTGGCATTTTTTGAAAATGGAAATGATGGTCAATCTGTAAAACTTTTGGCCCCCAGGTGGGTTTTTATAGATGGCATCCATCCATTTATAGGGTTGGTTATGTTTTGTAGAGCAATTGTTGGGCCTTCTTTTGGTCATTTGTAAGATCACAAGTTTTGATCAAGTTTTAGTCACTGAGTTACAAATGATTGCTTGTATTGGAACTGAGCTCAAAATCATTGTAATGGAAATAACATTCAATGGATTGGAATGCATATTATTATGGATATATCTCATGCATATGTAGCTATTACTACAGTTGTGATTGAAGTAAGCATATATAGCTATTAGCCTAGTACTACAGTTGTGATTGAAGTAAGAGAGCCATGGAAAACGTTCAATGATATATTTTTCTTGGTGCATCATGCAAAATAGTTATAGGTTTTGTAAATTTTAAGTATTTTGAGAGAGAGAGAGTTTTTGGTTCACCATTAAAAAACAGATATAGTTCTTGCAAATTGTAGGTATTGAGAGAGAGTGAGAGAGAGAGATTACGAGTTTGGTTACAGGGGAGATGGCAGTTACAATGGATGGTTAGAAAATGAACATGGCATTTGATTTTATTGAGTGTATCTAATTTTAGTACTATTTATATCTGCACCATTACATTTGAGGTCCATAACAATAGGTTGGATAGTTCGCATAAATGTATTTTTGTACTGAGGTATATTCTGTAGGTCACACAATAAGCGCAGTTAAACTTTTGATAAAAAATACATCCTCCAAAGCTACCAAATTGCTTGAGTAGAATATCAAATAATTTATTCTAAATTTGGTTCAGTTTTGGAGCTTTAGAAAACATACAAATCGTTACACCCCATTACATATAGAAATTGGCAGTTAAGAGTCTTTTAAAACCTCCACACCTAATAAGAAGGTTTTGGGGTAGCTAGACTTGAATTTCCAAAACTACATTGAAAGCACCATACTAATCCTTCATTACCGGTTGGTCTATACATCAAAGCACTAATCTACCCACCCTCAAACTCAACTCCTCAACAATGAAATCTAGAGTAATTCGATTGTACTATCTGGATTATAATTATTGAGATCCCCATTTACAACTATGCTGAAAATTAAAACTTTAGCCCTTCAGGACCTTCCTTTTCGACCTGCAACACCAAGGAAAATTAACAACGTCAATAACTTATCTAAGAATTATTATAAATCTCACAAAACATATATGCTAGTACATTGAGCTGACATGAATTTGCAAGTTACTTTAGAACCAACCTTCTCATACCATTTTCATTTGTGGTGCCTCGTTATTTTGGAAACCCATCACACTACTTTAGAACATTCCCACCAGCTATACAAGATACATATTGTTAGTTTATTAATAAATACATCTTTTAAAATGAATAGACTAATACATAAAGTAACTAGGGAACTGTAACACACTGACGGTAACATAATCTCTTAAAGTTCTTCACAACAGTGATTAGTATAAGGAAGCTAGAATTCAATAACCATTTACCAATTCAAAATCAAGTTCAATATAATTGCTAAAACAATCAGTACACAAATGGGACAATGTAAAGAAATTGCTCAATGAACTTCTTCATCTACGCAACACAGTGTGCATCATTGTGATATCTTCTTTTGAAGTCACACATTTGTCTTCTTAACATGAAAACTGATAATTCATAACATAAAATATGAAGGATAAAGGAAAATGAAAGAACCATAGTAAACATCTAGCAATAAAGACAAAGTATCATACAAAAATTCCCGATTCCCTTACAATTAATCCATCACAGAAACCAATACAACAAATTCAAAAATATCTATAACTAAAAAAAAAGAAATCTAAACAAGGACAAGATTTTGAAATAAAAATTCTTATATAGTATATGAAACCACAAAAAATCAGGTATTTGAAGCCTTAGAACTTTATATTTAAGGGATTTAGTGAAAACATAGAAACATTGAGAGGAATATTGAGAAATACAAAGAGAAAGAGAGAGGTAGAAACCGAGTATCTCAAGAAAAACCTTAAAAATCTCGAGATAGAGATGAAGATGGAGAGAAACTGAGAAAATGCCCCCAAAAATCGAGATAGGAAGTGATAGAGAGAAACTGAGAAAGATCTAAAAAACAAAACAAAAAAAACGAGATAGGGATAAAAATAAACTAATGAAAAGCCCTCAAAATCTCAAAATAGAGAGAGATGGAGAGAAAGTGAGAGAATGCCAAAAAACTGGAGATAGGAAGAGATAGAGATAAATTGATAAAGATTTAAAAAACAAACAAAAAACAAGATAGGGACATAAATAAACGGATGAAAAGCCCTAAAAATCTCGAAATACAGAGAGGAAGAAAATGAGAAAAAATCCATATGAAAAAATTCGAAATAGAGAGAGAGGGAAAACACAAAAAGGGCCTAAAAAAAATCGACATGGAGAGAGAGAGCGTACCTGATATAGTGCAGATGAACTGCCTCTGAGTTCCATAGCGCGAGAGCTGCCTCTGAGGTCCAAAGAGAGAGAGCTGCCTCTGGTTTTTGCAAGAGAGAGAGAGAGAGAGAGAGTTGCCTCTGGTTTTTGTAAGAGAGAGATAGAGTTTTGAGAGAGAGAGACGGTGATGTGAGAGAGAGAGAACAGTGATGTGAGAGAGAGAGGGTAGCTCAAGAGACTTGACATTTAAAGGAAAAGAAAAGTTTGGGATCGGGTGCTATTTTCGTGTTTATCTTGGTCAAAAATTTAAGGTCAGGTCTAGGGAGTTGTAAGATAGAAAGTTGAAGAACTTTTATTTACAAGTAATATTTTCAATTTTTGGATCTCATGAAATATAGAAGTTAAAAATAGGGGACAAAGGGATATTTTCTCATATATATATATATATATATCGAGAGAGAGAGAGAGATTCCTTTGGTTTTTGGAAGAGAGAGAGAGAGAGTTGCTTCTGGTTTTCACAAGAGAGATGGAGTTTTGAGAGAGAAAGAGACAATGATATGAGAGAGAGAGGGTGGTTTGAGAGACTTGACGATAACGGAGAAGAAAAATTAGAGATAGGGTGTTATTTTCGTGTTTATTTGGGTAAAAAATTTAAGGTCAAAGGGGTCTAGGGGGTTGTAAGATAGAAAAGTTGGAGGCTTTTTGCTTACACGTAATATTTTAAATTCTTGGGTCTCATGAGATATAGAAGTTATAAATAGGGGATAAGGGGATATTTTTCCATATATATATATATATATATATATATATATATATATATATATATATATATATATATATATATATAGAGAGAGAGAGAGAAACAGGGTTCTAAACAATCAAATTAGAGCCCACCTTCAAGTATTATTGATAAATGTGGTTTCAATATTAGGAATCTTTGTGATAGCCTTAAAATATATTTTCATCTTTAATTATAAAATTTAAAGCTTCAAAAATTGTGTAGATCGAGTAGATCTATGAACACTTGAAAGTCATGAAAATTGACGATCCAAAAACGCGTTACAAGATGCACTATTTTCAAAACTTGAAATCCATTTTTTTTTTCTCATGTCCATGCATCTTGAGGTCGAGATGATCAAATTGAAGATTTTTGGGCGTCAAAACAACCTTTTCTAGTAAAAGTTTTGAGGCAGGCTCTAATTTGATTGTTTAGGGCCTCGACACTATATAATCTAAGGTTAGCCCACTAGCAGCTACAGTGTAAGCCCAATAGTCTAGATTGAATCTGGGCCGATCCAATAGTCACGATTGTATTTTTTTATTTGAATTTTAATTTTTTTCGTAAATCCAAATCACTTGAAATTTTGTGTGTCTATTATTTAATAAAAGAAAAATCTAATAAAAATATCAAAAAATAATTCATAAATTCACACAATATATTTCTTACGAATTATTTTTTTAATATTTTTATTAGGTACGACTTGATGAGAAGAATTGAATCCTCAAATTTCATGTAGTTTGGATATATGAAATGAGGTCGTGACCGTCAGATCAGTCCAGATTTATCTAGACCGTTGGGCTTACACTATTGCTTCAGCCCTTGGGCTGATATGATCTTTTCACACACACACACACATATATATATATAGGATAATTGTTTCATGTGGGCTGGGCAGTATTTCTACAATATGCGGCTGTCCATCTAAAAACAAGTGTAACTAAAATTTTGTTTTGGTTTTTTTTTTTTTTTTCATATTCATGATCTCCATGTTAAAGATTATGTATTCTCTAAAAATTAGGATCAAATTATATTTAAAAATATATTTATTGTCAGGTCAGCATTTCTACAGTTGGCTAGTCGTGTAGAAACCGTGGCCCTATATATATGGAATGATTTCATGCAACAGTTGTATAATAATATAATGAAACTATTTTAAACTAGATTAGTGCTATTTTCTCGACTACAATTTTATACTATTTTAATGCCAATAAACAATCATAAAAAAGAAAAATTTGAAAACACTTCATAGAATGTTTATTGTTATATTCCCTTCTATATCTAGAGAGAGCGAGAGAGAGCATGATAGAAAGAGGGGAAGGGGTAGGAAGAACATAATGGCCTAGGGGTCATTGATGACGTATGACTTTCCATGTTATTGTAGTTTTCACCTATTTGGGACTAGTAAAAATCGTAAAAAGTAGGAGCACCAGCTCTACCCATTCACTATTCCTTTAAGGAATGTTGCTGCTTTGGGGTACCCCACCGTGGCTACTTTCAGCGAAACTCATGCCATCAATGAAGGTAATATTGTGATAGTGGCGTTATAATAATATATTATAATATCATTACAATATATTATAATAATATTATATATAATATATAATATTATGCATTATAATATAATACATTTTATAATATATTCTATTACATAGAATAATGTAATATATAGTAATTTTATATATGATAATATATATATATATATATATATATATATATATATATATATATATATTATCATCATCATCATCATCATCATAGCTTTTTTCCAATTAATGGGAGTTGGAATTCTGGTTTGCCATTCAATTCTATTAAGCGATATACCTTCAGTGAGGCACTAAGTCCCCATATCTTTCAGACTATTTCCAACCACATACTTTTTGGCCTACCCTTCATCATTTTTAAGTATTCTACTTGAACTAACTCGCACCTCCTTACAAGTGTCGTACTAGGTCTGCGCCATACATGACTAGTCCATCTAAGTCTACTCTCTGTCATCTTATCGTCTATTGGTGCCACACCTAATGTTTTTCAAATGAATTCATTTTGAATTCTATCTTTTTTTGTTATGTCACTCATCTATCTCAACATCATCAGCTCTGCTACGCTCATTCTATAGGTACATAATATTAATATAATAAATATATTATGTTAATACAATTATTTATAATCTATTGTAATAATATACCTGAATATAATATACTGCAGTATAAAAACATTATATAATATTATGATATTATAACATAATAATAATATAATATAATATATATTAGGAGAATGATATCATATCACCATGTCACTGTAATATAATGAAACCATACTTCTAGAAAGCCATGTTTATGGCATTCTTAGGACCTCAATTTTTGTATGCACAATATCTTCATCCAACTAATCAATATCCAAAAAAAAAATAAATTAGTATCCTATATATGGTTAAAATGAGTTATCTACAAAAATGAATCTAGACTATCCATTTGGTGAATTTCAAGATCTAGGCCTTATAAATTCAACTGCAATTTTTCAATTTTATAATTGTTAATCTTATATAAGAAACTTGAAGAGGAAAAAGATTATTTTAAGGCCTAGATCTAAGCATCTTACTAAAATAGATGACCTATATTAGTTGGGCTAAAAAATAACACTTTTTAAGTTATTTTCAAATTTAACTTTTTTTTTATTGTTTATTAGAATGAAAAAAGTGTATATTTAAAAATTGTGAACAAATAAATGGCCCCTAGCATGGTTTTTCGGTATTGTTTCATTAATGTTATTTTGGGACGTCTACCCCCTAACCTCCAATGGCGCAACCCTATTCTTTTTGGTTTTTCGGTAAGTCTGGGGGAGAGGGCCCCTACCCATTTTTCATTAATCCTTCAAATTAAAGAAGGCTATAATTCATTTCTTTATGACCTTAGAACAGGGCATCTGTGACAAATCATATAATAAAGTACGGAAAATAAAGTTCAACAGACTAGAACGCCAAACAGTGGCTTGTAAACGAGACATGGCCCACTTAGCAAGAATATCAGCCACTATGTTGGACTTGTGAAAAATATGAGTGATAGACCACCCACGATTAATAAGACGTTGTCTACAATTCTCTACAGTCATATATAACCTCCAAGGAGGCAGATAACCTTCATTAATAACATTAACAAGTAATGTTGAGTCACTTTCAATTTGAAGAGGGGAACATTTTTACTTATTTGCTAGAAGCAGGCCTTCTTCAAGGGCAAAGATTTCCGCATAATTATTGGAAGCGGGGTTAATGGCGGTAAGATAAGGCTCATGTCAATTTAGATGTTGACTACATTATATTACTTTGTGTTTAAATAACTCAATTACATTAATTTACTACCTTTAATACCTCGAAATAATAAAAAAAAAATACAGAGGTTCATTAGAACAGTAGGTTCCAAGGGAAAATTTAAAGTGATTGTCCCCTAAATTCACGCCTACCTTTCATTTGAATGAGTTTTCCCCAATCAAACAGGAAAAAAAAAATATTTATAGTAACAATGATAATGATAATAATAATGATAATAATAATAATAAAAAAGTCATTACCACTATCCCAGGAGAGATTCGATGCTTCTATAAATTTTCTATGTGTCTGCACCTACTCTCTAAGAAGACAAATCGAAGACATAAATGACCAAAAAGTTCCTATTTCCATATGAACAACATTCTTGATCCAAGACGCCTTGCCCAAAAATAAAAATAAAAATGATGTGATGTATATGGTCATGCTAACATCCATGACTATGTGATATATGACCACGCAAAGATGATGGCGTTGCACACATTATGGGGAGAACGCACATGTCATAATTTAAAGAACAATTGTTTCATGCGAGCTGGACTGTATTTGTACAATATGTGATCCAGAGGTATAAAGTATCCATCTTAAAGATGAATTTAAATTCGTAATCCATATAAAAATCATTGAGAATAACGGGCCAAATTTTTTTTAATAGAATCATTATTTAGAGTTTTTAAAATTTATTTATTTTTCCATATTCATGATCTCCATGTTAAAAATTATATATTCTCTAAAAATTAGGATTGAATTCTATTTCAAAAATAAATTTATTAATGGGCCGTATTTCTATATGCACGGGCTTCACCGCATGCTAACCGCGCCTTAATTTTAATGGTACAATTTGACTAATGCTAAAAGATATTGTACTGCTACGGGAGTAGTCTGTTTATTTACTACTTCGAGTAAAACAATACCTAGAATTAATTTGAGGACTCCAAATTTTGGAGATCTAGTCATTTCACACTATAGATTAACCTCAATAAAACAAGTATCTTAATTACACCATTTATGTACTTGAAAATAATATTGTCTCGAGATTAAATACATATCATCAATTTTTAGATGGTGAGATCTAAGTGTTAAAAAACTTAAATATTGAAATTTTATTTTGAAAATAATCATCTATTGATTCTCAAAGGGTTCTCAAAATTTTAATTTGACAAAATCCTCCCAATCAGGTCGTTTTGACGGAGGAATAAGAAGGAAACTATACTATGGGCAGCATATACTAATTACCATCTTCAACTCATGAAGGGATAGTGACATCCTCGCGGGCATGGGGTTATGACGGCCATACGTTCATACTACACACGCCCTTTATTGTATTGATAAGAGTTAATGCAATTGTAATAGTATTATTTATCGGGTGTGGTTTCTATAAGGTTGTAACTCTCAACAATAAGGTGCACCTTCAAATTCTATAATAACATGTAATTTTGGTGCACCTCCAAATTTTATCATAACCTGTAATTTTGGTGTAAAAAATTATTAGGATTATGTGTTATAAAATTATAAGTTCCAAACATAGTTAAAATCAAGTAGAACTACAAACATATGAAAATCTTGAAAATGGATGGTGTAGATAATGTGTTGTAAGATGCACTTTTGTAGGGACTTAAAATCTGTTTTTTGTCATATTCATACATCTCTATGTCGAGATGATCAACTAGAGGGTTTTTCAACATTAAAACAATCTATTCCGATTTTAAGGATGCAATCTTATGTAAATTTTTTCCTTATTTATCAAGCCCTTATAAAATAATCAAGGGCTTAAAGGATCCCATTTATATTTGTGCTGCTATTCACGTCTTAATTTTTATTTCACTCAAGTACTTCTAAAAAGTAACTTTAAAATATCTAAAGTGCCCTTATTCAAGTTAGAAAATGATAGATTAGAGTAACTTTAGCAATTTGACTTATCTTGAAGAGGCAAAAGTGTTCTTATCATTTGTTTGGGGCTCTTAGGTGGGTCGAATTGCTAAAATGCTCTTGCTCGTTAAGGTTCTCAACTCAACTCTGAAAATGGTTATTTTGGATATTTTAAAGATATATAATGAGGTACATTAGTGAAACAAAATTATAAATCATTCTCTCCCAGGTTAATTGGAATGTTTCGATCCCATTATTGATTTTGTAATGGGTTATGACCCCTTAGTGTTATTTCGTTTTATTATAAAATCAAACATCAATTGAGTAATTTTTATTTTGATTGTATCCTGTAGTTAAAGATCACTGAGTTTGGGTCAGAGGACCATGTTGTCATTTTGTTTCATCCTGGACAATTAGCTAATCAGGAACTCGTTTTAGTGAAAGCGATGGTATAACATCCACATGATGTGCATGCTTGAAGGGTGCACAAGCACCCTTAAATTATTCATATTAAACTATGCCATATGTAATGGTTAATAACTAATTTGGTTTTCTATTTTATATTTTTAATTTGAAAATAATTTTTCATGAGATTTGGGAATCATATTTTGCTCGTTTTTAGAACAATCAAGCTCAAATTTGGACACAAGCTAGATCTTGACGGCTCGATCATTTTGGTAAGGCACGCATCTTGGCATGACCTGAAGTGAGAGAATTTCTAGAGAGAAGATGTGCTCAGAAATGTTCAAATTTATAAGAAAACATCTAATTCTTTGGAAGGCCATAGCTCAAGAATCCACTGATAGATCATCGCATAAATGGGTTCGTTCCGACTGTGTGTCGAAGAGCTACATTTTGGTACAAATTTTATACATAATTGGAAGCCGGATGATGCAAATTTTGAGGTTGGAGAGAAGAACAATTTTCCGGTAACTGGAAACCCATTTTTCGGCAACCTCCCGAAATTGGAAAGAGCTCAATTCTAGACCAAAACGGACGAAAATTACTGCAAAATGATGGTGATGGTTTCTTCTTTAATTTGTAATGAAAATGAAGGCTTGGAACATCACAAATCGAGCTACATTGATGGTTGAAAATTTACAAAGTTTATGAACATGGCCGGATTTTGGGTTCTTCTTCAAAAATCTGTTTCAAGGAAATTAAAGGGTATCAAAAGATTCACAACAATGCAAGCATCAATTTTACGACACTTGATCATCCTAATTACCATCGTAGGTGTCCGGAAAAGTTCCCGAAGACTAGCCATGGTAAGAGGCCCCTCATGGAGTGACGGTTTTATCATTTGCTGAAAAGTGCTTAGGGGCAGTTTGGTCATTTGGTCCAATTTGGGATGATTATTTTAATTCATTAATTATGTATTTTTTGATAATTTGGTGTACTTTTGAGCATTCCACCCTACTTAGTGGTTGTTTTATATAAAGAAACCCATGTCACTTGTAAAAGAGGCTGGAAAAAAGGCGGGTTGAAAGTTGAAAATTAGAAGGTTGGTATGTGAATTCTAATTTTTGAGCATTTGGAGTGCTTTTCTTAATTGTTGTGCTTTCTTCACTTGTGAATAGACCAACGAGAGAGGAGAGAGAAATATTTTCCTAGATAGAGAAATACCCCTAGACAACCATACACCACAACCTATTCCTTACTCCACCTAGACTCGAACCATACACCGCCCTCCACACAAACCTAAACTTTCTCTCACATGCTTCAAGGAGGAATCATGGAGGTGCACCTAAGTGCACACGTACCATAAGTCCACTCTTTCTCCTCTCCTCCTTCTCCTCTCACTTCCCTCCTCTCTCATTCTTTATGACCCGCGCCTAGGGTAGGTCTTACTCCCTCTCTACTCTCCACCCGTGCTTTGATGCGCACCTGTCCACCCGCGCTTTGACTCGCACCTGTCCACTCGCGCTTTGACGCTCACCTATCACCCGCGCTTGGGCGCGCACCTATCCACCCATACTTTTACGTGCTCCTTTCCACCTACACTTTAAATCGCACCTGTCCACCCGGGCTTTGACACGCACCTGTCACCCGCGCTTTGGCACGCACCTGTCCACCCATGCTTTTATGCACACCCATCCACCCATGCTTTGGCGTGCACCGGTCCACCCATCCTTTTACGCGCTCCTATCGACCTGCGCTTTGACACGCACCTATCCACCAGTGCTTTGACGCACACCTGTCACCCGTGCTTTGCGTGCACCTATCCACCAGTGCTTTGACGCGTACTCGTCACCCGTGCTTTGACGTGAACCTGTCCACTCGCAGTTTTATGTGAACCCACCTACCCACACTTTGACGCACACTCTTCATCCTCCACTCATCTCATACTTAGTCACTCGTGCCTAGCCATTCACTTTTCCCCTTTTATTTTGTTGATCGTCCTTCTCATCACTTGAAACACGATCCAGGGGGTCATATGATAGTACTTTAGAAGATTAGCTCTGGGGTTACTGCTCTAACTACCTTCTCGAGTAGTAAATTGAGCTTGTAAGAGATATCGTTTCTCAGGCACCTTTTTACTCGAGTTGTAGTTATCCTGAGTTAGTTTTCTTTAGAATTATGATTCTTTTGCTGTCTCAGCCACCCAGTTACATAGTCATCTTGAGTTAGTTTTCTTTAGAATTCAGATACTTTTGTTGTCTCAGCCACCAAGTTACATATAAGTCAAGTAGTGAGAGGACTTTCTCCTCTCATATTCCTAAATCATACCAGAACCACTCGCTCACAAAATCTAGCAATGAAGAGCATTCCAATCTGATCCCCACAATAGTTCATGAGAAAGAGCTGAGATGAAGTATTGTTTACCATGAAAAATCAGAGAGATCTTGAAATGAAGGTCTCTCAGACTGACACTTTAAAATGATGAAAATGAAATAGTAAGGAAGGTGGGACGACACAAATTCAAATCCGAGGCCAGATCTGCCCAGAAATGAGCAGATCTGCTCTCATATCTGTGGCGGAGCCAGCACAATCCAAGATATCAAAAATACGATTTTAAAAAGAATTAATAAAAAAAAATCAAAATAAATAAAATCAGTAAGGAAATGAAGAAAGAGTGAGGGTCGAGAATGATACCAAACCAGGCCGGATGGCCCTGGAATCCCTAGCCTTCTAGGGCTTGCCCGTATCAAGACTAGTTCCTTTTGCCCTTCTGGTCTAGATGTCGATCAGCAAGTCTCTGGTGGTAGTTGTGCCCTGGAAAATGGCTTAGAACTAAGGTTCTAAGGCTTAGGTTAGATAGGGTTTTTTCTTTGAGTTTTCTCTCAGATCCTATCTTTTGTAGCTCTCTAGGGTTTCTCATCTCCATCTCTCTAGGTTTTGCTCTCTCTCTTAGGGTTTCTATCTATGAAGTCCATCTCGTTTCTCTCTCTATTGCCCTCTAAAGGGTCCCGAAAAGATGCTAAAATTGGGGCAAAATTCGTTGGGAATGATAAGCCTGTGTGACAAGGAAATCCCTAGTCAAAAGGTCAAGGTTGGAGGGTCTCGGATCTGGGCAGCATGGGTCATGTCATCTGGGCGGCACAGGTATGTCGTCTGGGTGGCATGGGTCATGTCGCCTGCGCGGCACGAGTCGTTTTGCTTAGGCGGCAAGCCCCGTGTCACCCAAACCAAAACTTGTCGAAATTGAATTGCTTCTGTTCAGGTGTGTTCCTCAGCCTCTAGTGAAGCTCTCTGAGAAAATTTGATTCAAAACGGATTTTTTTACTATTTAATGAATTTTTTTGTAAAACATATAACTTACAAAAATCTGGGTCAAAACAAGGTTTCTACAGGTTTCAACATAGGCAGACTGGTTCAAAGTCACAAGGTAGTTGTGTGAAATATGGATTTGGAATTTTTTTTTGAACTTTTTTTTATTTGGAAAGATTGGTCGGCAATTTAGGCTCATGCCACCAGGGAGCCTTTGAAACTTTTGAAAAAAAAATTTATTTCAAAATGTATTTTTTAAGAAAACAAGAAATTGACCCTAGGGACTCGTATCTCGAGAGAGGGGCATTTTCATCCAAAATGTATTTTTTTAAAAAAGAACCCAAAAATTGACCCCAGGGGCTCAAATCATGAGCGTGGGGCAGTTTTGTCCAAAAAAAACTTGGGCGACACTAGTAGTGTCACCCGGGCAGCACAGGTGGTGTCGACCAAAGAAAACATCTCTTTCTTTTTTTTTTAATGAGGTGAGAAAATAGTTGGGTGACACGTGTGTCGCCCACTAATTTTTTTTTTTTTAGTTGCCTCAGTTGTGGGGTGAAAACAGACTTTTAGTTGGGTGACACAGGTCGTGTCGCCCACAAAAACAACTTTTGTTTTTCTAAATAAGGATGTAAAGAGGATTGGGTGACATAGACCGTGTCGCCCGGGTGGCACGAAGCGTGCCGTCAAACAATAATTTTTTTTTTTTTTTGTATCAGGTTGGGTGACATGGACCATGTGGCTTGGGTGGCATGAGGCATGCCGCCAAGAAATTTTTTTTTGTTTTTTTTTTTTTTTTTGTATTATGTTGAGTGACGGACTGTGTCAGCCAGGCGGCACGAGACGTGCCGCCAAGCAATTTTTTTTTTTTTTATCATGTTGGTAGACACGAGACGTGCTGCCAAGCAGTATTTTTTGTTTTTTGTTTTTGTATCAGGTTGGGCAACACGAGGCGTGTGGCCTGGTGGCACAAGACGTGGCACCAAGCAATTTTTTTTTTTGTTTGTATCAGGTTTGGCGACACAGATCGTGTTGTCCGGGAGGCATGAGACATGCCGCCAAGCATTTTTTTGTTTTTTTTTTGTATCAGGTTGGGCGACACGGACCATGTCGCCCGGGTGGCACAAGGCGTGCCGCTAAACAATTTTATTTTTTATTTTTTTGACCAAAATAAAACAAAGAAGAAAAAGATCATGGGTGACAGTGGTGGTGTAGCCCAAGCAACACTAAGTGTGTCACCCAAATGTTTTTTGTTTTTTTTATTTGCCCCACATAGGAGAGAAAGAGGGTTGGGTGACACTAGGTGGGTCGTCCCCTTAAAAAATACCCCTTTTTGTTTCTTTTTTTTTTTTATATTTTGAAAATGGGTTGATCTTACGATCACCATTATTTTTAGTAGTTTTGTTAAAGTTCGTTGGGACAATAGGAATTTTAGTCACAACACAAAATTTGATGGCATGAAAGCCTCTAATAGGCCCATTTCATTTAATGAAATCAGGATTAGAATTTTACTTTTTGTTTTAATTAATCTTTCTTTTTCTCTATTATTGTTGTTGCCCTTGTTGGGGGCTTTTTTTTTATTTGTTTGACTTGCATGTGTGCGATTGATACAAAATAAAACAGCTTCCTTGCATACACCTCTTTAAACTTAATTTTTTCACATTCAGTCCCCTAGTTGTAGGGTTTTGTCTCGAACGCACAGACAGGGATGAGCTTGCCCTATTTTGCCTCAGGGGATCCAGTCGAGAGAAAAATGCTCCCAGACTAGCCAATATCGTCATTGGCAAGGTTAACCCATCTCTGATATGTGGTAGTTGGTAGTTATACTCATACAACCATGGAGTGCCTAACTAGTTTCAAGCCTTCATGATAGGCATAGGAAGTTGGCTTCGATAACGAGGCCAGATTGACAAACAGTTTAGCCTCTTGTAGTTATGGAGGAAGTCCTTTCTAAAAAGGGTTTTGTCTTTGAAAATGGATGATTCAAAAGTGAATTTGAAAAGCATTTTCAAAAGGGACAGGCCTTACAGTTTTGTCACCTGTGGCCCCTTTGGTGGTTATTTTCTTTGTTATGTTCTACCCAAAGATGATGAAAGGATTCCCTTTTGGGATCGTGAGACTCAGAAATCATGAAGTTGTCTTTTTACCTTTTGAACTTTCATCCTCTGCTTCGTGGATCCATGAAAAGTCCTTTGGATTCTTTCCGGGATTTCCTCTTGGAGGGTCTCGACATTTTCCAGGGTTCGTCGAAATCACTTCGATTTTCCATTCATGTCGCCCTCCTACATCTTTCTGAGTTGGTTTTGTTGGGAACCTGCAGGGTTTAAGAGGAGTCTTCAGCCTCAGGATCTGCTTGTGCAATATTATTGGAACTTGCAAGCACTTGTTTGTACTTGAGTGTTTTACTTCGAAAGCTCCTTCTTGGAGATTTTATTCTCTCTTTTACCCGTGATGCCTTTTTAGGTTTTCACCGTGTCCATTTTTTTTTGTTTTATTATTATTATTATTATTATTTTGTTTTTCTTTGAGATGCCTTTTCAGGTTTTCACCACATTTTTTATTCAGTTACAGGTAGTATGTTCTGAGATACATTGCATTAATGGGGTCATTGAGTTCATACCCCTCATGATTTTTGAACTTGTAAGAGTTGCTTGCGTGCACTCGGGTAACCACGAATGGCCCTCCCAATTAGGTTTGAACTTGCCTAAAGGGTGTGGATTTGCAGGAGTGTTGAAGATTTTCTTGAGTACCACGTCTCCTCTGAATTGTCGAGGAACAACTTTTCTTTGATATGCCCTTTCAATTTTACTTTGGTAAGCAATGATACTGTGTGTTGCGCGTAGTCGTTTTTCATCCAAATTAATGAGGGCAGTGATTCGTGCTTCGACCTTTTGTTCTTCATTTGAATTTTTATGAATAAGGATTTGGAGAGATGGTATCTCAACCTCGATAGGTAGCACTGCTTCCATAACATACACCATTGAGTATGGGGTCATGCCAGTAGGAGTCTTCTCAGTTGTCCGGTAGGCCCATAGGGCGACATTTAGCTTTTCATGCCAACCTTTTCAAGTCTTTTGCACACCTTAGAGACCTTTTCATTTTTTAGATTGGATCTATTGTCAATGATGATCGACTCAGGAATACTGAATATGAATACGATATTGTTCTTTATGAAACGGGCAACAAGTTGGACTTCTACTTTGATTAATGATGTGACCTCTGCCCATTTTGTGAAGCATTCTGTAGCCGTTAATATGAAATGGTGGCCGTTTGAGGCTTTTGGTGATATCATTCCAATGATATCAAGACCCCATATGGTGAAGGGCCATACAGGTGGTATTGAGTTGAGTGATATGAACTGTGCATGGATGAGGTCTCCATAGAGTTGACATTTGGGCACTTTTAACGAACTTCCAACAATCTTCAGCCATGGTGGTCCAGTAGTAGCCTTGGCGCCTGATTTTTTGAGCTAAGGCAGCTGCCCCAGAATGACCTCCTTCATTGTGCAACTCTGTTAGTACTTGGTCAATTTCTGGCTGATCAAGGCACCGTAGAATGATTCCATCGAAGGTTTTCTTGAACAGGAGGTCACCTCTTACTAAGAATCCCACGGAAAACCTTTGAAGGGCTTCTTTATGCTGTTTGGTGGCTCCTTCGGGGCAGGGACAAAACATCGTGGAAGCACGATGTTGCTTTGACTAGCACATCTGAAACCACGAAAGATACTTCCCCATCGTTCTCATTCTCTTACTCTATTTGTTTTTCAATCCTCGGTGGGGAAGGATCATGTTTGTTCCTGATGTAGAATGGCAGCGTGGTGATTTCTTGAGGAATATCGAGTATTGAAGCAATGCAAGGGTGTCGACGAACCGATTATTTTCCCTAGTTATGTGCTGAAAGGTGATTTTCTTAAAGTATGGAATCATCTTTTCCACTTTTTCTTGATAGGGTTTGAGCATTTCTTCTGTTACCTTCCAAATCCCTTGAACTTGGTTTATGATGAGTAAGGAGTCATCAATCACTCGTATTTACTGGATTTTCATTCCCATGGCATTCTCAAGCCTGACTATCAAGGCTTCGTATTCAGCAACATTATTGTTACATGGGAAATTCAATCGGATGGCATTAAAATCTTCTCTGGTGAGCATAATATGACTCCTATACCTGACCCGTATTTGTTCTTTGCACTATCGAATTATGGCTCCCAAATTGAGTCCTCAATTGTGAAGAGGTTCTCATTAGGGAGATCCATGTTAACGGGGATATTGTTTGGCAGTATGTGTTCAGCTAAGTAGTCAGCAATGACTTGTCCTTTGACCGATTTTTGAGTAACATACTCGATCTCAAACTCCCTTAATAGCATTCTCCACTTCACCAAACGTCAGTTGAGGGCTGGCCTCTCCAATAGGTAATTGAGTGGGTTAATTTTTTATATGAGCTTGACAAAATGAGATAAGACATAATGTCTTAGTTTCTGCATGGGCCACACAAGTGTTAAGCGGTGTTTCTCCACATCCATGTATCTCGTCTCATAATCGACCATGGTTTTGCTAATATAGTATATCGTTTATTCTTTTCCATGATCGTTATATTGTCCTAACATTGCCCCCATGGTCTTATCTTTCACTGACATGTATAGGAACAGAGGATTGTCTAGACTAGGAGAACTAAGGATGGGAGGTTTTGTGAGGTACTCTTTGATTTGATCGAATGCTTCTTGGCATTCACTGTTCCATATGAATGGGGTGTCCTTCTTAAGGAGTTTATTGAATGGTGCACACTTATTCGCCAGTTGTGAAATAAAACGCCTTATGGCTTGTATGCGGCCTTGAAGCCCACAGATTTCTCTAATGTTCCGGGAAGGAGGCATTTCAGTGATGGCTCCTATTTTGGATGGGTCCACCCTGATGCCTCTTTGGCTCACTATAAAGCCTAGTAATTTTCTGGATTCAACTCCAAAGAAACATTTTTGTGGATTGAGTTTGAGTTGATGTTTTCGGAGTCTCTCAAAAATGGTTCTCAAGTTAATGAGATGATCAGACCTGGTCTTTGACATGACCAGAATGTCGTCGACATAGTCTTCCATAATGGTATGCATTAAGTCATGGAAGATACTAGTCATTGCCCACTGATAAGTTGCCCCCACATTTTTTAGGCCAAAGGGCATGACGCTTAGCAGTAAGTTCCCCATTGTGTTATGAGTGAAGTCTTGGTTTGGTCTTCTTCTGCCATGAGGATCTGGTTGTATCCTGTAAAGCCATCCATGAATGACAACATCTCGTGTCCCACAGTGTTGTCGACCAAGGCATCTATGTTTGGTAGTGTTTAGTAGTAGGAAATTATCCTTTAGGCATGCCTTATTGAGGTCTCGGTAGTCGACACAACTCGGATTCTCCCTTCTTTCTTGGGTATGACCACAAAGTTAGCCAACCATTCCGAGTAATCGACGGTGGTGATGAACGTCACCTTGAGCAGCTTGTCGATCTCTTCCTTAATTTTTAGCTGAAGGTGAGTCTTCTGACGTCGGAGCTTCTTCCTTACAAGCCTTTCCCCTTGTTTGAATACTAGGTGATGTTGCACAAATGTGGGATCAAGCCCTGGCATATCATCGTATGACCAGGTGAAGAAGTCTTGATATTCCTTGAGAAAGGAAATCACATTTTCCTGCTCCTCCGAAGATAAGGAGGTTCCAATCTTGGTTAACCTTGGGTCTTTCTCAGTTCCTAGGTTTACGTCAATCATCTCTTCAATGATAGTTGTTAGGTCACCATCGAACCTCTTCTTGAATTGCTCAACATGGAAAGTAAGTTCTTCAGGTTGAGAGAGTTCTTCAGACTCTTAGCTCTCTTGATCTTCACCTTGGTCGTCCAATTCATCGTTTCGGGTATTATGCACTGTTATTGGGCTATCTTGAGTGAGCGTCATTTTTAAAATTCTTTTTCATTATTATCAGCTTTATCATGTTTTGAATTTTTCATGGTTTTTGAAATATCGCAAGAGGTGTCCCTTATGGGACTCGTGAGAGAAATGTCGGGGACTGGACGCACAGGATGGTTAGATGGCAACCCCACGCCTATCTATTTTTTGGTATCAGGACTTGAAGGTGCTACTGGTATGCTTATAACAATTCTCGAGATAAAGGAATGATCGACCAATTCCGTCCCTAGGATGGTGTTGGTGGATGAGCACCCTTGGCTATGTTAGAGCCAACTATGCACACCTCCTCCAGATCCAGGTCAGCAAATAGGTCGTCAATTCTTAGTCCTTGAGTGTGCTGAGATGTGGAAGAGGGACTATCCCCTGTTGGGGATTTGAGTATCACTTTCGGCCATTTTGGAGGATGGGCATCGATAGGATCGAGGCTTTGAATACCTCCGGATACAAAGCCTGGATAGCTTGAAGGCTTCATCCGGCTTTGAAATAAAGTGAGAGAACACTCGAATCCTCTTCGATACCCTTTTTCAATTTTAGCTTAGGGTGATTCAGAAATTACCTCTGTTACGCCTTGTCCATAACTCCCCAAGCCTTGGCCTGGTTGGAAGCCTTGAGAGAGGAGCATGTGCCATGCTTCGAGGGACCCGAAACCATATCGTTGTTGACATAGGATAATGTCCTCCATCAATGCAGATGTTTGTAAAATTTGAGGAATAGGGTCGTCGACCTCTAGGCGTAAGGTGGCACAATCAGCTTGCTCGAAGGATATGATTGGCTTGAAAGCGATTAACATTAGCCGGGATGTCATTGTCCATGAATATGATTAGCTTTGGTCCCATTAGTTGGTTGATCATCCCGCACAACTCATCCGGTTGTGTGTTGCTCGGGATGTGGGTCTTTGCAAGAACCTTTTCAATTTGGGCTCTATGTGCCGGCGAATTCGCAAGCAGCTCCAAGATGGAGATTTGAGCCTGGATCTTCCCGAGATGAGTCGGTAGATCATAGGTGGTTGCAGATCCTTGAGTTCCTTTATTAGGTTCATGATCCGCAACCCTTGTTGCTCGTTTGGCTGTTGAAGTGGCCCCCATTTTTTCATCAAGAGTGTCCACCATTAATTGGATGGGTTTGAACACTCGACCTCTTCAGGTTAGGGAATCAACTTTGCCAGCCTGGAGCTCGATATGGTCAGCCTTAACGAGAGGAATGGAAGACCTCAGGGTGTTGGCCCCTCGTTTGGAAGATGATCCCTTTTTATCAGCTTTGGCCATGTCATTCTTGAGGGCATCATCTTCGTCATACTGGTCCCACTTAAGAAGATCATCTGAGTTCGGAGACGAAGAGTTTCCTCTAAGAAGATTCAAAAATATTTTCTTCAACTTCTTGGTGATGATGATCACAAGAAAATATGAATTGGCAAGGATCATCTTCTTCGTCTCTGTTTTCAATCATGTGAATGATAACATCCTCCGTTGAGTTACTCGGAACTCCCGTTTCTTCCATTGTTGTGGCTATTTTTGGGGAGAGGGTTTGTGAAGATACTCATCTTTTGATTAGGTTCTTCAACAAGTTGATTTCTAGGTCCGACAGTGATGTCACCCCTATTAATCAACCCTTGAATCACCCGCTTCAAGTAGAAACAATTTTGGGTATCATGGGCATGGTTTCTATGCCACTTGCACCATCTGTTCTTATCCTTAACCTCAAATGGTGGTTCAGATGGTGGTGGGAGTTGAACCATGTTTTTCTTCAAGAGTAACTCCAACACATTTTCTAATGGGTCTTTGAGAGGAGTGAATTTGTCCTCTCACCTTCGATTGTTATTTTGAGTGAAGCTCTAGGTTGACGCCTTCGATTTTGATTCCTATTATTATGCTGGGTGCTGAACCCTGAGCCGGTCCATTAACGACAGTTTCGTTAACTTGACCGAGAGCTTTCCTCTTGCCGTTGCTCTTATTTTTATTCTGGGGAGTCATGATGGGTTTGTTATCAGGCCTAGTACTGAGGGGTGTCCCTCTCGCCCTTTCATGTCGTGCCACCCACTCGATCATAGAGTCAAAAGAGTGGGGAATAAGTCTCTGGCTAAAGAAGGTCCTGTATTCAAGAGCTACATTTTCTAAGGCCATGGAGATTTTAGCTGGGTCTGTAAGTGGACATTCGATGACTCGCATTACCGCCTCGCGGAATCGACCGATAAAATCCTTGAAGGATTCTCCTTGGTTTTGTTTGGTTGCACATAGTTCGTACAGGGAACGAGATATTGGTGTTGACCCACGGTAATTAGAGATGAACTGGTTGAACATTTCTTCTGAAGTTATGTGTGGTTGAGCGGTCATTATTCTTTGATGTCAGTTTAAAGCCCCGTCAGACAAAGTTTGTAAAAACAAGGCCTTCAACAGGTTAAGCCTGTCTCGCAAGCCTCGGATGGAGAGGAGGTACATGTTGACGTGAATCTCTGGGTCACTCTTCCCATTGATTTTTTTTTAAAACTCTAGGATGACAAACCCAAGGGGAAGGTCTTCCATGCGTTCAAGGGTCTCTTGAACATAGGACTTTGGGGGTAGAATATCATGCATGCCCATTCTTACGATCATATCTTGCATCTCTTTTAAAGTGCCTTCTAGTTGAGTATTTGGTGTGGCAGTAGGCCCACTGGTCGATGGGTTTCCAAGTGTAGATTGGTAAGTTGAGATTTGGGGTTGATGTGGGCCTAAGGTTGATGGGTCGTGATCACTAGGACAGTTTGATACATTTATGCCTGAGGAGCGTACTGCCCATAGGTGTCGCCACCGGTTGCAGAAATGGCACGGTTTGCTGGAGCGGGTGAACTAAGGGAGTCGATTGAAGAATTGGCTAACTTGGTTGTGCTAGGGGTTATCCTATACTGTTAAGTTGGTTTGGGTTTGACCCATGAGTTGGGGCATGAACAATGTAACCTAAGTCAACTAGACTTTTAAGAGAAGCTTGGATGCCCATCTCGCTTAAGGGTTGATCTAAATTGACGCCTCTGCTTCTTACAGTGTTAAGAACATCGTGAGTGGTACTATGGTGGCATGAGGTTGGATTGGATCTCTTAGACCTAGGTGGGTCTTGGTTCTGAGACCGTTGCATCTCGAGGTTATCTTGGTTCGAGTTGTGGGAATTGGCGTTAGATGTCGCATGAACTTCCTCCCTCGCATGGTTCCTACTTTGGTTGCCTAAGGTCGGACGACTCCTACTGTGGCTACGTAAGGTTCCCTGTAAGACAATGCTCGGTGGACCCCCTGGATATTCAATGTTTCTTTGGGGGAGCCAACTTTTGGGACCATATAGAGCTCAGGGTAAGGAGTGGATCCCTAGGACTTAGCTTCTAATTGAGGACCTGGATGATGGATAATGGATTGGCCCGAGTTCTGGCAGTAATCCCAAAGGATTGCGGCATACTGATCCTTAGGTTTGGGAAGGGTCGGTTTAGATTCAGCCGTGTAGCGATCATCATAATTGCCTTGGGTGACTGACATGGTGATCACCCTTGGCAGGGTTCTAGAATTAGACTTGGCTAAGATCTAAACTCTACAGCCTAAGGTAGGCGTAACTTGACTCTAGGGGCCAATCTTGAGTGACAACTAGGTTAAAATTAGCTTGGAATCTAGACTCCAAGGGTTTTGGTTTGGACTCTGAACTAGGGTAAGCCTAATCCAACCCTAAAGGTCACTTTAAGCTTAGACCTATACTAGAACCTAGACAAAGATTTAGACAAGGTAAGTCTGAGTCTCGGCTCGGCCCAAGAGTGGGTCTAAGTTTGGACCTAGGTGCAAACCTGGTCTGGACTTGGATTGAGCTGGGTGCAAGCCTAGGCTTGGACCTAGAGGGTTATGATAATCAGACCGAGTGTGGACCTGACCGGATCAAAGTTGGTTTAGGCACGAGCTCTTGGCTGGAACCTTAAAGGGCTTCGTTTCGAACATGGGTGTGAACCTGGTTCGGACCTAGGCTAAGCAGAGTATAAGTCTGAACTTGGATTCAGAGAGTTTTAATGATCTGACCAGTTATGGACCTGGACAAGATCAAAGAGAGCTAAGAATGACCTGGGTGTGAACCTGGTTCAGACCTAGGCTGGGTAAAAGCCTGAACCTAGGCTCAGAGGGTTCAGCTCGGTCCAAAAGCAGATTCGAGCTGAGACCCAAGATCAATAAGCAATCAAGCACATGAAAAAGTTTAACCTAGTATAGTATTATAGGTAGGCTTGGCTTGAGAGTGGGTTCCTAACTACTGAAATGCGGTTAGGTTGATATAGGTCCAGGCCTCCTGTTGTAGGATTTTGTCAGGTCCTACTATATGCGGATTTGCTTTGAGGCAAAGGATTATGGAGGGGCGCTGACAGTTAAAGTTACGCGAATCCCTACCGCCTCGACTCTCAAAGCTGAGTTCTCCTCACATCTTTAACATGGATTTTGGGGATTTTCGAAAAATTTGTTTTCGTGTTTTTTGAGATTCCATGTCGGTGTGTGCTAGAGTGTGTAAAGAAGCACACAAATGAAAATAAAGTCAAGCACACATGCACACAATAAGAGAGAAAACAATTGAGAGCTCGACGCTGAACACACCTAGCGATGCGCGCTTCGAGGCGAAACTCGCTGGAGGCACAATATAGATGGAGGGGTGAGGAACCCCTAAGAATGTATGGTCAAAGTAGTGAAACCAAACACAGTTCGTGCTAAGTCGAGCATGACCCAAGTCGAGGATGACTCGAATGGGACACGGTTCAGGGAGGGTGCAAGCAACCCTCAATCAGGTTTTTCTTTTTTGATTTTTTTTTTATTATTTATCTTTTATTTTTTATTTATCTTTTTTAAGTTTGATGAAACACAGTTAAACTAAGCATGGTGAAAACAGGAAAAACATGGTTTTAGTAAAAACTAACAAACTAAAATAAAAAAGAAAAATTCAAGAACGGGACAGACTTATCTAAAGAAAAATATTTTTTTTTATATTTTAAAAAAATTATTTTAAGGTAAAAATTGGTGAACAATCACAAAAAGCGCTTTGGAACAGGCTTGTGGGTCAAATAAATTTTCTGCTACCTCTGTGATGGGCGGCATGGACAGTGTCGCCCAAAAAAAAAATTTACTTTTTCATATTTTGTATCTTGTTTATCTTAATGAAATAAGTCTACTGAAACTTGTAGAAGTAGAAAAATAAGAATTTTTGATGAAATAAAATTAAAACAAAGTGAAATAGAAGAACATCAAATGGAATAGACCTGTATCAAGCAAAATATGATTTTGGTATTTTAAAAAGTTTATTTCGCTCTGAAATTTTGTGAGCAGCCACAAAAGAGACCCAGTACCATTTCTAAAAATTTTCAAAAAATGCTGAATTGGGTGACAAGGGTAACCAGAGAGCGTGTCGCCCTAGACCTGGGCAGCACGGTCGGTGTTGCTTGGGCGGCAAGCTTAGTGTTGCCCAAAAAAAAAAATTATTTTATTTTTTTATATTTTTTTCTTGTATATCTTGATAAAATAAGCTTACTATAAACTTGGAGATACAGAAAATAACATTGTTTTTTATGAAAATAAATTAAAATAAAGCGACAACAGATTTAATAGAAAAATATTTTTTTTGTATTTTTAAATATTTTATTTTGACCTGAAAATTTGGGAACAGTCACAAAATGGTACCTAGAATATGCATGAAATTTTTAAAAATATTCTGAAATATTGGAAATTTTGATGCTCGAATGACGCTAGATTTGCCCCACGGTGGGCGCCAAACTATTTACCGTGAAAAATCAGAGAGATCTTGAAATGAAAGTCTCTTTGATTTGACACTTTAAAATGATGAAAATGAAATAGTAGGGATTGTGGGACAAACCGAATTCAGATCTGAGGCCAGATCTACCTAGAAATGAGCAGATATGCTCTCAGATCTGTGGTGGAGCCAGCATGATCCAAGATATCAAAAATATGATTTTAAAGAAAATTAATCAAAATAAAATAAATCAGTAAGGAAATGAATAAAGAGAGAGGGTCGAGAATGATACCAAATCTGGCCGGATGGCCTGGAACTCCAGAGCCTTCTGGGGCTCGCCCGTATCAGGACTGGTTCCTTTTGCCCTTCTGGTCCAGATGTCGATCAACAAGTCTTTGGTGGTAGTTGTGCCCTAGAAAATGACTTAGAACTAGGGTTCTCAGGCTTACGCTAGATAGGGTTTTTTCTCTGAGTTTTTCACTCAGATCTTATCTTGTGTAGCTCTGTAGGGTTTCTCATATATCTCTCTAGGTTTTCCTCTCTCTCCTAGGGTTTATTTATCTGAAGTCCCTCTCATTTCTCTCTCTGTCCCGCTCTAAAATTTCTCGAAAAGATGCTAAAAAGGGGGCAAAATTCGTTGGGAATGATAAGCCTGCGTATCAAGGAAATCCCTGGTCAAAAGGTCAAGGTTTGAGGGTCCCAGATCTAGGCGGTATGGGTTATGTCGCCTGGGCAGCACGGGGCGTGTTGCCTGGGGCGCATGGGGCATGTCGCCTTGGCAGCACGGGGTCATGTCGCCTGGGCGGCAAGGGGCATGTCTCATGGGAGGCACGCCCTGTGTCGTCCAAACCATAACTTGTTGAAATTGAATTGTTTCTTGTCAGGTGTGTTCTTCAGCCTCTTGTGAAGCTCTCAGAGAAAATTTAGGTCAAAATGGATTTTTTTACTATTTTTAATGATTGTTTTGGTAAAATAGGCATTTACAGAAATCTAGGTCAAAACAACGTTTCTACAGGGTTTCGGGCAGGCAGACTGGTTCTGGGTCACAAGGCAGGTTGTGTGGACTATGGATTTGGGTTTACTAGGTTAAGTGTGGTCCTAAGGATTCAAGAAACCACAGAATTTGCGAGATTTAAAATGAGGTGTCTACAAGTATTGATGTTTGAAAGGTTTCCGCTTCCAAACCACATTGGTAGACAGTTGGAGGGCTCTAAAAAAATGATCTAAGAGGGAATTTTGCCCGGGCTTTTCCCACGACCCCAACCGTGGTGAGGTAGGTGCTCTAATCTATCTCTTCACTGTTCGTTAAAACCATCTCACAAAGTTGGACACGCTTATCTACCCATATGTGACACCACAAGAAATGCCCAAGCGTACCACTTGTGAGGCCATGCGGTTGTTGGAGAGGGGGGAACCAGGCGAGCGCGTGTCCAAGGACGCATGGGACCCCGACCAACTGACAACTCCATTGAGGAAAAGTCACCCTATAGTTAGCACGGATTGCTCTCACACATTTATTTGCTCTCTTTCTTTCCCACAAATTGCTATGGAGTTTAATTACTCCTCTATCATTCAAAATGGGGATTTTATTATCCCTACATTTGTAGGTTTTACCCTTGAGAAACAAGACTTTACAATCCACTACTCCCATGTATCTTTTGAGTGGTCTTCCCGACCCAATCACCCTAGCTCAGGCTAAGGGGAACTCGGAGAAGGGTACTGAAACCCCATGTCCTTTCTCTACTAACATCATAGACATGTCCATCGATGTCAATTGCATAAGTGGTCCTAGGACTACCCTTCTTCATGCTCACCCCACTATTGGTGGACACTGTATTAGTCATAGGCTTAAGAGTGGTTCTAACACCACTCCTTCTTCACCCATGGTCGGTTCATCTAAGACCACCATCTCTGAGGATAACAGCAAAGTCACCCTACCCCCTCTCTACATAGGTACGGCTCATACTAGTATGATGTGCCATACACGTCATGTTGGCGATTCCCTCGCCAGACCATCTTGCTTGGTTGGCTCCAAAGTCATTCCCCACATGCTTACAGACGTCATGGCAAATGGTTCAACCATTGGTGTGATAAATGGAGGCAAGCAAAATCTGAAAACACACACCTCACTTAATTTAGGTCTCTTGGGACCCGGACCCACTAAAACTGGTCCTCAAACCACTCATGCATCGCATGTTAATATCTCAGCTCGGGGTAGTCCAAAGACTATACCAAAATGAGCACACGGCCTTCAAATTAATCGAGGGTCACAAACAAATATGCACATGCATGCTAATGATTCCAAACCCATCAAAATTGCAAAGGTTAGCATTCCAAGTGCCAAAGCTCTCACCACTTCAGGGGGCGGTTCCCAAGCCACCTCATACTCTTTTATGGATTTTGCACGCACATGCAGGTTCAACATTGCTGCTGGGTACTAGGGAAAAGGGAAATTGCATATGCTCTCGTCTACCCCTAAACCCATGACTATGCAGTACTTGAAGAAATTCCCTTCGAGCACCATCCTGTCTACCCCTTTTTCATATGAACGAGCAGACCCTCGAGGCCGGACTCGGGGAAAATTATGCCCCCAAAAAACGAGAAAGCAACCCCTCAATTCTTTGAGAAAATACAAATCTCCAAAGTCAACTCCGATCTCCCTCCTCCCAGGGTATCACACTTTGTTTGAATTGATTGACAACGCCCTCATCTGTGCGGGACATGATAGTCGATCAGGATGTCAAAGCAAGTTTCAACTCTGGAAGAGGATTTATTGGAGTTTACAAATCAAACAAATGAAAGGAATGAAAGCACCACTTCAGAAAACAAAGGTAGAGTCTTCAACTTCAAAAGACCTACTAAAACATAACTCATTCATCTCAGGAAGAGCTTGAGATGAGTGACATTGTCCACTGCTGTGTCATCTGATCCGTGTCTCCACGGCCGGCGGCAAAGGAGATATGGCCCCAAGGCCATCACGAGCCCATCCGATTTGGACAATGGCCCCAAGGCCTTCAAGTGCCACTCGTACCAGCAATGCGGCCCCAAGGCGTTCAGAGCTAATACTCACTCGATCTCCAAGACAGTCCCAAGTTCAATCGGGGCAAGTTGAGCCTTTGCTGCGTGGATTATCAAATAGAAGTGTGAAGAGAACACTCCCATTTTTGAATCACTCAGTTTTGATGAACAAGCTGATGTGATGGTAGTAAGTCAAGAGGGTGAAGAACCAGAAGATCTAATGGCTCGTTTCAATGATATTCTGAGCAATATTTTGGATAGCCTCAAAGGGCTCGAAAATGCTTGAACTATCGGGGCATCTTTGCACTAAAAAGCCATTTCTCCTCTCGACCCTGAATTCGAAGAAGAACAAAGGAGGCCTCCACCTCCTCCTATGACCCAAACTCCAAAGCCAATAAATCCCCCTCTCTTTCTTGACGGTCAACCCAACATAGCTTCCCAAAGTATTTCCCCATTGGTTACTCAAGAAGACATTCAAAACATGATTAATAGAAGCATCCAAGGCTTGAAGACTTCAAAGCCACAGGAAAACATTCATTACATAAAACCTTATCCGTCTTTTATTGATCAAATCCATTTTCCCTTGGGTTACCAAAGAGGAATATTGCCTGTCTTCAATGGCATCGGCTCGCCCCAATAACATGTGGCACACTTTGTGTTAGCATGTCAAAAGTCAGCTTCTGACCCCCCAAACTGCGCTTTCGACAATTTGTGGATACCTTGGTTGGGCCCACTTTCAAGTGGTATGCACGGTTACCCCCGAATTTAGTTCATTCTTGGGAGGAAATGAAACATTTGTACTATAAATGTTTTTATGAGGTGGAACGAGAGGTTCAAGCCAAAGAACTTCTCACAATGACTCAAGCAATGAGAGAACGAGTAAATGAATACATCCAGATATGGAGGGATCTCACAGTGGTTCAAAGCAACACCATGTTTGAAGTCAAGGGCCCAATTTCACCAATAATAAACCTAGCACTCGTGATGGCTAGCAAAGAAAAACGACTAGTTCATTGGTTATGGACACACCTATTCTCCCCAAACTCTCAACTAATTTCACCCCTCTCAAGACATTAGATACTTCTTGGGGGATAATGCTGATATGGGGTTAAGGGGAACCTCAACATCAGCAATTTCAACCTCAATACTACAACAACGTGCCTCCACCATAGAGCTTATATTAGTCGAAACAATTCACACAAAATTTGAACAAACAATACAATCACGACAAGGCCTGGGTGTCAACTATATTGAGAATGTTATTGGAACAGGGTATGATAATTCTTCTTGAACCAAAGAGACCAGATCAAGTCGGGTTTGCCAATCACAAGAATTATTTTGCTTATGAGAAGATTTTGAGCCATCCCATGCAAGTCTATCTTCAACTAAAATACCACATCAAAGCCCTGATTAAAAAAGGACAAATTAATTTAGAAAGTCTCAAAAAGGCTTTCGAGATTGCAGAGGCTTGCAGGTAGTCACTATCAAAGAAGAGCAAATACGTACCTTGCAACCTGAAGAAGTACCATTTTATCTTCTTCCGAACCTTTTTGCAATGTTGGCGCTACAAGGGTTGATTACTCCACTTTCTGCAAGCCAACCCAAGAACTTGGTTTGAGGAACTAAAAATCTCGGGTTCCCATTTCACCTGGTGTGGGGCCATGAGATATCTCAGTGCATGAGTTTCAAAGCATTTACACAAGAGTCCATTGTTGAAGTTGTGAATATCCCAATTCAAACTCACGGACCACTTAAACTAGCAACCTCTCAAAGTCCCACTACAACATTCTCCTCTACTTCATACAATATGAAGAAAGCAGAGAAAGGTTAATCAAGCAGGGCTCAGAAAACAAGAGAGGCTAGAGAAGCATCACGCATGGTTGTGTTACAAGAGGAACAACCTTGTAACAATCCCATGGATAAGCTTTCTCCTGATATGTTCCCCATCATCTTCGACATGCTAGTACAACTGGAGAAGATTATACCTTGCTTGCGTAAGAAGCCGAAGCATCCTAAAAAGAACGCTCAAGACTTATGGTGCAAATACCATCAATTACATGGACATGATTTGTTCCACTGCTATGGGTTCCAAGTTGTCTTGGATAAACTCATGAAGAACGGTGAAGCGTTCATAGATAACACACCACCCTCACAGCAAAACGTTGCTCCGGAATTCGAGGCTTTGGTGCACAAGATAATGGAGCAGGTTCAAATTCTTGGCCAGGTAGATCCTGAAGTCAATGGCACTCAAGCTCCCATCAAAGAACACAGCTCATGGCAAGAGCACCAGGGTCGTGGCAAGATAAAAAGCCTTAGGAGAGAGGCTACTCAGCAAGCAAATATGGCTTCCATGCTACAAACCCAAAAAGCTACATTTGTCAAGAACAAGAACTAGAATAAACAACCTTCGCATGCTCGATGCCGAAAGGCAAAATTTCCCCAACTACCAGTTAAGGCGGCAATTCTTCCTCTTATTCGCCCTCTTCCCACTTTGTATGACTTTGTCCCAAAGCAATTTCTTTTTGTTAAGAGTGGTCAATACATAACAGTGAGAACAATACAGAAGCAGACCAATATGGGTGAGGACATTAAATGCACCTCAGAACGGTCTTCGATTTCGGTCCATGCTGGGTAAAGACCTTAAAGATCCCCTGCAATCGTCCAACCAGCGTTACGACGTTAAAAGATCCTCGATTACAATGCGGAGAAGTTAAAAACCTCTTTGAGTCTAATTCAGGTGATGACCTCAAAAGCTACCTGGTTCGGTCCAATTTAAGTGATGACCCTAAAAGTTCTATCTCTTCTACTATCCCTGATTCTCCCAACCCCTCTTCTCTCTCAAAATCTCTCTCTAAACTCACCCTAGAGTGTCCTAATTTTGAGACTTCTAATGAAAAGCTCAAACTCTGCAACACGAGTAAAAGGCATAGCAAGCAGATAAGAAAGATGGTGCTCAAAAGGCTGGATTCTTAAACAATAGAAATGCTATAACCTTTGCTGCCGAAAGAAACAAGCCCTCTCCTACTCTAAAAGAGGTATTCAATCGGCTTTTATACCAAAGCCTGAGAATAAGCCTCAATGGCTTGGAAAGCTTGATCTGGGAGAGCTGTGGAAGAACTCGAAGGGGGAAAGTTCTTCAAATTATGAAGCATGCCATATGTTGGTGTTTCATGAAGGAAGCACAACAACCCTAGTTGACCAAATGAGACTGAGGTCTGGAAGGAGGCTCAGGTCAATCCCAAGACCGGCTCAGCCCAGGCTTCTAAAATAGCTCTGGCCAACACTGGTTCCATGTTCAAACTCACATACTCTCATTCAAACCCCACCACCGCTCTTAAAATACCCAGGACCACCTTCAGTCCCCTATTCAGACCCTTCTCCTTCCTCCTTTATAACCTCTCCTTTACCCACACGTACTCAGGCTATGCAACTCAACCAATCTTCTCTTTCTAATCCCATGACTACAACCCTTCTTTGGCGGTTATAGCAAACTCTACCTCTCAAAAAATTAGCCCATCACCACCTTGGTCGGGGCCTGATATTTGCTTCGGTCCTCACGTGGGTGGTGACGTTCACACATGGAAGAAAATCCTCTCTCAAACAACCGCGGAGGGTCTATGCGCGTCGCATGCTCGTGGGTGCTCGTGCACGAGCTCTCTTGTGTGCGGATAGGGACCAACAATAAGAGATATTTTACGGCAGGGTACGTTCGGATGCTTACCTTGCCGCTTGGGGTTCGGGGCACACACCTGGGCGGTTTGATCTCTTAGAACAATAACAAAGCCTTCTGGTTGTTTACCAGCAAGGTTTGCATGGGGACTCTCTTCAGGTTTTCAGAAGATCTCTTCTCTCTCTCTCTCTCTCTCTCTCTCTCTCTCTCTTGTGCTAGCAATTACGATAGGGGTTTGAATGTCCCTCTCTGTGACGATCCCCTTAAAGAGGCTGATTGGCTAGTGGGAGGGTGCCGAAGGACCCGAGGGTTGGAACTCTTCCCTCAGGGTCGCACGTTCGTTGTGAACGCTGATTAATGCGCAACGTAGATAATGGGTAGAGGAGAAGAGAGAGAGGGACTGGGGTTTGGCCGAGCTTAGTAAATAAAGAGAATGAGACAGCGCTCGGGGTATTTTCTCTCGCTAAAAGTTTTCTCTCTCCTCTCGACGGGATTAAGGGTTTAGAAGCAAAAGGCTAGTGAAAACAAGCGTTATGCCTTTGTTTTAGTGATGAATAATCTGCTCTTTTACAAGTGACATAAGCTTGTTTATATAGAGAACTCACCAAACATGAGTACATGCTCGAAAACTAAGCTTAATTACAATTAAGAGAATTTAAAATAAAATCCCGAAATTAGGTACAACGACAAAAATTCCCCTAAAATCGTTCATGCTAATGATGAAAACATCCCTCTCTGAGAGGCCTTCCGCCATTGCCAGATCTGGGAAGCTTTTCCAGAACTTGTAGTAATGGTTCAGATGATTTACCATTATATCTACAATGCTCGTTCGATTCTGAGCATTTTGATGCCTTTTAATCGTGCTGAAGCAGCCTTTCCCATGGGGTGGAAGTCCAGCCAGATTTGTGAACTTTGGTCACTAATGCTATTTGACTTGTGATGCTCTGAGTCTTTATTTTGTTTGTAGATGAAAGAGGATACTGTCACAGTCGTTTTGCACCAAGTTTGTCTGTTTTGTTGTTCATTTGTGGCATTTCCTAAATTGGGAGGTCATCGCAAAAAGGGATTCCGACGATCGAGCAAACTTTCTATTCTTGTAACCATGGGATTTGTTCTTATTAGACCTTGAATTAAGCACAACATTTATACTAATTTTTAGCTCTTTGCAAGGTGTCGTAATGAACTTGGTTTCGTGATGATCCGATGCGCAGATCTTGAGCTATACTTCACGAGGTTCGAGGTGTCTTCTTCTTGAAACCCTGATTTTTTGGTTTTGTGCTCACCTTCTTTCTAGCAAAGGTTTGACTTTGGATTTCACCATGGTGCATGCCCTAGGTCAAAATGATGGGGTTGTCGTGATCTAGAACATGTCCAAGTTTGAGCTTTTCCTAATTCCAGACGAAGGTTATGTGGATCCTCGAAGTCCTTCGTGAGACGTAAAGTCACAGCTGCCATGGTTGGGGATTGGTTCAGTGAAGCCGCACGTGATAGTGTAAAGCCTACCCGTTTTGAGACAATTTGGGCATAAAATCATTTTAGATGGTTCGATTGAGCCCAAATTTGCTCTTCGAGGTTTTTCGACATTATGAATGCAACGAAGGTAGTCTGGTACTATTCTAAAGCTGCTAGAGTAGGGCTATAGTTGTAAGCCCTTTTCTTTGCATGATAGAACTCTTCCCAGTTTGTCTAGTTTTAGGCTTATTTCACAGTACAACTTTGGTCTCTCAATGTCTTGAGTACCAGCAGGACCATGTTGTTACTGGCTCTCTCCTTATTCATGTGGGGATCTAAGTACGTAAAAAATGACGTATAACATACTTGTCCCTCCAAAACCAGTGGTGAACCATGGAGCCATCCTTCTCAAACCTGTTGAAGTCAAATATGATGCAGTTGGACATTTGAGGAAACTTATAGATCTCTTGAGTATCTATGATGCTCGCATGCTTTCAGAGGATTTTCGTATGACCCTTATATAGGCTCTCTCCTTACCTAAAGTGAATGAGACTGAAATCGAGCGAGTGGGTGTAGATCCTGCAATCCTCAATAGTTGCATGGTTATCACATTCTCTGATGATGACCTTCAGCTAGATGAAAGGTTTCATAACTGGACTCTCTTTGTAAGTAGCGAGTTACATGCTTTCCAAATCAACCGATTCATGCCGGACGGGGGATCAGCAGTGAACCTCATGCCAAGAAGGATGCTTACACGAATTGTGAAAGGCATTGAACAACTTGAGCTCACGAACTTAATAGTTCAAGGATTTAACCAGCTGGGGGAGAAACCAGCCTGTGTAATCTGCCTCAAGCTCAAAATTGGGGAATTAAATGCTTCCACCCTATTCCATGTCATTGATAAGGACACTTCTTACAATATTCTTTTGGACCGTCCCTGGTTACATGACCATGAGGTAGTTCCATCTACCCTCTATCAGTGCTTCAAGTATAGTTGAGATGGAAGGAAACAGGAGGTCTATGCTGATAAGAGATCGTTTCTCATGGCTGAGTCACACTATGCTGACGCCTACTATTTTACACAGGCTGCACGACAAGCTGAGATAGACGAAAAAGCGGATCAAAAGTTCTTGCACATTCCAGTCTCTCTAAGAGAGGATAATAATGCTTGCCTTACCTTTCAAGCTAGCCATCCCCCAAATTAGCGTAAGGTATTGAGAATATGTAAGGTCCTGCATATTGACATCGCTTCATAACCCAAACTCCCTATCAGCAAGATTCCATCAAAGTCTTGCAAATCCCCGACGTTTTGCATATCCAAGTCCTCAAAAGGGAAGAAGGTAATGCTTACCTTGCTTCTTCACCTACTTATCAACTGCCTATCTGCAAGATTACCCCAACATCTTACAAATCCATGAGGTTTTGCATATTCGTCCCCAAAAGAGAGGAGGATAATGCTAACCTCACAAACCAGGCTAGATGCAAACAAAACATTCAGAAAGCCTTGAGCTTTCCAACCCCTACTATGGAAACTTGAGTTGTCCATCAGTAGGTGATAAGTGGCCCTTCTTCCCCTTCTTGTGACTTTGTCAGTACTCCTGCACACTAATATGGAGCTCAAAGGAAAGCTACCATTATTGAGTTGAAAGAATAGGTACAGGGTCTGCTTAATCAACATGAAATCATAAGAAAAGGGAAAGCTAAGATGAGGGAGGCAAAAACCCGTTTCCACTCCACTACCCGATTTCACTATAGAAACTCAAGGCACAGATGCCCTAAAGAATCCTCGGACTAGTCCCTATGTCGATGCTGTAGTAATGCCACAATGGGGTTTATATAGTCTTAAGGCTCACCAAATAGTGAGGAAGATGGACTATGAGCCATCCAACAATCAAGGGTTGAATGATGGAAAGGGAATGCTAGCACCCTTTACCGTTATTGAGACCACATTGGCTCATTACACTCAAAAGTAGGGCCTTGGTTACCCGGGGCCTATAGCTTACCCCCATGGCCAATATTTACCGATCAAACGTCCCAATTGATAGTATCTTAAGAACTGTCATCATCTCCCTCTGAACCTAGTACCGAAGGGGTTATTTCCCTAGAGCATCCAAAAGAAGCAAAAGTTCCCCAAACTTCTCAAGAACCTGAAGATTCGGTGGTGGAAAAGGTGAATGAGGAATCCTCGCCCATGAAACCCGAAGTTGAAGCATTTGAAGTGAATGAACAGACTTCAGATCCCATTTTTCCTTATGATGATGAGATAGAAGAAGATCTAGAAGTGTTGGAAGATGGTGGTAAAGTTACAGCTAATGATTTGGAAGAGGTGAACTTGGGTGATAAAGCTGACCCAATGCCTACTTTTATCTCAGCCATTATGTCCCTTGAAGAGAAGAGGGAATATGATGAATTATTACGAGCCAATCGAGATTTCTTTGCCTAGAATTAACAAGAAATGCCCCATCTCGACCCTCAAGTCGTTGTTCACAGAATGGAAATTGAGCCATCCTTCAAACCTATCAAGCAGAAATCATGGAGATTCCGAGCTAACTTGGAAATCTAGATTGAAGTAGAGGTCAACCTGCTCTAAACAACTAACTTCATTAGAGAAGTCAAATACACAAAGTGGCTAGCTAATGTTGTGTCAGTCAAGAAGGAGAATGGATAAATCAGGGTCTGCATTGACTTCTACGACTCGAATGCGGCTTGTCCCAATGATGACTTCCCACTCCCCTTCACTGAATTGTTGATAAATTTAACTGCCAATTATCAGGCCTTCTCATTTATGAATGGTTATTCGGGATATAACCAGATAAGGATGGCCCCAGAAGATGAAGATTCTACTGCCTTCTTAACTCTTAAGGGTTTCTGCTATATGGTGATGCCTTTCGGTCTTAAAAATACCCGAGCCACCTATCAAAGGTCCATGACCACTGTATTGGAAGACATGTTACATGAAGAAGTGGAATGCTACATAGATGATCTCATAGTAAATTCGAGTAAAAGGGACAATCACATAAATAATCTTGAAATTTTTTTTGAAAGACATCATCTACACCAGCTCAAGATGAACCCCTTGAAGTATGCCTTTGGTGTACGATCAGGGAAATTCGTGGGGATTTGTTGTTAGGTATCGAGGTCTGGAGATTGAACTTGTCAAAATAAAAGCTATTTAAGAGATGCCATCTCTAAAAATTTGTGAGAGCTCAAATCTCTTCAAGTAAAGCTTGACTATATTCGGAGGTTCATCTCTAACCTCTCAAGATGATGTCAACTCTTTTCATGTCTATTAAAAAAGGACATGCCTTTCAAATGGGACGAAGCATGCCAAATAGCTTTTTAAGACATCAAGAATTATCTGTCGAAACTTCTAGTTCTCGTTGCTCCAATCCCAGGGAGGCCTCTCTTCTTATATGTAACTGCAGTAGATGACTCACTTGGTGCCTTGCTGGACCAGAATAATGATGAAGGGAAGGAGGTGGATCTATATTAATTGAGTCGAAAGATGCAAGGAGCTAAAGAAAACTACTCTCCAATAGAGAAGATTTGCTTGGCTCTGTTTTTTGCAGTACAAAATCTTCGACACTGCTTGCTTCCGCATACAGCTCAGCTCATCTCTCGAGCAGATACTATTAAATTTCTCTTATCGTGCCCTTGTCTGTTGGGATGACTCGCGAAATGGTCATTACTCCGCATGGAGTTTGAAATCACATATGTGCTACAAAAAGCGGTTAAGGGACAAGCCCTTGTAGATTACTTGGTAGTGCACCCTCTCCCAGCTAATTCTCCTTTATCTAATGACTTATCAGATGAAGAAGTGTTTCATACAGAAGCTTACTATGAGTGGAAGATGCACTTTGATGGGGCATTTCAATCCGAAAGAGGAGGTGCTGGAGTGGTATTATCCACACCGTGGGATGGCCATGTCCCATTTGTCATTCTGTCTTCTAGAGATAGAGTCGCACAATGAAGCGGATTATTAAGTGCTCATTGTAGGCTTGGATATTGCTTCCCATATGAATTTGAAATGCTTGACCATATATGGAGATTCAGAGTTGGCCATTAGGAAGCTTAAACGGATGTATGACGTAAAGAAAGATAAGCTCAAACCTTACATCAATACTGTCAAGTCCCAAATGATGGAGTTCGAAGAAATCGCTTTAGAGCATGTACCGCGAAGGCTTAATGCACAAGCTGACGTGCTTGCCCAATTAGGAGCAACCACTAAGATTCTGTTAAAAGAGCCTACACCAGTATGAGTAGTAGAAAGGAGATGCATTGATTTCATTTAGAAACTTGACAATAATGAGATACAATTGTTCAAGGATCATCTCCTGCACCCATTATGGGCATTAATCATAGTTAAGAGAACTTCGCAGGCATCAACAGGAAGAGAACGAGGACGAAGATGAGGCAGAATTTGAAGAACCTTTATGTGTAGAAGTGGAGCAGTGACAGACTGGCATATTCTTATAAAGGATTATTTGCAGTTGATGTCAGTGGGGTCCTGGTTTCCTTCCGCACGGGGATGAGGAAACCCTCTCTCGAACAACCATGGAGGTTTGGCAGGCTGTGGTCACACGGGCCCTCTTGCTTGCAAATAGGAGGCCAACAGCGAGAGAGATTTTTGCGACTGGAGCGCGAACCGCTCTTACGCCGCTTGGGGGATCGGGGACGTGCCCGGGAAGATGGCCCTCTTAGAGAAATTATGAAACCCTCAGGCTACTTGTCAGCACGGTTCGGACATGAGCCCTCCTTAGATTCTCAATCTCCCTCTCCTATCACTCTTTCCTTTTTATAGGGATGGAATCCTAATGTTCCTCCTACCTGGGTGCCCTTTCGAAAGGGTTTGCTGGCCACTAAAGGGGGCATGGATAGAAGTCGAGGGAAGAACCAAGTAGGTTAGGATACGTCCGCGGGTTCACAGACAGACGGGTTTCAGCATGGACGGGGTCACGTGTGCAGGAGTGGGAGGAAGAGAGAGAGAGAGAGAGAGAGAGAGAGAGAAAGAAAGAGCGAGAGAGAGAGAAGGTGACTCAACTTGGGGGAAATGAGATGACCCGCGGGACTGGGGTGTCCACGAGACCACACACTCAGGGGTACCCTCCCTTACAAAGTTTTCTCTCTCTTCCTCTCTTCTCTCCTGAACTGGCTAGGGACTCACAAAATAAGACAAAGTAAGAATGAACTAGCCTCAATTCTTTCTAGACTTTGGGGTATTGATCTTACAAACGAAGAAACTTTTGGAGATAATTTCTCCTCTTTTACAAGTGAGCTGAGCTTGCTTATATAGAGGTTTCACCAAACTTGAGTGAACACTCAAAAGTCAAGCTTAATTATAATTAAAAAATTGAAAACAAATTCGAAAATTAAGCTCAAATGACAAAAATGTCCCTATGATCTTCTGCCCGAATGATGAGATCATCCTTGCATCTAGGTTGCTCCACTATGGGAAGACCTTGGAAGTTGGTCCTGCAACTTGCGGGAACTGTTCGGCCTTTTTTTGCAATATATCTTCGTTCTCCTCTCGATTGCAATAATTTTGATGCCCTGCAATCGTGCTTTGGTGACCTTCTTCCCCTGGGTGAATGTTCGGCCAGTTTTGCTAACTTTGATTGCCAATGCATGTCCGAGTTGTGTCATTGTAGCCTTTGGCTTTGCTTGCAAGTCAGAGTGGAGGTCGTTGCAGTCATTTTCACCAATTTGGGGCTGGCGATTTGGTGTAGATTTGCATCTTTAGCCTTTTTTTTGGGGGTTACCAGAGAAAGGGATTCCGGCAACCAACTGGATTTTTTTTTGTGGTGACTTGAGGACTCATATTCATCGAACAAGGGATCGAATGCAAGAGTCACACCAGAATGTAGCTCTGTACGAGGTGGTTCTTTTGAACTCTTCCTCTCGTCAATCCATAGCTTGGATTTCGAGTTATGCTTCACCAAATCCGGCACCTATTGAGATTTTTCTCTTCCCTGGTTTCTCCGGCTGCCTTTATTTTCAAAACAGTAAGTGCATTAGGTCAAAATGACGGGGCTGACATGACCTAGAACATGTCAATATTTGAGCTTAGTCTTATTTCAGAGAAAGGCGCCTTAAGTTAGAGAAGTTGTCGTAAGAAAACATTGACGCATCCCCATTTCCGGGATTGGTTTGGTGAAGCGGCATCGTGTTAAGGTAAAACCCAATAATCGCAAGGTTGCATGAGCATAAACCCTTTTCGAATAGCCTGATTGAGCTCAAATTTTGTCCTCAAGGGTTTCTTAACATTCTGAGCACAATGGTGATGGTCTGGTGCCTCGTTGTAGCCTCTTTCATGGGGCTACAGTGGAGGGTTCTTCTTCGGTGTTGAGGCATTGAACCCAGGGCACTAGGCTAGAGGCTTTATTTCTTGCCACAATCCTGGACTGTGGGTGTTTCGTGAACCCATGAGACCAGACTGTCACGGACTCTCTCCTTGTTCACATGGGCTCATAGAAGTATGTCAAAAATAATGTACAACAACTTGCCCTGCTGGATGTTGTGCTTAGAGAGAAGCGAGAATTGCAACATTTCGAAAAGTTTGACATCGTAGCTCATCTGATGGATCCTCGCCAAGATGATTTTATTGTCTCTCGATCATAGTTTTATTCTTGATCACCGACACATTGTAATCCTCAAGGGGTAGACCTTGTTGAGTTTTTCTCTTGATCGGGGGGTGACAAAAGTGGTTTTCAGTGGTTCGGTGCCTTTTTGAGTGGCTTTCTCCGGGTTTTGTCAGAATCTGTTTTTTTCTTTTTAGGAGACTACACTAATATTCTGCAGTCAGTGGGCTTACAATTTCTCAACATAGACTCCCAGTTTTCTAGTTGGTGGGGGCCCTTCTTGTGAGCTTTATCCCATTCTGGCCGGGGAAGTCCTGACGTTCCAATTGGTGGGGCCCCTCCTTGTGAGCTTTATCCCTATCCAAACAGAACACTAGGAGAAAACATGGTACCTCTTCAGCTTATGTCCTATTGAAGTGGATGGGGGTTGCTTAGCTCGTCCCAATTGTCTAGGCATGATAGGAGGATGGTCTTTGAGGCGGTCCCATTTTAAGGGACTTCACCCTAGATGCTTGAAGGTAAGTGGAGGAAGAAAAGGCAGACAAGGTACCTCTTCGGCTTGCTTCCTACTTGCGTGGCTGGGGGTTGCTTGGCTCATCTATATTGTCTAAGCATGATAAGAGTATAGCCTCAAAAGCGGTCCCATTTTAGGGGACTTTACCTTGGGTGCTAGAGTTTGATTTAGAAAAATGGCAGGCAGGTACCTCTTTGGCTTACATCCTACTAGTGTGGCAGAGGGTTGCTTGGCTCGTCCCGATTGTTTGAATGTATTTTTCAACACCTTGGTCCTTGGTAGGAAGTAGGTCAATAAAGTCTACAAAATAGTGGAAATTCCCGACAGTCTTAGAATGACCCCAGAACTGGTTTGGATCTTCATTAGTACTTCAAAAGGCCACCTGCCTGGTTTCATCGCATTCAGACATGTTTAAGGCAGTGAACACAAAGAAACAATTTCAGCAAAATCGGCCTCTAGCACCTTGAAATGGAAACCGTAATTAGAACTATATTTTTGGTGTGTCAAACAGTTATGGGACCACCTCCATTAGATACAGAACGGTCGAAAACCCTTATGGGTCAAGTTTTGGCTTAATCGGGCACTTCACGAAAATGTTATGGGTAAAAGACTAAAAAGAGGTAGGCTGCAAAGACTAAAAAGAGGTAGGCTGCACAATATCCCCGTGCAGCCTCACTGCACTAAAACACCATTAAAGGTGGCTATTTTTACAGTCACAGGTAGTCACTTTCGAGGCCTATATCTCACTCATTCCAACTCGGATCGCTCCCAAAATTGGTGAACGTGTTTGTCTCATCAAGATGAACAATTCAATATGTGGTACGTCTCATGACGACACCTGAGCAGAGAGAAAAACTATAAAAACGTTGCTGATCCGTGAAGTTGCAGAAAATGCAGTACCAGCACGCCTAGTTCGAGTAGCCAGATCACGACGCTCGCATACCCGATCAGCACGAAACCAATTGCATTATGTGCATGAGGTCCGAGGCTATCTCTGGCCCCAACCTCGCATATGAATGGTTTAATTTCACACATGAAGGTGTCAAAGTTGTTGTAAATTCTGACCGCCATATTTCAAGATTTCGACCAAAAAGTGAAGATGACAAAATCTTCATCCGGACACGAAATCAAGCTACATTCGTTGCAACATGATCGTGACAATATACTCAGTGTCATTCAATGATGATATCACGAATAAACATCAAGGAACCACAATCGATCCAATGTTTTCAAGATTCATCCAAGATTCAAGTCTCTTGATCGTGTCTGAAAAACATGATCATGGCTCGAAGTTGGTCTCAAAATGATCGGAATGCCGAGCTTTATATGAAAACAATAATCTTTTGATCAAACAGGCATCAGGACAACATCGGGTCAGCCACAGAAGATCACGTAAGTTCTCAAGCAGCAGCAAGGACTGTTTTGAAATTCCACACATTATTAAGTAGGGGCAAAACATTTCTTTTGCACCTATTTTTAAAATTTCATTAAATTCAGTAAAATTTTAATTATCTTCAATTTTAGCTAGTATTTGGGCGTACACCCACATTTTAGCCACAATTCTATATAAACATGCAAAGCTAAATTATAAGGGCCTTCGATTCATTTTTGGATTGATTGAATAAAAGTTCCATTCCTACTTGAGTTTGTGAGTACGTCTTAGAGAAGGAGAGAAGAGAGAGATTAAAAGGGCCGATACTTTTCAAGCAGGTAACTTTCTCTCTCATCACCTCTTTCTCTCATTCCTTATTTCTCTCTCCTCTCTATTTCTTTCTCTTTTTTCTCTCTCCTCCTCCCTTCTTATCTCTATCTCCTTCTCATCTATATCTCTTTCTCTCTCCACTCTTCTCATCTCTATCTCTTTATCTTTGCTCCCCTCTCTTCTCATCTCTATCTCTTTCTCTCTCCTCCCCTCTCTTCTCATCTCTATCTCTTTCTCTCTCCTCCCCTCTCTTCTCATCTCTATCTCTTTCTCTCTCCTCCCCTCTCTTCTCATCTCTATCTCTTTCTCTCTCCTCTTCCCTTCTCATATCTATCTCCTTCCCATCTCTAACTCTTTCTCTTTTCTCTCTACTCATCTCTATCTCTTTCTCTCTCCTCCCCTCTCTCCTCATCTCTATCTCGTTATCTCTCCTCCCTTCTTTCACTCCTCCCCTCTTTCTCTCTCTTATTTCTCTCTCCTCACTTCTCATCTCTATCTCTTTTTCTCTCCTCCTCTCTCTTCTCATTACTATCTCTTTCTCTCTCCACCCCTTTCTCCTCATCTTTATCCCTTTCTCTCCTTTCTTCTTATCATTATCTCCATCAGTCCTCTTCTAATGCAAACGGTAAGGCTTAGTGCCGATTAGTTTTCTCCTTTTATCACAACTGATGAGGCTTAGAGCCGGTTGGTTTTCTCCTTGCTCTGTCAGTCAGTGAAATCTAGCACCGTTGATTAGTCTTCTCTCTCCTCTTCTGTCAGTCGGTGAGACCTAACGCTGACTTGTTTTCTCACTCCTTTTATCTTTCAATCGGTGAGACCTAACATCGACTGGTTTTCTTTCTCTTCTTTTGTTAGTTTGTGAGACTTACTGTTGACTGGTTTTCTCTCTCCTCTCTTGTCAATCGATGAAGCTTAACACGGACTGATCTTCTCTCTCTTCTTCTCTCTCCTCTTCTATCAGTCGGTGAGACTAAGTACTGAATGTTTTCTCTCTCCTTCTGTCTGTCAATCGACGAGACTTAACACCAATTAGTTTTCTCTCTCTTCTTCTATCAGTCGATAAAACCTAACATTGACTAGTCTTCTCTCTCCTCTCCTATCAGTTAGCGAGACCTAGCATTGATTGGTTTTCTCTCTTTTCTTTTGTCAGTTGGTGAGACCTAGCGTCGACTGGTTCTCTATCTTCCTCTGTCAGTCGGCGAGACCTAACGTCGACTAGTTTTCTCTCTCTTCTCCTGTCAGTCGGTGAATCCTAGTGTTTACTAGATTTTCCTCTCTTCCTTCTTAACACAGTCGGCAATGCTTAACCCTGACTGCGCCTTCCTTCCCTCTCTCTCCTTTATTCTCTCCTCTTTCATACTCTTCTCTTCCTTTCTTCTCCCTCCTTTTTTTCTCTTCTTCTCTTCTTATTCTCTCCTCATAGCCTTCATTCTATGACTCTTTTGTTGGACTAAGAGGGATTGAGATTACCCTCTCATGGTAGTCCTGTCGTCTAGCCGTAATGCTGTTGTGCCAGGGTTACTTGGCCCGCTTTATTGCCACGACAGATTGACCATCGTGCCTAGCTAGTTGGTATTGGTAACGACGTCTAGTAGTAATCTTATGGGCCAGTCTTAGTTACCAAGCCCGTTTTACTACCACGTCATGTTAGTTATCCATCAGTCTTGTCACCGCTCTGATCCTCTCACTTAGTCGAATTCTTCTCTCCCCCGTCTTTCTTCTCTTCTTTGATTTGGATGCACATGCTTGTGTACGCTCATCAAATAGGAAAAGGGTGAGGTCTGACCCACCTGTTTTATAACCGTTGCCATATATGTATGTGATTATAGAAAAGCAGAAAACAAGAAGAATACATGCTAAGGGAGGCGATTCTGAACCAGTTTTATTATTGGGGGGACTTTTTTCATGATCTAAGAGGGCGCCCACGCGAGTCTGTACGAGTAAGTCTCGAGATGTGTGTCACCCGATCCCAAAAGGATTCGGAGGGCGAGATCGAGGCACCTAACCAGCTTGACGACTCCAGTGGGGATTTACTACCCCTTAGTTGGATCGTTCTTGTTTGACTATTTTCTTATCAGCTTTCATTATCTTTACATACTTTATTATGACTTGTGGGTTCTGTAACCCATTTATCCGGATTGAGGATTTTCTCATCCCCGTATTCGAGAGTGTCATTAAGGAACAAGTTCCTTCCACTTTGTTCCCAACCATCCTCTTGAGCAAAGACCCCTTGTCTAGCTCCCAGGCCTTAACCTGGACCAACATGAGGTGGGACCTAAAAATCCCTCACTCCCCATCTCCTCACTCTGACGGAAACTCCACCAAGGCACCCTGCATCGACAACACTTTTGTTACCCCACACAACATGCACCCAGCCATTGGCAAGTCACTTGCCGGTTGTATTTTCGAGGTACACGAGAAGGCTGCCCAATTCCTTTCTGCAAAAGGCAAAAAATTTTCCATTGCTTCTGTGGGTCGCCATAAGGCTACCCCCCACATCTAGGCACCTCTAGTCTCCATCCCTGGAGGCCCAACACATTGAGGCGGAAACCCCACGATCTCTACTTCTTGCACACATCACAAGGCTCGTGGGTCGCCCACTCGAGTCACACCTCGAGGCAACCCTTCTGTTGCCTCGAGACCATGTTCAAGATCAAACCTTCCAAGGCCAGATCTTGTGCACACCACTCATATGCATCTCACTGCTCGGGGCAACCCCGTTGCTACGCTAACCCGAGCACACAGGAGATGGCCTCCTTGTCCTCCTACTATGCACACATAAGCACACCCTGTAAGGGGTAGGCTTACACCTGTTCTCTTACAGACACTTGCTCATAATTCTCGGCCTCCTAAGGCCAGATCACTTGCATGAGCCCGGGTTGACCCTCAGGTCTACCGTAATCCTTCTTCAAGCGACACACAGGCATCTCCATCTTAGATGTCCCCTCGTCCTCGACTCAGGCCTCCTCATGAGTCAATCCTGCTCCTGCCTGTTCCTTCTTCATTGAGCAAGCACCGTCAGCCGTGGTACTGGAAGATTTTTCTCAAGGGTACTATCCTGAACCAGCATCATCACCTTGGTCGTGTCTCTAGAGCTCATAAGAGAGCTTGGGGCATGGACCTTATGGAAGATCGAGTCCTTCATCCTCCCCAGCCCAAGATGACTCCAGTTCCTGGACCTCATCCATTGCCGCACGTGATGGAGACAGCTCTCTCCTATGTAAGAAGAGCTGACCAGCCGCGACTTAGATCGTAGTTATAGTGCGAGGTCCATCAGAACCTCAAGACTAAACACGATAGGGGTCTACAAATTTTGACTAGGGAGGTGACCAAAGCAGTCACAACAAACAATTTTGACAACCCTCTTCGCCTGATTCCCTTCTACCTCCTTCATACGATGAAGCCTGAAGAAGGGCTCCATGAGCCTTGTGCTGTGGTTACTGTTGTAGAAAAATACCCAGCCACTCAGCAGCCACGGTCTCAAGACCGTCGAGAACCGATCCAAACACAATCAGGTTACAAGAGTCGAGTTTAATCGGGGCATGCTGGCCCCCTGCTGACTGACCTACCACATACAACCCGTCTGGTTCGCAACCCCTCTATTGCCACTAACATTGACCTCCAAAGTGAAATGGTCAGCGTAATGGTTGGAAGAGAGCCCGACGATACGCAGGAAGAGCTCATGAACAAGTTCGAGGATATGGTGCGTGCGATGATGGAAAAGATCGATCGTATCGACGATGTACGACAGTCGGCTAACCATGAGGTCAATTCCCATCACTCTGATGGTGCACCTCTAAGGCAGGCCCCTCCTTCTACCTCACAAGACAATTTCGTCCCCCATCTCGTCTCTCAAATAGACATTGACGCTATGGTCACCCATAGCCTCAAGAACAGACAAATCCCAAGGATACAGGGCACAATGCCCTATCAAAGGCCATACCCCTTGTATATTGATCAGGTCCCGTTTCCCTCAGATTATAAGAAAGGTAAGTTTCCTTTATTCAACGGAACCACGTCTCCGAACCAGCATATTGCCCACTTCCAAGCAACATGTTGAGAAACAACGGCTGATGGGAGACTTCTTCTCCAACAGTTCGTTGAGACCCTCGATGGCCGAACATTTCAATGGTATGCCCGACTCCCTGCAAACTCAGTCCATAAGTGGGAGGAGATGGAGAAGTTGATCAATCAACACTTTTATGAGGTTGAGAGAGAGGTTCAAACCATCGAACTTCTCACCCTGACTCAAGACCTTGATGAGCCCGTGGATCAGTTCATATCAATATGGAGAAACTTAGCTTCCCGCCATCCTAACCCTGTGCTTGAGAAGGACAACTTGCGTTCGGAATATGCGACCCAAAATCTCTCTACATGTCGAGGCCTCTAATCCAACCTCCATATCAGAGTTGATCTATAAATCAATCCACGTAGATAGTCTATCACGCCATCATGGTGGGACACGACAACCATCTACAAGTTCAGCAAACAACTAGGGCAATGGTAACTCTCGGAATAACACACAGGGTAGCCAACAGAAAGGGGTAATCAGTGCAGCCGTTATGATCACTGATTCAAAGAAGGCTCCGTCCCAAACATTTGACCTCTCTGAAGAGGTAAGCACGGCGAAGGTAACACCCCAAGCTGGCAAGCAGCAACAGTCATACAATCAGGTACCTCCACCAGCCAAATTTGATCGGGGTGATTATATCACCAGGCACAGGAACAAGGTCTACCCCTTCTAGAAGGAATGGGTCCCTGCGCTATTCTGGTTATTATTGAAACATAATATGATCTTGCTTTCAGAAACCAAATTCGCTAAGCAACCTGGTCTTGACACTCGGGAGAATTATCCTACAGATGACTGCTGCACATTGAAGGATATTATCGAGGCCTTGATTCTGAAGGGTCAGATAAAGCTTGAAGACTTAAAGAGAGACTTTAGGGCAGCCGTGGCCTCTCCTGTCGTAACCTTCCAAGAGGAAGACGAAATGCCCGATGTCCTTTACACCTTCTTCATTATAATGCTTCAGGAAGGCATAATCACACTGATGAAAGCAAGGTAGCCTCGTCGCCTTGCTAAGCGGACTGAATAAGAGGCCATTTTCTACCAGAGTGCACAAGCTTCCTTGATATATTTGCAAAGAAAAAGCGGGAGCGTTAGGAGTTCTACAATCTCCCTGTAAGTGATCCCCAAGTCATTCCCCTATCTGGGCAAGAAGGTCTCACAGAGCAGGACCTTCTTGTCGATGACTCGGACTCTGTGAAACCCTCGATTACCCATCCATGGATAGTCTACCATGGCCAAAGCAGACTCAAGTCCTTAAGGCGAGAAGCAGTATGCCAAGCTAGGGCTATTCACCAGCCCAGCGAGATGAATCAATCATCACCTCAAAAAACCAAAAAAAGATGGGCACCAAGGGATACTCGTCGAAGAAACATGACAGCTCAACCCACAGTTGAGTAGGAATTTCTCAGGTCCTTTTCTCCGCTGTCAACTTTACTGGACTTCATCCCTAGCACGATCCTTCCTCCTTCTTCATCCTGTCAAGAAAACGTCCCCGTTCCATCTCCCACTCATCATATGTCTAATGAGGGTGACGACGTTAAAAGCACTTCCCAACGGTCTAAGCCAGGGAAAGACCTAAAAGATCCCCTGCACTCGTCAAACCCTGGTGATGACGTAAGAAGCTGCCCAAATCGGTTTGAGGAGGGGAACGATCTTAAAATCCCCCACTTTCTAACCCTTCTCCTCTTTCTTCTCCTACTTTTCATTCTCCCTCTTCTTTCTCTTCCGCAGGTACAACCTTGATATGCCCGAACTTCGCGGTTCTGAACAGAGAACTTGCAAGAGCCAATATAAGCAGGACGTAACAAAAATGATTGAGAAAGACCCTAGCACAGGTAGCAACATTTCTAACAGTTGCTGATGGCCTAGCAGCTAAAGCCAAGGCAAAGCCACCTTCTCCAAAGAAGCACAAGAAGTCAAAGCCTAAAAAACCACAGTGGCCCCCTGCGAGAATTGAGGGGCCAAACTTTTTATTCTCAAGAGGCTTGCCATATGGTGCAGGTCTATGAAGCCCCGAGTCACTGTGAAGCAAGCACTACACACATCTACGTAAGGGTCGTGTGATTCATACGAGGACACTTCACGCCCAACCTTTGTTGAACCCCAAAACAAGCTCTTGTAGCCTGATTGGCTTCCCATGTTTGAGGTCGACCCTTCTGTCCCTCGATTTGAGAAAGGTGCAGAAATCATGACATGCTCTGGAACCCTATTGGAAGAAGAGATGTCAGGGTCATGGGTCTTTGCGCTTGAGGTTGATGAAAAGACCTCTTAAAATAATGACGAAGAGTTCCAAGAGGCTCTAGAAGAGTGGGAAGAAGGTGGTCATGCCATTGCTGACGAACTCAAAGAAATAAATCTTGGAGACGAAGCAGATCCCAGACCCATTTTCATTTCAACGAATATTTCTTTAGAAGAGAAAGAGCATTTCATTACATTCTTGCAAGCGACCGTGACGTCTTTGTTTAGCATTATCATGAGATTCCTTGCTTAAACCCTCAAGTAGCTATTCACCATCTCGGCATCGATCTGACTATCAAACCCATCAAATAGAAATCGAGAAGGTTCAAGCCTGATCGGAGATGCAGATAGACGCCGAAGTGACCAAACTCAAACAAGCAGGCTTTATTCGCGAAGTCAAGCACTCGAAATGGCTAGCAAATGTTGTTCTGATCTAGAAGAAGAATGGTCAAATTAGGGTGTGCATTGACTTTTGCGATTTGAATATCACCTGTCCCAAGGATGACTTCCCGTTGCCACTCACCTTGATGCCCATCTACTCTACGGCTCACATTCAAATCTTTTCCTTCTTGGATGGATACTCCGACTATAATCAGAAAAGGATGGCGCCGGAAGATGAAGAGGCTACTACATTCTTAACTCCAAATGGGGTCTTCTGTTACACAATGATGCCTTTTGGATTAAAGAATACTGACGCCACATATCAGAGAGCAATGACGACCATTTTCAAAGACATGATGCACAAAGAAGTGAAATTCTATGTAGACGATTTAGTGGTAAAATCTGAAGAGGTGGATGCTCATACGAGAGACATTGAGAAGGTATTCGAACGTTTGCGTCTTCATCAACTTAAAATGAACCCATTGAAATGTGCTTTCAGTGTGTGGTCCAGAAAATTCTTGGGGTTCATCATCAGACATCGAAGTCTTAAAGTCAAGCTAGCCAAGATCAAAGCAATCCAAGAAATGCCATCACCGATGATGCTTCTAGAATTGCGCTCCCTCCTAGGGCAACTGGCATACATTTGCAGGTTCATCTCCAGCCTCTCATGTCACTATAAACCCTTTACACACATGCTAAAGAAAGATACCCCATTCATCTGGGATGAAGCATATCAGGCAGCCCTTGACGACATCAAGTATTATTTACTCAATCCTACAGTACTCTAGACACCAGTATTGGGAAGACCCCTCATTCTATATATGACTGCTTTAGACGAGTCCTTCAGAGCATTGTTGGCACAAAACAATGAAGAAGGAAAAGAAATCGTATTATATTACCTCAGTTGCAAGATGCAAGGGCTCGAGAAGAATTATCCCCTTTTTGAGAAGATGTGTCTAGCCCTGATCTTTGCAGTACAAAACTCTACCATTACTTGCTCAGTCATGCCCATGCTTGTTGGGACTCCTGGCTAAGTGGGCACTATTGCTGATGGAGGTCGACATCATGTATGTCCCACAAAAGGCTATCAAGGGCTAGGCCTTGGCTGACTTTCTCACAGCACACCCTGCACTGGCAGAATCTCCTATATTAAGCGACCTCCCTAATGAAGAAGTATTATGTGATGACTTTGCTCTTGTGCGGGAACTGTACTTCGACGAAGCATTCCAATCAGATCGAGGAGGCGCCAGAGTAGTATTCCTGAGTTCGAGAGGAGGAATATTGCCACTTTCTTTCTCTCTTGCTCAAGCCGGAGCTCATAATGAGGCAGACTATCAGGCCTTTATAATGGAGATAGCCTTCGACCTCGACTTGGAGCAACTCAAGATTTATAGCGACTCTGAGTTGGTTATCCAATGGCTCAAAGGGATATATGATGTGATAAAAGACACTCTTAAGCCTTATCACCATACTGCAAAATCGTATATGGTTCAGTTTGAGGACGTATCCCTGAGTCACATCCCCAGAAGGCTAAACTTGCAGGCTGACACACTTGCGAAACTCGGTGCTACAATTCAATTATCCTCATTAGAGCCCACACTTGTCTGGATGGCAGAATGGAGACACATCGAACTAAGAACTAAGGTCGATGCGAATGACATGAGAAATATCTTCCTCCTTATCCATTTGGAGCGCTTCTGTCAGCCAAAGAAGTAATCAAGACTGAATAAGAAATAGCACAGAGTCAAGAAGTTAAAGGTTGAAACCAAGAACCAGAATTCTTTGAACCAATGTGTACAGAAATTGAGCAGGTAGAAGACTGGAGAGGACCCATCACCAGTTTGCTAAAGCATGGTAGGCTCCTAGAAGATCGTACCGAACGCAATAGCATACGGCGAATGTCTACCAAGTATACCCTCCTTGAGGGAGATGCTCTCTCTCTTTAGACGGTCGTTTGACAACATTCTTCTTAGATGCGTCGATATCCAAGAGGCAAATAAGGTGTTAGAAGAAGTCCACTCAGGCATTTGTCGCTTACACTAGTTTGGTCCTAAGCTCTATGAACAAATACGTAGGTTGGGATACAATTGGCCTTCCATGATCGTTGATTCCTTAAACTATGCTAAAAAGTGCCAAGTATGTCCGATATACTTAAGCCTGGTTCACCAGCATCGAGAGCCCTTACACCCTACAGTTGCATCATGGCCCTTCTCACAATGGGGTATGGACATCATATGGCCTATTGATCCTCCTTCCTCAGCTGGTCATGTTTTTATCTTAGCTGCAACAGATTATTTCTCTAAGTGGGCTGAAGCGATCCCCCTTAAGCAGGTTCCTAGGATAGTGTTGGCCTACTTTGTTTGACATCATATCATATACCCCACTTGGGGGTGCCCGACCAGATTATATCTGACAATGGTCCTCAATTTAGGAGTCATCACATCGATCGCATAGTTAACCAATTCTGTTTCGAATGAAGGTACTCGACTATGTACCACCCTCGGGGAATGGATTAGCTAAGGCTTTCAGTAAGACTTTGTGCAACATTTTAAGAAAGTCAATATCAAAAACAAGGAAGAACTGACATGAGAAGCTTCCTGAAGCACTATGGGCTTATCGTACTACTACACAAAATGCTACTGATTCCACTGCTTATTCTTTGGTTTATGGGGGTGAAGCAGCTTTACCTCTCGAAATACAAATCCCTTCACTGCGAGTTGCTATCCACCAAGGAATAACCAAAGATAAGAGACCTAACCTCTGGTATCAAGAATTGGATGCACTCGATGGAAAGAGGTTAGAGGCTCAGCAGAGCCTTGAACTAAACCAAGGGAGAATGAAGAGGGCTTTTGACAAATTTGTCAAAGTCCGCTCATTCACCCGGGTGATCTAGTCTTAGCTGTCAAAAGGCCTATTGTTATGCACGGTTGGCGTAAAGGGAAGTTTGAGCCTAAGTGGGAAGGTCCCTTTATACTAAAAAAGGTCTCGCCCAATGGAGCCGATATACTGACACGTCTTGATGGAGACAAGGCGAAGCATCCTATCAATGGACAATACTTAAAGAAGCACTATCCGTAATGCATATTCAAAAGAAAGGGACCCAACAGAAAATAAACAAGATGGTCCAAACAAATTCGAGCTCTTTTTAATACAGTAAAAATGAGTTACAAAAAGCCCATTACTAAGGAGGTTACAAGTCTCTTGCATCTGAGGATAAGAAGACAGTTACAAACCAAAACTTGTAATTTCGCTCTTGCATCGAAGGATAAAAGAGCAGTTACAGGCCAAAACAAATGCCTGCCCCCAAGTGGAGGAAGCAAAAATCCACGTAGCAATTACTTCTCTCATAAAGAAGAAGCAAACCCATGAAAGAAAGGCTTTCCTCATGAAGAAGAAGCAAAACCACTTGGACAGTTAGCTTTAATTCATCTGACAAGTAAAAGGATGGTTACAGGCTAGAACACAAAGCAAAGCCACTCTAAGGAGCTAGCCTCAGTCCACCCGACGTGTATGTCAAGCATACAAGTTAGGTTTCTCACTTGACCTGTACATCAAATATACAACGAAGGATTCATTCGACGTGTGCATCAAACATACAAAGCGAGCTGCCTTGGGACGAAAAGTGTACTCTATTCACAGTGGATGCCCTCCCACAGAACAACATGGACCTCATTGTTGTGCTGAAGGATTTGGCTTCCAACAGGAACCACAAACCAACCATCATTCACTACTTTTGCCTAGCCCATGAACATTGACATTTGAAGCTTGTCGCCGAGCATCGCAAATCCCGCACGTAACTTACTGCCATAAGCGAGCATCACCCTCCGAACCATGATAAGCCACACGTGCTGATGAGCGTTGGTTGTGTGCTCCAAAGGTCAGCACCGATTGTGCTCCTTACCCCTACCGCTAGTTGCCTTTCTTGAGGTCTAATGCCCGTTGAGTCAGCACTCCAAAGGTCAGCACCAGTTGCGCTGCTTGCTCCTAGTGTCGGTTGCCTTTCTTGAGGTCCAGCACCGGTTGAGTCAGCACCCCAAACCTTCAGCTTCGGTTGCCTCAGCACTGGCTGCACTCCTGTTAGCGTCGGCCCGGTCGCACTATTCGCTTCCCAAGACTTCTTGCTTTCAAATCCTAAGTTTTCGCACCTACTTAATGGCCGCACGATTCTAGGAGGTAACCGTATGCCTCCCCTGCGACGATTCACCTCCATGACGATTCACTTCCTGCAAACCGTACACCTTCCACGATGGTCCACCTCCCGTAATTTTTTGTCTCCTACCGGAACTTCTGCTACACGGCCGTAAAACCTACTGAAAAAGTTTCTCGCCTATGTTTTTGGCTTAGACAACACCAGTACCTCACAAAAAGTTTTCGCAAACTTCATTAAGTTCCCGCAAATGTCTGCAACACCACTAATAGTGTCGGAAAGTGGAAAAAATCCTTGGGAAAATACATAAAAACTCTTCAAAAACTCTCAAAACTCGCGAAAATGATCACAGTTTCAGTTCCCTCCTTGTCTATCAAAAACCAATGCAGTCAGAACCTCTTTCCCTCACCAAAAATTCCTTGCGCTAAAAATCCCTCCCCCCAACTTCGCCAAATTCTTGGCAAAAACGTCGCCGAGAACCTTCTCTGTAAAAACCGCCTGGAAACCCACTGTTGGCCAAAAACCTTCCCTGCAGAACTTTTGCTGAAGTCCTGCAGCTCACTGGAACTTCAACCGAACACGCTCTCGTCACGATAAAAGAAAACTTATGCTTAAGTTTTTTTTACCCTTTGCGAAAAATGAGGGAAAACGAAATTTGACCCCCCTTATATAGCCTGCACTACCCTCACATGCCCCTCACAAACTGGGAGTTCCAGTCACGTCCAAGGGAAGCCAATCGATGATGAGCCAGGTCGGGCTCTGACTTGAGGCCCGAGGTAACTCTCATCGACCCAACCCTATTGTCGGTTGTCTTAGCATTGAGTACCTACAAAACAACCCTAGCGTTGATTGACTTAGTGCTGGGTGCGTTTTCAAAACAACCCTAGTGCTGATTGACTTAGCGTTGGCTGTGTTTTCAAAACAACCCTAGCGCCAGTTGACATAGCGTCGGGTGCATTTTCAAAACAACCCTAGTGCCGGTTGACTTAGTGTCGGGCGCATTTTCAAAAACAACACCTTAATGCCGGTTGACTTAGCGCCGGGTGTGTTTCCAAATGACCCCAGCACCTGTTAACCTAGCGTTGGTTGTCTTCAAACGATATCGCAAGTTGTTCACAGTGTCAGTTGAGTCTTTAACAACCCAGCACCGGTTGTGTTTTTGAGAACTCAACGCCGGTTGAAATTTCAGCAACCTCTTATTACCTACTATAGGTTGAAGTCTTGTGCATCCTTTACCTTATCCTTAGTGAGGTTGCACCCACAATGTGACCTGTCATCCCCAGTGATGTTGCACCCAGTTTGTTGCACCCAAACTATGACCCATCATCCTTAAAGGAGTGAGGAGCTATCCCTCATCCGCTTAGGAGTCACAACCATACTGCAGCCCACTATCCCCATTGAAGTTTTGGTCATTCTTACCTCTTCAATTCTCCACAGGTCTGTTTCACACCAAGCTACGCTAAGCTATCATAACCCTAGGGAGTAAGCTTGCCCCCTTAAGCCCTAGTGAAGACCACCTCTGTTGGCCATCCTTCATCAGGTCACCATTTCCATCTGAGCCCTTTGCTTGTGTATAGCGTTAACCATTTTATCCTCAGATAGTGCCATCTACATACCTATTCCCCATAGAGCTCCACTTACATGGCGACCCACACGATGGTCTAGTTCCACAACCTTAATCTGCACAACCATGGTCCAAACTATATGACCTTAAACTGTAGCAGAGGTCTAGCTTCACGACCTTAAATTACATGGTCCGAACTATATGACCTTAAACTATAACGGAGGTCTAGTTGCACGACTTTAAACTGCATGGTCCGAACTTCATGACCTTAAACTGTAGCGATGGTCTTACCTGCACGACCCTAAACTGCACAGCCATGGTCCAAACTATATGACCTTAAACTGTAGCGATGGTCGTAGCTGCATGACCCTAAACTGCACAACCATGGTCCAAACTATATGACCCTAAACTGTAGCAATGGTCTTAGTTGCATGACCTTAAACTGCACAACCATGGTCCACACTATATGACCTTAAACTGTAGCAGACATCTAGTTGTACGACCTTAAATTGCATGGTCCAAACTTTATGACCTTAAACTGTAGCGATGATCTCAGCTGCAATGACCCTAAACTACACAGCCATGATCCAAACTATATGACCTTAAGCTGTAGCGATGGTCTTAGCTACATGACCTTAAACTGCACAGCCATGGTCTAAACTATATGACCTTAAACTGTGGCGATGGTCTTAGCTGCATGACCCTAAACTGCACAGCCATGGTCTGAACTATATGACCTTAAACTATAGCGATGGTTTAGCTACATGATCCTAAACTGTACAGCCATGATCCAAACTATATGAACTTAAACTATAGCGGAGGTCTAGTTGCACAACCTTAAACTGCACGTTCTTAGTATTATGGCTTAAACTGAATCAGCACAGTCTAGTTGTATGACATTAAACCATAGTGCGTGTCCTGGCCGCATGACGATAAACTGCTTTGCATCGGTCCAAGAGGCATGACCATAAACGCGCCCCCACATACGTGCACATGCCTTTACGTGCACTTTCATGCACGCCTTCCCTAACCTACTTGTTAGTGTGCACACACCACCTTTCTTACCTCCCCAGTGAGTTAATTCACTTCATTACCACACCTCATTCCCCAGTGAATCTCACTCGCGCTCATGAAAAGGTGAACCATCCCGCCATCCATATTTGTTATAAGTTAGTGGGTCACCATCATCCACTCACACTTCATACATCATAGGTTGCCTTGTGATATTTCTCAAGTGAGTTAAAACACCACCATACTCACACAAGAGCCTCCACACATGGCCATTCATCTCCATTGTGGTCTTAGCTGCATGACCCTAAACTGCACAGCCATGGTTCGAACTATAGGACTTTAAACTATAGCAAGGGTCTAGCTGCATGACCTTAAACTGCATGGTCCTAGTTGTATGACTTTAAACTATATAACCATGGTTCTGTTGTATGACCTTAAACCATAGTGCATGTCCAGGTTGCATGATGTTAAATTGTTTGGCACAGGTCCCGGAGGCATGACCTTAAACATGCCTTCACATAAAATAAAATAAAAAGGAAACAATAACGGGCATGGTGTATACTTGAACAAGAGAATTCCATGAGTAAAAATTACAGACAGGCATGGTCACAAAACCATGAGGAAAAGAGTTTCGTGAAAAAAAAACCGGGCACGGTGAAAACCCGAAAGGGCATCGTGGGTAAAAATATATGAAAAGGGTGGACATAGCCGAAAGGTTATTGGTAAAAGAGCCCCAGAATAAAAAGAAGTTGGTGAAAACCGTCTCTACGGTGTCGCTTCCCATGTTCAAGTGAAAATCTGCAAAGGACGCTTGGACTAATAAACAGGTTGATGCAACACTCGTCTCAACAGGCGAATTCAGCCCTCACTTAAAGGAAGAAAAATACCTGGTATCCTAGTGCCAGGACTCCAAAAATATGAGCTTCACGGAAAAGATTCTGACATCCTGAGTCCAGTTGTAAAAGGACCCGAAAGACAGAAGACTCGCCAAAACGGCAAGAAGAGTCTCATGAGGAAGAACATTATTCCCACGAGGTCACTCTAGAAACAAATACTATAAAGGCAAGAAACTAACAAAGCGAGGGAAGAACCTGCCAGAGACGTCAGCTCGTCTAATCGGAACGACCAGACCTTTGAGATCGGCTACTAGAACCTACCCTCGATTGGACTCAATAGACGAGACCCATAGTGGTACTCTGAACATCAAAAGAAAACCTGGTGTAGCAACAAACAGTGCCTACCAAAGCAAACCAACAAACCCATACCAAATGGGAACGATGCCCTTCTACATGTCAATCAATTGCTAGACGGACCTGATTGCGACTGAAGAGGTCCGTACAAAATCATTAGATTTAGAATCACTAACAGTCTCCATGAGGGTGAGGAATTCCACTAGATCCCTAAAAAAAGTCTCTTCTCCCCCTAAAGTCTCTATGAACGGACCCGCGAATAATGCATCCCTATGTCTGATCAACGTAGTCACACTATTATGTAATCTCCTCGACGTTCACGTGGTCCTATGGCTAGGAAGAAAAAAAGTAAGATCCAAAGGAAATTTTCTAAATGATTGTCTTTCTCACTTCTCTTGAAGGACAACATTCGACGAGGCAAGCTGTTTGAACGTATTTTTCAGCACCTTGGTCCCTAGTAAGAAACAAGTCAATAAAGTCTACAAAACAGTGGAAATTCCCAACAGTCTCAAAATGACCCCAGAACTAATTAGGATCTTCATCAGCACTTCAAAAGGCCACCTGTCGAGTTTCATTGTAATCAGACATGTCTAAGGTAGTGAACACATAAATAATTTCAGTAAAATCGGTCTCTAACACCCTGAAGTGGACCCTGTAACTAGAGCTATATTTTTTGTGCGCATCAAACAGCTGTGGCACCACAGCCATTAGATCCAGCATGGTCAAAAAACCCCTGTGGGTCAAGTTTATCCTTAATCGGGCACTCTAGGATAAAGTTATGGGTAAAAGACTAAAAAGAGGTAGGCCGCAAACTATTCCCAAGTGGCCTCACTGCACCAAAACACCACTAAAGGTGGTTGTTTTTACAGTCACAGGCAGTCACTTTCGAGACTTATATCTTGCTCATTCTAAGTCGGATCGCTCCCAAAATTGGTGTGCATGTTCGTCTCATCAAGACGAACAATTCGATATGTGATACGCCCATGATGACGCTCGAGTAGAGAGAAAAACTAAATAAAAGTGGCCGATTTGTGAAGGAAGTTGTAGAAAATTCAGCAACAGCACGCCTCGTTCGAGCAGCTAGATCACAGCGCTCGCATACCCGATCGGCAAGAAACCAAATGCATTATGTGCTTGAGGTCCGAGGTATCTCTAGCTCGAACATTGCATATGATGAACAGTTGCATTTCACACACAAAGGCGTCAAAGCTGTTGTAAATTCCTACCTTTGTATTTTAAGATTCCGGCCAAAAATTCAAGACGACAAAATCTTCATTTAGACATGAAATCAATCTACGTTTGTTGCAACATGATCGTGACGGCATGATCAATGTGAGTCAATGAATAAATCTTGAAGAAACATCAAGGAACGACAATCGATCCAAAGTTTTCAAAATTCATCCAAGATTCAAGTCTCATGATCATGCTGTAAAAACATGATTCATGGCTCGAAGTTGGTATCAAAATGATTGTCATGCCAATCCCTGTAAGAAAACAATAATCTTTCGATCAAACTGGCATCAGAACAACCGTGGGTTAGCCACAAAAGATCACAAAAGTTCTCGCTCAACAGCAGGGATTGTTATGAAATTCAACACATTGTTAAGAATGGGTAAAATAGTCCTTGTACACTCATTTTTAAAATTTCTTTAAATTTAATTAAATTGTAATTATCTTCAATTCTAGCTAGTTTTTAGGCATGCACCCACGTTTTAGCCCAATTCTATATAAACATGCAAAGCTAAATTGTAAGGGCCCTCAATGCTTATTTGAATTGATTGAATAAAATTTCTATTCTTGCTTGAGTTTATGAGTAAGTCTTGGAGAGGGAAAGACGACAGAGAAGAAAAGGGATGGTACCCTTTGGGTAGGTAACTTTCTTTCTCCTCCCCTCTTTCTCTCTCCTCCTCCTTTCTTATCTCTACCTCCTTATCATCTCTATTTATTTCTCTCTCCTCTCTTCTCTTCTCATCTTTATCTCTTTCTCTCTCCTCCCCTTTCTTCTCATCTCTCTCTTTCTCTCTTCTCCCTTCTTTCTCTCTCCTCCTCCCTTCTTATCTCTATCTCCTTCTCATCTCTATCTTTGTCTCTCTCCTCTCTTCTTATCTTTATCTCTTTCTCTCTCCTCCCCTCTCTCATCATCTCTACCTCTTTCTCTCTCCTCAACTCTTTCTCTCCCCTATCTTTTTTCTCTTTCCTCCCCTCTTTCTCTCCCCTCTCCTTTTTCTCTTTCCTCCCCTCTTTCTCTCTCTTATTTCTCTCTCCTTCCTTCTCATCTCTATCTCTTTCTCTCTCCTCCGCTCTCTTCTCATCTCTATCTCTTTATCTACTCTCTTCTCATCTTTATCTCCATCTGTCCTCTTCTAATGCAAACGGCGAGGCCCAACACTAGTTAGTTTTCTTCTTTCGTCACTATTGATGAGGCTTAGCCCCGATTGGTTTTCTCCCTCCTCTATCAGTAGATGAAACCTAGCACCTGTTGATCTTCTCTCTCCTCTTCAGTCAATCTATAAGACCTAGCATCGATTGGTTTTTTCTCTCCTTCTGTTTGACAGTCGATGAGACCTAGTGTCGACTGGTTATCTCTCTCTTCTTCTGTCAATCAATGAGACCTAATGTCGATTAATTTTCTCTCTCCTCTCATGTCAGTCGATGAAGCATTGCATCGACTTGTCTTCTCTCTCTTCTTCTCTCTCCTTTTCTATCAGTCGATGAGACCTAGCATCGACTGGTTTTCTCTCCTTTTTATCAATCAGTTAGACTTAGCGTCAACTGATTTTCTCTCTCTTCTTTTGTCAGTCAGTGAAACCTAATGCCGACTGGTCTTCTCTTTCCTCTCCTATTAGTTAATGAGACCTAACACTGATTGGTTTTCTCTCTCTTCTTTTTTCAGTCGGTGAGACCTAGCATTGACTGATTCTCTCTCTTCCTCGGTCAATCGGTGAGACCTAGCGTCGACTGATTTTCTCTCTCTTTCCTTTCTATCGGTGAAGCTTAGCGTCGATTAGATTTCTCTCTCTTCCTTCTAAACACAGTTGGCAATGCTTAACCTCAAATGCGCCTTTCTTCCCTCTTCCTCTATTATTCACTTGTCTTTCATACTCTTATCTTCCTTTCTTCCCCCTCTTTTCTTTCCCTTCTTATCTTCTTATTCTCTCCTCCTAGTCTTAATTCTGCTACTCTTTCGTTCAACTAAGAGGGTTTGAGATTAGCCTCTCATGGTAGTCCTGTCTTCTAGATGCAATGTTGTTGTGCCAAGGTTACTTGGCTCGCTTTATTGCCACGATAGACTGACCATCGTGCCTAGCTAGTCGGTATTGGTAACGATGCCTAGTAGTAATATGAGCCAATCTTAGTTATCGAGCTTGCTTTACTACCATGTCAGGCCAATTATCCATCAGCCTAGTCATCGCTCTGATCCTCTCGCTTATTCAAAATCTTCTCTCCCCCATCTTTCTTCTCTTCTTCTTTTTGGATGCGCATACTTGTGTATGTTCATCAAAGAGGAAAAGGGTGAGGTCTGACCACCTGTTTTATAACTTTTGCCATACATGTGTGTGATTACAGAAAAGCAAAAACACAAGAAGAATTCAAGCCAAGTGTGGCGATTCTGAATCAGTTTTATTATTGGGGGGGCTTTCTTTGTGAAATAAGAGGGCACCCATGCTAGTCAGCTCGAGTAAGTCCTGAACCCACCTTTAAGTTCCTCTCACACCGGTTGGTAACACCTGCCCCCATTTTCGAATGGGGTTCTCGAGAGAGCGATCTAAAAAACATCTTGATTCTTCTCTAGAAACTCGAGATGCTTGCCGCCCGATCCCAAACGGATTCCAAGGACAAGATTGACACACCTAACCAACGATGATGGCTTCAGAAGCGATCCCATTTTAGGGGACTTCACCTTGGCTGCAAGAGTTTGATGAAAAGAAGAGGAGTAGATTTTTTTTTGTTTTGGCAGCACTAAGGCCCAGGATAAAAGGGTGGCACCGAAGCACTAAGGCTCTGGTTTCAAAAATAAGAAGGCGGCACTAAGATCCGAGATAAAAGGGTGGCACCAGAGCACAAAGGCTCTGATACCAAAAATACGAGGCGGCACTAAGGCTCGGGATAAAAGGATGGCACCAGAGCACTGAGGCTTCGATGCCGAAAATAAGAAGGCAGCACTAAGGTCTGAGATAAAAGTGTGGCACAGGGTTGCAAACGTTTTTTGAGGCATTGGGGTCGGAGTTTGTTTTTTTTATTTGGAAGGAACTAGGGCCGGAGTTTGTTTTTTTAAGGTAATGGGGTCGGAGTTTGTCTTTTTGAAAGGCATTGAGGTCGGAGTTTTTTTTTTGGGAGGCATTGGGCCAAAGTTTTTTGTAAGGCACTCGGGCCCGATTGAAGATGTATGGTCGGAAGGCCGGAAGCAAGGGTTTCGGCCTGGGTGCCCTTTGCTGGTTTTCACCGGGGCCAAGGGTTTTCACCATATACTTTGGTGGGGCACTTTTACCCATGACTTTGAGGTCACGTCCACTCGTTAGTTTCTGCTCATGCCGCCCTTTGCGGGTTTCGCCATCGAATTTTTTTTTTAGGACTCTTTTACTCATGGCTTCGTGGCCATGCCCGCCTGTCACATCGTGCTACGGTAAAACCCACAAATCCTGAGGCCCCATGAGCATAGACCGTTTTAGAGGGGTCCGATTGAGCCCAAATTTGGTCCTCGGGGGTTTCTTAACATTATGAGCACAATGGAGATGATCTGGTGACTCGTTGCAACCTCTATCATGGGGCTACGGTGGAGGGTCCTTCTTCAGTGCTAAGGCACCGAACCTAGGTCACTAGGCTGGAGGTTTTATTTCTTGGCATAATCCTTGATTGTAGGTTTTTCATGAACCCAAGAGATCAGATTGTTGCCAACTCTCTCCTTATTCACATGAGCTCATGGAAGTACGTAAAAAATGACGTACAATAGCAGCATAGCCGGCTCCTTAACAATCCTACTGAACGTAATAAGATAGGAGATCAGCCACTCGTTGCACGTGTCGTAATTGCATCTTGTCCCAAATCTCTTACAATTGTATTCTACTTAGGTGCATCAATAAGAAAGATGCAAACCTCGTGCTCAAGGAGGTTCATGCCAGAGTTTGCAAAGTGCATCAACCTCCCAAGCTCTATGACTTAATTGTCAGGTTAGGATATTACTAGTCTACTATGAATATTGATTCTCGTACGTTCGTAAGGAGCTATTTAGTATGTCAGATTCATTCGAACTTCATTCATCAAGCTCTCGAACCCCTTCACCCGACAATAGCGTCATGACCCTTTTCTCTGTGGGGTATGGATATTGTGGGACCTACTGACCCACCATCCTCCTCGAGGCCGGACTTTATACTTGTTGCTACAAACTATTTCTCTAAATGGGCAGAAGCTCTCCCCCTCAAGAAAGTCCTGAGACTTGCAGTGGCCAACTTTGTGTGTCAACATATCATATATAGATTCGGTGTGCCTGACCGAATCACCTCAGATAATGGACCTCATTTCAGAGTAATCATATTGATGGACTAGTCAACCAGTTCAGGTTTCAGTGGAAATATTCAACCATGTACCATCCAAGTGCTAATTTTCTGGTTGAAGCTTTCAACAAACCCTTTATGATGCTTTGAGAAAGTCTGTTTCTAGCACCAAGAAGGATTAACATGAAAGACTCTCTGAAGTTCTATAGGCTTACTGTATCACAGCTCGAGGTCCAACGCAGTCGACACCTTTTTCTCTAGTATATGGGGCTAAGGTTGTGTTATTATTAGAAATATAGTTGCCCTCACTTAGAATGGCTCTTCATTATGGGATACCAAATGAAGAATGGGATGCTCTTCATTGTCAAGAGCTTGATACACTCAACGAAAGGAGATTGCAGGCACAACAAAGTCTTGAAATTCATAAGAACCATATCCAACGAGATTTTAATAAGTCAATCAAAATACGGTCATTCATGAAAGGAGAATTGGTTTTGGCAGTAAGAAGACCAATCATCACTCATGGTAACCCAAGGAGGAGTTTGAACCAAAATGGGAAGGTCCTTTTGTGATAAAGAAAGATTTGGTAAAGAAAGCTTTTCCTAATGAGGCATATATACTAGTTAATAGTGATGACGAAGAAGCTATGCCCCCAATCAATGGGAGATACTTGAAAATGTATTATTCATAGCCAACGGTCTTAGCCGCACGACCTTAAACTGCATGGCAAGGGTTCAAGCTGCACGACCTTAAACTGCATGGCAAGGGTACAAGCCGCACGAACTTAAATTGCATGGTAACGGTCTAAGCCTCACGACCTTAAACTACATGGCAACGGTCCAAGCCGCACGACCTTAAATTTCATGGCAATGGTCTAAGCCACAAAACCTTCAACTGTATGGAAACGATCCAAGTTATATGATCTTAACTGTATCACACATCCTAGCCATATGAAGCTAAATGCCTTCGCACAATGGCCCAAGTTATAGGACATTAAACTATAACACACGTCCTGGCTGCTTGACTCTAAACTGCTTCCCACAATGGTCCAAGTTATACGACCTTAAATTGTAGCACATGACCTGGTCGCATAACGCTAAACTACTTCGCATAACGGTTCAAGTTATATGACGTTAAACTGTAGCACACGTCCTTGCCGCATGACGCTAAAACTGCTTCACACAACAGTCCAAGCTGCATGACCTTAAAACTGCATGACAACAGTTTAGGCCGCATGACCTTAAACTGCTAGCAACGATCCAAGCCGCACTACCTTAAACTTAATGGCAATGGTCCAAGTTATACGACCCTAAACTATAAGCATACATCCTAGTAGAACGACGTTGAACTGCATCACATACAGTCTTGAAGGCATGACCCTAAAAACATCTGCCTTCACTCGGTCTTGGTGGATGACCTTAAAACACACCAACCTTATGGTCTCGAAGGCATGACCCTAAAATTGCCTTCACTCGGTCTTGGTGGAGGACCTTAAAGCACTCCAACCCTATGATCTCGGAGGCATGGCCCTAAAATTGCCTTCACTGGGTATTGGTGGATGACTTAAGAACACACTGACCTTATGGTCTCAAAGGCACGACCCTAATTCTGCCTTCACTTGGTCTTGGTGAATGACCTTAAAATACACCAACTCTATGGTCACAGTGTCATGACCTTAAAATTGTCTCCTAACAAGGATGGACATGACAAAAACCCACAAGGGGGTCATCGGCAAAGGAGTCAAAGAAAAAGAAATAAATAAAATAAATGGTAAACATGGTGTAGAAACCATGGGTAAAAGAGCCAAAAAAAACAAAAATTGATGGTTCTTGTGAAAACCAGAAATTGTACACATCCTAAGGGCTTGGGTGAAAAACTGAAAGGTCACGCAAGTCATACAGGCCAAAGCTCAAGCGTGCTTCCAAGCAAGGCAAGCCTCGGACTCATCTCTTACCCCCTATTTCGGAGGAGACAAGGATTATTCACAAAAGATAGAAGGATAGTGCAACCATAGAGAAGAAACACAAGCCACAAAGCAAGGAGAGTGAAGATTTCATTTCGTAAACAAGAAGGATTACAAAAATGTGGTTACAATTATCAGTATCTATAGTAAGAAGGATCTCTTCTTGTTGATTCTTCAACTTATGGATGTGGCAGTCAATACGCCACCTCCTCATTCAAAAAATCATGATCTCCTCAAGAGAGGCAGTATCTTCTTTTCAATGTGAGCTTGAAAAGAATGAAAGATACACTTTCTTCTTACCACTGGTTTAGGACATAGAACCAGGTGGTAGTTAAAAGAGCAGCAACAAACAAAGATCCAAGTGTTATACATCATTTGTTACGTACTTAAGTCACTCAAGAAAATAAAGGAGAGAGTTGCCTACAACCTAGTCATAGTGGCACGCAAGACACAGCCGCATAGGGGTAGTAGTCGATAATAAGCCTCGAATAAGAATGACCAAGGGAAAAGCACTTGCATGCCCAAAATACGAAGTCTTATGCCACCACCACGTACATAGGAGTCTGATAATGTGCCAAACGACCATTGCTGTCACCTTTCAAGAGAAGCGCGGCCTAGGCTCAATCAGGTCATCCCAGCAGCACTAATCTCCGACCATTGTGAAATAAGACAGAGGCAGAAGCACATTTTCACCGTACAGCCTCACTATACCAGTTGATGGCCATGGATATTTTTGGCCACTCTTTGACAAGCTTGCGACTCCTTCTCTGTAATAGAAGAATGGCCCAGGCTTCAGACGCCGGCAAGGCCTCAGCGACACCATCGCCCTAACGCGGAAATGAGAAGACAAGTCTGCCTGGTAAAGGATGAATGACAGCTGGAATCCAACGACGTCAGAATCTTCAAAAGGATATCTTAGCCCTCATAGAGAACTTGGCCTCAAGTAAACTAAGTCCAAAATAATAATTCCAGAAAGAAACCCAAGTCAACATGACAAGATGCATTCAAACAAAACAGAAAAGGCACGAAACCCAAGGTCCTACAAGAAAACAAAATCCCCCGTCATCGAAATTTCGGTGATCTCTCAAAAAGCCCAAAGAATATCACAGAGCAAAACCAAAAAAGAAAGCTAAACCTGTTGAAAAAATGACTTAAAAGACCTTCTCCACGCGCATAATCAACACAGAGACACCGCAAATCAGAAAACAAATCATCAAAGAGTTCATAAAACTAATCGTACTTCTTCCCGCATGAAAGAGACTGCTGTAGCACGATCATATAAGAGATCAAAATGACCACAAGAAAATGAACTTTAAGAATATAACAACATATTGACCAAAGTCACACTGCAAGTACTCTGAAAGAGCTCTCGAAGTTTGATAATGGTTGTAGGCCCTTCAGGAAAGGACAAGTCTGTCATTTGCACAAAAGAATTTAAGGGTATTTTGGTCATTATACCAAATTCTAGGACTTTATTTTAATTTCTTTTACTTGTACTTAGGCCTAGTTTTTTAATATCCACCCTTATTTGGTTAGAACTCTATATAAACAAGCTTAAGTCAATTGTAAAAGGGGCATTACAATTTAATAAAAGAGAGGCATTACGCTTGCTTTTCTTGTGATTTCATCTAACCCTAGTATCCCACAAAGAGGAGAGAGAAAAAGTTTGCAAGAGAGAGAAGCGCCCCTGACCACATGGGTACATACCTCTCTTACTTATATGATATCTAGCATCTCAAGGACTTCCTTTCTTCTCCTCTAAACATGTAATCCCACGCCACCGTAAAATCTCGTGGGCGTGAACAAATCAAAGGGCTTCAACCCACGTGTCGCCGTGTCTAGCCCCCCTTTTCCTGGATAGTCCAACCGAACCAAAGGATCCCCCGCTAGACTGTTCGACCATCTGAAGAGACATCGTTGGAAGAGAGCCAATCCAGGAGAGAAGAATTGAGTCATCCATTGAAATTTAAACTTGATAGGGAAGAAAAGAGTCGACTGCGTCTAAAGAGAGTCTCTGACCAAACCATGCTGATGGACAGCCGGAGGGCTTTTGTAACTGATCTAAGACGGCAAACCTTCAGGACGTGTCCCACGAACCCACAGCGATGAGGTAAGTAAATTGACCTTCTCTCGTCATAAAATATCTCTCTTTGTTTGTAGCCTATCCGTGCTCGAGAAAGCATGCGCGCTCGCATCATTGATCACATCACGCGCGCAAGCCTTCTGCGGTTGTTTGAGAGATGATTTTCTCCCCATGCCTCGTGGGAGTAACTAAGAGAAAAATCAAGCCACGATCAACTAGCGACTCTACTAGAGACATGCCACCCTGTAGTTGGCTCGAACTGTTTTCAGACGAAACCCTCTTCTCATCTCTTTCTAAAATTTGAATGAATTCCCACTCTTCTTCTCTCCTCCAAGTCAGGGACTTTCTCATCCTCGTATCAATGACTCACTCTTTCAAGAGTAGGTTAGCTGGTCTAGCTATCCTAGTCCAACCTAGGATAACACGAAGTGTGGGCATCCATAACCCTACTCCTTCCTCTGCCCATATCTGGTTAGAACCCACCAAGGTTAACTTCAGGGGTTGCACCACAACCACTCTCCCACATCCTCATGACGTGCACCTTGTCAGCTGTAACCCCAGGTGCGGGTTCCCCTTCGTTCTTCCCTACCAATCTATGGACCCCAACAAGGCTGCCACTGTTTGAACGTATTTTTTAGCATCTTGGTACCTGGTAAGGAGTAGGTTAATAAAGCCTATAAAATAGTGGAAATTCCCAAAAGTCTCGAAATTTCCCCAGAATTGGTCAAGATCTTCATCAGCACTCCAAAAGACCACCTGCCATTAGTCGTATTTTGACTTGTCTAAGGCAACGAAAGCAAAGGAACAATTTTCGAAAAAAAATGGCCTTTAGCACCCTGAAATGGACCCTACAACTGGAACTACATTTTTGGTGTCTCAAACAGCTATGGGACCACTACCATTAAATCCGACATGATAGAAAACCCGTATAGGTCAAGTTTCAGATTAATTGGACACTCCAGGACAAAGATATGAGCAAAACATAGAAATAGGAAGGGCCGCACACAATTCCCGGGCGGCCTCATTCCAAGTCATATTGCTCCCAAATTTAGTGAGCATGTTCGTCTCATCAAGACAAGCAATTCGATATGTGGTACGCCCTATGACGACGCCCGAGCAAAGATAAAACTAAATAAAAGTCGCTGATCCGTGAAGGAAGCTGCAGAAAATTCAGCAGCAGCACGCCGTGTTCGAGCAGCCAGATCACGACGCTCGAATATCCAATCGGTACGAAACCAAATGTATTATGTGTGTGAGGTCCGAGGCTATCTCTTGCCCTAGCCGTGCGTACGATGAATGATTGGATTTCACACACGAAGGTGCTAAAGCTACTGTAAATTTTGGCCACCAGATTTCAAGATTCCGGCCAATAACTCAAGACAACAAATCTTCATCTAGACACAAAATCAAGTTGCATTTGTTGCAATGTGATCGTGACGGTATTCTCGATGTGATTCAACAAAGAAATCATGAAGAAACATCAAGGAAAGAGCACACAATCGATCCGAAGTTTTCAAGATTCATCCAGGATTCAAGTCTCGTGATCATGGCTCAAAAACATGATTCGTGGCTCGAAGTTAGTGTCAAAAAAATCGCCATGCTGATCCCTACAAGAAAACAATAATCTTTTGATCAAATGGGCATCTGAACACCCTCGGGTTAGTCATGGAAGATCACGCAAGATCTCGGGCGGCAGCAGGGATGGTTCTGGAATTCCACACATTATTAGGCAGGGGCAAAACAATCTTTTTGTACCCATCTTTCGAATTTCTTTAAATTTAATTAAATCATAATTACCTTCAATTAGGGTTACTTTTGGGCATCCACCAATGTTTCGGCCCAATTCAATATAAACAAGCACTACCTCATTGTAACAAACATCAATTCATTCTTTGAGGATTCAATAAAAAATTCCATTCTAGTTTGAGTGTGTGAGTACGTCTTGAAGAGAGAGAGAGGAGAGAGAGAAAAAGGGATGGTACCCTTTTAACAGGTAACTTACTCTCTCATCCCCTCTTTCTCTCTCTTTCCCTCTTTCTCTCTCTTCCCCTCTTTCTCTCTCTTCCCCTCTTTCTCTCTCTTTCCCTTTCTCTCTTCCCCTCTTTCTCTCTCCTCCCCTTTTCTCATCTCCCTCTCTCTTTCTCATTTGCCCTTGGCGTAAGTCTAGCACCGGTTGATTCTCCTCTTTTTCATCCCCAATGCCGGTTGGGGTTTTCCCTCTCTTCTTCTTCTTTCATCCCCAACGTCGAGTAGGGTTTTCCCTCTCTTCTTCTTCTTTCATCCCTAATGCCGGTAGGGCCTTTCCCTCTCTTCCTTTTCGCTCATCTCAAGCACCAGTTGGGGTTTTCTCTCTCCTCTCTTCCCTAATAGTTGGTGAAACCCCAGCATCGGTTGGATTTCTCTCTCCTTTCTTATTTAACAATCGAGGAGCCCCAACGCTAGTTGGATTTCTCTCTCCCCTCTTCCTTAAATGTTGGCGAGCACCAGCACCGGTTGGATTTCTCTCTCCTCTCTTTCTAACAGTCAGTGAGCCTCAACGCTGGTTGAAGTTCTCTCTCCTATCTTCCTTAACAGTCAACGAGGCTCAACGCCAGTTGAATTTCTTTTTCCTATCTTCCGTAACAGTCGATGAGCCTCAGCACCGATTGAACTTCTCTCTCCTATCTTTCCTTAACAATCGGTGACCCCAGTGCCGGTTGAATTCCTCTCTCCTCTCTTTTCTTAAAAGTTGGTAAACCCTTGTGTCAGTTGGATTTCTCTCTCCTCTCTTATCACAGTTGGTGATGCCTAACGTCGACTTGATCTCTCTCCCGTCACAACCTGCGCAAGCCTAGTTTCAATTAGTTCTTTCCCTCTCTTCTCTTCTGACAGTTGGTTAAGCCTAGTGCAGACTTTCTTTTCTCTCTCTTCTCTTCTGAAACAGTCGATAATGTCCAATGCCGACTGCATCTTCCTTTCCTCTTTTATGCTCTCGTCCTTTCTCTCTCGCCTCTGTCTGTTCCCTTCTTCTCTTACTTAATTGTTTCCCCCATGACCACCACTCTACTATCCTTTCTTTCGACTAAGAGGGATTGAGGTTAGCCTCTCATGAAAGTCTTGTCATCTAGCCGTAATGTTGTAGTGCAAAGATTGCTTGGCATGTTTTATTGTCACGATAGACTAACCATCGCGCTTAGCTAGTCGGTATTGGTAATGATGTCTTATAATAATCTTGTGAACTAGTCTTAGTTTCGAGCCCGTTTTGCGACCACGTCAGGCCAAATACTCGCCAGCTTGATCCTCTCGCTCAATCGAACTCTTCTCTATCCTGTCTTTTTTTCCTTCTTCTTTTTTAATGTGCTTGCTTGTGTACATTCACCAAAGAGGAAAAGGGTGAGGTCTGACCCACCCGTCTTACAACATTTGCCATATATATGTGTAATTGCATAAAATAATAAGAATACGAGCCAAGGGAGGCGATTTCGAACCGGTTTCATAACTGGGGGGCTTTCTTTATGATCTAAGAGGGAGCCCACGTGAGCCAGCCCGAGTAAGTCCCAAACCCACCTTTAAAATTCCTCTCTCACCGGTTGGTAACACCTGCCATCGTTTTCGAATGAGGTTCCCGAGAGAGCGAACTTAGAAACATCCCGAGTCTTCTCTTGAAACTCGAGATACGTGCCACCCGATCATCCAGATCCAGAGGGCGAGATCAACAAACCTAACCAGCTTGACGACTCCACTGGGGACTTACTATCCCTTAGTCGGATCGTTCTTGTTTGGCTAGTTTCTTCTTTTATTTTCTGCTTTCATTATCTTTTCACATTCACTTATGCCTGTTGGGTTCTGTAACTTATTTATCCGGATCGGGGATTTTCTTATCCCTGTATTCGAGAGTGTTCATAGGGAACAAGTATCTTAGACTTCGTTCCTGGCCATCCTCTTGAGCAAAGACCTCCTATCTAGCTCCCAGGTATTAACCTGGATTGGTGTGAGGAGGGACTTGAAGGTCCCTCACTCCTCCCCATCGCTTCGCTCTGGTGGAAACTCCACTAAGGCGCCTTGCATGACCAGCACTTATGTTGCCCCACACAGCATGCACCCAGCCACGGGCAAGTGACTTACCGGTCGTGTTTCTAAGGTATGCCGGAAGGCTGCCCAGTCCCTTTTAACAAAAGGCAAGCAAGTTGCCATTGCTTCTGTGGGCCACCATAAGGCTACCCCTCACATTCCTACAACATTGGTCTCTGTCCCTAAAGGCTCAACACATAGAGGCGGAAACCCCACAGTCTTCACCCCACACACACATCACAAGGCTCAGGGATAACCCACTCGAGCCACACCTCGGGGAAACCCTTCTATTACCTCGAGTCTATGTCCAAGATCGAACCTTCCAAGGCCAGATACTGCACTTGCGACTCATATCCATCTCACTGCTTGAGGCAACGCCATTATTGCGCCAACCCGAGCACACAGGAGATGACCTGCTCTTCCTCCTACTATGCGCACACAAGCGCACCCTGTAAGGGGTAGGCCTGCACCCATTCTCTTACAGACACCTGCTCGTAGTTCTCGACCTCCTAAGGCCAGATCACCTGCACGAGCCCAGTTGGACCCCTAGGTCCCCCGAGGTCCTTCTTCGAGTAGCGCACACGCGTCGCTATCTCAGGCATCGCCTCACCCTCAACTCATGCCTCTTCCTGAGTCAACCCTGCTCCTGCCTACTCTTTCTTCATCGAGCAAGCACCTTCAGCCTTGATACTCGAAGCTTTTCCCTAAGAGTACCATCCTAAACCAGCCTCATCACTTAGATCGTGTCTTTGGAGCTCATAAGAGAGTTCGAGGCATGGGCCACATCGAAGATCGAGTTCTTCATCCTCCCCAGCCTAAGATTACTCCAGTTCATGGCCCTCATCCATTGTTGCACTTGATGGAGACAGCTCTCTCTTGTACGAGAAGAGCTAACCGACTGCGACCTAGATTGCAGTTTTGGGGCGAGGTCCATCATAACCTCAAGGCTAAACGCGATAGAGATCTGCAAATTTTGACTAAGGAAGAGACCAAAGTGATCGAAATATCCAATTTTGACGACCCTCTTCGCTTGAATCCTTTTTACCCTCTTCACACGATAGAGCCTGAAGAAGAGCTCCATCAGCCTTATGTTGTGGTTACTATCGTAGAAGAAGACCCAGTCACTTAGCAGTCACGGTCCTAAGACTGTCGACACCCGGTCCAAATGCGATTTGCGTACAGGAGTCCAGTTCAGTCAGGGCATGCTGCCCCTACTGACTGACCTACCAAGTATGACCCGTCAAGCTCGCAAGCCTTCAGCAGCCATTAACGTTGACCTCCTTAAAGAAATAGTCAGTGTAGTGGTTGTAAGCAAGCCTGATGATGCGCAGGAGGATCGTATGAACAAGTTTGAGGATATGATGCACGCGATGATGGAAAAGATCGATAGTTTTGACATTGTACTCCAGTCGGCTAACCATTAGGTCAATTCCCATCACTCTGATGGTGCACCTCCACGGCACCCCCCCCTCCGTCTACCTCACAGGACAATTCTGTCCCTCATCCAGTCTCTCAATTAGATATTGACGCTATGGTCACCCATACCCTGAAGAACAGACAAATTTCGAGGATACAGGGTGTGACGCCTTATCAAAGACCATACCCCTTCTATATTGATGAGGTCCCATTCCCCTCAGATTATAAGAAAGGGAAGTTTCCTTTATTCAGTGGAACCACCTCCCGAACAAGCATATTGCCCACTTCCAAGCAGCATGTCGGGAAACAGTGGCTGACGGAAGACTTTTTCTCCGAAAGTTCGTTGAGACCCTCGATGGCCCGACATTCCAATGGTATGCCCGACTTCCTCCAAACTCGGTCCATACATTGGAGGAGATGGAGAAACTGTTATATCAGTGCTTCTATGAGGTTGAGAGAGAGATTCAAACCATCGAACTTCTCACCCTGACTCAAGAACCTGATGACGTGGATCAGTTCATATCAAGATGGAGAAGAAAGCAGTCCACACTTACGTGTGGAACAAGCGACCTGAAATCGCTCTGCATGTCGAGGCCTCTAATCCAACCTCCATGTCAGAGTTGATCTCTAAATTAGTTCGCATAGAGAGTTTATCACGCCATCATGGTGGGACACGACAACCATCTGCAAGTTCGGCAAACAACCCGGGCAATGGTAGCTCTAGAAATAATACATGGGGCAACCAACAGAAAGGGGTAATTAGTGCAGCCATCATGGTCACTAATTCAAAGGAGGCTCCCTCCCAAACTTTGGACCTCTTTAATGAGTAAGCACGACGAAGGTAACACCTAAAGCCGGCAAGTAGTAACAGTCATACAATCGGGTACCTCCACCAGCCAATTTTGATCGGAATGATTATTTCACCAAGCATAAGAGCAAGGTCTATTCCTTCGAGAAAGACTGGGTCCCTGCGCTGTTCCGGTTATTATTGGAACAAAATATGATTAAGCTTTGAGAAACCAGGTTCCCTTAGCAATGTAGCCTTGACACTCAAGCGAATTATTGTGCCTACCATCGAAGGATCAATCATCCCACATATGACTGTTACACACTGAAGGATATCATTGAGGCCCAGATTTTGAAAGGTCAGTTTAAACTTGAAGATTTAGAGAAGGCCTTTGGGGCAGCTGAGGCCTCCCATGCCGTAACATTCAAGAGGAAGACGAAATGCCTGGTATCCTCCGTGCTTTCTTCATTATAATGCTTTAGGTAAGCAAAATCATACTAAAGTAGACAAGGCAACCCCACCACCATGCTAAGGGGATTGGAGATCGTTAGCCCCCATTCCATCATATAAGGGTCATTATTTGTCAGAATGCACAAGTTTTCTTGATATATTCGTGGAGAAGATACATGAGTGTCAAGAGTTTTATAATCTCCCTGTAACTGATCCCCAAATCACTTCTCCATCAGGACAAGAAGATCTCACAAACCAAGACCTTCTTATCAATGACTCGGACTCTGCAGAACCCTTAAATTCCCAACCATGGATAACCTACCATGACCGAAGCAGACTCAAGTCCTTAAGACGAGAAGTGGTTTGCCACCGCAGTGAGACAAATCAGACATCACTTCAGAAAACCAGAAAGAGATGGGCACCAAGGGCTGCTCGTCGAAGAAACAAGACTGCTCAACCCATTATCGAGCAGGAATTTCTCAAGCCCCTTCCCTCGTTGCCAACCTTGCTAGATTTCATCCTTGGCACAATCCTTTTTCCTTCTTCATCCTATCAAGAAGATGCTCCCGTCTCATCTCCCACTCAGCAAACGTCCGATGAGGGTGACGACGTTAAAGGCACTCCCCAACTGTCTAAGTAAGAGAAATACCTAAAAGACCCCTGCAACCATCCAACTCTGGTGATGACGTAAAAAGCCGCCCAGATCGGTCTAATGAGGGGAACGACCTTAAAAGTCCCCCACATTCTAACCCTACTTCTCCTTCTTCTCCTGCTTCTCACTCTTCCTCATCTATGTCTCTTGCAGGTACAACCTTGGTATGTCCGGACTTCGAGTCTCTCAATAGAGAACTTGAGGGATCAAACATAACAAAGACGCAATGAAAACAACTGAGAAAGACCCTGGCACAAGCAGCAAGATTCCCAACAATTGCTGATGCCTTGGCAGTTAAAGCTAAGGCAAAGCCACCTACCACAAAGAAGCACAAGAAGTCGAAGCCAAAGAAACCTCGGTGGCCACCGAAGCCTAACTTTGAGCAGAGATTGAGAGAGTCGAGGGGGCAAAGTTTCTACTCTCAGGAAATTGGCAACTTGATATAAGTCTGTTAAACATCAACCTCTGTGGACCAAACACTGCAGATAGGTGCTTAATGTCCGAGTGATTCGTATTGGCATACTTCTTGCACTACAATCGTTGAATCCAAATTCCTTACATTCTCCAAGATAGACTCCTGCTGTTCGAGAAACAACCCCTGTTTATGGAAGACCCTTCCATTCCTCAAACGTGGAAAGATGCAAAAATTATAATATACTTTGGGCCTCTATCGAAGGCAGAGATGTTAGGATCCTCTACATTTGAGGTTGATCAAATGATCCTTGAAAACAACGACGGAGAGTTGCAAGAGGCTGCAGAAGAATTGGAAGAAGGTGGTCAGGCCACAGCTAACGAACTTGAAGAAATAAATCTTGGAGATAAAGTGGACCCCAGACCTACCTTCATTTCAGCGAGAATGTCTCTAGACGAGAAAGAGGAGTTCATTGCCTTCTTGAAAACGAACCTGGACGTCTTTGCTAGACATTACCATGAGATGCCTTGTTTAGACCCTCAAGTCGTCGTTCACCATCTTGGCATTGATCCAACTGTCAAACCTGTCAAAAAGAAATCAAGAAGGTTCAGGCCTGACTTTGAAATGCAGATAGATACCGAGATAACCAAAACTTAGACAAGCAGGTTTCATCCTTGAAGTTAAGTACCTGAAATGGCTAGCAAATGTCGTTCCGGTCAAGATGAAGAATGGTCAAAATCAGAGACCAGAATTCTTTGACCCAATGGCATAGAAATTGAGCAAGTAGAAGATTGGAGAGAGCCCATCACCAGTTTCCTAAAACATAGCAGGCTTCCGGAAGATGGTGTCGAACGCAATAACATACCTTGAATGTCCACCAAGTATACCCTCCTTGAAGGAGATGCTCTCTTCAAACGGTCGTTTGATGACATTCTTCTTAGATGCATCAATAGCCAAGAAGCAAGTAAGGTGTTAGAAGAAGTCCACTCAAGCAACTGTGGACTACACCAATCCGGTCCTAAGCTCTATGAACGAATACGTAGGTTGGGATACTATTGGCCTTCCATGATAGCCGATTCCTTAAATTATGCTAAAAAGTGCCAAGTATGCCAAATACATTCCAGCCTGGTTCACTAGCCTCCAGAGCCCTTACACCCTACGGGTGCGTCATGGCTCTTCTCACAATGGGGTATGGACATTGTAGGGCCTATTGACCCTTCTTTCGTGATGGGCCATGTTTTTATCCTAGTTGTAACAGATTACTTCTCTAAGTGGGCTGAAGCAGTTCCCCTTAAGCAGGTTCCTGGGACGACGGTGTCCTACTTCGTTCGACATCATATCATATACCAATTCGGAGTGCCCGGTTGGATTATAACGGCTCGCAATTTAGGAGTCATCACATTGATCTCTTAGTTAATTAGTTCGGTTTCGAATGGAGGTACTCGACTATGTACGATCCTCGAGCAAATGGATTAGCTGAGGCTTTCAATAAGACTCTGTGCAACGTCTTAAGAAATTCAGTATAAAAAATAAGGAAAAACTCACATGAGAAGCTTCCCGAAGCACTGTGGGCTTATCGTACTACTACCCGGAATTCTACTGATTCCACTCCTTATTCTGTGGTCTAAGGGGATGAAGCAGTTTTACCTCTTGAAATACAAATCCCTGCACTACGAGTCGCTATTCACTAAGGAATAACCGAAGATGAGAGAGTCAAGCTCTGGTATCAAGAATTGGGTGCACTCGATGGAAAGAGGCTAGAGGCTCAGCAGAACTTTGAACTCAACCAAGGGAGAATGAAGAGGGCTTTCGATAAGTCTATCAAGATCCGCTCATTCACTCGTGGTGATCTAGTTTTAGCTGTCAAGAGGCCTATTGTTATGCATGGCAGACGTAAAGGGAAGTTTGAGCCTAAGTGGGAAGGTCCCTTTACGGTCAAAAAGGTCTCGCCCAATGGAACCTACATACTAGTACATTCTGATAGAGAGGAGGGGATGCCCCCTATCAATAGGAGATACCTAAAGGCGTATTATCTGTGATGTGTATTCCAGGGAAAGGGACTCAACACAAAAATAAGCAAGATAGTCCAAACAAAGCTGCTAACTCTTTTTATTGCCGTAAAAAAAAAAAAAAAAGAAGAGTTACAAGTTACAAGAACCCATTACTAGGGAGGCTACAATCTCTTGCGTCAGAGGATAAGAAGACGATTAACCAAAACTTATACTTTTGGTCTTGCATCTAAGAGTAAGAGGACGGTTACAAGCAAAAACAAATGCCGGCCCCATGAGGAAGAAGCAAACCCACGAAAGGAAGGACCTCCTCATGAAGAAGAAGAGAAACCACTTGAAGAGTTGGCTTTAATTCATCTGTCGAGTAAGAGGATGGTTACACGCTAGAAACAAAGCAGATCCACTCAAAGGAGATTGCCTCAGTCCATCCGATGTGTATGTCGAACATACAAGCCAGATACCTCATATGACTTGTATATCGAACATAAGACGTAGGTTCCATTTGAAGTGTATATCAAACATACAAGATGGGCTCCCCTGGTAAGGAGCTGGCCTATGATGAAAAGCACACCCTGTTCACAGTGAAGGCCCTTCCACAAAGCAACATGGACCCCCATTGTCGTACTGCTGGAACATGAGCCAGCTCAAGTAAGTCTCGAACCCACCTTTAAATTCCTCTCTCACCAAATGTTAACACCTGCCCCCATTTTCGAATGAGTCTCAAGAAAGCGATCTCAAAAATTTCCCGGGTCCCCTTTCGAAACTCGAGGCACGTGTCGCCCGATCATGCAGATCCAGAGGGCGAAATCGAGGCACCGAACCAGAATGTCCCAAGTATAACTTTCTTCTCATTCAAGAAATGCAACATTTCCAAAATCTTCTCTATCAACCTCTTACGTATTTTGGCCTTCTCTACTCCTTTCCCCAGAAAGGTTGGGGGTGCTAGCCTTCTAAACCTCTTAATCAAGAGGGGTGGACTGAATTGTCATCGACTCTTTCATCATCTGGGTCATGGACCCCAGAGTCTTATAGAATTCACCGAGTGCCTCGATGTTCTTATTGTTAGAACTTGGGTTGTGGGTAAAAGCTCTTGGCATCTTCAACTTAGCCATAGGAGCACTCAGTCACATGACTTCCCCAAAGCTATCCTAAACACTCTCTTAAACTCCCTAGGCCAAAGACCCTATCCTGGCTGCTCTGATACCATAATTGTCATGACCCTGCTCCCATCTGCCTAACCTTCTCAACAGAAGGCGACTGAGTGTGGTTTCGTGATCCCAATGTAGCGTTTATCACCCAAGTGGGGGTAAATTTAACGCCTCAATATGGTAATCAACAAACCAAGGAAGTAAACACTGATATAAATTAAAAATTAATAAAGCCCATTCCTAAGAAAGATTTTACATTGTATTACAATTCAAAAGGTGATACAATCAAGTTCAAGGCTCCAAGGCCCACAATTACAAAATCCCTTGAAACAATCTAAGCAGGACTGAGCGCCGAAAACCTACAAGATTCTTGAGCATCTTACAAGAGTAGTCGCTTCAGTTTTCAGCTGTAGCCCAAACCTCCAACTTATAACCTGTTGCTTTTAAGCTATTGGGAGAAAAATATAGTGGAATGAGATTTAAAGCTCAGTAAGCAGACCTAATATTATTCATGGATATTAAGCATACTCAAGTGCAAGGAATAGTATCATCAATCACAATTATATTTTTGCAGTAGTCGAGCATATTAGTAATCAAGTTAGTGCAGCCGATATAACAGGATATCTACTGTAAAGTGCATCCAACATAAGCAACATCAGGCATGCAATACAGAAGAAATCATAGTTCTAATATATGCATCTCATAATCACTCCCTAACTCACCTACTCTTGCTAGTAGAAGTCCTATCCATCAAACTAAGCCAATCATATTGCTTAGGGCTTCTACCATCCCACTGGAGGGAGGGTCATGAAAAGCGGGGCAATTCGCTTCGTTATACCCTCGACTCATGCACACGGTCCCTAGCGCATTGGGGTTTCGACAATTCGTTACCTTGCAAGGCATCAAATCAAATCTCATATCTTATATCACGAATAATAGGGAGCGACCCTCTTTTCTCCCCCAACCTGCTCCTGTCATTGTGCAGGCTAGGGAATATGCCAACATCACTATGACGGTGAACCTAGCTCCACTATCGATAACCTCAGGTCCCACCGCGTAACAGCCAGTGTTCTCATCATTAAGTCCAGTATAGTCCCAATGCGTAGTGGTCAGCATAACAACACAGTATCCACTGCCAATGGGCTCGGGTCCCAATGCGGTAGTGGTTAGCATTCTCATTAAAACATTATCATAACTATATGGGAGTCATCACTAGGAATTCGTCTCATGATTCACAGTATGACATTCACACATGAGCATCATTCCAGGTGTTTTCACAATTATAGCATCTCGTTTAGTAGCTTTATTCTCATCATTTCATGATATGAACATGAAAATTATCATATAGCATGCATATTCATTAATCATTCATTAAGTCTTATTGCTTCAATAAATAGCTAAATGAGAGAGTTAGATGTTTCATTTCTTGAGAAGGTCAATCCTTACACTTGAGATTGAGGTGCGATCTTAAACACGCAATAGTGATGAGTAATGACATAGTCATATGTTTTCAAATACAAATCAAGATTCATAGGAAATTTTAAAAGTCCTAAAACATGCAACCTTTCGTACATTCACATGGCTTTATAAAAGTGGCAAGTTGGGGTATTTAGGTGTCATTTACTCGGCAAAAAATGTGACCCAAAGAGGGTCACAATTACTGAGAATTCACTGCAACTGTGGTAATGCCATATCTCGCATAAGGGGTCATATCTCTTAATTTTCCTAATATTATAACAGTGCAGGAAGCAAACGTTAACTAGACATGTAAGTCATTTACTTAAAGCTGATTTGGGCCCAAACGAGCGCCGTTTGACTAGTGAAAAGTGTCGGGCAACCGCCTTAATGTTGCTAGAAATTCTGAGTGACATCGTCATGTTACATGCTCATGAATTAGCTCAAATCTCATTTAGACAGCTAGTGAGTTTGGCAAGAAAAGGCTCTATGATTCTCTCAAAATTTACAATTTTTTCTCCATTCATTCATTCCCTTGACCATATTCTATTAAGTTCTAATTAGGCCTAAACACATAGCATTAAACCCACTTACCTTGTTCACAGTGCTCCCACCGCTGCATGCATCTCGTATACCTCAGGATAGCTTCACGTAGTTGCATTTTCTCCAGAGGCCTCCCACGGTGATGGTGCAGTGCTCGCGTAAGGTGTAAGGGCCAGGGGAAATGGAGAGGGAGAGGGAAAGTGAAAGAGGGGGGTGATCGAGGGTGTTATTTAAAGACGTAGAGGTAGGTGAGGATTGGTGGGAGTTGGTGAAACTCATTGTGGTTGACATCGCGGTAGGTGGGGAAGAAAACTGTAGTGAACGTCAGCTGCGCCACACGTCTCTGACTAAGCCGTATGATGTTGACCCTGTCGGCGATCGTTCATCGCTTAATACGCAAGGCGATAGCCTCCTCCTCATTTGGCGATACTTTACCTTCAGCCAGCCGATAGTCTCCTCCTCGTGTGGTGATACTCTGCCTTCTACATCGTGATAGCCTCCTCCTTGTGTGGTGATACTGTTCCTTCCACACGGTGATAGCCTTCCTCTTTTCACGCGGTGATAGCCCGCCTCTCTCTTCCTCGTCTCTGTCATGGCCTTAATCTAGGCGGCGAAAATTCTAGTTGCCCAGCTGGCTATACCCCTCTTTCTTGCACAGCGGTATTCCACTCTGCATGCGGTGTTAGCCTTTTTTTTTTGTGGCAATGCTCCTTCTTGCATGCGCGACCTCTCTCCTGCCATACGGTCGATGCTCACCTTTTGTCCTCACTGTCGGGCATCCACTTCTGCCTCTTAAAGCGCCCTTCTTTCGGCTATTGCGAGAGGTCAGGCTCAATTGTATCATGGCCCTTACAGGAATATAATAATTGATGTCTCGAGGTCGGGTGGTATCATTGACATATGTTCGAGGAGGACGGACAATGGAGATGTGTTCATAGGCCCAAATCTATAGAAAACAGGAGCCAAAATCACAACAAAGGGTCACAAAACAACACCCCAAGATCCCGGAGCCATCCGAAACAACGTTGTGTCACCCAGCCTGTGTGGGTGACATTGGTAGTGTCGCCCGGGCGACACCACCAGTGTCTCCCAAACCAAACCCTCCCAGTTTAGTCCGGGCATTTTTCAGAAAATTCCAATGAAAAAAATATATGAGATCCAAGGGCCAAAACTAAACAAAAATCTGAGTTGCAGGGGAAAAATAAAATAAAATTGAGTTTGAAATTATACATATAAAATCAGGATACTGCCCTATGTTTGAAGACATTTTCAACACCTTAGTCCCTATTGCAGAATAAAGAGGAAGCCAGTCAATAAAGCCTTAACATTCAGTGAAACTCCAGACAGTCTCAAAATGTTATACTTCAAGAGAAGAGAGAAGGACAATCATTCAAAAAATATCCTTCAGATTTTACTCTTTCTCTTCCTAGCCACCAGACCATGTGAACGCCGAAGAGATTCACATAATGGTGTAACTAGGCTGCTCAGATGTAGGGATGCATTGTTCGCGGGTCCGTCAGTGTAGACTTTAGGGGGAGAAGAGACTTTTTGAGGGATCTTGTTGAAGTTCTCACCCACATGCAGATTGTTGATTATTTTGAATCTGAGGATTTTGTATGGACCTCGTCAGTCAGAATCAGGCCTATCTGGCAATTGAGTGCCATGTGGAGGGGCATTGTAACCATTTGGTCTGCGTTCGTTTGTTTGCATTGGTAGGCGCTGTTTGCTTCTACACCATGTTTGCTTTTGACTTTCAGAGTACCACTGTAGGTCTCGTCTACCGAGTCCCATTGGGGGTAGGTTCTATTAGCCGATCCCGAAGGTCTGGTCGTGCCGGTTAGACGAGCTGATGTCTCTGGCAGGTTCTCCCCTTGCTTTGTCAGTTTCTTGCCTTTTTAATGTTTGTTTCTAGAGTGTAATTATGACCTTGTGGGAATAATGTTCTTCCTCATGAGTCTTCTCTTGCCGCCTTGGCGAGTGTTTTGTCTCTCAAGTCCTTTTGCAACTGGACTCGAACTGTCAGAATATTTTCCTTAAAGCTCATATTTTTGAAGTCTTGGTTTTATACCACCGAGGATTTTCTTCTTTTGAATGAGTGTTGAAGCCGCCTATTGAGACGAGTCCTGCATGAACTTGTTTATTGGTCCATATGACCTTCACGAATTTTCACTTGACCAGAGGAAGCAGCGCCGTAGAGACGGTTTTCACCAACTTCTTTTTATAAGTAGGTTAGGGAAGACATGCGTGAAAGTGCACGTAAAGGCGTGTGCACGTATGTGGGGGCAAGTTTAAGGTCATGCCTCCTGGACCTGTGCAAAGCAGTTTATCGTCATGCGGCCAGGACGTGCACTATGGTTTAAGGTCATACAGTTGAACCATGGTTATGCAGTTTAAAGTCATACAACTAGGACCGTGTAGTTTAAGGTCGTGCAAGTAGACCTCTGCTACAGTTTAAGGTCATAATGTTTGGACCGTGGTCCTGAGCCTTTTATCATCATGTGGCAAGGACGTACACTGTGCTTTAAGGTCATACAATTGGACCGTGGTTATGCAGTTTAAAGTCATACAACTAGGACTGTGCAGTTTAAGGTCGTGTAACTAGACCTCCGCTACAGTTTAAGGTCATATTGTTTGGACCATGGAGTTTAGGGCCGTGCATTTAGATCGAGGTTGTGCAGTTTAGGGTCGTGCAGTACGGACCGAAGTGTGGGTCGCCATGGAGGTGGAGCTTCATGGGGAACAGGTCTGTGGATGGCAGTTCGACTCCCTGGAGATTAAATGGTTGGGGCCATACATAAAGAGAGGGCTCAGATTGAAATGATGACCTAACAGGAGTGAACTTCCTTAGGGCTTAAGGAGGTAAGCGTACTCCCTGGGGTGAAAGATGGGACTCTATGAAGAATAAGTAACCCAACTTCCTGGGGTTAAGATAGCAAGGGATTAATCACTTATTGTGAAGAAGACCCACTGGGGATTGCTAGGATAAAATGGACCCTAACCCCACTAGGGATAATGGGCTGCAGTATGGATATGACTCCTACTGGGTGATGAAAGATTGCTCTTGACTCCATTGGGGAGGTCATGGTTTGGGTGCAACTGCCTGGGTGCAAGTCCATTAGGGATGACACTTCACGGCTTGGGTACTACTCCACTAAGGATAATGGTAGGACGCAGAAAGCTTCATCCTGGAGTAGGTGACAATAGGCTGCTTGAAATACGGTCGGCACCAGGCATATCGATCATGGTTTCTTGCGAATGTTCAACCGGCACCGAGTTCTCCAAAACACAACTGGCGCTGGGTTGTTAAAAACTCAGCTGACGCTGTGATGTTAGAAACACAATCGGTGCTGGGTTGTTTAAAACTCATCGGGTGTTGTATTTTCATAAACACAACGGCGCTGGGTTGTTAAAAACTTAGCTGGCTCTGTGATGTCAAAAACAGAACCGGCGCTACTGTTGTTTTAATCTCACCCTGCGCTACTCAACCGGCGCTAGGGTAGTTTTTGGGAATTCACTCAGACCTGGGCAACCGATGCTAGGGTTACCTCGGGCCTTAAGCTAAAGCCTGACCTGGCTCATCATCGCTTGGTTTCCATTGAACATGATTTGAATTCCTAGCTTGTGATAGGTAATTGAGGGCAGTGTAGTCTATATAAGGGGGTAAAATCCTGTTTTCCTTCATTTTTCACGAACGGTAAAGAAATTTAAGCGAAAACTTTCTTAACGGTGAAGAGAGGGTGCCCTACTGAAGTTCTGGCGAGCGGTGAAACTTTCAGTAGGAGTTTTGCAGGAAAGGTTCTAGGCAAACTAGTGGGATTCCAAGTGGTTTCTTTTTTATAGGGAAGACCTTTGGAGAGCAGACTTTGCCGAGAATTGGGTGAAGTTGCAGAGGAAGAAGCGAGAAAAGAAAGTTCTCTAAGAAACAGCAGAGGTTTCGACAGTAGTTGTTTTTCTAGTTGAAAAGGTGGGAAGTGAAACAGTGAGCATTTTCGCGCATCTTATAAGTTTTTTCGGGATTTTAAGAGGTTTCCTAACATTGTTAGCAGTGTTTCAGAGGTTTTTTGAGGCCTTAAAGGAAGTTTTCAAGAGTTTTTGGCAAGGTTTCAGTGATGTCTAAGCTAAAAACATAGGCGGGAAAGTTTTTTAGTGGGTTTTCAGCTGTGTAGGGACGTTCCGGCTATAGATGAACAGTCACAAGAGGTGGGCCGTATAGCAACAGGAGGTGAATAGTCATGGCGGATGAACCATCATAGGGAAGGTGTACGGTTACCTCTAGAAATCGTGTGACCATTAAAGAGGTGCGAAAACTTAATCTTTAAAACAAAAACGAGGAGTCTCGAGATGTGAACAGTCGCAACGAGGCCGGCACTAATAGAAGGACAACTGACAATGAGGAAACCGGCTCTGATGATTTGGAGTGCTGACCCTCAAGAAAGGCAACCAACGCTAAGGGTTAGGAACACAACCGGTGCTGGCCTTTGGAGGATACAGCCGGAGCTGGCTTCAGTCAGCACTCATCAGCACATGTCTCCTATCATGATGCGGAGAATGATGCTCTCATGTGGAGGTAAGTCACGTGCGGGTTTGCGATGCTCGGTGATGAGCTATGTACATCGATGTTAATGGGCCGGCAAAAAGTTGAGAAGGATGTGGCGTGGCTTGTGGTACCTGTTAGAAGCCAAATCCTCCTGCACAACAGTGAGGTCCATGTTGTTTTGTGGAAGGGCATCCACTGTGAACAGGATATGTTTTCCATCATAGGCCGGTTCCTTGTCAGGGCAGCCCACCTTGTATTTTTGATATACACGTTGAATGAATCGTACGTCGTATGTTCGATAGACACGTCAGATGAAGTATCTGGCTCGTATGTTTGACATACACGTCGGATGGACCGAGGCCAACTTCTTCGAGTGGCTTTTCTTTATCTTCTGGCCTGTAACCATCCTCTTACTCATCAGATGAATTAAAGCTAACTCTGCAAGTAGTTTTTCTTCTTTTTTATGAGGAGAGCCCTCCTTTTGTGGGTTTTCTACTTCTTCATGAAGAGAGCCTCCCTTTGGTGGGTTTGCTTCTTCTTCATGAGAAGGGCCTTCCTTTCATGGGACAGATATTTGTTTTGGCCTGTAACCATCCTCTTACTTTTAGATGCAAGAGAAAAAGTACAAGTTTTGATTTGTAACTGTCATTTTATCCTCAGACGTAAGAGGCTTGTAACCTCCCTAGTAATGGGTTCCATTTGTAAATTGTAACTCATTTTTACTTCAATGAAAAGAGTTAGAATTTTGTTTGGACTGTCTTGCTTATTTTCACGTTGAGTCCCTTTTTTTGAATACCTATCACGGATAATACTTCTTTAAGTATCGCCCAATTATAAGGGGCTTTGCCTCCTCTCCATCAGGATGCGCCAATATGTAGGCTTCATTGGGCGATACCTTTTTTACTATAAAGGGACCCCTCCCACTTAAGCTCAAACTTCCCTTTACACCGACCATGCATAACAATAGGCATCTTGACAGTTAGGACTAGATCACCACAAGTGAATGAGCAGACTTTGACAAACTTGTCAAAAGCCCTCTTCATCCTCCCTTGGTTGAGTTCAAGGCTCTGCTGAGCCTCTAACCTCTTTCCATCGAGTGCATCCAATTCTTGATACCGGAGCTTGACTCTCTCATCTTCGGTTATTCCTTGGTGAATAACGACTCGTAGTGAAGGGATTTGTATTTCGAGAGGTAAAACTGCTCCACCCTCATAAATTAAAGAATAAGGAGTGGAATCACTAGCATTTCGCGTAGTAGTACGATAAGCGCATAGGTCCTCGAGAAGCTTCTCACGTCAGTTCTTCCTTGTTTTTGATATTGACTTTCTTAAGATGTTGCACAAAGTCTTATTGAAAGCCTCAGGTAATCCATTTGCTCGAGGGTGGTACATAGTCGAGTACCTCCATTCGAAACCGAATTGGTTAACTAAGTGATTGATGTGATGACTCTTAAATTAAGGACCGTTGTCAGATATAATCTGGTCGGGCACCCCGCAGCGATATATGATATGATGTCGAACGAAGTAGGCCACCACTGTTCCAGGAACCTGCTTAAGGGGGACAACTTCAGCCCACTTAGAGAAATAATCTATTGCAACTAGGATAAATATATGGCCCATTGCATAAGGAGAGTCAATAGGCCCTATGATGTACATACCCCATTGTGAAAGGGCCATGAGGCAACCGTAGGGTGTAAGGGCTCTGGAGGCTAATGAACTAGGCTGGAGTGTATTTGGCACACTTGGCACTTTTTAGCATAGCTTAAGGAATCGGAGATCATGGAAGGCCAATAGTATCCCAAACTGCGTATTCGTTCATAGTGCTTAGGACCGGACTGGTGTAGTCCACAAATGCCTGAGTGGGCTTCTTCTAGCACCTTATTTTCCTATTAGATATTGACGCATCTAAGAAGAATGTTGTCGAATGATCATCGGAAGAGAGCATCTCCTTCAAGGAGGGTATACTTGGTAGACATTTGACGTACGCTGTTGTGTTCGAGTCTGCCATGTTTGAGAAAATTGGTGATGGGCTCTCTCCAATCTTCTACCTGCTCAATTTATGCCCATATTGGGTCAAATAAATGTGGTTCTTGAATTCGAGCCTTATCTCCTTGACTGTTCCATTTCTTGTTCAGTCCTGATTGCTTCTTTTGCTGAATGGATAAGGAGGGCACTCAAGAAAGATATTTCTCTTGTCATCTGCATCGACCTCTGTTCTTAGTTCTATGTGTCTCCATTCTGCCACCCAAACAAGCGTGGGTCCTGATGAGGACAACTGAATTGTAGCACCAAGTTTCGCAAATGCATTAGCCTGCGAGTTTAGCCTCCTAGGGATGTGACTCAAGGATACGTCCCTGAATTGGGCCATATACGATTTTGCCATATCATGATAAGGCTTGAGAGTGTCTTTTCTCACATCATAGATCCCTTTGAGTTGACAGATAACCAATCAAAGTTGTCATAGATCTTAAGCTTCTCCAAGTCGAGATTCGAAGGCTATCTCCAGTCCGATTATGAGGGCCTGATATTCTGCCTCATTATGAGAACTGGCTTGAGAGAGAAAGAAAGAAAGTGACAATACTCCTTCTCTCAGAGTCAAAGAAAGTGACAATACTCCTTCTCTCAGAGTCAGGAATACTACTCCGACGCCTCCTCGATCTAATTGGAAAGCTCCGTCGAAGTATAATTCCCACACACGAGGAAGGTCAGCACAGAACACTTCTTCATCAGGGAAGTAACTTGATAGAGGAGATTTTTCCAGTACGGGGTGTGCTGCAAGAAAGTCAGCCAAGGCCTAGCCCTTGATGGCCTTCTGTGGGACAAACGTGATGTCAAACTCCATTAATAATAATACCCACTTAGCAAGACGGCCTAACAAGTATGGGCGTGTCATGAGAAACTTTACAGGATCAACTTTTGAGATAAGTTTAACTTCATGACCAAGTAAGTAATGGTGGAGTTTTTGTACTGCGATGATCAGGGCCAAACACATACTTTCTATTGGGGATAATTCTTCTCGGCCCCTTGCATCCTGCGACTGAGGTAATATAATGCAGTCTCTTTTCCCTCTTCATTGTTTTGTGCCAACAGTGCTCTGAGTGACTAGTCTAAAGCAGTCACGTATAGAACGAGGAGTTTTCCCAACACTGGCATAGAGATGACTGTAGGGTTGAGTAGATAATGCTTGATGTCGTCAAGGGCTGCCTGACAAGCTTCCTCCCAGATGAATGAGGTATCTTTCTTTAACAGGTGTGTAAAGGGTTTACAGCGACCTAAGAGGTTCGAGATGAACTTGCCAGCTGCCCTTGAGGGGAGAGCAATTCTCGAAGTGTAGTTGGTGATGACATTTATTGGATTGCTTTGATCTTAACAGGCTCAAATTCAAGCCCAAGATGTTTGATGATGAATCCCAAGTACTTTCCAAAGCGCAAGCCGAAAGCGCATTTCAGCGGGTTCATTTTTAGTCGATGAAGGCGCAACTGCTTGAACACTTTTTCAAGGTCACTCATGTGAGCATTTTTCTCTTCAGATTTTACCACCAAATCATCCACATAACATTCCACCTCTTTGTGCATCATGTCTTTAAAAATGGTCGTCATTGCTCTCAAGTATGTAGCGCTAGCATTCTTTAATCCAAAAGGCATCATTGTGTAACAGAAGGCCCCTTTTGGAGTTAAGAATGCAATGGCCTCTTCATCTTCAGGCGCCATCCTTATCTGATTATACCCAGATTATACGTCAATGAAGGAAAAGATTTGACAGTGAGTTGTAGAGTCGATGAGCATCTAGATGAATGGCAACGGGAAGTCATCCTTGGGACAGGCGATATTCAAATCGTAAAAGTCAATACACACCCGAAATTTGACCATTCTTCTTCTTGACTAGAACGATATTAGCTAGCCATTTAAGGTATTTGACTTCACGGATGAAACTTGCTTGTCTAAGTTTTGTTATCTTGACATCTATCTGCATCTCAAGATCAGTCCTGAACCTTATTGATTTATGTTTGACAGGTTTGACAGTCAAATCAATGTCGAGGCGATGAACAACAACTTGAGGGTCTAAACTAGGCATCGCATGGCAGTGCCAAGCAAAGACATCTTGGTTTGCTTTCAAGAAGATAGTGAAATCTTCTTTCTCTTCGGGAGACATATTCGCTGAAATGACAAAAGGTCTAGAGTTTGCTTCATCTCCATGATTTATTTCGTCGAGTTCATCAGCCGTAGCCTGACCACCTTCTTCCCATTCTTCCGGGGATTCTTGCAACTCTTCCTCATTGTTCTCAAAGGCCTTTTCATCAACTTCATGCGCAGAGAGACCCACGACCCTGACATTTCTACCTCTAATAGGGTTCTAAGGGAGGTCATACTTACTGCCTTATGCTGGAATCGAGCGACGGAAAGGTCAAACTCAAACACATCAGATTGAAAAACTTTGCCTAGAGGGAAATTTAGGCTCAGTGATAATGATGTAAAGAGTGTCTTTGTACGAATCACACGATATTCATATGGATGCCTAAAGTGTTTGATTCGAGCCAGATGATTCTTCGCAGACTTGTATCATGTGACAAGCCTCTTAGGTGTAAAAACTTTTCCCCTCGACTTTCTCAACCTCTGCTCAAAGTCAGGCTCAGGTGGCCACTAGGGTTTCTTTGGCTTCAACATTTTGTGCTTCTTAGAAGAAGGCGGTTGTGCCTTGGCTTTAGGTGTCAGGGCACCAGCAACTATTAGGAATCCTGCTGCTGGCGTCAAGGTCTTTCTCAAACACTTATGTTGTGTCTTATTATGTTTGATCCCTCAAGTTCTCTATCAAGAGCCTTGTAGTCTGAACATATCAAGGTTGTACCCGCAAGAGACATATATGAGGAAGAATGAGAAGAAGGAGAAAGAGGTGGAGAAGAGTTAGAAGGTGGGGGGCTTTTAAGGTCGTTCCCCTCATCAGGCAGCTCTGGGCAGCTTTTTATGTCATCACCAAGGTTGGACGAATGCAGGGGATCTTTTAGGTCTTTCCCTTGCTTAAACTGCTGGGGAGTGCGTTTAACGCGTCACCCTCATTGGACGTATGCTGAGTGGGAGATGGTGTGGGAACTTCATCTTGTGGTGAAGAAGGAAGAAGGATCGTGCTGGGGACGAGGTCCAACAAAGTTGGCAGTGGAGGAAGAGGCTTGAGAAATTCCTGCTCGATTATGGGTTGAGTTGCCTTGTTTCTCTGACAAGCAACCCTTGCTGCCCATCTCTTTCTGGATTTATGAGATGATGTTCGATTCGTCTCGTTGAGGTGGTAAACCGCTCTAGCTTGGCGAACCGCTCCTCACCTTAAAGGCTTGAGTTTGCTTCGAACATGGTGGACTATCCATGGTTGGGAAGTCGAGGGTTCCGCAGAGTTTGCGTCATTAATAGGAAGGTCCTGCTTTGGGAGATCTCCTTGGCCCTATGAAGAAGTGACTTGGGGGTCACTTTCAGGGAGGTTGTAAAATTCTTGACACTTCCGCATCTTGCGAATATATCATTGAAAGTTGTGCATTTTGATAAGTAATGACCTCTTAACTGATGGTACTGCCACTAACGATCATCATTCCCCTTAGTAAGGCGTCAGGGTTGCCTTTCCAGTGTCGGTGTGATTATGCCTTCCTGAAGCATTATAATGAAGAAGGTGTAGAGGATACCTGGCATTTCGTCATCCTCTTGAATAGTTATGGCATGAGAGGCCTCGGCTGCCTCGAAGGCCTTCTTTAAGTCTTCAAGCTTTATCTGACCATTCAGAATCAGGGCCTCAATAGTGTGTAGTAGTCATCCATAGGATGAATGATCCTCTGATTGGTTCTCACTTACAACCATTACATTGACTGTCTCTCTATGGAGGTCAACGTTAGTTTCCACTGAGGGCTTGCAACTTGACAGGTCGTACGCAGTAGGGGGCCAGCATGCCCCGACTGAACTCGACTCCAGTACGCTGATCCCGTTTGGACCGGTTCTCAACGGTCTTGTGACCATGGCTACTGTGTGGCTTGGTCTTCTTCTGCGACAGTCACTACAGCATAGGTCTCACAGAGCTCTTCTTCGGGCTTCATCGTCTGAAGGGGGTAAAAGCGATTCAGGAAAAGAGGGTTGTCAGAATTGGTGCTTTTCACTGCCTTGGTCACCTCCCTAGTCAAAATTTGTAGACCTCTATCACGTTTAGTTTTGAGGTTTTGATAGACCTCGCGCCAAAACTACGATATAGGTCGGGGCAAGTCAGCTCTTCTTACATAACAGGGAGCTGTCTCCATCAGGTGCGGCAATGGATGAGGGCTAGGAATTGGAGTCATCTTGGGCCGGGGAGGATGAAGGACTCGATCTTTCATCAGGTCAATGCCTTGAGTTCCCTTGTGGGCTTCAGAGACATGACAAAAATGACAGGGCTGGTTCCGGATGTTACTCTTAGGGAAAACCTTCGAGTACTAAGGCTGAAGGTGCTTGCTTGTTGAAGAAGGAGCATGCAAGAGTGGGGTTGACTCATGAGGAGGCCTGAGTTGACAGCGAGGCAACGTCTGAGATGGCAACATGTGTACGTCCCTTGAAGAAGGATTACGGGAAACCTACAGGTCCTTCTGGGCTCGTGCAAGTGATCTGGCCTTAGGAGGCCAAGAACTACAAGCACGTGTCTGTAAGAGAACATATATAGGCCTGCCCCTTATAAGGTGCACTTGAGTGTGCAGAGTAGGAAGGTGAGGAGGCCGTCTCTTGTGTACTCAGGTTGGCATAATAATGGCATTGCCCAGAGCAGTGAGAAGCATATGAATAGCGTGTGCAGAACCTAACCTTGGAATGTATGATCTTGGACTCGGTCTTGAGGTAATTGAAGGGTTGCCTTGAGATGTGGCTCGAGTGGGTGACCCATGAGATTTGTGGTATGTGTGAGGGGTGGAGATCGTGGGGTTTCCGCCTCGATGTGTTGAGTCTCAAGGGATAGAGACCAATGGTGCAGAAATGTGGGGGGTAGCTTTATGGCGACCCACATAAGCAATAGAAACTTGCTTGCCTTTTGCAGAAAGGGACTGGGCAGCCTTCCGGTGTATCTCAGGAACATGATCGGCAAGTGACTTGCCAGTGGCTGGGTGCATGCTGTGTAGGGCTACAAGAGTGCTGTCAATGCAGGGCATCTTGGTGGAGTTTCCACCAGAGCTAGAAGATCGAGAGGGAGGGACCTTTAAGTCCCGCCTCGCACTGGTCCAGGTTAGGACCCAGAAGCTAGTCCAGGGGTCTTTGCTCAAAAGGATGGTCGAGAGCAAAGTTGAAGGAACTTGTTCCCTAGGGACGCTCTCGAATACGGGGATAAGAAAATTCCCGATCCGAATGAATGGGTTACAGAACCCACAAGCCATAAATGAAATGTGAAAAGATAACGAAAGCAGATAATAAAAGCAGAAACTAGCCAAACAAAAACCATCTGACTAAGGGGTAGTAAGTCCCCAGTGGAGCCGCCAAGCTAGTTAGTTGCCTCGATCTCGCCCTCCAGATCCTAGATGATAGGGCAGCACACATTTTTGGTTTTGAGGAAGACCCAAGAGGTTTTTGAGATCGCTCTCTCGAGAACCTCGTTTGAGAACGGGGGAAGGTGTTAGCAACCAGTGAGAGAGGAATTTAAAGGTGGGTTTAGGACTTACTCGGGCTAACTCGCATGGGTGCCCTCTTAGATCACGAAGAAAACCTCCCAGTAATAAAACTGGTTCGGAATCACCTCCCTTGACTTGTATTCTACTTATTTTATGTTTTTCTGCAATCACACACATATATGGCAAAGGTTATAAGATAGGTGGGTCAAACCTCACCCTTTTCCTCTTTGATGAACATACACAAGCATGCACATTCAAAAAGAAGAGGAGAAGAAAGACCGAGCAGAGAAGAGTTCGACTGAGCGAGAGGACTAAGCTGGTGAGTAATTGGCCTGACGTGGTAGCGAAACGGGCTCGATAACTAAGACCGATTCACAGGCTCACTACTAGATGTCATTACTAATACCGAGTAGCTAGGCACGATGATCAGTCTGTCGTGCCAACAATGAGGGCCAACCAATCCTGGCACAACAACATTACGGCTAGACGACAAGACTACCATGAGAGGCTAACCTCCATCCCTCTTAGTCGAACAAAAGTGTGGCATTGGAATGGTTATGGGGAAAGAATGAAGTAAGAGAAAAAGGGAACATATAGAAGGAGGGAGAAAAAAGAAGAGAAAAGACGAGAGGATAAAAGAGAGAGAGAGAGAGAAGGAAGATGCAGTCAGTGTTAGGTATTACCAACTGTGTTAGAAGAAGGAAGACAAAAAAAAGCAGTCAGCGCTAGGCTTCTCTAAGGAGAAGAGAGGGGAGAAACAGTCGGTGCTGAACTTCACTGACTGTGATAAAAGAGGGGGGGGGGATCCCGTCGGTGCTAGGTTTTGTCGGCTGATAGAAGAGAAGAGAGAAAACTAGTTGACGTTAGGCTTTGCTGACTTACAAAAGAAAAGAGATAAACCAGTCCGTGCTAGAATTCACCAATTGATAAAAGAGGAGAGAGAAAACCAGTCGGTGCTGGGCTTCACCGACTGATAAAAGAGGAGAGAGAGAAAACCAGTCAGCATTAGGCTTCACTGATTGACAGAAGAGGAGAGAGAGAAGATCAACCGGTGCTAGGCTTCACCGATTGACAAAAGAGAAGAGAGAAAAGACCAACGGGTGCTAGTTTCACTGATTGAAATAGAACGGAAGAGAGAGAAATTCAATCGATGCTAGGCTTTATCGATTGAAATAAAAGAGAAGAGAGAGAAATTCAACCAGAACTAAGCTTCACCAATTGAAAACGAGGGGAAGAGAGAAATTTACCCGGCGTTAAGCTTCGTCGATTGAAACAGAAGGGAAGAGAGAGAAAGTCAACTAGTGTTATGCTTCACCAATTGAATCAAAAGGGAAGACAGAAAAATTCAACCCCTGCTAAGCTTCACTTATTGAAGTAGAAGAGAAGAATGGAGATAAAGACATGAAAGAGGGGAGAGAGAGAGATGACAAGAGGAGAGAGAAAGAGATAAAGATGAGAAGAATAGAGAGAAAGAGATAGAGATGAGAAGAAGAGATCGAGATGAGAAAAAAAGAGAGAGATATATTGATGAGAAGAAAAGAGAGAAAGAGACAGATGAGAAGAAGAGAGAGAAAGAGGGGAGGAGAAAGAAAGAGGGGACAAGAGAGAAAGTTACCTTCTTGAAGGATAATGCTTCTTTAACTTCTCTCTCCTCTCTCTCTCTCTCTCTAAGACGTACTCACAAAATCAAGCAACAATCAGAATTTTATTGATATATCCAAGAAGAATGAATTCGTTTTTTGTAGACTGAGGCATTGCCTATTTATATAGAATTGGGTTAAAAGGTGGGTGTACGCCAAAAAACAACCTAAAATTGAAGATAATTACAATTTAATTGAATTTAAAAAAAATCTAAAAATGGTTGAAAATGACCGTTTTACCCATTCCTAACAATGTGTGAAATTCTAGAACAGTCCCTGTTGCTGCTCGAGAACTTGTGTGATATTCCATGGTTGACCCGGGGGTTTCTAATACCCGTTTGATCGAAAGACTATTTTTTTCTTGTATGTCTAGGTGTGGCGATCATTTTGATACCAACCTCAAGCCATGGATCGTGTTTCGAACCACGATCATGAGACTTGAATTTTGAATGAATCTTTAAAACTTTGGATCGATTGTCTACTCGTTCCTTGATGTTTCTTCGTGATTTCTTCATTGAATCACACTGAGCAAGCCGTCACAATCATGTTGCAACAAACATAGCTCGATTTCGTGTTCGAATGAAGAATTTGTCGTCTCGAGTTTTTGACAAAAATCTTGAGATCTGGTGGTCGAAATTTACCACAGCTTTGATGCCTCGTGTGTGAAATCCAACCGTTCATCGTTGGCGAGATTCGAACTAAAGATAGCCTCGGACCTGACACACATAATGCAATTGGTTTTGTGTCGATCGAGTGTGCGAGCGTCATGATCTGGCTGCTCGAATGAGGCATGCTGCTGGTGAATTTTCTGCAACTTCCTTCATGGATAAGCGACTTTGATTTAGTTTTTCTCTCTACTCGAGTGTCGTTACGGGGCATACCACATATCGAATTATTCTTCTTGATGAGATGAACACGCTCACCGAATTTGGTAACGATCCCACTAGAAGGAGTGAATCATAGGCTTCGAGAGTGACTACTCGTGACTGTAAAAACAATCACCTTTTATTGGTGTTTTCATGCAGTGAGGCCACATGGGAATACTGTGCGGCCTACCTCTTTTTAGTCTTCTACCCATAACTTTATCTTGGAGTGCCCGATTAAGCCGAAACTTGACCCATAGGGGTTTTCAACCATGCAAGATCTAATGGTGGTAGTTCCACATCTGTTTATCTTACTAAAAGTACGACTCTAGTTATCGGGTCCATTTCAGGGTGCTAGAGACCGTTTTTATTGAAATTGTTTCTTTGTTTTCGCTGCCTTAGACATGTCTGATCGTGATGAAACATGGCAGGTGGTCTTTTAAAGTGCGGATGGAGATCTTGACTAATTATTGAGTCATTCTAAGACTATCAAGAATTTCCACAGCTTCGTAGGCTTTATTGACCTGCTTCCTACCAGGGACCAAGGCATTGAAATCACATTCAAACAATAGTGAAATTCCCAAAAGTCTAAGAAGTTCCTCATAATGGGTCAGAATCTTTCTAAGCACACCAAAAGGCAATCTTTCAAGTTTTGTCTCAATTTGACATGTCTAAGCTAGCGCAAACAAAGAAACTATTTCAAAAAAAATCAGCCTTTAGCACCCTGAAATAGACCCGATAGCTAAAAATATATTCTCGGTGAGTTAAACAACTACGAGACCACAACCATTGGATCCAGGATAAAGTTATGGGTAAAAGACAAAAAAGAGGTAGACCACACGCTATTCCCGTGCGACCTCCCGACACCTATCTCCAAGGCCAACGTGCACAGTCCCGAGCAGAAAATTTAAAGGCCTGTATCTCACTCGTTCTGAGTTGAATCGCTCTTAAAATTAGTAAGTTTGTTCGTCTCATCAAGACGAGTGTTTTGATATGTGGCACGACCCATGATGATATTCTTGCAGGGAGAAAAACTAGAGAGAAGTTGATAATTCATGAAGATGAGTTCAAAAAATTTAGCAGCAGCACCTCTAGCTCTAATGGCCAAATGACGACGCTCGCATACCCGATCGATGCGAAAGTAATTGTATTATGTACGTGATGTTCGAGGCCATCTCTAGTTCATACCCCACGTTTAATGAATGGTTGCATTTCACACACGGAGGCATCGAAGGTGCTATAAATTTCGACAACCGAATTTCCAAATTCCGGCCAAAACCCCAAGTCGACAAAATCTTCGTTCAGAAACGAAATCAAGCTGCGTTTGTTGCCATACGATTATGACAGCATGCTCAATGTGATTTAGCGAAGAAACTAAAGAAAAAAATCAAGAAATAAGCACACTATCGATTCAAAATTTGCAAGATTTGTTCAAATTTCGTGTCGCATGATCGTAGCTTAAAAACACAATCCATGGCTTGAAGTTGGTATCAAATCGATCGTCATAGTGATCCCTACAAGAAAACAATCATCTTTTAAAAAAAAGGGCACTAGATCAACCCTAAATCATTCATGGAAGATCACGCAAGTTCTAGGGCAGCAGCATGGATTGTTTTGAAATTTCACATATTGTTGGGCAGGGGTAAAACAATCCTTTTGCACCCAATTTGAGAAATTCTTTTAATTCAATTAAATTATAATTATCATCAATTTAGGTAGTTTTTTGACATCCACCCATGTTTGGGCCCAATTCTATAAGTACATGTTAAACACAATTGTTAAAGACCTCTTGATTATTCAATACTCATGAATAAAATTTGAGAATTGTCATGTTCAAATTGTGGGCACGTCTTGGGGAGAGAGATAGGAGAGAGAAGAAAAGGTTTGGTACCCTTTGGTGAAGGTAATTTTCTCTCTCCTCATCTTTATGTCTCTCTTTCTCTCTCCTCTCGTCGATCTTTCTTTCTAGTTTGTTCTCTGATCTTCTTTATCCACTTTCCTTCTTTATCTTTATCTTTCCTTTATCTTTCTTCTCTTTGCCATTCTCTCTTTGCTCTCTTTCTCTTTCTTCTCTATTCATGCATGGCAGAGTCTATCGCCTAGCATGATGTCTTCTTACTTCAGAGACACGAACAACGAGCCAGAACTTAATCCGTGTGGCGGACCGGGCCACTGTCAAAGTCTCATTGTCTTCTCTTATTTCATGGACAGTGGAAGCATATCGTCGTCCATGTTCTCTCTCTTCTAAATCGTCTGTCATGGACGGTGGAAGCACATCGCCATCCATGTTTTCTCTCCCTTCTTATTCTCTGTCATAAAAGGAGAAAGCATATCGCGACCCATGTTTTCTCTTTCCAATTAATCTTATGTCATGGACAACAGAAGCACATCATCGCCCAAGTTTTGCCTCTCCTCCCATTCTTCTGTCATGGACGGTGGAAGCACATCGCCACCAATGCCTTCTCTCTCTTCTCTCATTGTTCTGTCATAGATGGCAGAAGCTCATCGTCGTCTATGTTTTCTCTCTCTTCTCTCATTCTTCTGCCATTGATGGTAGAAGCACATCGCCGCCCATGTCTTCCCTCACTTCTCTCATTCATCTATCATGGCCGGTAGAATCTCATCACCGTCCATGCCTTTTCTCTCTTCTCTCAGTCTTTTGTCACGGACTGTGGAGGCTCATTACTGCCCATGTCTTCTCTCTCTTCTTACCCTTCTGTCATGGACGACGGAAGCACATCACCGTCCATGTTCTTTCCTACCTTTTCTCTCATCGTCGCCCATGCTCCCTTGCTCTCTTCTGTCTCTTTCTTCTTCATTATCTTCCTTCTCTCTTTCCTCTTTCTCTTTTTCCTTTCTTCCACATTGCTCATCTCGTCTTCTTCTCACATGCATGATATCAGTAGTACTGTGCATGTTTCTCTTTCTCTCTCTTATTTCTTCTCTCTTTCTCATTTGACCAAGAGAACTGAGATAAACATTGTCATGATAGTCTTGTCGTCTAGCAGTATTGTTGCTGAGTCGGTCTTAGGTACTGTGCCCGCCTTAGTGCCACGATAGACTAGCCATTGTGCCAGGCTGCCCCATGATCGTTCTGGCGTCTAGTAGTATTTATGTTGTGCTGGTCTAATTACTGTGCCTGTCTTGCTACCACGCTGGGAAATAAATTGTTGATCTAGCTGCTATGTTAGTCTCGCCATCTAGTCAAAATTCCTCTGATTGACCTCTTTCTTCTTCTATTTTCTTACCCTCTTACTCTTTTCTTCTTTTAGATGTGCACGTCTGTGTACATTTGCTAAAGAACTAGGTGGGGTCTGTTTCGGTCCACTTGTTTTGTAAAATTAACCTTGTGTGTGTGATTGTAGAAATAGGAGAATACATGCGAAGGGAGGTGATTCGAACCCAGTTCTACGACTGTGGGCCTTTCTTCGTGATCTAAGAGAGCGCCCATGCAAGCCAACCCGAGTAAGTCCCGAACTCACCTTAAATTCCTCTCTCATCAGTTGGTTTACCTGTCCTTGCTCCTGTGCAAGGTTCCCAAGATAGTGATCTCAAAGTTCCAGGTTCCCCGAAAACCGGAGACACGTGCCACCCAATCATCTATCTAGAGGGCGAGATCGAGGCACTTAACCAGTTTGACAACTCCACTTGGGACTTACTACCCCTTCATCAAGTCGTTCTTGTTTGGCTAATTTTTCCTTTGTCTTTTTGTTTTGACACACCACATGGTTGCTGGGTTTCTTAACCCATTTTTTCGAATCGGGGATTTTCTGATCCTTGCATTTGCAAGCGTTCCCTGGGAAAAAGATCCTCAAACTTCATTCCCAACCTTCCTTTCGAGCAAAGACCCAAAGTCTAGCTCCCAAGTCTTAACCTGGATAGGCGTGAGGAGGGACTTAAAGGTCCTTAACTCCCCTTCTCCTTGCCCTAGTGAAACTTCCACCAAGGTGCCCTGCATCGGTAGCACATCTGCTGCCACTCACAACATGCACCCTGTCCTCGGCAAGTCACTTAGCAGTCGTATTGACCGAGTACACCGGAAGGTTGGCCAGTCCCTTGCTGCAAAAGGCAAGCAAGTTGTTGTTACTTCAATGGGTCACCGCAAGGCTACCCCCACACTCTTGCACCACCACAAGTCTCTACCCTTAGAGGCTCGACACATCGAGGTGGAGACTTTGGGGCCTCCACGTCTCGCACACACCAAAAGGCTCGTGGGTCAGCCACTAGAACCACACCTCGGGGTAACTTTTATGTTACCTCGTGTCAACATCCAGGATCAGGCCTCCCAAGGTCAGGTCCTGCACATGTTGTGGAGTTGCATCCCACCACTCGAGCCTGAGCTGACCCCAAGTCACCTGTCATCCTTCTTCAAGGGATGCACACACACGTCACCATCACAGATAGCCCCTCCCTCCTAACTCAAGCATCCTTATGAGTCAACCCTTCTCCTACCTGCTCCTTCTTCTTTGAGCAAGCACCTCCAACCATGGTCCTCAAAGACCTTCCTCAAGAGGACCATCTTGAACCAGCCCAGTCATCTCGATCATGTCTCTAGAGTCCAAAAGAGGACTTGAGGCAAAGATCTGATAGGAGATCAAGTCCTCCATCCTCCCCAGCCCAAGATGACCCCAATTCCTAGCCCAAACATGTTGCTTCACGTAATGGAAACATCTCTTTCTTGCGCAAGAAGAGCGGACCAGCAACAGTCTCGATCGCAGTTCTAGCATGAGGTCCATCAAAACCTCAAAGCCAAACATGATAGGGGCCTGCAAATTCTGACTAGGGAAGCACCCAAGATGGTCGGGGCGATTAACTCTGATGAACCTCTTCATCTAAACCCCTTCTACCCTCTTTAGATGATAAAGCCTGAAGAAGAAGTCCATTAACCCTACACTGTGGTTAGTGTTGAAGAAGATGACCCAACCACTCAACAGCCATGGTCCCAAGACCATCGAGAACTTGTCTTCACATGATCGACATACAAGACTCGAGTCTAATCGGGGCATGCTGATCCCTTGCTGACCGATCTGCCACATGAAACTTGTCAAGCTCGGAAGCCCTCAACCACAACTAAGGCCGACTTCCCTGGAGAAACAGTTAGCGTAATGGTTGTAACGGAGTGTGGCGACTCACAAAGAGCGCATGAACAAGTTCGAAGACATGGTGTGCTCAATGAAGGAGAAGATTGATCGCATTGATGCCGCAAGACAATCGGCTAACCATGAGGTCAATTCGCATCACTTTGATGATGCACCTCCAAGGCAGCCACTTCCCTCTGCCTCACAAGACAATTATGTCCCTCACCCTGTCTCACAGGCAGACATCGATGCTATGGTTACCCATAGGTTAAAGAGCAGGCAAATCCTGAGAATACAAAGTGCAACGCCTTATCAAAATCCGTACCATTCATACATTGACCAGGTTTCATTTCACTCAGATTACAAGAAACGGAAGTTTCCCTTGTTCAATGAAGCCACCTCCCCGAACAAACATATCGCCCAGTTCCAAGAAGCATGTCGAGAGACGGCTGCTGATGGTAGACTCTTTCTCCGTCAGTTTGTTGAAATCCTTGATGGCCTAGCTTTCTAGTGGTATGCTCGGCTTCCCCCAAACTCAGTACATACTTGGGCCAAAATGGAGAAACTATTCCACCAATGTTTCTATGAGGTCGAGAGAGAGGTTCAAACCATCGAGCTTCCCACCTTAACCTAAGATCCTGATGAGCCTATTGATCAATTCATATCAAGGTGGACAAATTTGGCCGCTTGCCATCGCAATCCCATGCCTGAGAAGGATGCAGTTCAAACTTGTGTGCAAAACATGCGACCTGAGATTGCTCGACATGTTGAGGCCTCCAATCCAACTTCCATGTCTGAGCTGATCTCCAAGTCAGTCTGCATAGAAAGTCTATCACGCCACCATGGCGGGTCACGATAATAGTCTGCAAGCTCAAGAAACAATTGGAGCAATGGTAGCTCTCAAACTAATACTCGAGGCAACCAACCAAAAGGAGTGATCAGCGCGGCCGTCACTGTAAGCGATCCAAAGAAGGCTCCCTCCCAAACTTTGGATCTCTCCAAAGGGGTAAACACAGTGAAACGCCTCAAACAGGTAAGCAACAACAGTCATACAACCGTGTACCCCCACCTGCTAACGTTAACTGGGATGATTATTGGATCAAGCATAGGAATAAAGTCTACCCCTTTGAGAAGAAATGGGTCTCTGCACTACTCTGATTATTGCTGGAACAGAACATGATCGAGCCCTCAGAGACCAAGTTCTCGGATCAAGTTGAACTCGATACCCATGCAAATTACTATTCTTACCATCGAAAGATCAACCACCCCACAGAGGACTGCTACATGTTGAAAGACAATATCGAGGCCCTGATTCAGAAGGGCCAGATAAAGCTTGAAGAGCTAAAGAAGGTATTCGGGATGGTACAAGCCTCCCACGTAATAACAGCTCAAGTGGAAGATGAAGCGCATGACCTCCTTCATGCCCTGTTTGTTATGTTGCTTAAAGAAGGCGTCATCACACCAAAACCGGCAAGGCAGCCTCAACACCTCGCTCAAGGAACTGAGAACCATTCATGCCCGGACCATCACATATGAGGCCACGACCTGAGCGAATGTTCTAGTTTCCATGATATAATTGCAAAGAAAATACAGGGATGCCAAGAGTCCTACAATGTTTCAAAAAGTTATTCCCAAACCACTGCTCCACCAGTACGAGGGGACCTCCTTACACAAGTCCTGGGTGAAGAGGACTCAGATCCTGGTGAACCCTCAACTTCTCAACCATGGATAGTTCATCATGAGCGAAGCAGACACAAGCCCTTAAGGCGAGAAGCGGTTCATCAAGCTAGGGCAGTTCATTAACCTAGCGAGACGGATCAACTGCTGCCCATGAAAACCAGAAAGAGACGAGCACCAAGGGCTGCTCTCCGAAGAAAGAAGACTGCTCAACTGCCAATTGAGCAGGAATTTCTGCTCTCCGAAGAAAGAAGACTGCTCAACTGCCAATTGAGCAGAAATTTCTCAGGCCTCTTCCCCCATTTCCAACCTTGCAAGACTTCATCCCCGGCATGATCTTCCTCACTTCCTTTCCCCATCAAGAGGATGTACCCGAGCCATCTTCTACTCGGAGTACGTTCAATGAGGATGACGAAGTTAAAAGCACTCCCTAATCGTCTAAGCAGGGGAAAGGCATAAAAGACTCCCTACACACTTCCAACTTTAGTGATGACATAAAAGCTGCCCAAATCGATCTGATGAGGGGAACGACCTTAAAAGTCCCTCACTTACTTACCTTCTCCTTCTTCTTCTTCTGCTTCTCATCCTTCCTCTTCTATGTCCTGCAGGTACAACCTTGAAATATCCAGACTTCGAGGCCCTTAACAAAGAACTTAAAGGAACCAATATATGCAGGACGCAACAAAGGTGGCTAAAAAAAATGCTAGCTCAAGCAGCTGGATTCTTAACAGTTGTTGATGCCTTGGTGGCTTGAGCCAAAGCAGAGTTATCTTCTACAAAGAAGAACAAGAGGTCAAAATCAAAGAAATCTCAATGGTAGCCTGAGCCTGACTTTGAGCAGAGACTGAGAGAATCAAGGGCGCAGAGCTTTTATTCTCAAGAAGCTTGCCACATGGTATAAGTCTATGAAGAATCAGCCAACGTGGGACAAACACTACTGACACCTGTGTAAAGACCGTGTGATTCATACGAGGGCTTTTCTTGTCCCACAATCGCCGAATCTCAACTCCCCTGTAACCCTCAAATTAAACTCCCACAACTAGATACGGTGTTAATATTCGAAGCTGATCCTTTTGTGCCACAATTCGAGAAAGATGGAGTAATCATGATCTACCTTAGAGCTCTATTAGAGGCGGAGATGTCAGGATCATGGGTCGCTGCACTTGAGGTTAATGAGAGGACCTCTGAGGTCAATGATGAAGAGTTGCTAGAAGCCCCAGAAGAATGGGAAGAAGCCGGACAAGCCACAACTGACGAGCACAAGGAGATAAATCTAGGAGATGAGGCCGACCCCAGACCCACTTTCATCATAGCAAATATGTCGTCAGAAGAGAAGGAGACCTTTACTGTCTTCTTGCAAACAATCAGAGGTGTCTTTGCCTGAAATTACCATGAGATGCCTGGTTTAGATCCTCAAGCAGTGGTTCACCATCTCGGCATCGATACGTCTATCAAACTTGTCAAGCAGAAATCAAGGAGGTTTAGGCCTGACCTCGAAATACAGATAGATGTTGAGGTGACCAAACTCATACAAGCAGGCTTTATTCACGAAGTCAAGTACCCAAAGTGGCTGGAAAATGTTATTCCAGTCAAGACGAAGAACAACCAAACCAAGGTTTACAGTGACTTCCGCGACCTGAATACCTCCTGTCCCAAGGATGACTTCTCGTTCACATTCATAGAGATGCTCATTGGTTGTTCGGCTCATTGCCAGATATTTTCCTTCATGGATGGATACTCCGGGTATAATCTGATACGGATGGTGCCTGAAGATGAGGAAGCCACCACATTCTTGACTCCAAAAAGGGTCTTCTACTACACAATGATGCCTTTTGGATTGAAGAATGCTAGTGCAAAAAATCAGAGGGCGATGACAACCATCTTCAAAGATGTGATGCACAAAGAGGTGGAGTGTTACGTAGATGACTTGGTGGTAAAATCCGAAGTGAAAGACGCTCACATGAGGGACCCTGAAAAGGTGTTCGAGTGGTTACCCCTTCATCAGCTTAAAATGAAACCGCTGAAATGCGCTTTTTACGTGCATTTAGAAAAGTTCTTGGGGTTCATTGTTAGACGACGAGGGCTGGAAGATCAAGGAAATCTAAGAAATGCCATCACCAACTACACTATGAGAGTTGTGCTCTCTTCAAAGGCAGCTGGCGTATATCCACAGGTTCATCTCAAACCTCTCAGGTGGCTGTAAACCTTTTATGCACCTGTTAAAGAAAAATACCATGTTCATCTAGGATGAAGCATGTCAGGCAGCCCTCGATGACATCAAGTATTATTTGCTCAACCCTCCAGTGCTCTCTACACCTGTACTGGGATAGCCTCTCATCCTGTACGTGACCTCTCTAGATGAATTACTCGGGGCGTTGTTGAAGAAGCATAATGATGAAGGGAAAGAAACCACATTATACTATCTCAGTCGCAGGATGCAAGGGGCCGAGAAGAATTATCCCCCTATAGAGAAGATGTGCTTGGCCCTAATCTTCGCGGTTCAAAAGTTTTGCCACTACTTGCTTGGTCATGAAGTAAAACTTATATCGAAGGCAGATCCCGTAAAGTTTCTCATGACACGCCCATGCGTTTCAAGATGCCTTGCTGAGTGGGAATTATTGCTGATGGAATTTGACATCACATATGTCCCACAAAAGGCAATCAAGGGCCAAGCCTTAGCTGATTTCCTCACAGCACACCTCGTACTGACGGAGTTATCTTTATCAAGTGACCTTCCTGATAAAGAAGTATTATGTGCAGAACTTGCTTATGCATGGGAGATGTATTTCGATTGAGCCTTCCAATCTCATGCGCAGTAGTATGTGCTGTTGTGCATGACAGAAACTGAGAAGGCACAAAAATCATGCCTGACAGTGCTCACTATTGTGCACAACAGTTAGAGAGAAAGAAGAAAAAATCACGCTCGTCAGTATGCGCTGCCGCACGCAACAAATAGAGGGAGAAGTGAACATCACGCTCGATAGTATGCACTACCGCACGCAACAGACAAAGGGAGAAGTGAACATCATGCTCGGCAGTATGCACTGCCACGCGTAACCGACAGAGGGAGAAGTGAACATCACACTCGATAGTATGCACTGTTGCAGGCAATGAACTGACAGATTGAAAAAGAAAAGAGACGTCGCGCTTGGCAATACGCACTGCCACACGTAATAGACAATAGAGAGGTTGTCACGCTTGGCATTTACACTGTCATGCACAACAAATAGAGGGAAGAGAACGTCACGCTTGGAAGTATGCACTGCCGCGCATGACAGACTGAGAGAGAGAGAAGAAGATCATGCTCAGCATTTGCAATGTTGTTCATAATGAACAGGGGAAGATGAGATCGTTGCACTCAATAGTATGCACTGTTGCATGCAATAGACTAAGAGGAACATGAGATGAGAAATAAATAGCGAGAAAAAGAAAGAGAAGAGAAAGGAAAAGAAAGAAGAAAGAGGGAAAAGGAAAGAAGAAAGAGAGAGAAAGAAGAGAGAGAAGGAAGAGAGAGAAAGAAGAGAGAAGGAATAGAGAGAAAGAAGAGAGAGGGAATAGAGAGAAAGAAGAGAGAGAAAGAAGAGAGGAGGAGAGAAGGAAGAGAGAAAGAAGAGAGAGAAAGAAGAGATGAAAAGAAGAAAGGGAAATGAGAGAAAGAAAGAAGAGAGACAGTTTACCTTATGCCTAGGGTTACTACCAAAAGTCTTCTCTCTCCTCTCTCTCTCTCTAAGATGTGACAAAAATCTTAAACAAAAAGTAGAATTTTTATTGATGAAACTTGGGTCCTTTTCCATGAGGTTCATGCTTGTTTATATAAAAGTGGGGCCCAAACATGGATGTAACTCAAAAGTTGACCTAACTGTCAAAAATTAGGCATTAACATAATTAATGAAAATCTAAGAAAATGGGGTAAAATTGTCATTTTGCCCCTGCACCAAGAATCCTAAAATTTCCCATTGAGTCCTTATTGTGGCCAAGAACTCTTGCGATCTTCCGTGGTTGGCTCGATCTCCGTTCGACCAAAAGATGATTTTCTTCTTGATCAGCTCAGGAAGATTCGTTTTAATCCCACTTTCGAACCGTGATCATGACGTACGAAAATCACGAGAAACGTGTGATCTTTATTTAAAGACTACACCCATTTCTCCATGTTTTTCGATGATTTCTTTACTGAATATCGATGAGAAAGTCGTGATGAGCGTTTGGCAATAAACGTGCCTTGATTAAGTTCCCGAACGACCATTTTCCATTTTTTATCTTTTGGCCGAAATTTGATTTTTGGAGGCTGGAAAGTGCAGCAAATTTGTACTCATCATACATCAAATCTGATCGTCCATCACATACGAGGTTCATCTTTGATGAAGCCTCCAACTTACTGCCCGTAATGGGTCCGATTTCAAGTCGATCCGACCTGCGAGTGTCATGATGTGGTCACTTGATCGAGGTGTGCTCTGGCTGAAAATCCTACAACCTTGCCTTGAATCGCGATCTTCTCTTATGTTTTTCTTCTGACTAAGGCAATGACATGGGTCGTGCCATATATCAAAATGCTCGGGTCAACGAGACGAACATGCTCATAAAATTTGATCTTGATCCAGCTTGGGATGAGAGAGATACAACCTCAAAAAGTTGGGCCCAAAACCCATGAAAACAAATTTTATTAATGGAAACTGGTTCATGAGGGTGCACGGTAATAGCATGTGACCTACTCATTTCGGGTATTTTGGTCATAACTTGGATCAGGAAAGTCTGATCAAGCTGAAACTTGGTCCAGAGGGGTTTTTGGACTTTCTGGATCTAATGGCAGTGATCCCACAGTCGTTTGATGTTCTGGTGATAGGGCTATAGTTATAAGGTCCATTTCAAGGCAAAAGAGGTTAATTTTCTTGAAACTATTTATCCATCTGCACTACTTTAAACTCATCAGATTGTGACAAAACTTGACAGGTGTGTTTTAGGATACCTTTATTATTATTCTTGAACCTTCTTGGGCCATTCTGAGACTATTAAAAATTTCATTTTTGGATCAGGGCTTATTATCCTACGACTTCCATTGTCCATAGGCACTTTGGTACCTGCGGATGTAGGTCACAAATTGCTTTTCTCTTTATTCGTAATGGGGATAAAAGTTTTAAAAAATACAATTAAATAGACCCCTGACCCTGGAGTGGAGTCACGGGTTCAAGAGGTGGGTCCTGTGACAATCGAGCCTTTGCATGAGTCGACTCCGGCTCAATCTTTCCCAAGAAGGATGAGTTTGGACCCATGCCCCCGAGAGAACGCTCCTTCAGAATTAGGAGAGCCAATCAAAGCTACAAGTGAGGATGTTGATGAAGGCCCCATTACCGTCCAGGGAGATGGGCATGAGACTAATGAAGGACCCGAGCAACTTGAGGCAGCTGCCCTGGATAATGTGGGTGATGAAGACCCAAGTGTCATTGGAGGAGAAGAGCGCATCCTCAGTGAGAAACCTACAAGGGTAACAGATGGCGTGGGCGATGAAGGCTTGAGTACTTCTATGGGAGGAGGGCTTAATGTCAACGAGGTGCCGGAGCGACATGAGGAAGTTACTCCTAAGGTGACAGAGGTCATAGGAAATGAAGGCCTGAGCACTGATGAGAGAGAGGGACACGGACTTAGCGACCACTCAGGGGTAGTTTTTCTAAGCAGAATGACTGAGGATGCATGGGATAAGAGCCTAGACACCATCCGAGGGGAGGCTGCTGAAGAATCTAGTGGTGCAGGTTTCGAGCTTGCTCCTCTAGAGGTGGCTATAGACATGGCCAATGTCTCCTCAGGGGTTACTCCAGTCACGATCGCTTCAACGGTGACTCCCTCAGCTGAGGTAGCCCTGTTTCCTAATTCATCCCTTGTTGTGGCTTGAAGTAGTGATGATTCGAGTGTGGCTGTGGATATGTTGCGCTTGGGAGTCCAGCATTTAAAGGGGCGATCTCTCTCGAAGCTTGTCCCAGAAATTGCAAAACTCTGGAAGTATGCCCTTGTATGGCGTATTGTTGAGGGCAACTTGGAAGTTCCACCTTATGAACAAAATAGAGGTTTGGATGATAAGGGGGTTGCAGCAGGAGGCAGAAACAAATGAACTGGTTTCTTTAGAGGCGTCACTGGCACACAATCATGAGAAGGTGGACTCCTATGTATAAAGGACAGCTGTTGTGGCCACCTAGCAATCTGATCTCAAGCTGGAAGCCAAGGCTCATTTTGAAAGGATAAAGGCTGTAAAGGATGGGATGCGGAGACAAAAGAGCAAGTTCGACAAACTCGAGAGGGAGATGATACAGGGGAAAGCCCCTGGATGCAGCTCTAGCTGAAGAACTGTCGAAACTTGTCCATACCATTGAGTCAGAAACTTCCTCCGTGGCACAAGAAGCTCAGAGGTGACTGAATTGAAGGGGTGCACTCAAGGGACAATGGTGGTACCCGAAGAACCAAGGGCGAATATTGATGACATCATCGCCCGCTTCTAGGAGCAGCTTTGCTCCTTTTTCCTCCTTCTTATTTCATTCTTTGATTGTATAAGGTGTTTGTACATAGAGTTTGCCTATACATTAATGAAACGCCACCTTTGTGTTCTACTCTATTGTTCATGCCTTGTGTCTCTAGTATGACAATACAAAGCTCTCCTTCTTGACTTAAACACCCTTTCAGGTTTTCGTTTAAGTCCTTGGGGTGTGCATCATTTCTGGTTTTCACATGACCCCAAAGGATTTTTTTTTTGTGGCAATTTTGCTCGTGGTTTTTACTCCATATCTGTCATTTATTTGAGGACTTTTGCTCATGATAGCTGATGATGCTACCATGCCCTATCATTTTTTCTTTGTTTTCTTTTCATTTTTTTTCCTTTGACGCTTTCGCCAATGGTCTCGTTTCGGGTTTTCAACACGTCTGTTTTTTTTTTTTGCATTTTTTCCCACGACACCTTTACATGTTTTCATCGTGTCTGTCATTTTCAAAGAGAGAGATGAGAAGAGGAAGAGTACTCGAGCCCTTCTTTTGTAGTGTGTCGCGCTCCTTTGATGACTTTAAATGCAGAGACGGTTCCCTTTTCACCTCAGTGTCCTTAATTAGTCAAGAGCTCATAGTTCATCGTCTTCATGATGCGATGAGCCTGCTGATTATAGATATTCAAATCAGGGGAGGTTTTTGCTTATGGACAGGATGGACTCTTTGAAACATCATGTTCTTCATAGCTCCCAAACACAAATCCCTACAAGGGTTTTGAAACAACATGCTTTGGAGGTGCTTCTTCGATTTTGGCCTTCCCTTTTTGTAAGGCTTCCTATTGGTTCTGAAGACCTTGCCTTTCCTTCTTTAGCTCGGCAAGAGTAGCCTGGCTTTGATGGTGAGATGAGGAGTCTTGATTTAGCTTCTCTTCTACCAAGGACTCGGGGATGCTTAGGACTTTTAAGGCGTCGTGGACCTTGGCTAGTCCTTGTGCTAGATAAGGAACATCTTATTCTCTTAGGAAGGTCGGGATTCTAAGGACCTTGTGTTCTTGCGGCAGTGATGCTTCTTCTTCAAGGAGTGAAACAGGGTTCTGCAAGACCTTTTGCTGGTTTGACGTGTAAGTGACCCTTGGACCAAAGAAAGAAAAAGGGGTGAGATAGAGAAAATGACAAAGAAAAGAAAAGAAAGAAGAGTTTGAAGGCTAGTATGTCTTTCAACTAATCCTCCAGAGAAAAGTGGAATGGAGGTTGGTTTGGATCTCACCCAACTCTTCAGAGGCAAAGAATGGAAATTTTTGTAGAGATAAGAAGAAGAGAAAGAATGGGAGAAGTGACAAAGATCAGCTTAGCTCTCACTGAACCTTCCAAAGAGGGAGGGGAAGAGAAGAAAGAGAATACAGATGTTTTACAAGATGGCTAGACTGGTGTAATGGAAAGACTAGCCCGACAACTTGTCTGACGTGACAGCTAGACGGGTACGATAACTTGACCGGCAAAATGGCTCTACTACTCGACGACAAGACTGACGCAATGACTAATCCGGCACTGTGGCTGGTCTTGTACAGTAGCTAGACGGGCACGTTAGCTAGACAGGCACAACGGATAAACTACTAGACGACAAGACTGGCGCGGCAACTGTCCTGACGCAGTGACTAGTCTGGCGTGGCAGCAAGACCGAGACGGTAACTAGACCGGCACAGCGGCCAAACTGCTCGACGTCAAGACTGGCACGGCAGCACAAGGCTCAGCCAGCCTCTGGCCAAACAAGCAAAAGGAGAAAGAAGAGAAAGGAGATCATGCTCACTAGTGTGTGATGCCGTGCAAGGCAGAAAGTGGGAAGGAAGAAAGGTCGCGCTCGGCAGTGTTTACCATCATGCACGATAGAGAGAAGAGAGAAAGAGGTGAGAGAGGAGGGAGAACGTGACGCTCGACAATGTGCACTGCCGTGCGCAACAGACAGAGAGAGGGAAGAGAATATCCCGCTTGGTAGTAAGCACTGTCGTACGCAACAGATAAAGAGAGAAGAGAACATCACGCTCGGCCGTGTGCACTGCCGTGCACAACAAACAGAGAGAGAAAAGCAGGTCATGCTCAGCAGTATGCACTATTGTGCGCAACAAACAGAAAGAGAAGAGAATGTCACGCTCAACAGTGTGCACAACTGTGTGCGACAAACAAAGAGAGAAGAGAAAGTCACGCTAGGCATTTGCACTGTCGTATGCAATAAACAGAGAGAGAAGAGAACATCACGCTTGACAGTATGCACTGCAGCATGCAACGGACTGAGAGAAACATGAGACGAGAAAGAAGTAGAGAGAAAAGAAAGAGAGGAGAAAGAAAAGGAAAGAAGAAAGAGAAAAAACGAAAGAAGAGAAAAAGAAGAGAGAGAAGAGAGAAAGAAAAGAGAAAAAGAGAGAAAGAAGAGAGAGAAGAGAGAAAGAAAAGAAAAGAATAGAGTAAAAAGAAAGAAAGAAGAAAGAGAAAGAAGAAAGAGAAAGAAGAGAGGGAAAGAAGAGAGGAGAGAGAAAGTTACCTTGTGCCTAAGGGTACCACCTAAAGTCTTCTCTCTCCTCTCTCTCTCTTTCTCCAAGACGTGACCCAAAACTCAAACGGAGAAATATATTTTTTATTGCTAAAAGGCAGGTCCATTACATGAGCCGTTTGCTTGTTTATATAGAAGTGGAGCACAAACATGGGTGTACAATAAAAAATTGACCTAATTGCTAAAAATTAATAATGAAGTGAGTTAAAGAAATTCTAAGAAAATGGGGCAAACAGATGATTTTGCCCCTACAACAACAATCAACCAAATTCCAATTGAGTGCCTGTTGTGCCCAAGAACTCTTACGATCTCCTAAGTCGGTTCGAAGTCTTTCCAGTCTCCCTTCGACTGAAAGATGATTCTTTTCTTGATCGTCTAGAGAAGACGGTCATTCCGATACCACTTTCGAGCCACGGATTGAGTCTTTGGGCCACGATCATGAAGTGCGAAGACTACGAGAAACGTGAGATCTTTGTTTCAAGACTATACATGTTTTTTGGTGTTCTTCAGTGATTTCTTCACTGAATATCAACAAGCAAGTCATCATGAGCATTTGTCGATGAACGTGGCTTGATTTAGTACCCAAACGACCATTATCCATTTTTTATCTTTTGGCCGAAGTTTGGTTTTCAATGGTCAGAAAGTGCATCAACTTTGTACTCACCGTGCGTCGAATCTAACTGTCCATCACATGCGAGGTTAGGCTCAAATCAAGCCTCGAACCTTGTGCTCGTAATGGATCAGTTTTGGGTCGATCCGATTTGCGAGCGCCGTGATGTGGCCACTCGATCGAGATGCGCTCCTACTGGAAAGCCTGCAACCTTGCCTTAAATCGCGATCTTTTCTCATGTTTTTCTCATGGCTAGGGCCACATCATGGGTTGTGCCACATATCGAAATGCTCAGGTTTGGTGAACGCGCTTGTAAAATATGAGATTGACCTGGCTTGAGATGAGAGCGATATGGCCTTTTAAATTTGAGCTCGAAATCCATGAACACAGTTTCCATTAATTGAAACTAGTTCACTGAGGGTGCACGGTAATAGCGTGTGACCTACTCATTTTGAATAATTTGACCATAACTTGGTTTAAGAACATCTGATCGAGCCAAAACTTGGTCCCCAGGGGTTTTTGGACATTCCAGATCCATTAGCAGTAGTCCTACAATCATTTGACACTTTGGTGATAGGTCGGTAGTTATAAGGTCCAATTAAAGGCGATAGAGGCTGAGTTTCCCAAAACTATTTCTGTGTTTGCACTGCCTTAAACTCGTTGGATTGCGACAAAACTCGATAAGTATTTTTAAGAGAAATTTATCAACATTATTGAACCTTTGGGGGCCATTCTGAGACTGTTGAAAATTTCGCTTATGGATTGGGGCTTATTACCCTACGGCTTCCAACGAGGATACAAGTGCTAAAAAATACCCTTAAACAACCACTTCTCTAAATGTACTAAGGCTATCCCTCTCAGGCATGTCCCCAGGATAATGGTAACTAACTTCGTCTAGCACCACATTATCTATCGATTCTGTGTCCCCGATCGGATTTACATCATATAATGGTCTGCAGTTTCGGAACTAGTGTATCGATCTCTTGGTCAACCGATTTGGCTTTGAGTGGAAGTACTCCACTATGTACAACCCTTGAGCCAATGGTCTTATCGAAGCCTTCAACAAACCCTCTATGACATCTTGCGGAAATCAGTCTAAAAAACAAAGAAGAATTGGCATGAGAAGCCTCTCGAAGTCCTATGGGCCTACCGCACCACCGCATGGAATTCTACCAACTCCACTCCTTACTCCCTGGTTTATTGGAGTGAAGTTGTCCTACCCCCCGACGTTCAACTCTGTTCACTTCGCATCGCCATATATCATGGAATAACCAAAGACAAGCAGATCAATCATCCCTATCAAGAGTTGGACGTGCTTGACGAGAAGAGGTTTGAAGCCCAACAAAGCCTAGAAATCTATCGGGGCAGGATGAGACGAGCTTCGAGAAGACAGTCAAAATACACTCATTTACTTGTGGTGAATTGGTCTTAGATGTGTGAAGACCCATCATCATGTAGGGGCGACAAAGGACAAGTGTCAACTAAAGTGGGAGGGGTCATTTGTGGTTAAGAAACCTTCCTGAATGGAGCCTATGTACTAGCTTGTCTTGATGGAGAGGAAGCCATGCCTCCCATCAATGGTCACTACTTGAAGATATATTACTCATGACTTATGGTCCCGGAGACACGACCTTAAACATACCCTCAGGTCTTAGTGTACGACAAGAAAACACACTACACTATGGTCTCTGAGCCACGACCTTAAACATGCCCTTAAATCTTAGTGAATGACCTTAAAACACACTACGTTTTGGAGGAACAACCTTAAAAATGCCCTCAGGTCTTAGTGTGTGACCCTAAAGCACATTACCGTTACGGTCCCAGCGGCATGAACTTAAAGATGCTTGTCGTGGGTAAGAAATTCAAAATAAAAGAAAAGAAAAGATAGCCATAGTGAAAACCCGCAAGGGCACTTCAGGCAAAAGTGTCAAAATAAAAGCAGTGTGGTGAAAACCCTTCGGGTCACTCACTCTCAAATGACGCACGTGATGATCCTATCCTATAGGTCATCACGGGTAAAAATGTCATAATCTTATGTCACTGTAGCATGACGTTAAAACTACACAACAAAAAGTCCATTTGCATGACTATAAACTGCTTCTCATTCCTAAATACCCCCATGGGTTTGCTGCATGACATCTTGCCATATATAGCCCCTATCATCTAGCCTCTTCATAACACCCCCGGTGAAGGAGTACCATTGCTCCAACATCCCCAGTGGAAGAGTACCATCGCTTCAAATTCAACACCACAAGGTGGTCTCTCCAATTGAGGCGTACCATTATTTCGACTGTGTGACTTCAAAACATGCAATCACCTCTCCATAAATCCATATCATCACTCCAAACTCAACATCGTAAAGTGCTCTCCTATATTGAGGCATACCACAATCTTGACTGTGACTCTAAACCATGCTACCACTTCTTCAAAATACCCCCAATCGAGGCATACCATAGTCTCAATTGTGTGACTTTGAACGATGTCATCGCTTATGCATAAGAAATAATGCAATATTCCTAACTGTGGCGTACCACAGTCTCAATTGTGTGACTTTTTATGACTACAACAGATAGGGCGCTTCCACCACCCCTCTTATCCATTTCACGCATTACTTCACCCATGAGCATTTGCTCCTCACCAAATGCATCATCTCCCAAGACTCTTCTGGTTTCCATTTCCCCAGTTGGATCACACCAATCATGGCTCTCATAAGCCTCCATCATACATGTTCCAAGGAAAATCATGGGATCGTTACCCCAGTCCCAAACAGTGTGGTGCCTCAATGTCACATGTGGCCAATTTTCCCATCATTCTTCTCCTTGTTGTGAAACCTCAATCATATCATTGTCTACTCATCTCCCCTCAACCACTCATGGTGTAGGGCAAACCATGGGACTATCACCTCACTCCCGAACCATGTGATCCTCTAGCATCAGACGTGACCTGATTCCCCAACTGTCAAACAAACTCCCTCATGGAATTCCCAAAACTACATGGCTCCCCCATGGAGTCTTGTCACAAGCAACCAAATCGCAAACACCCCTAAAGGGCCACATACTTCACAAAACCTGTAGTTGTCGCCTGGACCCTGAACCTTAGCATCCCATGATCCCACTTTTTGTCATGTGTGCTCCTACCTCTTTATGTCCAACATAGGTGAGGACTTGAAAAGCACCCTTATTCAGTCTAAAATGGGTGATGACCTTAAAATTTCCCCTAACACGTCCGACAAGGGTAAGGACTTTAAAATCACCCTCAGGTCGTCCAACAACAATTATCATGATAAAAGACCCCCTGCTCATGTCCAACAAAGGTGAGGACTTTAAAAGCACCATCATTCTGTCTAAAGTGGGTGATGACCTTAAACTTTCCCTCAACCAGCCTAGTACAGGTGAGGGAACCTTCCATTAACCATTTAAACCTTCAAGCTCCTTGACTCTTAAGCCCTCAACTCCCACATTACAAGCTCATGCACTCTAATAAGACTCCCTTATGGCACATTCTTAATGCCATGAAGAATTACCCCAGCCCTTTTCAAGCATCCACTCATTTCCCAATGAGTCATCACCCTCACAACAAAGCCATCACTCACACAAGCACTTGCCACCACTATAAACAACCATCTCGCTACCAAAACCCACTAACCATGAGAGTGTTGAGTACCCCCATCTCACCCTCACTACCCCGGTGAGCTTTCATACCATACACTCTATCAAACAAACGACCATTCCCTATATAAATCAGGCACAATCCCTTCATCCCTCATAAAAACTCACTCCATTCTCCAGTGAGTCGAGCCATCTCATGCTCGCTCCCTTCATTCCTCATAAAAACTCACTCCATTCCCCAGTGAGTCGAACCATCCCATGCTCACTCCATTCATCTCTCACAAGAACTCCCCCATTCCCAATTGAGTCGTACCCTCCATCATCAACCCTTCATTACTCACAAAAACTCACCCCATTCCCCAATGAATGACACCCATCATGGTCACCATGAGATCAATGCCCACACACAAGTCCACTATCCCTTGGCCAAATTTAAACCCTCACCATGTTTTCAGCCTCATTTAATGAGCGCTACCACCCCAATTACCCATCTTCACCCTCATTAAGCCTCGTCAAATGCACATTTGTGATCTCCAAAGGCACAACCCTCAAGACCACCATCCACCATCCACCACACCCATTACCCGCACCAATACCGTTTATATATGTATTATAACAGTAATAAATAAACATGAGAGGACTTGGTCATGAAGCCATAGTAAAAATGGTTAAAGAAAAACAGGCATGGTGAAAACCCGAAAGATCACCATGAGTAAAAATGATAGACAGGCATGGTCATGAAACCATGAGTAAATGTTTTCTGTAAAGAAAAAAAGAATAAAAAATGGTGAAGACTGGAAAAGGCACCGTGAGTAAAAATGGAAAAGATGGCGGACGTGACCGTAAAGTCATAGGTAAAAGAACCTAATAAAAGAAGGAAGTTGGTGAAAGTTGTTCTATGGAGCTGCTTCCCCCCTCTTCAGGTGAAAACTTGAAAGGGCATCTGAACCAATAAGCAGATTGATGCAGTGCTCGCCTCCACAAGAGGCTTCAATAGGCACTCTAGACAAGAAAACCCGGTAGTCTGGGAGTCAACACGCTCCAAAAGAGGGTACCCTACTACTGGAACCAAAAAGAGCTTAAGAAAATTCCAACGGTTTGGTTCATTCCATGAAAAGAGCCCTAAAGTCAGAAGAATCAACAAGATGGTAAGTCGGAGGTCCATGCTAAAAGAGCTCATTCTAAAGAAGTCACCAAAACAGCTAAAGATGCTCCCCAAAACAGCTAAAGATGCTCCCCAAAGGAATTTGGCTGTCAAGCCCGACCAATACCTCCACCGACATCCAGGGTAACAATCTCCTTAAGGTTCCCTGTTGCTGATGGTCAAGACTTTTTACGATGGCCAATGAAAAGCGCCTAACTATACCTGGTGAGACTGGGGCTTCAAGCTTCAAAGAGACCATCTCATCAAAAGCCCACTTATCGAAGGTTTAGAAATTTCAGGATGGCCAACAAAAAGCCCCTGATTGGATCTAATTGACTAGGGCCCAAAGAGGCACCCCGCCTATGAAACAAATTCCAAACCCCAACATAGCAGTTCATACACCCCATTAAGGGCCCTTGACTATCTATCTGAAGCACAAACATCTCTTGAAGTTGGACGAAAGCCCTTAAGTAAGGTCCCCATCAGAAGACCAAAAAGAAAGCTTGACTGATTTGGTTGAAAGCCCTTAGGCAAGGCCCCCGACTGCCAAACAAACCTTGATTCTGACTAACCGGTTCTACAAGCCCTTAGGGACCCCAATTATTAGAACAAAAAAGAAGGGTTGCTGAAGTGGGAAGCAAATTCCTTAAGCAAGGCCCCCACCAATAGCTCAAGACTCTTCTCCCCACAAAATCCTTGACGACCCCGGGTCTACAAACCCTTAAACAAGGCCCCTAATTGTTGAAGCACTTAGGTCATCCACCAAGGAAGAAGCTTGAAATTATTCCCCCTTTGCTAGTCATGTTGATGCGATGGCCGAGAAGAAAAAGAAGCCCAAAGGACCAATTTTGATTCCTAATGTTGTTGTCCTTCTCGTTTCTCTCGAAGCACAACATTAGGTGGGGAAAGCTATTACAGGGTATTTTTCGACACTTGTGTCCCCGATACGAATAAGGAGGAAGCTAATTGTGACCTAAGCCTACGGGTACCAAAATGCCTGCAGACTACAGAAGCACTACTCAAATAAACCCTGATCTGGAGCGAATTTTTGAAAGGCGATGGATGAGTCCTAAATAGCATTTCGGGTTAACAATTGATGCCTTAAGAACATCCACCAAGTTTCATCGCAATTCGAAAATGTTACGGGGGATCAAACACAAAACCAGTTTTCAAATTCAGCCCTTAATAAGCTGAAAAAACACTTTATAACTACCTCTCTATCACTAGGGCCTCATATGAGCACCAAACCACTTCTGCTGGATTCAAAAGGTCTGAAAACCCTTAGATATCAAATTTCAACTTATTTGGATGCATCTAGACCATTTCGCGGCCAACTGACCCAAAAGCGATAGGTTACACTATTCTGGTGCACCCTCGGTGAACCAATTTCCATTTACAGAAACTATGTTTTGATTTTGAGATCTCCTTAAAAAAGACATAACTTCTCCATAATAAGTCTGATCAAGCACAAATTTTAGGAGGTCCTTCTCCTCGTTGATGCGCATGTTTTGATATATGGCACGATCTGTGATGGAAGAAATCCTAGTGAAAAGTTGTTCAAGAAAACTCATGTATTGCAGATTTTTGCAAGAAGGAGATCCCTTCAATCAAATAGCCATATCATGAAGCCTCGACCTCAGATCATCTTGAAAATGGGTCCATTGCGACCATGACGTTGAGGGCTTTGATCGAACGTGCACATCATGTGTGATAAATGACCAAAAAGGTTGTATTTTAAGGTTGTAATAAGGGGTAAGTTCTTGCATCAGGGATGGATTCCAACAACTTCCCCAATTCGGAAAGTGGTGGTCAGGTCACCAAATTGTGGCATGCTTATCACAAAACGATGATGGCAGCTTCACCGTTGTTCTACGATAGAAAGGTCAAACCAAAATGTCAAAGAATGGGCAAGATCTAAGATCAAATATCGTAAATTTCTCATATATGCCGGATTTTTGTCAAGAGCTCAACACTTCGATTCAAGGATCAAGTAATATGTCAAAACAATCACCTTGCAGAGACCAGCACTTTCGCAGTAGTTGTTTTGCTGGAAGGTCACCGGAAGAGCCCGAAATGAGTTCTGAATGATCACCATAACCCATGGGCCATTTTTGGTGACCATCTTGCCATTTCCAAGATTGTGGGTAGGGGCAAAATGATCAATTTGTCCCAAAAAAGGAATTTAAATTTAAATCATAAAAAGTGTAATGTTTAGCAATTAGGATTAATTTTGAGCATCCATCCTTATTTCAACGGGGTGCTACACAAGCATTACATGTTCATTTGTATAGAGGACTTCCCCATACGCTAAAAAATTAATAGAATTAGCTTGAGTTTTCCTTGGTTGGTAATTTTTTTGTCTCTGCCTTCTTCACTCAAAGAGAGGAGAGAGAAAATGTTTCCCCACAAGCCACTACCCCTAAAACTTCTCACTTCCTACTTGGATCTCTCTACTCCCATTCTAACCCTCGGTCCGATTCAAGGGCCACACCAGGTAATCCCCCACACTTTCTCTCTCCTCTCCTCTTCTCTTTCTCTCTTCCTCACCCTTTCTCTCTCTTTCCCTCTTTTCCTTTTATCTCTCCTCTCTTCTCATTCTCTTTCCCTCTCTCTCCCCTTCTCCACTTCTCTCTCTTTTGCTTCTTCTCTCTTTCCTTTTCTCTCTCTCTTTCTCTCTCGCTCAACTTGTCAGTAAGCCACCTGACTCTCTCTCTCCTTCTCTCTCCATCTCTCTCTCATCTTTTACCTCGCCCAACCAGGCCGACGGCTAAGCCGTCAGCTCGACTCCCTCTCTCCTTCTCTCTCACTCTCTTTCTCTCTCTCTCCCATCTCTCCCTTTGTCTTTCTCCTTTTCCCTTCTCTCTCTCTCTCTCTCTCTCTCGCCCAACAAGGTCAGCGGCTTACTCCTCTCTCCCTCCTTCACTCTCTCCCTCTCCCTTCTCTTCTATCTCTTTCTCCGCCGTCAACATGCCTCCCTCTCTTTCTTTCTCTCTCTTTCCTTCCTTCTCTCTCTATCTCACTCTTCTCCATCTTATTCAATCTCTATGCTTCCTTTTCTCTCCTTCTCTCTCTCACACAACTAGATTGACGGCTAAGCCGCCGACTTGCCTCCCTCTCTCCTTCTCTCTCTCTTTCTTTCTCTCTTTGTCTCTCTATTCTCCCTCTCCTCACTCTCTCTCTTCTCTCCATGTCCAATCGGATTGGTGGCTTTTTGTCTTTATCTTTCTCTCTCTATATATGCTCAATCGGGCCGACGATTAAGCACTAGCCCACCCCTCTTTCTCTCTTCTTCATCTCTCCCTCTCTCTCACCCCATGCCTGCCTCTCCTTCTCTCTTTTTCTTCTCTCTTGCTCTCTCTCTCACTTGCTTTATCTTTCTTTTTCTTGTTGTCGCTCTCACTCACTCTCTATTCACTCCCTCCTTCCCTTCTCTCTTTCCGCTCATCTTCTCTCTCTTACCCTCTCTTATTCTCATACTCTATCATCTCTCTTCCTCTCATCTCTCTCTCCTGCTCTCCTCTTCCTCTTTTTCATTCCCTCTTTATTCTATATTCTCTCTCTTTCTTCGTCATTCTCTCTTATTTGCTCTCTTTTTCTCTCTCTTTCTCTCTTTTCTCTCTCTCACTCACTCTCTTTCTCTCTTTTCTCTCTCTCACTCACTCTCTTTCTCTCTTTCTTCCTCTCTCCCTCTCTCTCTTACTAGCTCTCTCACCCTCTTTCTCTCCCTTTCGCTTCCTCATTCTCTCTCTTCCTCGTTCCCTCTCTCTCCTCCTCTCTTCTTCTCTCTTTCTCTCTTTCCTCCTCACTCTCTCCTTCCTCTTCTTTTCTTCTCTCTTTCTCTCTTCTCGCTCTCATTCTCTCTTCACTCTCTCATTCTCTCTTCTCCCTCTCTCTCTTCTTACATTATTTCTTCCTTTATCTCTTCTAAGCTCCTTCTCTTTGTTCCTCGACCGTCTACTTTCTCAACTGTTATTCTCTCTCTACAATTATGTTACTCTTTTGTTCACCCAAGGAATCATCTTTTACAATCTTTTCATTTAACTATTTATTTATTTACATGAGGTTGTTTGTCAAGATGGCACCAGAAGGCTGTCAAATCAACAAATTGTCTCTTGTCATCCCCACACCCTACCTTTACATATATACCCATCAAACAAAAGGTCAGGGTCCTCTGAACACCCTTATCTTACAATCTTATGTGTGTGTGTACGTGTGTGTTCAAGAGGTGCAAAGTGTAGGTAAGGAAGCTAAAGTCGAACCGGCCTCAGGCTAAGGACTTTCCATTGTGATATAAGAGGGCACCTGTAAATGCCTGAGCGTGTCATGAACCCATCATGAGGTAGGTCCCACCTCACACCATATAATTCTCTCTCATTAGTTGGTATCTGCCCGCATGTGCACCTCACATACTGCGGCTTTCGAGAGAGTGATCTCAGGTCAGACCCACCCATCTGGATCCCCACATGGTCATACGACCCGATAAGATCGACGTCCAACCACCTAGGTCATCACAACCCATACTCACTTGAACTCATGTCCCCAATGTATACTTACACCTAGCCCTCACTCAAGAGTCTAGACCCTTCTCTCAAGCACCTTCGCCTTCAAAGGATGACATTCTAAGCTATTTTATCAAGTGGATACATACCCTATGCAAATTTCACAAGTGAGCCGAAGTCATGCCTAGCCTTAAAGGCTGGGGGGCTTTCTCACTTGTCTAAGAGGGCTTTCTCACTGATCTATGAGCGCTTAGAGCCAAGGTGCGTCTCGATCCCTACTAAGCAAGGTAAGTCTTACCTCGCACTCATTATCTTGTTGATTTGAACCAAACACACTGCACCGTTCAACCCTCAACCTAGCGGGCATAGAAGTCATCCTCACGTGGACACACGCGTGAGCTCGAAAGGGGTAACGCGAAATACACACATGAACTCTCTTCCCTTCCTCCTCTAGAAATAAGAGGGAGGGCTCGAAAGTGATTTTAAGATGAGGGTCTTTCCTTCTCTTGTACGAGACTTGCGCGGGACAATAAAATTCCATGGGCGACCATTCATCCCAGAGATCTTCGCAGATCAGAGCGTAAACAACAGGTGATGCAAAGATATTAGTGTTGGCTGACTTCCTCTTCCCCTTCCCCTGAGAATCTGTACTAATGTCTCCCACTGCCTCCTTCATGGCCTCTTCAGTCACAAGGCCCTCTCGGCCAATGGGATAGGGTCACGGGCCACCTCGTGACCTTCGTTTCTGATCTTTGGGCTTGTATCACGGAACTCACTTGATTCTCTAGAATCAGTTTGTGATGGACAATGTCTTTTTCTTATTTTCGTGCCCATTAAGCTTCCTTTAGAGGAAGAAGGGCTTGGGCCCTCCTTCTTCTCTTTCTTTTTCTCGGATGAAGGCTTGCTTGATGTGGCGCTTGTACCCTCGCATGACTTCTCACTCTTGGGCTCATTCATTAAAGTAGAAGCCTGACGATGCTTGCTAGAGTCCATTATCTTGCAAAGATCTCCAATAGCATTCCTGGGCCTTCAACTGAAGTCCCAACAAGTTGGTTAGGTGATGATAGAATGAGACTTGAGTCTCTCCTATCACCCCTTCTGAGACAATCTCACCTACCAGACGATAGGCACTCACGATGTTCTAGCCTTCTGCAAAATCCAGGCCAATTGTCCAATTGACTTAAACATTATAAATTTTTAACTTAAAGCGGGCATGCAATGTCCCATCTTCCTAAAATTTGGGAATAACTTCAATGGGCTCATGAAAATGATCCCGCTGGTGCTCATTGTACCACGAATAATAGCTTCAGGTCATAGAGATTTCCCGGCTATAATGGGGAATGATGAATATGCAGGACTTGTCTTAACCACGTGCAAGAGTCCCATGCTGATTTCACATTATGATTTGATTAAGTCCCTTGCCTAGTGAAGTTGTAAAGAATAAGGTAATCTTGGTCCTTCTTGTGTTGTCGATCAAAGCGATGAGGATTGTACTACTGAATAGACGTGCTTACCCACCCTCAGAGGAAGTAAAGCCCCTCGAATATTAAGGAGATACATGATTTCCCGGTCAATGCTCAGGTTCCTCTCAATTCGATAGGCATACTCATCAACGAGAAGGCTCTCCCGAGAGTCCCCCAATGGGAAAGGAACATGAGAAAGTCATCTTCTCAGAAAACTCGGCTTTCTTAAACAGGCAAGTGAAAGACCGACTTACGACTCATCAAGCGTAGTAAGTAAGGGAAGGTGTTGACATTGGTGTCTGGGGAATACTTGTAGCTACTAGAGAAATAAGCACCCAGCCATCCATAGACGTAATCAATGAGGAAGGGGGTCTTAAAACTCATCAGAATCTTTTTGATATATGTTGTTGCCCCTAGCCCATTTTATATGATGCACAACATGGGCTACGCCAAAGCATACCTATGGCCTTTGGCAAAATTGCAGGCAGCATAAAGACATTCCAGTAGGACCACATAGCTATTGTACGTCATTTTTTACGTACTTACATCTCCCAAGAGACCAAGGAAAGATCCAGCAACAGCCTAGTCCTACGGGTACCCAAGACACCGTCAGGCCGAAGTTGTGACGTAAAATAACACTTAGAACCATATGACCTGTGTACATTGCCATCACACCAAGGAAGGACCTTACAACTGTAGCCCTATGTTAGTGGCTTCAGAACTATGCCAGACCACCGCCACCACATTCAGAATGTCAAAAATTTCTTGAAGACTAAATTTGGGCTCAATTGGACCACCCGAAAGGAGTCTATGCCCCTGCGGCCTCACAGCAGGCGAGTTTCACACTAGCGCAGTGTGGCTTCACTGATCTAGTCCCCAAACATGGAGACTACGACATTGGGTGCCGAGAGCTGCTTCAAGAACCCATGGCGTCTTTCATTAAAACCCAGAAGGACCCAAATTCAGATCTGTTCTAGGTCACGCCAACCTCATCATTTTGACCTAAGGCATCCACTGTGGCATGAGGTAGAGTCAAACTTCTCCTGAAAAGAAGGTGCTTGCAAAACCAGAAAACTAGGGTTTAAGAAGAATAAGAAGAAGCCTCGAATCCAGTGAAGCACAACTCGAAAACCAAGCAACGGATCACCATGGGGATGAGTTCAATGCAATCACCTCGCAAAGAGCTGTAGACTGGTATAACTCTTGCATTTAATCCAAGGTCTGATGAATGCAAGTCCCCAAGTCACAGAAGAAGTAAATCTACCCGGTTGCTAAATCCCTTTGTCTGGTGACCTCCCAAATTAGGTAAAAACGCAAACCAAAACATAATCAGCCCAAACTCGGTGCAAAATAACTGCGACTCTCTCCTCTCTCATTTGCAAGTTGAGCCAGAAGCCAAAACATCGTGAGTCGAACTGCATTGGCAAACAAAGTTCACAAATTTGGCCGAACTTCCACCCTATAGGAAAAGGCCACCATAACAAGACTTAAGGGCATCAAAATGCTCAGAATCGCAAGGACATTGAAGATATGCTTACAAATCATCTGAACCATCACCACGCGGAAAAATCTTCCAAGATCTGGCCATGGCAGAACAACTTGCATGCACGGACGGCTTCATCATTAGCAGAAAAGATCTCAATGACATTTTGGTCATTGCGCTTAATTTAGGGATTTATTTCGAAATTCTTAAATTGTAATTAATCTTTGTTTTTTAGCATTGACCCTTGTTGGGTGAATCCTCTATATAAGAAAGCTTAATTCAATTGTAAACGGGCTTGGAAAAATCCTTTGGGCAGGGTATTTACGCATTACAAAACGAAGGGATCACATTTATCGTTGGCTTTTGAGTCCTTAATTCCATCAGGAGGAGAGAGAAAACTTAGAGACAAAAAAATACCCCTAAGCACATGGACTCCCCCCCTCTCTCTTAAACTAGGCCACGCCCTAACCCTTCTCTCTCTCTCCCCCCTTTTACGCAACACAGTGTCTGCCCCAAGAAGCTACCTACGTCACCAACAAATGAACGGACGAGAGTGAACCCACGAGAACCAACCCTCGGGTTCTCTCACACCTTTCCATCGACCAGCCAGCTTCCCCCCTCGAGGCCATAATCATAAGGAGGGACAACCGGATCCCATACCCATCGCATGTAACAGAGAGAGAGAGAGAGAGTAAAGAGGTTGCTAGCCTGAAGAGTCTTTATCCAAACTACGCTAGAGCACAACCGAAGGGCTTCATAACTATTTTAAGAGGGCTAACCACCCATACGTGTCCCCCGAACCCCAAGTGGTGAGGTTAGCACCTCAAAGTACCCTCGCCATAAAAAATCTCTCTCCTTGTTGGTGCCTATCTACCCGCATGAGCCTCGCGTGCTCGTGCGCACCCCTCACCGGTGCACACACTTATCTCCTCTCACAAGTAACCTCACGGTTGTCTGAGAGAGGCTTCTCGCCACGACCCATCGACAACCAGGTCTGACCAACTGGTGAGTCCACTGGAGACCCGTCGCCCTATATTCAAGTACCAACCTCCCTTTCTTCTCTCTTTAAAATTGTTATGGGATCACATTGTCCCTCCTTAGTCCGGATTGAGGATTTCTACATCCCCATAGCTGAGACCTCACTTGGGGCGAGCAGACCATCTGGTCCTGCCTCCTCCGTGTCCTACTCAAGCAACCGGGTTATCCCTGCTATTCTAGTCTTGCTTAGGAAAACTCAGGGTATGCGTGCTCAAGCTCACTGCCCCTCCTCTTCTAGCGTCAAGGGAACATCCCCTGATGTCAACTACATGGGTGGTGGCACAACCGCCCCCAATCATAAGCACCCAGTCACTGGCGAACACCCTGTCAGTCACATGTCTCTACGTGGTTCTTGTTCCACTATTCCTCCACTCCTAGCGGATCCCAGCAGAACCACTGCCTCTATGGGTAATTGAAAGGTGACCCCACCCATGTCTCACAAGGGCATTGCTAGTGCTTTACAATCGCATGCAAACACCATATGATGGTGGTTTTTATGTCAGTCCGTACAGCTGCCCGACCGTCACGCACCCATACGCATATGTTATGGCGATGGTCCAATCATCACAATAATGAATCGAGACAGGCGACAGCCCACTCAGCTCTCCCTAACAGTTTTTGGTCTCTTCCAACGCGGAGACTGGCCACATTTTGCATGTTAATCCTCTAGTTCGGGGCAGTCGAAAGGCTGAGGCTCGACGAACACATGACTTTCAAGACAATCGAAAGTCCCATAAACAGATGCACATGCATGTTCAAGGCCTTGTGGCCTCACTGACAAAACGGACAAGTGTTTAAACACATTTTTTCAGCACCTTGGGTCCCCGATGCGGAATAAAAGAGAATTCGGTCAATAAAGCCTTGACATGCAATAGAAATCCTGACAGTCTTAAAATTTTCTCAAAATGGGTCAGAATCTTCTTAAGCACTGCAAAAGGCCACCAACCAAGTTTTGTTGCAATCTAACATGTTTAATGCAGCGCAGACAAAGCAACAATTTCACAAAAATCAGCCTCTAACACCCTGAAACAGACATCAAAGCTAGAACTCTATTTTCAATGCATCAAACAATTGTGGGACCACTGTCATTGGATTCGGCATGGTCGAAAACCCTTAGTGGTCAAGTTTCGGCTTAAACGGACATTTCAAGACAAAGTTATGGGTGAAACATTAAAAAGTGATAAGCCGCATCCCGTGTGGCCTCCGTACACCAATCTCCATTAAAGGAGACTGGTTTATATAGTCACGAGTAGCAACTTTGAAGACTCATATCCCACTCATCTTGAGTCGGATCACCCTCGAATTTTGTGAGTGTGTTCGTCTCGTCAAGACGAGTGTTTTGATATGTGGCACGCCCCATGACAATACCCGAGCAGGGAGAAAAACTAGAGAGAAGTTGGCAATTCATGAAGACAGTTGCAGAAAATTCAGCAGCAAGATGCCTCACTCAAGTGGCCATATCACGGCGCTCGCGTACCAATCAACGCCAAACCAATTGCATTATGTACGTAAGGTCCGAGTACGATGTGTACGATGAATGGTTGGATTCGGCATAAGAAGGCATCAAAGTTGCTGTTTACTCCGACAGCCGAATTTCAAGATTCAGCCAAAAACCCAAGACCACAAAATCATCTCACGGGCACAAAATCGAGCTGCGTTTGTACAACGTGATCGTGATGGCATGCTCAGTGAAATTTAGCGAAGAAACCAAAGAAAAACAACAAGAAACAAGCACACAATCAATCGAAAGTTTTCAAGATCTATACAATTTTGAGTCGCATGATCAAGGCCTAAAAAATGTGATCCATGCCTCGAAGTTGGTATCAAATAGATCATCATGCCGAGCCCAACAAGAAAGATTTCATCTTTCTGCCAAATGGATGCCGGAGCAACCCCGAATCAATCATGGAAGATCACGTACATTCTAAGGCAGCAGTAGGGACAGTTTTAAAATTTCATATATTGTTGGGCAGGGCCAAAACAATCCTTTTGCACCCGTTTTTAGAATTTATTTTAATTCAATTAAATTGTAATTATCATCAATTAGGCTAGATTTTGAGCATCCGCCTAATGTTTGGGCCTAATTTTATAAGTACATGTTAAACCTAATTGTAAAGGCCCCCCTCATTTTTCAATCTCATGAATAAAATTAGAGAGTTTTCACATTGAAATTGTGGGCACGTCTTGAAGAGAGAGAGGAGAACGAAGAAATGGTTTGGTACCCTTTGCTGAAGGTAACATTCTCTCTCCTCCTCCTATCTCTTTATTTCTTTTTCCACCTCTCTTCTCTCTCTTTCTCTCTCTTTTATCTCTTCTATCTCTTTCTCACTCTCCTCTCTTCTCTCTCTTTCTCTCTCTTCTCGTCTATCTTTCTTTCTCTCTTCTCATCTATCTCTCTTTTTATCTCTCCGCTTGTCGTCTCTCTCTCTTTCTCTCTTCCCTCTTTTCTCGCTCTCTTTCTCTCTCCTCTAGTATATCTCTTTTTGTTTCCTCTCCCTTTCTTAATCTTCTTTATTTACTTTCCTTCTCTCCATTCTATCTTTTCTTTCTCTTCCATTGCTTTCCTAATCTCGCTCTTCCTTCTTGCTTCCATTCATGCATGGTAGAGCCTATCACCGGGTATGATGTCCTCCTACTCTTAGAACATAAATAGTGCATCGAGCCCTAACCCGAGTGATGGGTTGGGCCTCTCTCCAAGTTCCCCTGTCTTTTCTTCTATGTCATGGATGACGAAAACCCATTGTCGTGCATATCTTCTCTCTTCTCTCTTCTCCTATGTCGTGGACGGTAAAAGCTCCTCATCGTCTGTACTTTCTCTCTCCTCTATCGTGGACAACAGAAGCTCATCATCAACTATATTATCTCTCTCCTCTGTCATGGACGTTAGAAGCTCATCGCCATCCAAGTTTTCTCTCTCCCCTATCAGGGACAACAGAAGCTCGTCACTGTCCATGTTTTCTCTCTCGTTTGTCTTGGATGACAGAAGCTCATCGTCGTCCATGTTTCTTCTCTCCTCTATCATCAATGGTGAAAGCTCATCGTCGTTCATAGTTTCTCTCTCCTCTTTTATGAACGATAAAAGCTTATCACCTTCCATGTTTTCTCTCTCTTATGTCATGGATGGCAGAAGCTCATCGCTATCCATGTTTTACTCTATTATCTCTCTCTTATGTCAGGGATGGTAAAAGCTCATCGTTGTCCATGTTTTCTTCTATTCTCTCTCTCCTATGTCATGGACGGCAGAAGCTCATCGCCATCCATGTTTTCTTTTATTCTCTCTCTTTGCTGTCGTGGAGGGTGTATGCTCATCGCCGTCCATATTTTGTTTTATTTCACTATCCTCTGTCATGGACGGTGGAAGCTCATTGCTGTCTATGTTCTCTTCTATTTTCTCTCTCCTATGTCATGGACGGTGGAAGCTCATCTCTGTCCATGTTTTCTTTTATTCTCTCTCTTCAATGTCATGGATGGCGAAAGCTCATCGATGCTAATATTTTCTTCTATTATCTCTCTCCGCTGTCATGGATGGCAAAAGCACATCGTTGTCATATTTTCTTCTATTATCTCTCTCTTTTGTCATGGATAGAAAAAGCTCAAAGCCGTCCATGTTTTCTTCGATTTTCTCTCTCCTCTGTCTTGGACTACGGAAGCTCATCGCTGTCCATGTTCTTTTCCTTTTTGCCCCTTTTGCGATGGACAGCAGAAGCTCATCGCCATCCATGTTTTCCCTTTCTCCCTCTGCTATCATGGACGGTAAAAGCTTATCGCCGTCCATGTTTCTCTTTTCCTTTCCCTCTTCTCTCTCTTCTTACTTCATTATTCACTCTCTTCCTTCTCTCTTTTCTCCCCTCTCTTTCTTCTTCCTCCTCTTTTTCCTCTCCTTTCTTCTTTCCTCTATTCCTTTCTAATTTTCTCTTTCCCCTCTCTTTGTTCTCTCTCTTCTTTCTTCTTCCTCACTCATTTGACCAAAGGAGGCTAAGTCAAGCAATGTCATGGAAGTCTCGTTGTCTAGCAATATTGCTGCTATGTCGGTCTTAGTTACCGTGCCCGTCTTACTACCATGATAAGCTGGCCATCGTGTCAGGCTGGTCGATGATTATTTTGTCGTCTAGTAGTATTGTCGTTATGCCGATTTGAGTTACCATGCCCATCTTGCTACCACGTCGAGTCAATCACTTGTGGGTCTAGCTATTGTGTTAGTCTAACCACTTGGTCAAATTACTATCTTCCCCATTCCTTTAATCTATCTCTTTCTTCTCCTTTCATCTATCCTCTTACTCTTTTTCTTCTTTTGAATGTGCATTCTTTGAAGTACAAGGTGGAGTCCCTTGGCCCACTTGTCTTATAAATTAACCATGTGTGTGTGATTCTAGAAACATGAGAGTACAGGTCAAGGGAGGCGATTTCGAACCAATTGTAGGACCAGGGCGCTTTTGTCATGATCTAAGAGGGCACCCGTGCGAGTCAGCCAGAGTTAGTCACAGGCCCAAGTGAGGTGTGTCCCGCTTCACATTAAAATTCCTCTCTCATCGGTTGGTGTACATGCCCTTGTTTCCTAGCAAGGTTCCCAAGAGAGCAATCTCCAGTCCCGGATTCCCCTAAAACTCGAGACAAGTGCCACCAAGTCATCCCTACCCAGAGGGCAAGATCGAGGCACCTAACCAACTTGGTGACTCCACTGGGGACACACTACCCTTTCGTTGGATTGTCCTCATTTGGCTAGTCTCTCCTTTTTTTTTGTTTTTCTGCGCACACATGGCTTCTCAGTTTCTTAACCCATTTATCCCGATCGGGGATTTCCTCATCTCCGCATTCGTGAGCATCCCTCGGGAACAGGTTCCTTGAACTTCATTCCCAACCTTCCTTCTGAGCAATGGTTCAGTGTCTAGCTCCAAGGACTTAACCTGGATAGGTGTGAGAAGGGACTTAAAGGTCCCTAACTACCCATCTCCTAGCATTGGTGGAAGCCCGACTAAATCACCTTCATTGGTAGTGTATATGCTACCACTCATAGCATGCACCCTATCACCGACAAGTCACTTGTCAGTCATATTGCCGAGGTATGTCGAAAGGCTGCCTTGTCCCTTTCTGCAAAAGGCAAGGAAGTTGTCGTTGCTTTTGTGGGTCGCCGTAAGGATTTCCCCCCACATTCTTACACCACCTCAGGTCAACCTGCTTAGTGGCTCAACACACCGAGGTGGAGACTCTAGGGTCTCCACCTCTTGAACACACCATAAAGCTCATCGGTCATCCACTCTAGTTACACCTCTGGGCAACCCTTATGTTACCTCAAGTCAATGTCTAGGATCAAGATTATTTAGGCCAGGTCCAGTTCACATTATGCATGTGCATCCCATCACTTCGGGCAAGGCCGTCATTGCGTCAACCCGAGTACACGGAAGACGAGCCCCCCCATCCTCCCTCTCAACACACAGTAGCGCTCCCTATAAGGGGCAGGCTTCCACCTATTCTCTTACACACACTTGCTCGTAGTTCTCAGCCCCCAAAGGCCAGACCACTTGTTCGAGCTAAGGCTGACCCCAAGGTCACCCGAGACCCTTCTTCAAGGGGTGCACATGCGTCGCCTTCATAGACCGCCCCTTGCTCCTGAATCAGACGCTCTCATGAGTCGATCTTTCCCCCACCTCTCCCTTCTCTTTCGAGCAAGCACCTCCAGCCCTGGTACTCGAAGATCTTCCCCAAGAGTAACATCTTGAGTCAACCTCATCAGCTCGGTCACGTCTCTAGAGCATTATGGTTAGCTACCTCGATGTCGCCCTCCAGATCTAAGTTATCCGACGGCACGTGTCTCAGGTTTCAGGGGAAACCAGGACTTGAGATCGCTCTCTCGGAAAGCTTGCTAAAAAACAAGGGCAGGTAGACTAACCGATGAGAGAGGAATTTAAGGTGGGTTCGTGACTTACTCAGGCTGGCTCGCATGGGCACCCTCTTAAATCATGAAGAAATCCCCCCAGTCGTAAAATTGGTTCGTAATCGCCTCCCTTGGCCTGCATTCTCCTGTTTTTGCAATCACACACATATGGCAAATGTTACAAGACAAGTGCGTCAAGAGACCCCACCTTGCCTTTGGAGAATATACACAGGATTGCACATTCAGAAAGAGGAAGAGAAGAATGAGAGAAGAGAGATTGGGGTTAAAAGCATTTGACCCGAAGGTGAGACCAACACAATGACTAAACTAGTAAGTAATTGATCCAGTGTGTCAGTAAAATGGGCTCGGTAAATCAGACTAGCTCAACAGAATTACAGCTAGATGACAGTACCAATACCGACATATAGACACAATGGCTAGTCTATCGTGGCAATAAAGTGGACATAGTAACTCTGACAAGCACAACCACATTACGGCTAAACAACAAGACTACCATGGAAGGCTAGTCTCGACCCCTCTTAATCAAACAAAAGAATAAAAGAAAGAATATAGATCAAAAAGGTAGAGAAAAGAAGAAGGATAAGAGAAGAAGAAGAGACAAGAAAGAAGGGGAGAAAGAGATGGAATTGAGAAGAAGAGAGTGGATAGAGGGAAAAGCAAAGGTAAAGACTGACACAGACGGCAACAAGAGAACGAAAGAGAAGACTTAGAGGGCGATGGCTTCCGATAGCTGAAGTGAGGAAGAAGCACAAGCGGCAATAGGCTTCCGCCGGCTGTTACATGAGAAAGAGGGGGAGAAGACACGAGTGGCGATGGTCCTCTGTCGGTTGTGATAAAGAGAGAAAAAAGAGAAAGAACACAAGCGGCATCGTACTTCCACAGTCTATGACAGAAGAGAGAGGAGAGAGATGAGACACAGGCAGCGATAGGCCTTCGCCGTCTAAGATAGAAGAATAAGGATGGAAAACACATGCGGCACTAAGCTTGTGTCTGTTATGACAGAAGAGAAGAAAGAGAGAGAAACACAAGAGGCATCAGGCTTGCACCAGCTATGAAGAAGAGAAGACAAAGAGAAAACATAGGCAGCGTTAGGCTTGCACCTGCTATGATAGAATAGAAGAAAGAGAGAGAGAACACATGCGGTACTAGGCTTGTGCCGACTATGACAGATTAGAAAAAAGAGATAGAGAACACAAGCGGCTCTAAGGTTGCGCCAGCTGCGACAGAGGAAAAGATAGAAGGAACCCAGGCAGCGATGTGCCTCCGCTGTCTAGGATAGAAAAGAGAAGGGAGAGAATTTTGACAAAGACCCAGCCCTTCACTCGGGCTAAGGTCCGACCCACTATTCATTTCTTAGAAGCAAAAAGGCATCACACTAGACGATAGGTCCTCCAGGCGTGAATGGAGAAAGAAAGAGGAGTAGAGAAAGAGAAACATGATAAACTAGAGGACGGAGAGAGAGAAAGAGATAAATATGAGAGGAGGAAGGAGAGGGAAAGAAGAGAAGAGAGAGATAAAGACGAGAGATTGAAAGAGAGATAGAGATGAGAGGGAAAAGGATGAGGTATAAAAGAAGAGAGAGAAAGAGATAAAGATGAGAGAGAAAAGAGGAGAGCGAAAAGCTACCTTACCCAAGGTACCGACCCTTTTCTTCTCTCTCCTCTCTCTCTCTCCAAGACGCACCCACTAACTTTAAGCAAGAATGGAAATTTTATTGAATGATCTCAAGAATGAAAAAAATGTCCTTTACAATTAGGCTTTGTATGTTTATATAGAATAGGGCCCAAACATGGGTGGATACCCAAAAACTAGATAATTACAATTTAATTGAATTAAAATAAATTAAAAAAATAGGGTGCAAAAGGACTACTTTGCCCCTGCTTAACAATAGTTGGAGTTTTAGAAAAGTCCCTGTCGCTGCTCAAGAACTTACATGATCTTTCGTGACTAATCCGGGGTTGCTTTGATGCCCGTTTGATCGAAAGATGATTGTTTTCTTGTAGGCTTGGCATGGCGATTGATTTGATACCCATTTCGACCCATGATCGTGTTTTTAGATCATGATCATGAGACTTGAAATTTGGATGAATCGTGAAAAATTTGGATCGATAGTGCGCTCGTTCCTTGATGTTTTCTTATGATTTCTTCATTGTAGTGCACTGAGCATGTCGTCACGATCGTCTGCCAACAAACGGGACGCGATTTGGAGCCCGAACAAAGATTTTGCAACTTAAGGGTTTTGACTAGAATCAGGAATCCAGCAACAGGAATTTACAGACTTCGTCATCTTCGTGTTCAAAATCCAACTGTTCATCATGTATGGGGTTTGGATCAATAATAGCCGTGGACCGTACGCACATGATGGAATTTGTTTTGCATTGATCCGATCGCGAGAGCCATGATTTTGTCACTCGAGCAAGGTGCGACACTGCTGAATTTTTTGCAACTTCTTCACGAATCAACAACTTTTCTCTAGCTTTTCTCCCTGTTTGGATATCGTCATGGGGAGTACCACATATCAAAACGCTCGTCTTTACGAGATGAACATGCTCACAACATTTGAGCATGATCCGACTCAAGATGAGTTAGATATGGGCCCCAAAAGTCACTGCCCATGATTGTGAAAACAGTCACCTTGAATGGTGTTTTGGTGTAGGGTGGCCACACGAGAATAGTATGCGGCTCATCCTGTTTCAATGTTTTGTTCATAACGTTGTCTTGAAATGTCTGATTAAGCTGAAACTTGATACATAGGGTTTTTTGACCGTGCAATGGTGGTGGTCCCACAGCTGTTTGACGAACCAAAAATATAGTTTCAATTGTAAGGATCTGTTTCAGGGTGCTAGAGGCCATTTTTTCGAAATTGATTCTTCGTGTTCACTACTTTAGACATGTTAGAATGTGACGAAATTTGACAAATGGCCTTTTGGAGTGCTTATGAAGATCTCGACCAGTTCTGGGGCTCTACGAAGACTATCGAGAATTCCACTCTTTTGTCAAGCTTTATTGACCGACTTCCTCTTTATTTTGCATCAGGGACCAAGGTGCTGAAAAATGTGTTCAAACATCTGCCTTGTCGAATGTTGTGCTTCGAGGTAAGTGAAAATGACAACATTAAAAAAATATCCTTCGGCTTTATTACGTTTTTCTTCCTTGCCACAGGACCACATTAACGCCGAGGAGATTCACGCAATGCTACAGCTAGGGTGCTCAGAGGTAGGGATGCATTGTTTGCATGTCCATCAATGGCGACTTTAGGGGGAGAAGAGACTTTTTTGAGGGATTCTGTCGAAGTCCTCACCCTCAAGGGACTAGTTACGATTTTGACAGCTGAGGATTTTGTACGTACCTCGTTGGTCAAAAGCAGGCCCATCTGGCAATTGAGTGCCATGCTGAAGGGCATTGTTCCCATGTGGTCTGGGTTTGTTGGTACCCTATGGTGTTGAGCCACCTTTCGAGGATTTTGTGAATGGTGTGCTGAAGGGCCTTCTGTCGACGCCATCTACTTTGTGCTCCAGTTATTCTTTAATGAGTAGGGTAACTCAGTTTATCAAGGTGACCAACTTTGGGTATAACCCCTACCCACTGTTGTGCAGTTCCAACAATCAAGATAACTTTTGATCTTGATTACTACACCAAATTCATGGCTGACTTAGCTTTCTTGAGGCATCTTCAACATTTTGGAGTGTGTTGGTAACCTCCTAGGAATGATGCTCCTTTCATGAGACTTGTCTTGCATTCTTGGCGAATCTTCTGCTCATCAAGTCCTTTTTGCGATTGGACTCAGACTGTCGAATATTTTCCTTGAAGCTTGTATATTTTATCTTGGCATTGTAGTACCAAGGATTTTTCTTTTTAATGCAGGCTAAAGCCACCTGTTGAGGCGAGTGCGGGATCACTGCTTGTAGAGAAATCTTCTTTTCCTTCCATTTTCAGTTCTTCAAGGATTTTTATCAGCTAGGGATCTCCTTTTTCAGCAACCCAGATTTGTTGAAAGAGTTGGGGTTCCATCCTCAGACACGACAGCATTCCTTCCTCCTCACTGCGGGGCTAAGATGCGTGCCACTCCACCACATCCTCTAATATCTTCATTTCTCGAACTATCAAATGTGTCATGGAGACTACAGCTTTTCGAATTAAGGCATCGACTACTACATTATTCTTGCCTGGTTGGTAATCAAATGTGTAGTTGTAATCATTCAATAAGTTCATCCATCTTCTTGCCTCATATTCAACTCCCTCTGGGAAACCAGGTGCTTGAAGCTCTTGTGGTCCGTGAACACCTTAAACTGGGCCCCATAAAGGTAGTGCCTCCAAATTTTTAACGCGAACACTACTGTCGGGAGCTCCAAGTCATGAGTTGGATAGTTTTGCTCATACGGCTTTAGTAAGCCCAAAATCCATAGTTCACACAGCCTACCCTGTGACCCGAAATTAGTCTACTTGCCTGTAACCCTGTTTTGACCCAGATTATCGTAAATGCCCTATTTTATCCAAAAAATCATTACAAATAGTAAAAAAATCTCTTTTGACCCAAATATTTTCTAGTGGCTTCACAAGAGGCTGAAAAACTCCCCTAAAAAGAAAAATCTCAACTTGGAGCATTTTTACATCGGATGGCATGACCCATGTCGCCCAGACCATTTTGCCCCGAAGTGAAATTTTGGGTTTTTGAATTATTTTTTTTTACCTTTTTAGGCCACATGGCTTGTGTCACCCAATCCATGACCCTCAAGAGGTGGACCTTTTGACCAAGGATCTATTTGTTTCGTGCGTTTATTCTCCCCAACAAATTTTTCCCCCTTTTGAGGATCTTTTGAGGACCATTTAGAAGGGACGGAGAGAGAAACATGAGAGACTTCAGAAAAAAAAAAAATGCTAGAGATAGAAACCTTAGGAGACTAGATAGAGACAAAAACCCCTGCAGAGAAAAGGAGGTCAAAGAGAGAGGAAACAAACCCTTGCAGAGAAAAAGAAACAGAAGAGATAGAGATGAAAAACCGGAGGAAGTTACAAGAGAGAAAAACCTGAGGAAGTTACAAGAGAGAACCCTGAAAATTGCATCAGGAAGCCTTAACCTCTTGAGAGAAACCCCAGATCCACCCCTAGGATAGAACCCTAAATAAAATCCTTCACGCTGAAGAGATTTTTTGATAAACATCTGACTCAGAGAGACAAAAGAGGACCGGTTCTGATATGGGCGAGCCCCAGAAGGCTAAGAAGTCTCGGGCCATCCGGCCCTGTTCGGTATCAATTCTTCATTTTACTTATCCTACTTTAATGTTTCATTTATTTTGATCAATTCGCTTTAAAAATCGTATGCTTGTGTCTTGGATCATGCTAGTTCTGCCACAGATCTGAGAGTAGATCTACTCGTTTCCGGGCATATCTGGCCTCAAATTTGAATTCGATTTGTCCCACCTTCTCTACTATTTCATTTAATTTACTTAAAGTTGTTAAAAGCAAGATATAATCACCATTAGATTTGTCTAATTTCATCATAAACAGTTTGGCGCCCACAGTGGGGTGTTTTGAGCTTGATCCAAGCGCCAAAGTACAATTTTATTTCACTATTTTACTATTTTTCACAGTGTTCAGTCACAAAAAGTCCTAGGAATATTCGAGGATCAGGATCTAGGGTTTCAGTGATCCAAAACCTTGTCTGATCTAGGCTACACCAGCCGTGTCGGTTGGGCGACACCACCAGTGCCGCCTAGATCAAGGGCGACACTCCCCATGTCGCCCAAACTTTGAAAGTTTCAAAATTTGATGAAACATTGAAAATATATTTTACGGCCATTTTTATGGCTGTTAAAAAACTTTCAAAGCGAAATAAAAGTTCTAAAAATACCAAAAAAAAAATTTACTTGATACAGATCTGTCCAACCTTCTTTTGTCTGTTTACTCTGTTTTAATTTATTTCATAAACAATATATTTTCTTCCTGCCTTATGCAAGTTTAACATAGTCTTATTGTATTAATTTTGACAATAAAACAATATAAAAAAATAAAATAAAAATAATTCTTTTGGTGACACTAGCAGTGTCGCCCACCACCCTTCAAAGACGACACCACCTGTGTCGCCCGAGCGACAACATCCATATCGCCCAACTAAAAAGGTCCCAAAAAACTTCTATGACCCCACAAACCTGTTATATATCCTTTGGGCTGCGTTTTCACCAAATTTTGGCTCAAAATAAAATTTTTAAAAATATAAAAAAAATGTTTTGCCTCAAATAGGTCTGCTCTGTTTTGGCTATCTGATTTTATTTTAGCTTGTTATTTTTCATCTAAACCATGTTTCCCATGATTTCACCATGCTTATTTTTACTATTTTCATCAAAGTTAAAAAAGATCAAAAAAATTAAAAATTAAAAAAAAAATATATATATATATATATATATATATATATATATACACACACATTGCGGGGCTGCTTGCACCGTGAATCTTGTCTCGTTCGAGTCACCCTCGACTTTGGCCGTGCTCGACATAGCACAAACTGTGCTTGGTCTCATTGTTCTAACTTTACCTTCTTAGGGGTTGCTTACCACTCCATTTATACTGTGCTACGAGCGAATTTCGCCTTGAGGCGCACGTCGCTAGGCACGATCAGTGCCAAGCTCTCACATATTTCCCCCTAAACCATGTCCCTTTTGAGCCACCCTCTACTCGGGCCACGCTTGACTTAGCACGTACTGTGCCTGGTCGCATTTTTTCTGACTTTACCTTCTTTAGGGTTGCTTACCCCTCCATATATATTGTGCTTCGCGCAAGTTTCGCCTCGAAGAGCGCATCACTAGGCACGATCACTGCCAAGCGCTCACTTATTGCCTTGATTTTTTTGCGTGCATTGTGTGCGTGACTTTATTTTTTATTGTGTACTTCTTTACACACACAGGACAGGGAATTACCGGCAAACCAACAAACAAATATTTTGAAAACCACCAAAATCCACATTAACGACGTGAGGGGAACCTAGTACTGAGAGCCGAGGCAATTGGGATTTGCATAACATTAACTATGAGCGCACCTCTGTAACCCTCTGCCTCAAAGCAACTCCGAGTATAATAGGACCTAGTGAACAACCTATAACAGGAGGCCAGGACCTATGTGGGGACCTATATTAGCCTAGTTGCATTTCAATAGTTAAGAACCCACTCTCAAGCCATGCCTACTCATAATTATACTAGGTCAAATGTTTTCGTGTGCTTGCTTGCTTATTTCTGATCGGTTAATCTTAGATTCCAGTCCGGAGCCGCATTGGTTCCCAGCTGAAGCTTCTGGGTCCAAGTTTAGGCTTATACCCCCCCTAGCCTAGGTCCGAACCAGGTTTCGCCTTGGTCCAAACCTAAGCCTCCTCTTGGTCCGAGCCGAAGGCTCGCTCCTAGCTCATCTTTGATCTAGTCTGGGTCCACTTCTGGTCTGATCATTAAAACTCTCTGGGTCTACGTCCAACGTTGTACCCAGCCTAGCCCAGATCTGAACTAGGTTCACACTCAAGTCCGAACCTAAGCCCCCTCTTGGTCCGAGTCAAACGCTCGTTCCTAATTCAATCTTGATTTAGTCTGGGTCCACATCCAGCCTGAGTTTCAAAACCCGCTAGGTCCAAGCTCAGGCGTAAACCCAGCTCAGTCCAGACCAGAACCAGGCTCACACCTCGGTCCGAGCTTAGACCCACCCTTAGTCCGAGCCGAGACTCGTGCACCATCTAGTCTAGATCTTAGTCTAGTTTCTAGCATAGGTCTAAGCATAGAGTTGTCTTTAAAGCTAGACTTGGATTACCCTAGTTCAGGGTTCGAACCAGAACCCATTGAGTCAGCAAGTCTAGGTTCCAGTCTAATCTTATCTTAGCTCTTAGTCAGGGTTTTGCCCCAAGAGTTCAGATAGGTCTGCCTTAAATCCTTGAGTCTAGTTCTTACCTAAGTCTAGATTCCAGAACCCAGCCAAAGAGAGTCACCATGTCGATTGCTCAAGGCGACTATGATGATTGCTCCACAATTGACTCTAAACCAAACCTTCCCAAACCTAGGGACCAATATGCTGCAATCCCTTGCAACTATCAACAGACCTTAGGCTAATCCATTATCCAACGCCCAGGTCTTCAGTTAGAGACAGAGTCCCAAGCATCCACTCCTAATCTTGAAATTGGTGTGATTCGAAAAGCTGGTTCAACACGAAAGACTCTGAATAGTCAAGGGGTACGACCTGGAGTCGTTCTACAGGGGACTTTAGGCAACCAAAGTGGAAGTCGAGTGAGGGAAGAAATACATGTAGCATCCAACGTCAATTCCTGTAACTCAAACCCAGATAACCCCGAGGTTCAGCGATCTCAAGACCAAGACCCACTTAGGTCTAAGGATCCAACCGTACCTGGAGTCATTGTAGTACAGCTCATGGTGTCCTGAACACTGTACGAGGCAGAGGTGTCGACCCAAACTGACCCCTAGGCGAGATAGGTGTCCAAGCTGCCCTTAAAATTCTAGTTGACCTACGTTACACTGTTCATGCCCCAGCTTATGGGTCGAACCCAAATCAAGTCAGTGGCATAGGTCTACCCTTAGCACAATCGAGTCAGCTTCAATCGGTCCTTCTAGTTCATCCAGTCTAGCAAACCGTGCAATTGTTGCAACTGGTGGCAAAACCCCTGGGCAAGTACACCCCTCAGGCGCAGGTGTATCAAACCGCCCCAATGACTGCGGCTCATCATTCCCAGACCCATGCGGTCCAATGTATACCCCAAATCTTGACTCATCAATCAACGCTTGGGAACCCACCGACCAATGGGCCTACTAACATGCCGAACACCCAATAAGAAGGTACTTTAAAAGTAATGCAGGATATGCTCGTAAGAATGGGAATGCATGGTATTCTAACCCCAAAGGCCTATGTTCAAGAGATCCTTGGGGGCATGGAGGACCTTTCCCTAGGATTTGTTATCCCAAAATTTAGAAATAAGTTTAACGGGAAGAGCGATCCAAATGCTCTCATCAACATGTATCTCCTCTCCGTGAGAGCTTTGCGAGAAAGGCCTAACCAACTGAAGGGCATATTTTCGCAAACATTGATTAGCGAGGCCTTGAACTGGCATCGGAGAACGATGTCCACTCAACCACACATCATTCGAGATGAAATGTTCAACCTATTTGTCTCTCACTACCGCGGGTCGACACCAAGATCTCTCTCCCTGAGCAAGCTTGGTGCAACGAAGAAAAATCCAGGAGAATCCTTCATGGATTTCATCAGTCGTTCCGCGAGGCGGCAATTCGGGTTGTAGAATGCCCACTAACAGACCCAGCTAAAATCTGCATGGCCTTAGAAAACGATGGTCTTGAATACAGGACCTTTTTCAGCCAAGGCCTTATCCCCCACTCTTTCGACTCCATGATCAAGCGGATAGCATGACATGAAATTGAGAGAGAGGGACAACCCTCAGCACCAGGTCCGACAGTAAACCAATAACGACTCCCCAAAATGAGAGCAAAAACAATAACAAGGGGAAGGCTTTCGATCAGGTTAACGAGATTATCGTTAACGGATAGGCTCAAGGTTCAGCCCCTCAGCACAACAATCAGAACTAAAACCGAAGGGGTCTGCCTAGAGCCAACGCTAGAAATAATAACCAAAGGTGAGAGGATGATTTCACTCCTCTCAAAGACCCGCTAGAAAAAGTTCAGGAATTACTTCTGGCAAGAAACATGGTTTTTCTACCACTACCATCTGAACCACCATTTCAAGTCATGAACAAGAGCAGGTGGTGGAAATTGCATCAAAACCATGCACATGATACCCAAAAATTCATATACTTGAAATGGGTAATTCAGGGGTTAATCAATAGGGGGACATCACTGTCGCGCCTAGAAATCAACCTGTTGAAGATCCTAATCAAAAGATGGGTATCTTAACAAGCCCTCTCCCTAAAAATATGGTCACAACGGCCGAAAAGCTAGGAGCTCAAGACAACTCAAAAGAAAATGTTGTCATTCACATGGTTGAGAGTGGAGACGAAGAAGAAGATCCCAGTCAATTCATATTGGCTTGTGATCATCATTTTCAAGAACCTAAAGAAGATCTATTAGATCTTCTAAGAAGAAGCCCTTCATCACCAAACCTCGACTACCTTCCCAAGTGGGACCAATATGATGAAGATGACACACCAGAGATAGATATGGTCAGAACCAATGAAAAGGCGTCATCTCCCAAACAAGGAGCCAACACCCCGAAATCTCCCATTACTCTTGCTAGGGCTCACCCTATCGAGCTTCAAGCTGGCGAGGTTGATTCCCTAACCCGAAGAGGCCGAGTGTTCAAACCCATTCAATTAATGGCCAACACTCTCGATGAAAGGATGGGAAACTCCTCAAGAGCTAGCCAACTAACAGGGTTTGTAGATCACGAGCCGAACAAGGAAATTTGAGGATCTACAACCATCTATGATCTATCGACTCATCTCGGGAAGATTCAGGCTCAAATCTCCATCTTGGAGCTACTCACCAGCACACAGGGCCCAGATCGAAAAGGTCCTCGCCAAGACATACATCCCGAGCAACACACAGCCGGATGAATTGTGTAGTATGATCAACCAAATAATGGAACCAATGCCAATCATGTTCATGGACGATGACATCCCGACCAGCTTCAACCACTTTCATGTCCAACCTCTGCAGATCACTGTTTTCAAGCAAGGATATGAAATACGAAGAGTGCTTGTTGATAATGGGGCATCCCTAAACATATGCCCTATGAAAATGGTGAAGCAGATAAAGAAAAGCCGGAATGACTTCGAGCTGTGTCAACTAACTATCACTGCGTACGATGGGACCGAGAGAGACGCTGAAGGCATACTGCCTCTCACACTTAAAATAGGCTCGGTAGTCCAAGTGATAAATTTTTATGTCTTAGACATAAAACATTCATTCAACGTGTTGCTAGGAAGATAGTGGCTCCACGAAAACCTCGTGGTGTCCCCTACGCTCCATCAATGTCTCAAATTTCCAATGAAAAATGGCGTCGCGAAGATATGAACTAAACCCCTTGCTTTTCTCAATCCTAGCATACATAACGGCAAGCTAGCCGTAGGGGTCGAGCTTGGAGAAATCCCACTCGCTTCCTTCGAGCAAGCTGATTGTGCCACCTTAGGCCTAGAGGCCGGTGACCCTGTTCCTCAAATTTTGCAAACATCCTCATCGATGGAGGAAATTATCCAATGTCAACATCGATATGGTTTTGGGTCCCTCGAAGCTTGGCACATGCTCCTCTCCCAAGGCTGCCAACTAGGCCAAGGCTTGAGAAGTCAAGGGCAAGGCGTAACGGAGGCAATTTCTGAATCACCCCAAGCTAAAACTGAAAATGGGGATCGAAGAGGACTAGAGTATTCTCTCACTTTATTTCAAAGCCAGATGAAGCCTTCAAGCTATCCAAGCTTTTTATCCGGAGGCATTCAAAGCCTTGATCCTCTCGATGCCCATCCTTCAAAGCGGTCGAAGGTGATCCTTGATTCCCCAATAGGGAATAACTCCTCTTCCACATCTCAGCACATAAAAAAATTGGGAAATGAGACCATTCACTAACCTGAATTTGAAGGTATGCACAATCGGCTCTAACACAGCCATGCATGCTAATATGCCTACTCAAACTTAGGAACATAATTGGTCAATCACTCCTCTATCTTGAGAATCGCTAGAAGCATGCCAGCGGCACCACCAAGTCCCGGTGCCAAAAAACGGATAGGCGCATGGTGGCCATCTAACCGCCCTGCGCATCCGGTCCCCAACATTTCTCTAGCGAAATCCATATGGGACACCTCTTACGACATTTCAAAAACCGTGGAAAATTCAAAACATGATAAAATAGATAGTAATGAAAAAGAATTTTCAGAAATGGCGCTCACTCAAGATAGCCCAATAACTATGCTTAATACTCAAGACGATGAATTGAACGACCAAGATGAAGATCAAGAGACTCAAGAGTCTGAAGAAATCTCTCAACCTAAGGAACTTACTTCCCATGTTGAGAAATCCAAGAAGAGGTTCGATGGTGACCCAACGGCTATCATCGAATGGATGATTGGTGTAAACCAAGGAACTGAGAAGGACCCAAGGTTAACCAAGATTGGGACCTCCTTTTCTTCTGAGGTGCAGGAAAATGTGATTTCTTATCTCAAGGAATATCGCGACGTCTTCGCCTTGTCATACGATGATATGCAAAGGCTAGATCCCACATTGGTGCAACATCATCTAATATTCAACGAAGGGGCGAAGCCCGTAAGGCAGAAACTCTGATGTAAAAAGAAATTGACAAACTTCTCAAGGTGAGGTTCATTACTCCCATCGATTATTCAGAATGGTTGACCAACATAGTGGTCGTACTCAAGAAAGACGGGAGGATCTGAGTGTGTGTCGATTACAGAGACCTCAATAAGGTATGTCCCAAAGACAATTTTCCATTACCAAACATAGATGCCTTGGTCGACAACAATACAAGTCACAAAATGTTGTCATTCATGGATGGCTTCTCGGGTTACAGCCAAATCCTCATGGCAGAAGAAGACCAAACCAAGATGTCATTCATAACTCAATGGGGAACCTACTGTTACAAAGTCATGCCCTTCAATCTCAAAAACGCAGGAGCAACTTATCAATGGGCAATGACTAGCATCTTCCACGATCTAATGCATACCATTATGGAAGACTATGTTAACGACAATCTGGTCAAGTCAAAGACCAGGTCTGATCATCTCACCAACTTGAGAACCATTTTCAAAAGACTCCAGAAACATCAACTCAAACTCAATTCGTAAAAATGTGCCTTTGGAGTTGAATCCGGCAAATTAGTAGGCTTTATAGTAAGCTAAAGAGCCATTGAGGTGGACCCGTCCAAAATACAAGCCATCACTGAAATGCCTCCTCCCCGGAACATCAGAGAAATCTGTGGGCTTCAAGGTCGCATACAAGCCATAAGGTATTTCATTTCACAACTGGCAGATAAGTGCGCACCATTCAATAGACTCCTTAAGAAGGACACCCCATTCATATGGGACAATGAATACCAAGAAGCATTCGATCAAATCAAGGAGTACCTCACCAAACCTCTCATCCTTAGTCCTCCTAGTCCAGATAAACCCATGTTCCTATACATGTCAGTGAAAGACAAGACCATGGGGGCAATGTTAGCACAATAAAACAACCATGGAAAAGAACAAACGATATACTATATCAGCAAAACCATGGTCGACTATGAGACAAGATACATGAATGTGGTGAAACACTGCATAACACTTGTGTGGGCCATGCAGAAACTAAGACATTATGTCTTATCTTATTGGACAACACTCACTGTCATACAATATTCTCCTTAACACGGATCTCCCTGATGACAACCTCTTCACAATTGAGGACTCGATGGGAGCTATATTTTGACGGTGTAAAGAACTAATATGGGTCAGGTGTAGGAGTTATATTATGTTCACCTGAGAAGATTTTAATGCCAACGGCCATCATATTGAATTTCCCATGTACCAATGTTGAATATGTAGCCATGATAGCTGGGCTTGGGAATGCCATGGGAATGAAAATCCAGCAAATATGAGTGATTGGTGACTCCTTACTCGTCATATACTAAGTTGAAGGGATTTGGAGAGTGAAAGAAGAAAGCTTAAAGTTATCAAGAAAAGGTAAAAAAGATGATGCCATATTTTAAGAAAATCGCCTTCCAACACGTGACTATGGAAAATAATCGGTTTGCCGACACCTTTGCAACCCTTGCCTCAATGGTTGATATTCCTCCAAAAATCACCACATTGTCATTCTATATCAGGAACAAACATGACACTTCCCCACCATGGATTGAAAAAGAAATAGAACAAAAAAATGACAACGATGGGAAAGTATCTCTCGTGGCTTCAGATGCACTAGCAAAGGCAAAGCCATGGTTCCACGGTGTTCTGTCCCTGTTGAAACATGGTTTGTACCTTGAAGAATCCACCAAAAAGGATAAAGAAGCCCTTCAAAGGTTTTTTATGGGATTCTTAAGAAGAGGTGATCTCCTATTCGAAAAGTCCTTCGATGGCATCATTCTACGGTGCCTCGATCAGCCAGAAATTGATCAAGTACTAACAGAGTTGCACAATGAAGGAGGTCATTCTAGGGCAGCCGCCTTAGCTCAGAAAATCAAGTGACAAGGCTATTATTGGACCACCATGGCTAAAGACTACTGGAAGTTCGTTAAGAGGTGTCCCAAATGTCAACTCAATGGAGACCTCTTTTATGCACTGTCCGTATCACTCAACTCAACACTGCCCATATGGCCCTTCGCCATTATCATCAAAGTGATATTACCAAAATCCTAAAACGGCCACCATTTTATATTAACGGTTACAGAATACTTCACTAAATAGGTAGAGGCTACATCATTTGTTAAAATTGAAGGCCAACATGTTGCCATTTTCATAAAGAACAATATCGTATTCAGATTCAGTGTTCCTGAGTCAATCATCACTCACAATGGATCCAATCTCAATAATAAAAAGGTCACTAAGGTGTGCAAAAGGTTTGGCATAACACATAAATTCTCCACACCTTACTACCCTCAAGGAAACGGACAAGCAAAAGCCACAATTAAAGGACTTCTCAGAATCATAGACAAAATAATAGAAGGCGGGAAAGATTGGAACAAAAAGCTAAATGATGCCCTATGAGTCTACCGGACAACTGCGAAGACTCCTACTGGCATGACCACATACTCATTGGTGTATGGTATGAAAGCAGTGATACCCATCGAAATTGAGATAGCATCTCTCCGAATCCTTATTCATAAAAATTCAAATGAGAAACAAAAGGTTGAAGCACAAATCGTTGCCCTCATTAATTTGGATGAAAAACAACTACAAGCAACCTAAAATATCGTTGCTTACCAGCGTAGAACCAAAAGGGCATATCAAAGAAAAGTTGTTCCTCGACAATTCAGAGAAGGGGACATGGTACTCAAGAAAATTTTCCACACTCCTACAAATCCACACCCTTTAGGCAAGTTCAAACCTAATTGGGAGGGGCCATTCGCAGTTACCTGAGTGCATGCAGGTAATTCTTATAAAATAAAAAATCACGAACTCAACGACCCTATTAATGCAATGTATCTCAAAAAATACTACCTGTAACGGGCTCAAAAATGTGGTGACAACCTGAAAAGGCATCACAAAGAAACATAAAAAATAAAAAAATAAAAAAATAAAACAACAAAAAAATAAAAAAATAAAAAAACAAAAAAATAGACGTGGTGAAAACCTGAAAAGGCACCACGGGTAAAAATAAAATAAAATCTCCAAGAAGAAGCTGTCAATGCAAAACACTCAAGTACAAACAAGTACTCACAAGTTCGAATAATACTTCATAAGCAGACCCTGAGGATGAAGACTCCTCCTAAACCCTGCAAGTTCCCAATAGAACCAACTCAAAAAGATGTAGGAGGGTGACATGAATGGAAAACCAAAGTGATTTCGACGAACCCAGAAAAATGTCGAGACCTTCCAAGATGGAAGCCCAGTAAGAATCTAAAGGGCTCTTCATGGATCCACAAAGCAGGTGAAGAGAGCTTCAAAGGTTAAAAGACAACTTCGTGATTTCTGAGTTCTCACAATCCAACAAGGGAATCCTTTCATCATCATTGAGCAAAATATAACAAAGAAAATCACCACCAAATGGGCCACAGGTGGCAAGACTGTAAGGCCCATCCCTTTTGAAAATTTTTCTTCAATTTAATTGCTCAAATCATCCATTTTCAAAAGCTTTCTATCATCCATTTTCAAAAGCTTTCTCCTTTTAAAAGGGACTTCCTCCATCATTATAAGAGGCTAACATGTTAATCAATCGGCCTCACTCTTGAAGCCAACTTCCTATGCTTATTATGAAGGCTTGAAACTAGCCAAGCACTCCATGGTTGTATGAGTATAACTACCATCTACCACATATCGGAGATGGGTGAACCTCGCTAATGATGATATTGGCTATTCTGGGAGTATTTTTCTCTCGACTGGATCCCCTGAGGTAAAATGAGTAAAGCTCATCCCCGTGTGTGTGTAAGATGTCCCAATAGCTGGAAATTCGAGACAAAGACCCCACAACTAGGGGTGCGTTTGTAACAATTCAGTTTGGAAAGTATATGCAAAGAAAGTGTTCTACTCTACTTCAACGAGTCAACTGCACACGTATAAGTTAAAAGAACCTCCAACGGGGACAATAAAAAAAAAAAGAAATCAAGCAAAACAGAAACCAAAATTTTGGCTATCTCAAAATTCGGACTTTATTCATCTGTTAGAAAATTAGCTTATTATAGGCATTCATGCCATCAAACTTGGTCCTACGACTAAAATTTCTATTGTCCCAATGGACTTCAATAAAATGAAAAAGTACTGAAAATGAGAATGATCATAGAATCAAATCATTCATGCCAAGGAAAAAAGTAAAGAAAAGAAAATAGTTTGGCAATTCAGTCTTCGACTTTGGATCAACATTCTTCTCCTTGAGTTCCTCCACGAAGGTCACCCATCAAGCTAATTCGACTTCAGCCTCTTCCAAGCTGATGTAAGATATGTCCTCATTTGATTTGATTCGTTTATTTGAACAAGAGGCACCATCTTCTGGATGAGCCAGAAGATCCTGACCAAGAGCAGAAGACTCACCACGAAGTCTTGAAGATCTGGGGCATAGTGTAAGAGGGCAGGCATGTTCCTACCAAGAATCATCGCGCGAAGTGGTCGTGGGCTTGTCTTCCTTAGCTAACCCCTCACTAGAAGATGACTTCTTACCCTTCCATGACAAAGTTCCCTTGATCAGAACAGTTGAAGAGTGCCAACAAAGTAGAAAGATAGGGTGACGATCGATCGCCTCTCCAAAAGAAGTGTAATTCTGAATGTGGTGAAACTGGCGAAGAACCCTTTGAGGGAAATACCCCTCTGTGAAGAATTGCCCCACCAGTATAACACATGAATACCCCATAGGAAGCAAAAATAGGGACACGTTTTCAAGGCCCCTAATCACCCAATCGAAAGACGAGAACTCATCCAAAACTCACCAATAATAATTGACATTTTGCAGTTGCGTGGTGTCATTGACATATGTCAGTCCCAAAGAAACAGATACAGCAGTCGTTGATCGAGGAGGACGGATAATGGCGTTGTGTTCATAGGCCCAAACTTGCATAAAACAAAGATCATAATTACCCCAAAAACTCACACAACAGAAGCCTTGAACCCCGAAATCATTCGGGCCAATTTGACTTGGGCCCAGCCTATGTGGGGGACACTGGTAGTGTTGTCCAGCCTGTATGGGTGACACTGGCTATGTCGCCGAACTAAGAACCTCTCGGATCAAGCTGGGCTTTTTCCAAATAAATTTCTAGTGCAAAGATATGAGTTCCAAAACCCCAAACCAAACAAAAACCTGAGTTCCAGAGCAAAATATAATAAAATTGTGTGAAACGATATACCTACAAAATCAGGAAGTTGCCCTCAATAAATCGGTCGCCTCGCGTGACGCGGTCGTGAAGACCTTGATATATGCCTGCTAACCCGGTCGAAACAATGGTGTAACCCGCTCGTTCCCAGAAGGATGGACTAAGGGAATAAGGGAACTATGAACCGTCTTACGACCACTCAGAAAGGGAATGGAGTTCAACAGCACAAAAAGAAAAATACCGATCCATTCGATGACTCGAGATTGCTCTCTATTTCGGACCAGCAACTCCATATCAACCCACTGACCATGTGAAGAATTAGCAGCCCCCAACAGTCACACACCCATGATAGAATGGTCGTCAGTGGCAGTGGAGGGTTGATATGCAATCCCGGCCAAGTTCAGGCCAGAAATCCTAGCAAGTTCCTTCAAAGTTGGTGTTGTCTCGCCTGTAGGAAGAAAGAACGTGTTCTTTTAGTAATTCAACCTATCAGCGAGAGCTTCGAGGAGCAAAAAGTTCACATGGCAAGAGGCCATATTCAAGATACCCATCATTGAAATTGAAGCCAGAACCGCCATGAGCTCGAGCCACTACCAAATAGAAAGAAACCAATCTCGAAACCAGGGTCCAATAATAGGAAAGCCATTGACACGTCTGGTAACTTCACCAGACCGAAAGCCCTGAGAAATATGAGAGGGCAGACTTTCAGGGAAGTGCCTAACCTTAGGAAAATAGGGGAGTCATCCTCCTCTCTTCCGTTGTTTCCCCTTGCCCGCGAAGATCACATTGTTCTTCCTAGGAGCCATGAAAATGTGAAAATCTGAGCAAGAAGAACCTGTAAAAACAAAAGGAAAATATGAAGAAGGGAGAGGATGAAGAAGAAAGAAGAATGGGAGGGGGGTGATTTTTATAAATAAATAAAAGCAGAAACCTGACCCAAAACGCGTCCTATAGTTATCTACATCGGTCAACAGCGGGTTTAGATAACCCTAAAACCAAGAAAAAACAAAAAAAAAAAAAAATCGTTGAGGGTTGGAGGTCTAGGCAACACTCCCTGTGTCACCCAATTCCATAGTCTTACTTGGGCGACAACACCCATGTCGCCCACATTTTTTTTTTTTTTTGAAAAAACCCCCTTTTAATCCCTCAAATTTTCTAATAAAACAATAAAAAAGTTAAAAAATTTATGAGTGACACTGGCTGTGTCGCCTAGCCTGTGAGGGCGACATGCCTCGTGCCGCCCATACATTTTTGCCAAATTTTATTTTTACGTTTTCTAGCAAATACACTTAATAAAAAAAAAAGAGTTTTCTTTTTTAGATGGGCGACACCAGCCGTGTCACCCAAACCTGGGCGACATGGCCAGTGTCGCCCAAAAATGTTTCCCCGAAACTTTCCCCACTCAATTTTTGGGGACGTCCAAGGATCAAACATGGTTTGTCATGGTTTTTTATGATCATTTTCAAACATTGTTATTAACTTTTAAAATAACACCCTCCTTGGAGGCACAAGCCTAAACTATCAACCAATTTCCAAAATCAAATAAAAAATTCAAAAGACAACACTCCTTAGTGGCATGAGCTTAAACTACCAACAAATTTTCTAGAAAAATTCAAAAAAAAAATAAAAAATAAAAAAAAATAAAAAATAAAGAAACAAATCTCTTTCATGGCATGACCCTAAACTGCCAACCAATTTTTAGAATAATAAAAATTTCAAAAAAAATCAATAAAAAAATAATAATTCACTCCTTGGTGGCACGAGCCTAAACTACCAACCAATTTCCAAAATGAAATAAAAAAAATCCAAAAGAGAGAACATTCTTCGGTGGCATGAGCCTAAACTGCCAACCAAAGTCTGATCTGGGGAACAACCACCCTGTTTCAATGGAAAAACATCAAACTCACTGCAAAACCCCTAAGTTAAGTGGCATGGCAAGAAAATCCTACTCGAGTTCAAGCTTGTGTAACTCACCGACAACGTTGAAAACCCTAGGAGGAAAAATGCCCTAGGTAGGTGAGTTCGGTTAGCACAATGACTTGGAGGGATAGTTGGTGTGCCCCCTGACCATGTGACGATAGGATGAAATTTAAAATATTTGCTTTATCTTTGACGTTCACCTATCCCTTGAAGGATAAGAACGCCAAAGTGTCTACTTCTTTTCCACTCGCCTGTCCCTCGAAGGATAGGGAGTGCCAAAGTGGGGCAACTGTAGACACCCTATTTTAAAATTGGTAAATTCTACGGCTTCTGAACCCTTAAGACCATATTATCCTAGTAAACCCAAAATCCATAGTTCACACAGCCTACCCTGCGACCTAGAAGCAGTCTGCCTGCCCGGAACCCTGTTTTGACCCAGATTCCCGTAAATGCCCTGTTTCATCAAAAACATCATTAAAAATAGTAAAAAAATATGTTTTGACACAAATGTTTTCTGGTAGCTTCACAAGAGGCTGAGGAAAGCACCTAAAAAGAAAAATCTCAATTTGGAGTATTTTTGTGTTGGGTGACACTGCCCATATCTCTCAGCCTGGACAGGGTGACATGGCCCGTGTCTCCAGGCCTGGACTGGGCGACACTGCTAGTGTCGCCGGGGGGACACGCCCTGGGTTGGCTAGACCATTTTACCCCGAAACGAAACTTTGGGTTTTTGAATGTTTTTTTTTTTACCTTTTGGGAGACACTGGGCATGTCGCCCAAATTCGTGACCCTCAAAAGGTGGACCTTTTGACTAGGGATCTGTTTGTTGTGCAAGTTTATTCTCTCCAACAAATTTGGCCCCCTTTTGAGGATCTTTTGGGGACCATTTAGAGGGGACGGAGAGAGAAACAAGAGAGACTTCAAAAAAAAAAAAAAAACACAAGAGATAAAAACCTTGGGAGACTAGATAGAGATCAAAAACCCTGTAGAGAAAAAGTGGTCAAAGAGAGAGGAAAAAAACCCTAGCAAAGAAAAAGAAACATAAGAGATAGATGTGAAAAACCTAGGGAAGTTACAAGAGAGAATACCCTGAAAATTGCATCAGGAAGCCTTAGCCTCCTGAGAGAAACCTCAGATCTACCCTTAGGATAGAACCCTAAATCAAAACCTTCATACTGAAGAGATTTTCTGATAAACATCCCACTCCAGGAGACAAAAGTGGGCCGGTTCTGGGGCGAGCCTCAGAAGGCTCGGGTGTCTTGGGCCATTCGGCCCGGTTCAGTATCATTTCCTTCATTTTACTTCTCCTACTTTATTGTTTCATTTATTTTGATCAGTTTGCTTTAAAAATCGCATGTTAGTGTCTTGGATCATGTTGTCTCTGCTACAGATCTGAGAGTAGATCTACTCATTTCTGGGCAGATTTGGTCTCAGATCTGAATTCGATTTGTCCCGCCTTCTCTACTATTTCATTTTCTTTAGTTTAAGGTGTTAAAATCGAGAGATCTTCATCAAAAGATCTATCTGATTTTCATCATAAACATTAAGTCAATCCCAATGCTTAGGACCTCTGACATCTCCCAGGAGGGAGAGCAATGGCAAGTGGGGAAATCCACTTCGTAATGCCCTCATACTCACACACAAGGCCACCAGTATGCATTGGGGGTTTGATAGACACTTACCTTCCAAGGCATCATTCATTAGTCTCAACATAGTAAATCTTGGCGGGTGCGAACCTCCCATTTCACTTTCCCCTAACTACATCCTATCATTCAGGAAGTTAGGGAATATAGTCAGCATTACTTTCCTCAATATAGTGATCCTCACTACCGATGGGTGCCCCATCGCGCAGCGAGCAATATCAATAAATTAATCGTCAGTATCACAGTATTATCATAGAACAATGCCCACTACCAATGGGTGTCCTGTTGTGTAGTGGACATTATTATGGCCACTTATTATGCTCAGCCTTTTAATTTCATCCATGTTATATCAGTGTATTAAAACAGCTGAATCAAATTTCCATCATGCAAGAATGGAGTCTTACTTAAAATCATCCGGCATTCACAAAACATTATAGCATTTATCATAAAGCATCTATTACATGACTTATCACATGGCATTCACCCTTAGACATCATCAGTAGCAATTTTGACACTCATCATGTAACATTCATCATAGAATAATCACGTTAGCTATGCACTTATCCGGTTATCACATAGCACAGTTGCGTAGCACCTTCCACATAACACTATGACATCCACATGAAAATCATCGCACAATATTTACATGTATCACTTATTAAAGATGTTACATAGCTACTTGAATAGCCTAATGAGTAATTTCGAGAAAGGTGGCAGAAGACAAGCATAACACTAATTTAGTGAGGTGCAACAATGACATACCCCTCTTCTCGTGGTGTGACTTCTAAATCTAGGGAGAATTTGAAAATGATTAAAACATGAAACTCTAAGTCTACCCATAGGTCTATAAAATGGAGGTAGTTTAAAGGCATTTGGACAACGTTTGATAACTCAAAAACTCGACACTTGGTGAGTAACAGTTGCTGGAATTTCCTACAACAATGAACAACGACATGCCCCCACATTTCGGGGCATAACTCTCAATTCACGAGAAATTTCAAAATCCTCAAAACACACAACCTCAATCTTACTCAAATATCTTTCAAAAGAAAGAAGTTTGGAAACATTTGGATGTCATTTTGTGGGACAAAAGCATGACATAAAATAGGTGATAGTTGCTGGGATTCCTGCAATTGTTGTTGTGATGCACCCCCATATTTTGGGACGGCGTTTCTCTTAATCCATGCACAATTTAGAAATGGTGTAAAAAGCACGATTCAAATAGACAAGCATATATTTCATTTAAAACCAGTTTGGGTTCGTTTGGGCATTGTTTGGCTATTGAAATGTGTAATGCGAGAACAATCACAATTCTGGAAATTCACACCCTCAAGTTTAGCATACATGCAAGAGCATTCAATACTTCATAAACCAAAGCGAATCTTGATACAAAACCAAGTTCATATTAAACTAATCCCCCAAGTGAACTACTTCACACACTTCCACCCCAAGTAAAATCATATACAAGGCTCAATCGATCATGGAATCTGAGATTTCAAACTCATCACAATGCATTCATACTCATACATTTCATCCTAGCATTTTCCTTCACTTTCAACACTTACAATAGTTTCCTACAGTTTTATTAATGCGTAAAGCTAGGCTCACTTCCTTGGTCCCTCACGATGTCTTCAATCTCCTCTCAAGGCCTTCCCTGGCTTCCTCAACCTTCACCCATTGGATGTCTTCAGAGGGCGACAGTAGGTTTTCTAGAGAGAGAGAGAGTTTAAGGTGGAAGAATGAGGGAGAAAAATGATGTTGCCTGAATAGGGGAAGGCGAAAAAGGGAAGGGGGTGGTTGGGAAAACGTTGTGGCTGACACAATCACATGTAGCTCTGACACATACGGGGCGATGCTGACACATACGACGACAATAAATTTGACCAAGACGCTCCCGGTGCTACTCTCAGTTCACGCATGGCGTTGTTCTCTAGCTCTCATTTCACAGATGGCGCTGGGTCACAGCCACTGATGATTCATAGACGACGCTATGCCATTCACGTCACATCTGACGCTAGGCTTGGATTCACAGAATGTGATGGATCTTTTCTTTTTACACAGTCGGCACTACTTCTTCTTACACCTGGCCCTATGTCTTCTTACAGAGCCGGTGTTGTGTCTTCTTACACAGCCGACGCTGTCTTCTTACACAGCCGGTGTTGTGTCTTCTTTCTCTCTCTTTTGCCTTTCTACCCCAGACGACACTAAACCCTTATACACGCACGACGATGCTCCAAATGGTGTTAGGTCTCTGCCACACCCTCCATCTCCATGCGCGTCACTGGGCTAGGAGAAAATCGTCGTTCTTACAAGAGGAGAAGACTCGATGGAGTGGGGAGAGATGAGGCTGTGATGGTGGTTACAGGTGAAAAAGGAGAGGGACCATTGCAGGCGGTAGGAAGGAGAATGGGTTGAAAAGTGACGGAAATGGCAGTTGTGTTGTAGCTTAGTTTAGGTGGATGAAGAGATGGACGAGAATGGAGGCAAGGGGTAGCAACCAGTTATTGTCTGGTGCGTGGGGAAGAAGACGAGAGAGATAGGGCAAAGGGGAGGCTTAGTTGCTGGTGGTGGCTGAATTTGATTCCAGGCCTGAAAGATGGAAGAGAGATAAGCAAGAATGGGAGGAAAGGGGGAGCAGGTGGTGGCGATAGTGGGTTAGAGAGAGGAAGAGAGCAACAAAGAAAGGAGGAAAAAAAAATTCGGTGTTGACTTCTTTTTTTTAGAGAGAGAAAGTGGGAGATGGTAGGACAAGCATGGTCAATGAAAGATGGTGTAGCAAGTTGCTTGATGGTGGGTTGTGATTCATGAATGGTTGCAGGGAGTTAGAGAGAGTAGAGTGGCAAAGGTTTGAGAGAGGCAAAGAAATGGGCTGAGGAGGTGGCTGCAACAGGAAGTCGTGGTCGTGCTCGGCAGTGGGTTGAGAAGGAGGTGCACGGCAATGGGTTGGTCTCACGCGACGATGGGTTGGTTGCACACAGGGCGATGGGTTGGTTGCACACACGATGATGGATTAGCTGCACAGGTTGCACAGACGATGATGGGTTGGTCGCACATGTTGCACAGACGGCGATGGGTTGGTTGCACACATGACGATGGGTTAGTTGCACACACGGCGATGGGAAGAAATGTTTTGGGAAATGGGGGTCACGTGGGACCGTGGAGCATGAGAGAGAGAAAGGGAATATGAGGGTGCACAATGGGGATTATGTGAGGGAACACAAAAAAAGAAGAGAAAGGCAGGTGGACATGAGGGACTACTGGCGAAAGAATGAGGAGGTGGACCTGAGGGTACATAGGGAGCAAGTGGACGTGCAGAGATAAAGAAAGAGAAAGGAGAGGGATTGTAGTCATGTCGGATCACAAGGAGGGAGAGAGGAAGGTTGTGGTGGAGAGGGACCACAGAAAAGAGGGAAGAGGAGGGTTGTGTTCATGCGAGACTACAAGGGCAGGAAAGAGAGAAGAAGAAAAAAAGAAAGAGTGAAACATAGACGGCGATGGGTTCTGCCGTCCATGAAAGAGGAGAAAAAAAGAGAGAGAAAGAGAGGAGAAAAAAGAGAGAGAAAGAGAGAATAGAGATAGAAAGAGAAGAGAGAAGAGCGAGAAAGAGAGAGAAGGAGAGAAGAGAGAGAAAGAGGAAAGTTATCTTAAGCCCAAGGGTACTAACCCAAAAATTTCTCTCTCATTCCTCTCTCTCAAAAACCATGACCCACAATGAAGAAAGATTGCAATTTTATTAAGCCAAAGTAGGGTCCTTTATACAATGATATCACGTGATATATATAGATTTTATCCCAAACATGGGTGGATTGATCAAAATTAACCCTAATTGATGATAATTATAATTTATTTGAATTAAATTAAATTCTAAAAATAGAGAAAATGACGATTTTGCCCCTACCCAACAATTCACAAAATCTCAAAATAGTCCATGCTACCCTAGAACGTGTGTGATCTTCCCTGGATGATTCGGGGTTGCTCCAATACCTATTTGGCAAAAAGATGATTCTTTTCTTGTTGAGCTCGGCATGATAATCGATTTGGTACCAACTTTGAATCACGGTTCGCATTTTTAAGACACAATCACACAACTTGAAATTTTTATGAATCTTGAAAACTTCTTATCGATGTGTGCTTGTTTATTTATTTTTTTTCTTTGATTTCTTTGCTGAATTTCACTAAGAATGCCATCACATTCGCATTGCAACAAACGTAGCTCGATTTCATGCCTGAACGAAGATTTTTCCATCTTGGGGTTTTTACCGAAATTTGAATTTCGACAGCCAAAATTTATAGTAACTGTATTAGCTTCACGCGTGAAATCTGACTGTTCATCACGTGCGCGTTCGGCCCTAATGTAGCCTTGTACCTTACGCACGCGATGGCACAGGTCTTGTATTGATCGGTTGTGTGAGCATCGTGATATGGCCGCTCTAGTGAGATGCGTCGCTGCTAAATGTCCTGCAACTGTCTCCATGAATCTCCAATTTTTCTCTAGTTTTCTCCCTGCTCGGACATCGTCACAGGGCGTGCACATGTCAAAACGCTCGTCTTGATGAGACGAACACACTTGAAAAATTTGAGTGTGATCCTACATATAACAAGGGAGATATGGGTCTCCAAAGTTGCTACTTGTGACTATGCAAACCTGTCTCCTTTAATAGAGATTGCTGCAGGGAGGCCACATGGGAATAGTGTGTGGCTACCCCTTTTAATGTTTCAACCATAACTTTGTCCTGAAGCATTTGTTTAAGTCGAAACTCAACCCCTTGGGGTTTTCGACCGTACCGAATTCAATGGTGGTCGTCCCACAACAATTTGACGTACCAAAAATAGAGTTCTAGTTATGGGGTCCGTTTCAGGGTACTAGAGGCTGATTTTTCGAACCTGTTTCTTTGTTTGCACTACCTTAGATATGTTGGATTGCGATGAAACTTTGCAAGTGGCTTTCTGAAATCCTTAGGAAGATTCTAACCTATTCTGGGAAAATTCTGAAACTGTAAGTTACACTGTCTGTCAGAGCCTTATTGATCGGCTTCTCTTTTATTCCACAGCAGGGCCCTAAGGTGCTAAAAAATGTGTTCAAACAGCTTACCCCGCTGAATGTTGTGTTTCAAGAGAAGCGAGACGGACAACATTCAGAAAGTTTCCTCTACTTTATTACTTTTTGTTTTTAGCCACAAGACCACGTGAACGTTGAGGAGATATCGACGCAATGTTGTAACTAGGATGCTCAGACATTTGGATGCAGTGTACAGGTGCCTCCTTGGAGACTTTTGGGGGAGAAGAGACTTTTGAGGGATCCAATCAAAGTCCTCACCCTCGCATGAACTATTTGTGATTCTGATAGTTGAGGATTTTGTACGGACCTCTTTGATCAGAATTAGGCCCGTCTGGCGGTCACGTGCCATCCTTAAGGGAATTTTTCCCATTTAGTCTGGGTTTCTTTATTTTGTTGTTTGTTCTAGGTTTCTTTGTTTTAATGTTGTTTGGTCTGCTGAAGGGCCTTCTGTTGGCGGTCGTCAGCTTTTTGCACCAGATTTTGCTTGGCGGACAGGGTACCTCATGGCGAGGTGACCAGCTGTGGGCACAACCCGGCTTACTACTAGTAGTTTCGACAATCAGAATACCTCTCTTCTACGTTCGAGGCAACCCCTGGGGGCTCAATCCTATTGCTGCATAACAGGTCCAAGGTTTGGCTGGCTTTGCTTCCTTGGGGAACCTTCAACAGCTTAGAGTGCATTAGCGACCTCCTAGAAATGTGCTCTTCTTCATGAGACTTGTCTTGTCTTATTAGGGAGTGTTCTATCCTTTGCGTCCTTTTGCGAATGGACTCAGGTTGTCGAAATATTTCCTTGATGCTCATCTTTTTAGGCCTTGGTATCAGGGTATTCTGACACCAAGGATTTTTCTTCTTGTACAGTGGCTGAAGCCACCCATGAGAGGTATGCTGCATGAACCTGCTTATTGATCCAAGCGCCCTTTGTGGGTTTCACTTGGACTTGGGAAGTGGAGTAGTAGAGACGATTTTCACCAACCTCCTTTTATTTGGGGCTCTTTTACCCATGACCTTTCAGCCATGTGCATCCTTATTCTTCCATTTTAACTCCTAGTGCCCATTGGGGTTTTCACTGTGCCCAGGTTTTATTTTACAGAACTCTTTTACTCATGGTTTCGTGACCATGCCTGTCTATCATTTTTACTCATGGTGTTCCCTTGACCAGGTGTACACCATGCCCGTTATCCTTTTTCTGTAAAGGGGTATTTAAGGTCATGCCTTCAAGACCTATGCGAAGCCTTTTAACGTCATGCGGCCAGACCACGCACTACAGTTTAAGGTCATATAGCTGGACCATGGTGGGGATGGATGGCAGTCTGTCGAGGCCATGGAGTGAGTATGGTGATGGTTTGAGTCACTTTGGGGAGATGGCACGAGGCTACCTATAAGGGATGAATGGCAAATGATTGAAAGGTGAAAAGTGGTGACCCACTAGCTGACGACGGGTATGGAAGATGGAATGTCTCACCATTGGTGCGCACGTGTGAGACTCACTGGAGAATGATGAATGGTAATGAAGGAAGTTGGATTTATAGAAAAATTAATGAAGGTGGTGCACACACGTGTGAATGGGTTGGTTAGAGAAGACATGCGTGAAGACACATGTAAAGGGGCGTGTGCGCATGTGTGGGGACATATTTAAGGTCATTCCTCCGGGACCTGCGCAAAGCAGTTTAACATCATGCGGTCAGGGCATGCATTATAGTTTAAGGTCATATAGCTTGGACTGTAGAAATGCAATTTAAAGTCATATAGCCAAGACCATGCAGTTTAAGGTCATGTAACTAGACCTCCACTATAGTTTAAGGTCATATAGTTTGGACCATGGTGCACTATAGTTTAAGGTCATATAGCTTGGACTGTGGCTATGCAGTTTAAAGCCATGCAATTAGGACCATGCAGTTTAAGGTCATGCAACTAGACCTCCGCTACAGTTTAAGATTGTATAGTTTGGACCATGCATTTTAGGGTCGTGCATCTAGAACATGGCTGTGCAGTTTAAGGTCATGCAACACGGACCATGGCTTGTGTAGTTTAGAGTCATGCGTCATGGACCATGTAGTTTAAGGTCATGCAACTAGACCTTCGCCACAGTTTATGATAATGTATTTTGGACCATGTAGTTTAGGGTCGTGCTTCTAGACCGTCGTGTGGGTCACCATGTAGATGAAGCTCCATGGGGAATAGGGTTGTGGATGGCAATTTGACTCCCTAGGGAGAAAATGGTTAAGGCCATTTAGAAGCATGGGGCTCATATGGAGACGGTGGCCCGACGAGGGGTGGCAAACGGAAGCAGACCTTCGCTAGGGATTAGGGAGTGACTATGACTCCCTGGGGATGAAGGGCAATGGCATGCATGTAACTGCACTGGGGATGACAGTCCGAAGCACAGGTGTAACCCCACTGAGGATAATGGTAGAATATGTTTGGCGGTAATGAGATCTAACATAAGGGAACGCATGACAAGAAGTGGGGTCATGGGCAGTTAGGGTGCACGATGGAGTCTTAAAAGAGCCACAAATTGTGTATTTCAGCTAGCGGGAACTTGAGGGTGAAAGGCCTTATCAGGCAAAATGGTATGAAGTCACACGGTCGGAACTACGGTACACCTCTTTAGGATACAACATTGTAGCGACAGTCACATGCTTTGGAATCTCACAGTTAGAACTGTGGTACAACTCTTTATCGATAAGACAGTTGCATGCTTTGCTTTGAAACCTCACAGTCAGAACTATGGTACGCCTCTTTGAGATATAGCATTGGTAAAGGTGGTCGCATGCTTCGAAATCTCACAATTAGAACTTTGGTATGCCTCTTCTGGATATAGCTTTGGTAGATGTGGTCGCATGCTTTGGAACCTCACAATTAGAACTGTGGTAAGCCTCTTTGTCGATGAGGCGGTTACATGCTTTTGCTTCGAAGCCTCACAGTCAGAATTGTGGTACACCTCTTTGGGATATGGCTTTGGTAAAGGCAGTCACATGCTTTGGAATCTCACAATTAGAATTGTGGTATGCCTCTTTGTCAATGAGGCGGTTGCATGCTCTGCTTCGAAACCTCACAGCCGGAACTATGGTACGCTTGTTTGAGATATGGCATTGTAGAGGTGGTCGCATGCTTTGAAGTGCATGCTTTGCTTCGAATCCTCACAGTCGGAACCGAGGTACACCTTGATTAGGGAGGACATCTCAAAGGGGTGGAGTCCTTTCACCGGGGGCTTGTGAAGAAGGATGTAGTAGGGGATGTGTAGGTGGTGTCATGCGGTAACCCCACGGAGACATGTAGGAATGGGAAGCAGTTTATAGTTGTGTGAATGGACTATATGTTGTGTTGTTTAACATCTTGCTGCAGGGACGTGAGAAATTTTTACTCGTGTTGTCCCATAAGGCAAGGTCAGCATGCCCGTCATTTGAGAGGGAATTCCCTGAAGGGTTTTCACCACAACCCTTTTATTTTGACACTTTTACCCATAGTTCCCTTGCAGGTTTTCACTATGCCCGTCTTTTTCTTTCTCTTGTTTTTCCTGACATATTTTACCCATGGTGGCCTTTGGGGTGCACACCGTTTCCGTCATCATTTCATTTTTTTTTTGACATTTTTACCCATGACGCCCTTGTGGGTTTTTGTCATGTCCGTTTTCTTCTTCTTTCTTCATTTTTTTTTTAGAAGCGTGTTTAAGTTCATGCCACCGTGACCATCAATTTTGCATGTTTTAAGGTCATCCGCCGAGACCTGAGGGCATGTTTAAGGTCTTGCCTCCGAGACCGTATGTTGTACAGTTTAACATCATGCCACTAGGATGTGTGCTATAGTTTAGTGTCGTATAGCTTGGACCATGTGTGGCACTGGATCACACGTGGAATCAAGCCCTAAGTTCAATTTTCCCATGTCAATGAAGTTTTGGATGATGTCCTTGGTGACGAGGCACTCCTCAATGCTATGACTAAGTCTCTTATGATATTGGCAATAACTGGGATTGCTTTCCCTTCCAAGTTCCCTCGATCTTTTGGGCACGAGTAGGAGTGTCTCAAGCAGCTTGGGGATCATACACTTGTCAAAGGAGTAATCCTCGTGCCGGCCTTGGCATGAGGAGTGCTTGGTATTTGTTATGGCAGCTGATAATTGATCATCGTCTTTGACTGATGCGAAGGGTCAAGATATACTTTCATGGTGCTTGAGAAAACCTTCAATTTGAACTGCCTTGTCGACCATCTTCGCAAATATAGTGGGCCATGATGAAGTGACATAACGAGCCAATCTGGGTGCATCCCATCTGTGCAGTATTCTATCTCTTGAGGCTCACCTGTTGGTGTGGTCAAATTGATGGCCAGGTTGTGCCACCTTTCAATGTACTCGATCACTAGCTCGTGTAGCTTTTATTTCACCTCAAAGAGTTCAAAGAGTTGCACTTTCCCTTCTATGTCACATAAGCACGTAAGGAACTCTTCCTCTAATTGGGCCCATGATGAGATTGAACCTAGTGGTAACCGAGAGTACCATTTGAATGCTGCCCCCGTAAGGGTTCCCACAAATTGCTGAAGCAATAGATGCTCATTGTTCGCTGTATTGCCACAGGCTGCAATGAAATGCGCTATGTGTTGCTGCGATGAGCCAGTACTGTCAAACTTGGGGAAGTCAGGTCTTTGATAGCTCGGTGATAATGGAGTTTGGTCAACATATACTGAGTAAGGCTTTTGATAGCGATTCGGCTCTTCCATCACTGGGATACTATACTTTTTCAATGCTTCAGCTACCATGCCTTTCACTAATTCTTCGTTCCCAACATGAGCTGATGGGGAGGAGACCGGCAATGAGGGAGGTGACGGTGGGAGTATCCTTCCTTCTGATGGTACTATTTCGATGACCCAATAAGGTGCTTGAGGGATGGTAAATAGGGTTTGGTACCCCGAGGGGGTATGCTCAGGCTTACGAGACACCAATGCCTCTTGGCGCAAAGTTTTCATCATTTTATCTTTTGATCTCATCTCAGCTTGTAGCTACCTCAATGCAGCCTTAAGCTGCGCAATCTCGTCTCCATAAAATTCTGGTACTTCATTGATCACCACTTGAGGGCTCTTCTTCTATTGGAGGATTGGGTTGCTCACCATTGGGAAGCAAAGGGATAACGGAGGATTTGGCGCTAATTGCCTCAAAATCTTCTTTTTGGTCAAGGCAGTACGCTCCAATAATGTTTGCTCACCACATGCCTAATACTCAATGGAGTTCTCGACCATAAGCTCAATTGTCGTTACTTTGACAACATTATTAATGAAGGTCATTGAGCCTTCTTCAAGTTCGCTTCATCTTTGGAGGCTTGGGTATCCTCGTCATCTAATGAGAATCTGAAACTCTCACAAGACAGTGAGGTCACTTGATCATCATTGGGGAAGAATTTTTCAAGACACGCGGCGAACACGTGATCAGCCTCATAAGGACTCATGACGTCATCAAGACATGGAGGCCATACGTAGGAGTTGGAGGAGCGATTTCATTGAGGTGGTCAGCGAAAGGAATGCTGTCCATCTCATCCTCTATTAAGAAATGATTTTCCTCGAATGAGAGTGACGAGCTCTTATCAGAGGTAGGAGTCATTGGATGCATGAGGACGAGAGATGTCGCCCCATCAGAATTGAGCTCTTCATCACCAAATGGGAATGTGAAACCCTTATAGAATGAGGTCGTACTATCTTTGTCAAGAGCACACATGCAACATGCATGACATGGGGGAAGCATGCAGTTGGCTTTACGATGAATCATGGTGCCTTCAGGGCATGGAGGAGCCATTTCAATGGGATTGCTAACAAGGGAGTGTAGCTCTTCCCATCCAGAACTGGGGAGTGGCTTTCCTCAAATGAGAGTGACGAACTCTCATAAAATATAAGAATATCTGGATGAGAGGGGGTGAAGGAGGCCACATCATTAGAACCCTCTAGAGGGGACGGAAGTCCATCACTTCTCCGAGATTCTAGGAAGAATTTCGATGAAAGTCGTGATAGGGTAAATGACGGCAGAGTCTCATTCTTGTTTATGAGATCAATCTCAACATGAGTTTTTCAGTCCTTTGAAGCAACTCAACAGTTCCAGTTCTCTTTTCAGTTTCATCTTGGGAAGCTGGGATGTCGAGGCTGAACTTGGGGGTAGCTGGTAGATCATTCTCTTGCATTATGGGAAGAAGACCAGTCCTTTCGTGGTTCAAACTTTCCACCACCAAGGGATCATGAGCAATGCCCTCGGTGGGTTCGACTTCCATCTCATTTGTGACACTGGGACTGCCTTGCAGCGGTACTTCCCTACTTAATAAGAGTCTAGGGGAAACTGGTTCGGGGCCATGAGTTGCCTCGAGTTCAATCTACTCAAAGATGCCATTGCTCTCGGTGCCCCGACTTGAAAGGGGCTCAGGAGTTTGTTCAGGTGATGACTGAACTGGCTCAGGATTGATGGGGTCACTGGGTCAAAGTGGCTCTTTGCCCCGTCTGGAGACTCTCCTTGGCCCAGAGTCAAGCTTGGAACTAAATAGATAACCGGCTTCTTGATGCCCCGATCAATCTTTTTGGTGTTGACCTCACGCCATGCTTTTCCAGCATCATCCGCATCAAGGGGAATGACAGGGGAGGAAGGCTTCTCATCATTGAAAGGGAAGTCTTCAATCACTTTCTTTCCTTTACCCTTATGCTAGGCCTTCAATGTCTCGGTCTCCCGACTGCATTTTCGGGCCCGACCATGATCTCCCTTCCACATGGCCAGGTAGAACTGTGGTCGAGCAAAGGTGAATTGTTCTTCCAACCCATTCACGTGATTTTCCTTAAGACTGGGTGGAGTGCTAGATTCATGCGTGTGTGTACAGTGCAAAGGTGTGCCTAGAGTGGGCAATGGGATTGGTGCGTGTGTGCGCTCTGCCGAAGGACTTCGGTGACCTAGTGGTCAACCCGAGCTCGAGTAGTGTGTCTAGCCTTAAGAGGCCTGGTGCCGTGAGCAAGTGTGTGTGACGGAATGCCCGTGTGACTATCCCTCACAGAGTGAACAGACATAGATCAGGAAGGGGTACTAAGACGTTCACCCTCGTGTGCTCAGGTAGACCCAGCGACAAGGCTGCCCCGAGCGATGCAGTGCATATGCAAGGGGTGTTCAGTGCCGAGTCCTAGAAGAGCCAAACCCTGATAGTGTCCCGAGGTATCATGAGGGTCACCCCGGGTGGTGCGATGCTCATGCAAAAGAGATGCAGGGCTCGGTTCATGAAGACCCGAATCCTGATAGGGCCCGTGATAACCTGAGGGTTGCCTCGAGTGGTAGCTCAAATGGATGGTCCACTAGCTTTGGTGGGTGTGTGTGAGGGGGTGGCTTCAGAGCCGCCTCCTCCTGGTGTCAAGTATCCTGTTATAGGGGCCCACGGTGATAGGAGGTCGCCTCACTACGACCCACAGGAGCGACGACAGATGAACTATCAGTTGCGGGAGAGGGAAGGGCGGCCTTCGGGCTGCCCTGAGCAGTGGGACTGTCAAGTGAGTTGCCGGTAGTAGGGTGCGTGGTGTGTGTGGTGGAATGTGTGCCACCAATGCAAGGTGCGTTGGCAGAGGATCTACCATTGCAAGGAGGTAGGGAGTGAGGGACTTTTTGGTCCATCCTCACGTCAATCCAGGTCAGGACCTGATAGCATGACATTAGGTTAATGCTCAGAAGGAAGGTCAGGAACGAGGTTCGCAGAACCTGTTCCCGATGAAGACACTCGAGTACGGGGATTATGAAACCCCCAACTCGGATAAAGGGGTTAAGCAACCCTGAAGACAGGTGTGTGTATAGTGAGCATGAATAAAAAGAAAGGATGGTGAAACAAGAACGATCAAACGATAGGATAGTGTGTCCCCAATGGACGACGATGGGTTCCGCCATCCATGAAAGAGGAGAGGAGAGAGAAAGAGAGAGAAAGAGAAGAGAGAAATGAGAGAGAAAGAGAAGAGAGAGAAAGATAAGAGAGAGAAAGAGAAGAATGACAAAAAGAAGAGAGAGAAGAGAGAATGAGAGAATGTGAGAAGAGAGAAAGAGGAAAGTTATCTTAAGCCCAAGGTTACCGACCCAAAAACTTATCTCTCCTTTCTCTCGCTCCAAAAACGTGACCCACAATGAAGAAAGATAACAATTTTATTAAGCTAAAACAGGGTACCTTGTACAATGATATCACGTGATATATATAGATTTTTGCCCAAACATGGGTGGATTAATCAAAATTAACCTTAATTGATGATAATTACAATTTATTTGAATTAAAATAAATTTTAAAAATGGGCAAAAATGACGTTTTGCCCCTTCCCAACAATTCACAAAATCCCAAAACAGTCCATGCTGCTGCTCTAAAACGTGTGTGATCTTCCATGGATGATTCGGGATTGCTCCCGCTCCCGCATGGCAAAAAGATGATTGCTTTCTTGTTGGGCTCAGTATGACGATCGATTTGGTACAAACTTCAAATCACAGATCGTGTTTTTAGGCCACGATCATGCAACTTCAAATTTGTATGAATGTTGAAAACTTTCGATTGATAGTGTTCTTGTTTCTTGATGTTTTCTTTGATTTCTTCACTGAATTGCACTGAGCATGCCGTCACGGTCGCGTTGCAACAAACGCAGCTTGATTTTGTGCCCAAACGAAGATTTTTCCATCTTGGGTTTTTGGTCAGAATTTGAATTTGGCGGCCGAAATTTACAGCAACTTTATCGGCTTCGCGCATGAAATCCGACCGTTCATCAAGTGCAAGTTTCAGCCTAGATGTAGCCTTGTACCTTATGCACGCAATGGCACTAGCCTCATGTCGATCCGTTGTGCGAGACTCATGATATGGCCGCTCCAGTGAGACACGTTGCTGCTGAATTTCTTGCAACTATCTTCACGAATCTCCAACTTGTCTCTAGTTTTTCTCCCTGCTCGGACATTATCACAGGACGTACCACATATCAAAACGCTCGCCTTGATGAGACAAACACGCATGCAAAATTTAAGTGTGATCTTACATGTAACGAGGGAGATATGGGTCTCCGAAGTTCATGCTTATAACTGTGCAAACCAATCTCCTTTAATGGAGATTGGTGCAACGAGTTCGCATGGGAATATCGTGTGGCCTACGCTTTTTTAATGTTTCACCCATAACTTTATCCTGGAACGTTCGTTAAAGCTGAAACTCGACCCCTAGGGATTTTCGACCATGCCGAATCCAATAATAGTGGCCCACAGTGATTTGACGCACCGAAAATAGAGTTATTGATACAGAGTCCGTTTCAGGGTGCTAGAGGCTAATTTTTCTGAAATTGTTTCTTTGTCTGCATTGCCTTCTAAATGTCGGATTACGATGAAACTTGGCAGGTGGCCTTTTAAAGTCCTTAGGAAGATTCTAACTCTTTTTGGGGAAATTCTGAGACTGTCGAAAGTTACACTGTATGTCAGGGCTTTATTGATCGGCTTCTCTGTTATTCCTCATCAGGGACCCAAGGTGCTGAAAAATATGTTCAAACAACTCTCTCCTTTCTTCCTCTTCTCTTTCCCTTTCTCTCTTCTCCTTTTCTCTCTTCTACTTGTTTTTTAAATCTCTTCACTCTTGTCTCTCTTTTTCTCCACTATATCCCTCCCAAGGAGGCTCTTTTGAGGCATATTTACAGTTGGGTTCAACCCGGCCAATATCTCATGACCTTAAGAATCTGCCAAGGTACTGAGGCCTTCTGCCTAGTACCTTTTCAATAGGCTCCTGATAATATCCCCTAGGGGAGGTAAGGTCGGAAAGCTGCAAATTGGTAAATTATATTCTTCTCTCTTCCCACTTTTTTTCTCTCTTCACCTCATACTCCTCTTCTCTCTTCTCTCTTCTCTCTTCACTTTTCGTTATTCTCTTATCCTCCCCTTTTTCCTTCTTACCTTCTATTTCTTATATCTTTTTCTCTCACCCATCCTCTTGTATTCCCATCTAAAACTTGAGCTACCCTCCTAAGCCTATCACTTGAAACCATCCAAAGGGCAAACCAAGGGCTCTCTACCCCAGGCACACATACGAAGCGTGCGTGAGAATAAGGGAGCAAGGTTCAAACCATGCCGAGAGGCCGAGGGGCTTTCAATAGTGATCCAAGAGGCCTCACAAAGCCCGAGCGTGTCCACGACCTCAACCGCGCAAGGTAGGTGCCTAACTCCTCACTACCAAAATCTTCCTCATTTAATTGGTTCCTATCAGCACATCGCACACAAGTCACACATACATGCACGCGTAGGCACACGATTTTTCGAAAAAGGGATCTCGGGCTGGGCCCTTAGCTACGATGCGATCATGGACCGACTACTCATCAACGTCCAAAGTCCATCATACATTCATGGTTGTCTGGTACTTTTTGAATTTAATAATTATTTTACCAGTCAGAGATTTCTAATACTCGATGCGTGCGTATGTATGACCAACTCTTACCAAAATAAAAGATTAAAAAACTAATATAAAAATATCAAAAACAAATACCCCATATACTTCATAGGGATATTTTAGGCTATTTTTATCATCCAAATTATTGCTTTTATATTTTTTTCAGGTGCGCCTCACAAAATCGTACACACCTATAAAATTTCAAATCATTATGATTTGAAAAGATATTATTAAAATTCAAATACTATTATACATATGTGACTGGCTAATCAACTTTGAAAAATGATAAGCCGTAGGTAAAGCACTGTAGAACTTCATCTATACGCATAGTGTAGTGTTTATATATATATATATATATATATATAGTAATGAACCTATGAGACCCTCCCACACAAAGGATCACCATTAAATTTAGCATAGATATCTAGAAAAGTCAAATCCCACACCTATGTGAAAACTTTTTTAGAGATCTGTGCCAAACTTAATGATAATCTTTTGGAGTCCTACACACATAGGTGTGAGAGGGTCTTATAAGATCATTACTATATATATATATATATATATATATATATATATATGGGAAAGGATCGTATGAGATCCTCCTACACATAATGCCTTATGGGAGCTTGGGAATTGTCCATTGGATCAAGACATTCCTCGAGATAGGGGTCAAGAGACTTGACAAACAAGTTGCTCTGTGGAATGACCCAAAAATCCCTTGCTCCCTATTTTCTAGTGCCACTTGACAGAGAGAGAGAGAGCGAAGAAGAGAGAGAAAGGTCCAGAACTTAGAAATAAAATAGTAATCCAAGGTGAAAAAAAGTTAGTAAGGATGGGAGAAAAAAGGGAATAAGGTTGAGAGAAAATCTAAAATAGAGGAGGGAATGTACGGGAAATAAAGCTAAGGACAAGAGAAAAATTTGAAATAAAGGAGGAGAAAAAAAGTTATGGATGATTTGCTCCACCCAGACGTGGAATTGAAAAGGAAGGAAGGGTCTCGTTCAGTGTCCCATTCCATTTTCATCGATGTTAAATGCCAAGGTTGTCTCAAGATTTTTGCAGCACCCTAACTGCTGTTGTTTGTGAAAATTTCTCGAGAGTATTGTGCTAGCCAACTGGGGCAAAGGCCGGACTCACCAAAGGCTACCCATCTAGAGAGAAGGGTAACTAAAAAATGCCAACCCCACGCACGCCCCCCCCTCCCCCTCCCCCCGTTTTTGTTCTCTTCTTTCCATAAATGGGCTCATAAGTATATGAAAGAAGGGAGGGATTTTGAATTAAATTTTTCAAGTTCTAAAGAGTTGCTCTCTAGTGGGATGCGTGAACTTCTAGTGTTCTATTGCCTCTTACTAGTCCTCCTCCACTATGGGAGGATTGAGATTCTGGATATTGAAGTTGAGATGTAAACTTGCAATTTGTAGCATCATTTTTTCAAAAAATAAAAGCATAAGTTCCATTGATAAAACTTGAATTAAGGAAGAAGAGGACAAGTTCCATTGATAAAACTTTTACTGTTGAGATAGATTTTTAGTGTACATATAATTTGTTAAATTATAATTTGTGACCAACCATTTGTGTATTAACAGTTTCTTGTCATAGATTGGTGCTTCTTGTAAATAATGGTTAATGGTAAAAAGAGATAAATGATTTTCCCCAAGAAAAAAGAGAAAGAGAAATGATAAAGACTATGTGATTCTAGCCTCATGAAAAAGCTTTTGTTTTGTGATGTTTGGAATTGATAAGAGAGAGAAGAGAGAGTGGCATTTTTATGGGGTTTTTGGTCTTTCAAGCTTGGTGCCCTTTCTCTCTCTTCTCTATCTTGGTCCCTGCAGGCAGGCTACTAGAAACAGCAGGAGGCATCGATGCGACATGGTTGGGGGTTCTTATTCCATGTCATGCTATGTATTTTTAATGGTTTACCGGTTGACCAGTTCACCAGGTAACCTAACATGTATACCAAGATTGGCTCTAGATCTAATAGTGGAAACTATGGGTCCTTTAGCACGCTCGTCTGTCATGGACTCACATGATCATCACTATATATATATATATATACTTATAAAAAATCAATGGGTTCCTTTCATGGATCAATACCCAATTGAATAAGAAAGAACAGAAACATATTATTCATGAATTGCAGTCCATATATCCTAGGCTCAGTTTTTTACCGATTTCTGTAATCTATTGGGAGTTTTGAGCTGAAATTTTACATATATGATCCTAAATCCACTGAATCAATGTAACCTATTGGTGGTTGTATGTCAAGATTGAAGAGCGAATTGATGGTTAAAAGCGACTAAAAGAATGGGATTGTCGAAATTTGAAACATGGGAATAGCTCCTTTAATTTTGAATTTTTTAATAGTGATTTATTGCTAAAAGCTACAAATTTGATTTCTTGCTTTGTGGAGTAAGATCGAGCAAAACTGAGAAATAAATGATGAAATAAGAAGACGTTAAAAAAAATTTTGCTTTAAATTCTTAAAAATAATCACTTTTTCAAATCTTGGAATTTTTATCCAAATTTGTTGCAAAATGCTTTTTGAATAATGTGTTATTATTCTAGAAAAATGATCATATAGGACCTTTCCCCATCCATTCGTGTAGGACCTCAAAGGATCACCATTAAATTTGACACGGATCTCTAAAAAAGCCAAATCCCACATTCATGTCATAACTTTTTTAGAGATTCGTACAAAGTTTAATGGTAATTCTTTAGGGTCCTATAGACATGGGTAAGAGAGGGCCCTATAATGTCATTACTCATTATTGTATTAGGCCAAAACAACAAAAAATTGGTGGAAAGGTAATCAGATAAGTGGACTTGGGGAAGATATGAAAACGGAAGCTTTCCAATGGTAAATGCTGATATTTTCTCAACCATAGGCATAACAACTTAACCCGTTTTGCAAAGGACGGGATGAAAATTGATTTTTCATTCACCTATCATCCGAACTTTTGAGCCTCCATCCATGTTTGTATCAAGAGAGTTCAATAAATACCCCTTCTCTCTTTATTTGGAAGGGGATTAGAGAGAGAGAGTGAAAGATTAGAGACTTGGGAAATTGAGTAATCTAAGCTTAGAGAAAGAAAACTTTGGATCCACTTTGGGTCCGAACTCTGATCCAACACTAATGTGAGAAACAATTACAAAAATTTCATAACTGCCCAAGCCCAAATCCTGTATCCGAAGTTTGCCAAAAAATATGTGCAAAAATAATTAGAAATTGAACTCAAGAAAACCCATTTCTCGTGGATCAAATTATTGCATTGGAAAGCCCATTGGCCTTGGAATTGAGGCATAGTGCTCTTCTCTCGAAAGAGAGCAAGGTAGGGCCATATTCCCCTTGGGAGTTAAAATTGTTGAACCCTCCCAACACTGGTAAGGGTTCTTTCATTTTCTTAAGTGAAATTTGGTTTCTTTTCTTTTTCTTTAGTGTGCGCGTGTCATTCTCTGGTTTTCTGCCTTTCAAATTGGGGTTGGAAAAAAACAAATATCACGCACAAGGGGCCTGACACTGATTCCTGAAAATTTTCTACGATTTGCTCTATTTTTATGTTTTGTCCTTTCTAGAATTTTCTGAATTATTTTCAGATATAAATTTTTTTTTCAAAATTTTCAATGTTTCACATTTTATTCTTCGTATTTTTAGACTTTTAGTGCTCTTCATGATTCAGTTTAGTTTCTACTATTCTTTATTTTTAACAAATCTTCTTAAAAAAAATTTATTGCCTGTTTAGGAATGTAAATACATGGCGAGTCCACTTGGACTCTCCCGAGTAATTTGCCTCAGGCCAGGGCCATGTCCAAAGCCTCGAGCCGAGTTTCAAACTCTTAATGAAGAAAAAAAAATAAGTTGACATTGCCTTTCTATGTAAGATGCACAATTTGCAGTCCAAGGAAAAAAACCAAAACATAAAAGAGCACATACATGATCCTCACACACGCAAGATGGCATAGGTGCAATAACCTTTTCATAATTTTTCTAAAATTACACTCTAACTCTACCTACTAAAAAATAAACCAACAAATGCAACATTTGTACTTCACCAACCCACCCAAGCACTACTCAAATTTTAGGGTCTGAGGCAAAGACCCAGTCACCATACAAACCTCCCTCTCAAAAATCATCATCACTCGTAATCATAATGAATTGGACTCATAGGAATTCATCGAACACTTTGGCTAAAGTATTGTGAGAAGCTGGAATGTAGGCCTAGGAGCACGACCCATCGACCCAATGTCTTCAAAGAACAAGTAGCTTAATCCCCAAAAGTTTTATGGCTGATGAATATGCATGCTCATGAAGAATTGGATTGGATAGCTGACATTTCAAAAATGTGTCCTCGATCTTGTTCGTAAAGAATATGTAGGGCATCTTGTAAAACCCTCTTAAACCTACCCAAATCAAGCTTCACATTTTGTTTTTCAAGGTAGATAGACCTAAGGGAAAGCCAATCATGTTTATGTATGGAAGCAGGATCGACCAATACGGGATCGTTATGTGGATATTCTTCTATGAGTGAGCTCTCCTCTTGTTGGATTTGGTACTCGATGTAGTGTAACTTCATATCATGGGCAGGTTCCCCAAAGCTAGTCCTACCCACCCACTGTAGCCCTCCAAGGGGGATAATTTGAATCACCACAGCCCCCAAAGGTAAAAAAACCATGTTTGTTAGGCCAGCTCCATGAACACCCATCATCACATCACATGAATTCACTAAACCTGCGTACCCAGTCATGTTTGTACCGAACTCGGCATCCCCGATTACCACATCGTAGCCTACTGACTTTGCCAATTCCACTATTTCAGGAAAGTTTAGGAATTTCCTCGTCCTTTTCCTGTATATGATCAAGAGCCTTGGTTTCCTTTTTATGAGGGACCCATTTGATATTGTGCTAATCTTGGCTGGAAGAACATTCATCGCTCTCTTCTCGATTTTGTTTGAGCTTATATTTTTTCTCCCTAGTGAATAAACTTCTCTTAGTAGTGCCATGAAGTCCCTTATGGAGTATTTCTCTGGGGTCATTTGAGGATCTGCTCCAAATTCCTTGTGAAATTCAAGACCAACTTGCGCTTTTGGAAAACAATGTGTGCTTTTGTCATGATCCAAGTCGATAACAACACGGTTAGAGAGGTGAGACAGGATAGCACTATATTTACTGATCCACCATGGTTTAATGTCTGAGACTAGGAAGTGGACATGGCCATGGTAGTGACGAGATGTCAAGAACAGGGGAACAAGCACATCAGTGAAGTCATGGAAGAGGTTACCTGTGTAACTCCCGATTGAGAAGACTATGGCTGGAGAAGTGTGGTTTATTGAGCAATCTGGGGTTTCTTCAGCAGTGTCTCGACGCTTAATGGATATCTCCTTTACAGCTTGCATTGCAATAGGGTCGGCTTTGCGAGCATAAGGTCGGATCTTCCATGATTTTCTTTCTTCGGCAGGTGCAGGAGGGGTGATGAAGAAGAGGGTGGATGAGTTGGGGTGAATTCTTATATCTCCTAAGATTTCACAGTACTCTGATCTTGGGTTAGATACATGGCATATAGGTTTGCTATCTTCGTCTTCGTCATCCTCATCCTCTTGAGCTGGACTACCTGCAAAATTTTCACTTTTGATTACAAGGGAAAATAACGGACTTCCTGAAATGCTTAAATCATAATCGATAGGGTCATCATAGTCTAAAAAAATTCATCATGAATGGTGATGGAGAAAAGAGCGAGACTCGGAATCAGTAGTTCCCACCCTCTCCAAATCCGCTCATCATGTCAATGATAGTGCTTAGCAATGTTTGAAAACTCAGTTCATTCGGAGAATTGGTCGTTTGGGAAACTATTCTGGATTAACGGATCAGCGATTCAGATATGTGGATCGGCCTTTTTGGGCAATTTGGCTTTAAAATAATTACCAGCAATTGCTAAAATTTCTTAAAGATAAAATCTAAGACGAGATTTCTAAAGAAACGATGATGCACTATAGATTTTCATTATTTTACATAAAACGTGTAAAAAATGATAACCTATTTCATTTCACAATGCTTGTTGACCATTACATTCATTTCATTGTTAAAATGAAGTTTAAAATATAACTCAATAGATCTATGGTAGCAACTATGAAGAAACCATAATGTTATCATATATCAAAATTCAAGTTATTTTATCGAATGATACTTGTATGTATTGAAGTCCCTGAGTAAAACCATGTTACTCTTAACAGAAAAAAACAATGAGTATAGACAGTATAGATTGTACATTGGAGGATTGTTAGAATCCCCTCGTGCACAACATGCTCATTTAGCTTATACAAAGTTGGAGCCCTTAAATAATATTTTCCTAATTTCTATTGTTGTGTAGTTTCTCTCTTAGTGGAATGTAAATAGTTGCAAGCAAAAAGCTCCTGGTAGGCAAGAAAAAGCCATGTTCGAATTTTATACATAATAATATATTATTGCTCTGATGTATCCAATAATCAAACTCGTGAAAGACAAAGAACAATTATGTAAAATATATTAGAGGAATGTGTAAGAGAAGTAGAAAACAAAGACATAACATGGAGAGTATTTAGGATATTGACAGAGACGAAAATATGAATTGTGAGAAAGGAATAAATAAAGCAAATGCTTTCATGTGATCACGCCGTGGCTCACTCCTCCCTTGAGATCAGTGAGGTACTGTGGATGATGCCAACCAATACTAGAAATCTCCACAAGACCCATAATTTGGATTGATACCTACCTTGCTAAAAGACTTAATCCTAAATAGGGCGTTGGGATAGACATTGGGAGGTAAGGTACAATAACAAATCGTTCACTACTCATATCATCAACATAACCTCTTTTCAAGTATTTGGAGTCGGCTACATGAAAGCTGGGTCACTATTTTATTCTATCAAGGATCATATCCTCAATGAGGCTCACGACTTCCAACCATATCTTTGTTGACCTACCTCTTGTCATTTTTTAGCCTTCCATTTGAACAACTTACACCTCCAAATAAGTATTATATTAGATATGCACTGCATATGATCATCCCACCTAAGTCTACTTTCTCTGACCTTATCTTCTCTTGAAGTCACACTTAAGTTTAGTCGAATGTATTCATTTTGAATTCTAACCTTTCTTGTCTTGCCACTCATCCACCTCAACATCCTCATCTCAACTACACTCATTCTATGAGTATGTTGGTTATTGACTGCCCAACAGTTAGCTTAAAAGAAAGCTCTAGTTGCACATCTTTGTTTCGCCCACCTAACTCTAATTCTATTTGCAATATCTTCTTGAATCTTTCAATTTTTCTAAATTATCGACCCAAGACACCGTAAGTGTGTTTTTTTTTTATATTTTGTGACCATCAATCTTAATTACTTCCTTGTTTCTACTCGTGTAATTATTAAACTTGATATATTCCATCTTAGTTTGGGAAATTTTAAAACTTTAGATTCTAGAGTATCCCTCCAAAGTTTCGACTTTGTGTTGATGCCGCTTCGGGTCTCATCAATCAAAACTATATTGTCTGCATAAAAAATACATCATGGTATCTCATATTGTAGGTGCCTAGTTAAGCTGTCCATAACTAAAACAAAGAGATAAGAGCTTAACTCACTCGTCTATCCATTAGTTGTTCACACACTAATTCGCTCTTTGTATATATCTCCCACCAAGTCGATATAATATCTAGATCGATAAAGACCGTAAGAAGCTCTTTTCCCTTCCCTTAAACGTTTCACTAGATGAATAATATTCCCTAATCATATCAATTTAATATATAGAGCAAGGCATACTTACCTCGTGCACATAGTGTGGGCAGGGCCAGCTATCTCATATAGATGAGATTAGTAAATAAAAAAATAAAAGATTGAAAATTAAAAAAATATAAATAATAGCAAAATAAAACAATTATTGGAATTAGGCTAAATCGCTTCATTCCCTGAAAAAACCGACTTATTCTCGCAGAACCGCCCAATTTTGGATACAGCTGAGGAATTGGAATGGTCTCTAATGATTCCTAAATTGGATAGACGACTTTTAAACGCTGGCGAGTATGATGACTTCCATAGTTCTCATGATTATATTATATTTTCCCACTTAAGAATTGCAAGAAGGTATTGAAAAGCCATTAATTAATGATGATTATAAAAATGCAGGAGACCCATCAAATGGCTCCAAATCCATGGACAGTTTTGTATCCCTACATTTAAATATTAGAAAATTAATCAAGAATAATCATTTGAGTAAGTAAAGTGAAATTTCTAAAAGAAGCGGTATTTCAGTCAATGATTTTATTACGTTACATATTAGTTGTGGCACATGCAGTTTAGTTTTTTGAAAAGTAGGAAATTTGGTTTGTAGAATAAGCAAGCAAGAGGTAAGACAAAATTTCAAACACGGCCAAATTAAGGGCATTTTGTGTAAGTGCGTTTTGAATATATAGGTTCACTATGAAGATTTATTGCACTCTAAATATCATCTTATGCAGAAATTTATCGACAAGATGCCCTCTAGAAAAAATAAGCAATAAAAAAAAAAAAAAAAAGGAAAAAGGTGGGCAGCAAATCAATGTTTGTCACTTAACCAAAAATTATAATAATGAACTTGCCCAAAAACAACAAATCACTGTTTGACTTAATGTTTCACTTTCCCACGAAATAAAGATGCGCAACAAAATTATAGTTATTAGATTATATATCTGTGTTACGAGGACCTCACAATTGCTACTAGCTATTAGATACCAAATTGGATGCCTTGGGTGTATCACAATTTTAGATAATGACACAAAACCACACGATTTGAAATTTAATGGACAATAATAATTGTGACCTGCTTGTATTAAAAGTAAATAGTCTCTTTCTAATTTCAATACACACAGTCTTGGATTTGGATTCAGTCGCCCACCATATATAGAAGCACACAACCCTTCCTTTTGCAGTTGGATTTGGATACAATAATTAACATGATCAATTTCAATCTGGGGACTTATGGCCTCACCGAGGATGTGGCCTTTAATATAGCAGAATGAAGAACCAGGATCAATGTAGCCGACTCTAATTAATAGGAAAAAAGCTAAAATGATGATGATGATGATGAAGATGAATTAACATGATCATTTTATCAAACACCATGATAATGAATCTAAAAAAAATATGATTTTGGCCTCTTAAAAATGGTCTATCTTATTCTTTTGGGCCATTAATTCCAATTCTTCAAAGATAATGAGATCATCACTATTTTTAGGGCTCAAAATTCGAGAACAAGTAAAAAGAAAAAGTTTATATAATGTTACAACCTTAAAATGTAGAATTAAAAATGCACCTAAGAAATCCATCGAAAAATATTATTTTAATATTAAAAAATCCTCTAATTCATCATCTTGACATTGAGATGTATGAATATGAAAAAGAAAAAGATTTTTCTCAAAAATGGTGCATCTTGAAGCACATTATCTAGATCGTCCATTTTCAAGATTATCATATGTGTATAGAGATCTACTTGATTTTGACCATTTTTTAAATTTAAAATTTTATAATTAGATATAAAAATGGATTTTTAGATAATGCTGAGAATTTTTATAAAATTTAGACGTGCGCCTTAATTGGATTGTTTAAGTTTGTACCCTTATAGAAACGACACCCTAAGTAAAAATAGTGATTTAGGATACATTTTGAGCCCTAAACCCTTCAAAGCTAGAGTGAATACATGAGCCTATGGACTCACGATGAATTTTCAGTAAAATAGAAAACAATTTTTGCATTGCTTACCTGAATATCGTTGTAAATTGAAAAGGGTTTTTCTGGGAATAAGGATCCCGTGTAATTACCTGATTCAGAAATCTGGACGTCCTTCGTCGCCATATTGAGCCCAGCCCTCTTGGGTACCTTTAGATTCAACGATCCCACTAAAACAAATGAACAAAGACTATCAGCCTTTCAAAAATACCAAAAACATTGAAAGGAACACAATCATAATTGACCGTTAAACATGAAATCAGGAGGTTGATGATGCGTCATTGGATGGGCACTATGTCCAAAATAAAACTCTTTGAATATTGTCACACACTTCAATGTAGTTAGATTTCACATCAAATGGCTAAAAATGGTTGTGATTTTTTTTTTACCTAAAGTAAATGGTCGTACGTATAGAATCTCTTTATATTATTATCGGTCATGCATATGTGTATATTACATTTTAGTATATAGAAAACTATAGTAACTCCAATAAAATCTGGTTCAAAACAAATATAGTAACTCCAATAAAATAAGCAAACAACAAAAAATTTCAATTTTAATAATTTTTAAATGTGTAGTGTACTAAAACCGAATGCACGGACCTAAAGTAATCCACCGGAGAATATTCATGTGGTAACGAGGGCGTTTTTATTGAGATATGAGATTTGTTACCCTCCACTCAAATGATGGACAGCGGTGGAAATAGGGGGAACTTCCGAGGGGCGTATCTTGCTTTGTACGACTGGGCCCGCCCTCTCAATATCACCGTCCATCATTTCACATGATGGTGATTATAGTAACGAACCATGATATTACGTAGTCTTTATCATATTGTATAGATTCTCATTCATGAAAATGTTCATAAAAAAAGGCATATTGTGTCAAAGCAAGATCACGGCAAACGATACACAGGGCGTATGTTGCAGATGATGGAGCATCCACCATCCATTCTGAACAAGGACTACAAAGCTGAGCCTCAGTTCCTAATGGTAATCCACTATTTACAGTGATGGCCAGCTTCTATACACTAGTACCATGAATTTCGAATTCTTTCATGTCAAATATAACTCAAGAAGTGGTTCAGATTCAACATTCAGGAGAAAAAGAAAAAGAAAAAAAAAGGGAAAAATCTGGGCTCTGAGACTAATCACATCTTACCGTTGGGCGCCGGGCAAGAGTGCGGCCTGAGGAGAGAGAAGGCGAAGAGAGAGAAGAAGAAGCACAAAACCAATGCCAAACTGAACAACTTCATTTTTTCTCCCTTCTACTAGAGTGTCTTCCTCCTTTCTTGCTCTCTGCAACTCAAAACCCCTGAGTCTAATTACTTCCACCTTTCAGTTTCTCTCTCTTATAAGGACCCTTTAGATCCTTCCCCATATCTTCTTTTCTATATTATTATAACTAATAATGTATTATAACTAATAATGCAATTGATTGGGACAAGCTAGTTGACCCCTCAAGTGAACCCGAGGGTGCACCTGGTCAAAGCCAAGGTGCAACTGGGCTACAGATCGATCAAAACCAAGCAACGCAACCAAGTCAAGTGTGCAGTTGGGGTGTCCGATCACTTGTTGTAGGGGCTGATTGTTATGCATCAACCTACATTTTTCAATACTAATTTATGGACAAACGATCTAGATCATCCAATGCCAATAAGATTCTCGAATGGCATAGGCAATATAGATTAATTTTGAAGAAAAAGAGAGTGCCATACTTGTAAGATCATTAATTGAGTGATTTACATACGGAGCCTAATTTTTCTAAAAAAATAGAAAATGATCTATTTATAGGTAGAAATTATAAAGAAGGTTGATCAACTCCTTCTTTTTTTTGTTTCTAAATCTTCTTCGGTCTGAATTTTGATTTGTTTTACTGTTTTTTGGTTAGTAGGGTATTGCCTTACTAGCAAAAAAAGTTGAAAAAGAAATAAAATAAAATTCTGTTCAAGGATGTCTTGAGGATCGAGAGGCAATTTTGAAAAAATAAATAAAAAAACTGGTTGACCGACTTTCTTTGTAATTTTCACTTATAAATCAAAATTTTGTATTTTTCATAAGTTTTGGGGTCCGTACGTAAATCACTCTCATAAATTCTCAGTTTCTTGGGGGAAAAATGCAAGAGAAACTTTCTTGTACGAACAAAAAAAAGAAAAGAAAGAAAAAAAAGAACTTATTAATTAAACATGTGTTGGTGTAGAGGAATATACTCCTTACGAGGGAAATACTTAAAAATTGGTTGGCAGAGTGATACTATTTTGCACCAAGAACATGGAAAACCATGTTCTCATTTTATATAAATCCAACAACTACTACGCCAAATTAAAAATGGTTTTCTTCAGTACGTTTCTTGGGGTAGCAATTTCTGAACGTTGAATCGGGAGAATAAAATAAAAGTTAATTACTTGTAAGGATCCTCCAATGGTCTACACACCGAGACTTATGCTTCTAAACAATAAACCATTCACGCCGAACTAATTATTTGTGATGCCTAGCTGTACTCATTTTCATGTGAGGAATCTGGTCATTCACTCTTCTTTCTCTCTAACAATCCCACACGTCTCTTTTCATGATCAAACGCGTGTTCTCTCTCAACCTATTTTACATTAGGAAAATGGTTTGATAGGCCTGCAGTCATGTTAAAATAAGTAAAATCTCATTTTATAACTCATTGAAAATTACAATTCATGCATTAAAAAACCTCTACATGGATCATCTTAGCTTGCCCATTATCGTTGTCAAAAAAATAAAAATTTTAAGCTCTAAAAATAGTGTATATTGTACCAAAATATCAAAACAGTTTATTTTCCCCTAGAAGTAAATGTTCATAGTTTTACCACTTGAAAACTGTTTCGAATAACCAAATTGCAGGTGAGCGAGAGAGGCTGGTAGCAGCGGAGAAGATGGGGAAGAAAGAGGGCGGCGGTAGAGCTGAGGGAGCAGGCTGCGATGGTGGGAGGCGTTAGTTGTAGGTTGGAAGAAGAGGATGGGTGAAAAAGATTGCAGAGGATGGAGCGTGGCGGTGATTGGAGTGATTGAGTGCAGGAGGCGGGTGGCTGTAACAGAGGTATGGATGTGAGACAGAGAGGCCGAGGTGGCTGCAGCAGGTGAGTGATGGTCGCTATGATTGAGGGGTGAAAGATTGTGGCAGACTAGAGAGAGGTGGAAATGGAGGAAGAGGGGGATGATGGGGAGGAGGTCGCAGGGCAATGACGTAGAGTGGGGCGCACGACAGTGGGTTGAAGCGAGTGGGCACGGTGGTGCACGGCAGTGGGTTGAAGGGAGGGGGCACGGTGGTGCACGGCAGTGAATGGTGAGTGCGTGCAGCAGTGGTGCACGGCGATGGAGGGCTCGGCTGTGACGCACGGCGGTGGTGGTGTGCGGGAGTTATCGTGCACGGCGATAAGGTAGAAGTCCCCCACGGCGATAAGAAGAAAGGTATGGATGGACGTGAGGGAGCACAAATAGTGAGAGGGAAAAAGTGAATGTTAGGGTGCACAACAAGGTTCTTGCGAGGGAACGCAACCCACTACAGCACAGCAAAAAGAAGGGGGAGGTGTACATGAGGGACCACCAAAAAGAAATGGAGAAGGTGGACTCGAGGGTGCACAGGAAGCAGGTGGTCAGCAGCCCAACAAAATGTACGGGCTACCAAAAAGGAAAAAAGAAGGTGGACTCGAGGGACCATAGCAAAATAAAAGTTCTTTAAGCAAACGGCATGCCGTGCTTAATAGTGGGTATTGTTGAGCCAAACAAAAGAGAGGAGAGAGAAAAAAAGAAGGGAAAGAAAAAGGAGAGAAAAAGAAAAGAGAGAGAAGAAAAAAAATATGACCTTAAGCTTAGAGGTAACGATCCAAATATTTCTCTCTCCTTCTTCTCTCTCCAAAACATGACCAAACAAAGATGAAAATTTTATTCAATCAAAGTAGGATCTTTTACAATGAGGTATAACATGATATATATAGACTTTCACTCAAACATGGGTGGATTAATCAAAATTTATCCTAATTGCTAAAAAAATATAATTGATTTGAAGTACAGAAAAATCTAAAAATAAAGGCAACATGACAATTTTGCTCTTGTCCAACAATACACAAAATTTCAAAACAGTCCCTACTGCACTCTTGAAATGTGTACGATTTTTCTAGGCCGATTCGGGATTGCTCTGACACTTGTTTGGCTAAAAGATGATCGTTTTCTCATTGGGCTAGGCAAGACGATCAATTTGGTAGCAACTTCGAACCACAAATTATGTTTTTAGGCAACTATCATGCAACTCCAAATTTGTAAGAAACTTGAAAGCTTTGGATCGATATCGTGCACATGTCTTGATGTATTTTCGTGATTTCTTCCCTGAATTACACTGATCATGCCGTCAAGATCGATTTTCAACAAATGCAGCTCGATTTCATTCCTGAATGAAGATTTTACAATTTTTGGGTTTTGGCCGGAATTTGAATTCTGACTGCTGGAATTTTGCAGCAACTTTAACACCTTTCTACACCAAATCTAACCATTCATAACTGGTGGGGCTCGAACCAGACATAGCCCTGGAGCTTACGCACGCAATGTAACTAGTTTCGCGTCGATCGGGTATGCGAGCGACGTGATATAGCCGCTCGAGTGGGTCGTGCTACTGCTAATTTTCTTGCAACCTTGATCAGGAATCACCATCTTCTCTCTATCTTTTCTCCCTGCTCAGGCATCGTCATAGACATTGCCACATATCAAAATGCTCGTATTGACAAGACGAACACGCTCCCAAAATTTGAGATCGATTTGACTCAAAATGCGGGAGATATGAGTCTTCAAAGTTGTTATTTGTGACTGTGAAAACCAGTCTCCATTAATGGAGATTGGTGCAAGGAGGGCGCATAAGAATAGCGTGCGGCCTCTCCTTTTTCAGTCTTTTACCCATGACTTTGTTTTGAAATGTCTGTGTAAGCCGAAATTTGAGCCTAGGGAATTTCAACCATGCCGGATGGTCCCACAACCATTTGACGCTCTGTTAATAGGGTTCCAGTTATAAGACCCGTTTCAGAGTGCAAGAGTCCAATTTTTTTGAAACTGTTTATTTGTCTGCACTACCTTAGACAAGTTGGATTGCGACGAAACTTGGCAGGTGGCCTTTTAACATCCTTAGGGATTCAAAGCTATCAAGAAGAGAGTACACGTGCTACTGTCAGAAATTCCACTGTAAATTAGGGCTTTATTCACCGACTTCTCTTTTATTTCGCATCGGAGACCAAGGTGCTAAAAAATGTCTTCAAACATATAGAGAAAGAGAAGAGAGGAAAAAGATAGAGAGAGTAAGAGAGAGAAGAAATAAAAAGAAAGAAGAGAGAGAAAAGAGGGGGAGAGAGAAAGAGAGAAGAGAGAGACAAATAAGAAGAGAGGGAGAGAGAGGAGAGAGGAGAGAGAATGAGAGAGAAAGAGAGAAAGAAGAGGGGAGGAGAGAGAAAGAGAAGAAGATGTGAGGGAAGATGATGAGAGAGAGAGAAAGCGGTACGTCAGCTTAACCGTCGGTTCGATTGATCATGAGTGAAAGCTAGGGAGAGAGAAAGAGAAAAAGAGGAGAAAGAGAGGGAAAGAGAATGATAGAGGAGAAAGAAGAGGAGGAGAGATAAACAGAAGAGGAGAGGGCGGATTGACGGCTTAGCCACCGATCCTGTTTACCACGAGAGAACGAGAGAGAGAAAAAGAGAGAAGGAACAAGAGAGAGAAGAGTAGAGAGAACAGAAAGAAAAAGAGAAGAGGAGAGAGAAAAGGAAGGAGAGAAGAGGGAGTGTTATTTGTCATTTTTGACACACCTCAGTCCTTCAATCAAATAGAGGAAGAGAGCCGGTTACAGCTCGGTCACCGTGGCCTACTAGACATAGCCGCACGAAAAACAGAAGTCGTAGAAGCCATAAACCTTGAATTAATATGACCAAGGAAAAAGACGCCTACATGAACAAAGAGTCGAAGCCTTATCCCTGCCATTGCAGGCATAGGAGCCGGATAGGCATGCCAAATGACTATTGTCATCTTTCAAGAAAAAGGAAGTGGGCCCGGGCTTAAATGGACAGACCCAGAGGCCATAAGCCTGGACCATCGCAAAGTAAGGCAGAGGCACGCCTTCTGCCATACGGCCTCACTAAACCAGTCGACGGCCATGGCGATTCCTCAACCACCCCTCGACGAGCTCGCAACTTCGTCCTTGCAGCCGAAAGCCTCAAACACCCACGAAAAGCTACGACGAAATCCTTCCCTTTGACGAACAAGCGCAAAAGACAAGCCTCCTCCACGAAATAGAGGAAAGGAGACCTGGGATCACAGGTGCTGGAATATTCAGAACGACGTCTTAGCCCTTCAGAGAATAAAACTCGGCCACACAAAAGCTGATACCGAGGAAGGAACACTTCTAAGAAGAGAATTGAGGTCGAACACGACAAGCAGCATTTAAAGTAAAACAAAAAGAGACGCGAAACCCAAGGTCACAAGACTAAAAATAAGAAAAATCCCCATCACCGGAAATCCGTTTTTCAACGATCCATTAGAAGTCCAAGAGCAATGAAAAATAATTTAAAACCTTTTGCAAAAAAAAAACACTCGAAGAAAACCTTCCTCAGACTCATCGAGATGCTGCAAATCAAGAAAGAAGTCATCAAAGAACCCACAAAACTGACCAGACTCCTTCCCTCACAAAAGGAATTGCCGCAACACGATCAAAAGGCATCAAAACGATAAAAAAAAAACAAATGACAAGAATACAACAAAAGATCAACCAAACTCATGTTGCAATTCCCCGGGAAGAGCTCTCAAAGTTCGATGATGATGACATGCTTCTCAAGAAAGGACGAGTCTTTCATTCATGTAAAAGAACTTAAAGGGCATTTTGATCATTATACCCAATTTCGAGAATTTATTTTAATTACTTTTAATTGTATTTAGGCTTAGTTTTTGAGTATCCACCCCGGTTTGTGGAAAACTCGATATAAACAGGCTTAAGCCAATTGTAAAAACAGGATTACAATTCAATAAAGTCGAGGCATTACGCTTGATTCTACTTGTCTTTTCTCTTAGCCTTAGCATCCCAGGGAGACGAGAGAGAAAACTTTTACGAGTGAGGAAAATACCCTCGACTGCGCGAGTACACACTTTCTTCTTCTTGAAGAAGCTTATCGCTTCCAAAACTTGCTCTCTTCTTCTCCCACACGCGTAATCCCACGCACGTGCAAGACTACGCGGACCAAAGCAAATCGGAAAGGGTTCGAACCGATGCGTGTCATCATCTAGTCCCTCTTCCTGGCTTTGATACCCTGAAAAGAACGACAAATTTCTGGAGGCTTTTGTCAGACATCAGGCCGATGCTCCGAGTCCCTTTGTGAGGCCCGGATGCGCAGCTGATCTGAGGCTGGCTCAAGATGATACTCTTAGGAAAGACCTTTGAGTACCAGTTCTCGAGGTGCTTGCTCGGAGAAGGGAGTGCAGCATAAGAAGGAGTTAGTTCACGATTCCACTTGAGTCGTAAGCGAGGAGGAACCTGCAAAGTTGGTGCGTGTGCACCTTTAGGGTTAGCAGTCCGGGTGACTTAGGTGTCAACCCGAGCTCGATCAACGGGTTTGACCTTGGAAGGTTAGGACCCACGAGCTTATGCCTGTGAGGGACGGGGTAGGAACCTATCTCTCATAGGGTGAAGCTGTGTGTGGTGAGAGGGAGGACGTAGTGGTCGACTCTCTAGTGCTCGAACTGACACAGAACTGGAGCTTCCTCGAGCTGACACAGAACTGGCGCTTCCTCGAGCTGTTGGATGCATGACACATGCAGGGTTCGGCTAAAGAAGGCCTAGCCTTGAACACGAGTTCAAGGCAGCGTGAAAGTTTCTCCAAGGTATGGCTAAAGCGGATGGACCACGAGCCTTTAGGTGTGTGTGTGGGGTGGAGACCTCAGGATCTCCGCCTTTGTGTGCTGAGCTTCTAGGTGTATAGACTCGGGGTAGTAAAGGAGTTCGGGGGGTAGCCTTGCGGCGACCCTTAGAAGTGATAGCAACCTGTTTACCTTTCATGAGAGTGGATAGGGCAGTCTTCTGACGTACCTCATCAATATGACGGGTAAGAGATTTGCCAGTAGCTAGGTGGGTGTTGTGTGCGGTAGCAGATGTGCTACCAACGCAAGGGCCCTTGGTGGAGAGTCCACCAGGGTGAGAAAGCGGGGAGGCAGGGACCTTTAAGTCCCCTCTCGCACCAATCCAAGAGAGAACCTGGGAGCCGGATTGTGAGTCCTGACTCAGAAGGAGTGTAGGGAAGGAAGCTTGAGCTGCCCGCTTCCCCAGGACAGTCATGAGTGCAGGGATAAGAAAGTCCCTGACTTGGATGAAAGGGTTGAATAACCCAGGTGCTATAGAAAGTAGTGCAGGAAGTGAAAGAAGATATTGATCAAGTAAGAGCGAACTGACGCAGGGGGTAGCAAGTCCCCATTGGAGTTGCCAAGTAGGTTAGGGGCCTTGATCTTCCCTCACCAGATCTAGGTGATCGAGTGACAATGTCTCGGGTTCAGAAAACCCAGGACTTGAGATCGCTCTCTCAGGAACATTGTTTAAGAACAAGGGCAGGTATCCAACTAATGAGAGAGGAATTTTGGATATGAGGTGGGGACCAACCTCACCTGGGTCCATGACTTACTCGGGCTGACTCGAATGAGTGCCCTCTTAGATCACAATGAAAAGCCCCCCATCTGCTTTAGTTGGTTCGGAATCGCCTCTTATGACCTACAATCTTCTTGTTTTTTACACAACACTATTATGGTTAATTTGTAAGACAAGTGGGCCGAAGGGCCCACCCTTATCTTAGGGCAATGCACATTCGTGAGGCTAGGAATGTGAGGGGCTAGAGTGACAAAGTGGAAGGTTCGAACAAATGTTTAAGAGAGAGGAAAACTTGATGAAGGGACAAGACTAGCTTGATAGCCAAACAGTGACTGACTCGGAGTGGTAGCAAGATGGGCACGGTACTCAGGACCAGCACACCGGCAATACTACACGAAATCGAGGCCGATATGGCGGTGCTAGGCTAGGTCAACCCTCGATCAGGTGAGAAGAGTAGAGAATGGAGGGAACATAAATGGACGAACAGAAGGAGAAGGAGGCTCGCGCATGACGCTGCCGTTGCCATGTGTGACTTATGAGACCACAAGAGAGGCATGCGCGACACTGCCACTGTCGTGCATGGCCTCTGAGGGGAACTCAGGCAGAGAAGAGGAAGAAGAAGGAGATGAAGAGAGAGAAGAATAAAATAAAAAGAAGAGAGAGAAGATGTAATTTGAGCATAGGGGTATCGGTCCAATAGTTTCTCTCTCCTTACTCTCTCTCTCAATGTAACCCAACAATGAGAAGAAAGATAAACTCTATTAAGTAAAAACTCTCTTTTTTGAAGAGTTCAAGCCTTTTTGCATACAATGATGGTACGATATATATAGAATTGTGCTCAAACATGGGTGGATGATCAAAAGTAACCCAAATTGTTGAAAATTAAGATTAAAATGAATTAAAAAAAAAATAGAAAATAGGGTACAAAATGGCAGATTTGCCCCTTCCTAACAAGTTGTGGAATTTTATAGCAGTCCCTGTGTTTCCTTAAAACGTGCATGGTTTTTCGTGGATGATTCGGGGTCGTTCTGATGCCTGTTTGATGGAAAGATGATTGTTTTTTTATAGGGATCAGTATGGTGATTGATTTGATACCAACTTTGAGCCATGGATCATGTTTTTAGGGTACGATCATGTGTCTTGAAATTCAGATGAATCTTGAAACTTCAGATCGATAGTGTCCTCTTTCCGTGATGTTTTTCTGTGATTTCTTCGCTGTTTGTCACGATCACGTAGCAACAAACGTAGCTCGATTCTGTACCCGGACGAAGATTTTACAACTTTGAAATTTTGACCAGAATCTAGAATTCTGACGGCGAAATTTGCAGTCACTTCATCGGGTTTGTGTGCAGAATCTGACCATTCATCATGTACGAGGTTAGAGTGGAAAATAGCTTGGGACCTTACGTACGCGATGGAATTGGTTTTGCATCGATCGGGTTGCGAGCGACATGATTTGGCTGCTCGACCGAGACATGACGCTGCTGATTTTCCTACACTTTCTTCACGGATCAGCAACTTCTCTCTAGCTTTTCTAGGTGCTCGGGCGTCGTCGCGAGGTGTGCCACATATCGAAATGCTCGTCTCAATGAGGCGAATACGCTCCAACAAATTTGAACGTGATCCGATCACGGATGAGGGAGATATAAGTGTCGCAAGTCACTATTCGTGATTGTCCCTTTATTGGAGCCTAGTTGCAGGGTGGCTGCACGGGAATAGCATGCAGCTTTCCCTATTTCACTCTTTTGCCTATAGCTTCTTCTTGAGATGTTCGTTTAGGCTAAAATTTGACCCCTGGAGGTTTTCAACAGTGACGGATCCAATGGCGGTGGTCCCAAACCAAATTGAGATACTGAAATATAGCTCTAGTTGTAGGGTCCGTTTCAAGGCGCTAGAGGTTGATTTTGTCGGAATTGTTTCTCAGTCTGCACTGCCTTAGACATGTTGGAAGGTGAAGAAATTTGACAAGACACTTTTGAGATTCCTAATGAAGATCTTGATCACTTTTGGGGCTATTATGAGACTGCTAGAATTTCTACTGTTTGCTAGGCTTTTATTGAGCGGGGGCCCCATGATGATGAAAAATATCTTCCAACAGTTACAAGGGAGAAAAGACTGCTTCTACGGAACTACTATGGAAAGCTAATTTGATTTCCTCAAGGCAAAAATGATTGATCGACCCTTTCGTATAAGAATCGAACACCAAAGAGTCAAAGACACCAATCCACAAGATGCAGGATCCTTCGTGTTATAGACAACTTGGAATACCTAGATAGAAGGACCTCCCTTGTGCGAATGATGAAGCTCCACCTGTCTATGCAAGAGCTACCTCATTCTCCCTTAATAAGGCCTTAGTTCCCCCTCAACCAGGCCTTAGAAAAACCAAAGAAGACTTCTTGTTCTTTTTTGCTACAAAGTGAAGGTGAAAAAGGATCGCTACCCAAAGAAGGCCAGAGCAAAACAACCCTCTTGTTATAATAGATGACTCATCCAAGGGCCTGACAATGAACACGGTGAAACTCCGCATTTGGTCGATCTTCACCACCAAAGGGATGGCCGAGTCAAGAGCTTCATGACCCATCGTCGAATGAACGAGACCAGATCTAAGTTCGATGACGACTGACGTTGGGCACACGATGACAAGCATCCTTCTCCAGCTCCCAAGAGCGTGAAAACAACTAGAGAGCTCAGGTCCCCCATAAAAAAGATGACCCACTTACCAAGCCTCTTGGAGCTAGTTCAACTCTAAACAAGCAAAGGAAAGTTCCCTATGCTGCATTTGCGCCAGAACGCCCCTTTTATAGAGAAAACTACAGGCTCACCACAAAAGCACTTGCCATTTCCCGAAAAGATGCCTCGTACAACTACATCGACACATGTCGTGGAACTACGTTCCGACTCCTCAAACAATCAGCGTCTTCACCGCCACGCCTTCCTAGTGCCATTATCACCAGATCATGAGGCGGATTTCACACCGATGCTTCACCTACCAGAAACGCCACCTCACCGAAGGAAGGCCTGCCGCGTCCTTCTGAATTCCATCGTCTCCTTCAACCATGCGTCACCAATGGGCAGCAAGTCCTCCAAATAAAATGACCAGGCCTAGGGCTCCCGTCCTAGCTCTCTCTCAACAACCCTCACTGCAATGTGCAATGGTGAGTAAAAAAAAAAAACGGGCGTTGCGAAAACCCAAAAAGAAAAGGGCACTATGAGTAAAAATGGAAAGATAGCAAAAGGTGGACGTGACCCCGAAGTCACTTGCAAAACTACCTCGAAAGGGAAGCTGGTGAACACTATCACCGTGGCACATTTCAGGCCTCATCGCCACCACAAAAAAATTTCAGGCCTCAACGCCACTTTACAAAACAAAATTCAAACCTCAGTACTGCCCTCCAAAAATTTCAGGCCTTAGCACCACCCCACAAAAACAAATCTCAGGCCTCAGCACCGTCTTCCAAAAATTTCAAGCCTCAGTGCCACCCTCCAAAAATTTAAGTCCTCAGTCCTCAACGTCGCCTTCAAAAAATTTCAAGCTTCAGTGCCGCCCTCCAAAAATTTCAGTCCTCAGTGCCACCCCACAAAACAAAATTCAGGCCTCAACGCTGCCCTCCAAAAATTTCAAGCCTCAGTGCCACCCTCCAAATATTTCAGGCCTCAGCGCCACTCCACAAAAAAAAATTCAGGCCTCAGCTCTACCCTCCAAAAATTTTAGGCCTCAGTGCCACCCCACAAAAAACAAATTCAAGCCTCAGCACCGACCCCCAAAAATTTCAGGCCCCAACGCCAGCCCACAAAACAAAATTCAAGCCTCAGCACCACCCTTCAAAAATTTCAGGCCTCAACGCCACCCCACAAGACAAAAATCAGGCTCAACTCTACCCTCAAAAAATTTCAAGCCTCAGTACCACTCTCCAAACAAAATTTAAGCCTCAACGCTGCCCTTCAAAAATTTCAGGCCTCAATGTCACCTCACAAAACAAAATTTAGGCCTCAGCTCCGCCTCCCAAAAAACATTTCAAGCCTCATCGCCACTCCACAAAACAAAATTCAGGCATCAGCGTCGCCCTCAAAAAATTTCAGGCCTTAACGCTGTCGTCCAAAAATTTTTGGCCTCAGTGCCACCTCACAAAAACAAAATTTAGGCCTCAGCACCGCCCTCCAAAAATTCCGACCTCCGCGCCACCCCACAAAACAAAATTCAGGCCTTAACGCCACCCTCCAAAAATTCTCCGGCTTTAGTGCCACTACAAAGACCTCTCAGCCCAGTGCCGTCCCAAGAAGGGTCAAACAAGAAAGAAGAAGTGGAAAAAGGAAAATCGCCCAGACGGGTCAAAGATGCCCCCCCAAGGGCACACGATTGCCAAGCCGGAGGAACAACACATCTCACCAAATAGACCGCCTTGAAAACCCTCCTTATCGACTGGTCTAGATTTTTCAGGATTGGCCACACAAAAGCCTTCGACCGGACCCGATAGGATGGGAAGCAGAAGAGGTACCCTGACCAACCAAAAACCATCCCCAAGCTCCGGTAAAGCAGCTCATGCACCTGCCCACGGCTCTTCTACCGTCTATCTAAGGCACACCCCTCTAAAACATCTTGGCAAGGATTCTAAATTGATGAGCTTCGACGTCAAAAACCACTTCTTTCCAAATGTTGCACTGCTCACCTCTCTCAAAGCGTAACATCCATTGGGCAAGTTGTTATACATCATTTTTTATGCACCTCAGCCCTTCAATCAAATAAACAATGAGAGCCGGCTACAGCCCGGTCACCGTGGCGCACAAGACATAGCCACACAAAAAATAGTAGTTGTAGAAGAAATAAGCCTTGAATAAAGATGACCAAGGAAAAAGACGCTTACACGAACAAAGAGTCGAAGCCTTATCCCCCCCACCACGTGTACAGAAGCCGGATAGGCATGCCAAACGACATCGTCATCTTTCAAGAAAAAGGAAGTGTGCTCGGGCTCAAACGGACCGACTTAATGGCCCTAAGCTCGGACCATCACGAAGTGGGGCAGAGGCACGCCTTCCATCTTACGACGTCTCACCAAACTAGTTGACAGCCATGGTGATTCCTTGACCACCCCTCGACGAGCTCACAACTTCTTCCCTGCAGCAGAAGAGGAGCCGAAAGACTCAGAGACCCACAAAAAGCTTAGACGAAATCCACCCCTCTGACGAACAAGCGCAAAAGACAAGCCTCCTCCATGAAACAGAGGAAAGGAGGCCTGGGACCACTGGCACCAGAATATTCAGAACAACGTCTTAGCCCTTCACAGAAGAAAAATCGACCACGTAAAAGCTGATACTGAGAAAGGAACACTTTCAAGAAGACAACCCAAGTCAAATACAACAAGCAGCATTCAAAGCAAAATAGAAAGAGGCACGAAACCTAAGGTCACAAGAATAAAAACTAGAAAAATCCCCATCACCGGAAATCCCTTTTTCAACGATCCATCAGAAGTCCAAGAATAATGCAAAATAATTTAAAACCTTTGGCAAAGAAAAACACTCGAAGAAAACCTTACGCAGACTCATCGAGATGCCTCAGATAAAGAAAAAACTCGTCAAAGAACCCTCAAAACTAACCAGACTCCTTCCCGCGTAAAAGGGATTGCTGCAACACGATCAAAAGACATCAAAACGATCATAAGAAAACAAACAAAAAGAATACAACAAAAGATCAACCAAACTCATGTTGTAATTCCCAGGGAAGAGCTCTCAAAGTTTGACGATGGCGGCAAGCTTCTCAGGTATGGACGAGTCTGTCATTCGCGGAAAAGAACTTAAAGCACATTTTGGTCATTGTACCTAATTTCGAGAATTTATTTTAATTACTTTTAATTGTATATAGGCTTAGTTTTTGAGTATGCGCCATTGTTTATGGAAAACTCTGTATAAATAATCTTAAGTCAATTTTAAAAGGGGGATTACAATTCAAATAAAGAAGATGGATTACACTTGATTCTGCTTGTCTTTTCTCTTAGCCCGAGCGTCCCAAGGAGAGGAGAGAGAAAACTTTTGTGAGAGAGGAAAATACCCTTGACTGCGCGGGTACGCACTTTCCTCTTCTTGAAGATGTTTATCACTTCCGAAACTTTCTCTTTTCTTCTTCCACACGTGCAATCCCACGCACGTGCAAGACTATGCGGACCTGAGCAAATCGGAAAGGGTTCGAACTGACGTGCATCCACGTCTAGTCCCTCTTCCTCGCTTTGACAACCTGATAAGAACGATAAAGTTCCACATTCGCTTGTTCGATCGATGAAGAGAAAGCCAACCCCGGAACGAAGAATTGAGACATCCATCGGAACCTAGACTTGAGAGGAGAGAAGAGGGTCGTAGCGTCTGAAGCGAGTCCCTGACCAAACCGTGCTGATGAACAGCCAGAAAGCTTTCATAACTGATCTAAGAAGGTGACCCGCCCAAGCGTGTCCCACAAACCCTTAACAATAAGGTAAGTGAATCAACCCTTCATCGTCGTAAAATATCTCTCTTTGTTGATAGCCCATTCACACTAGAGAGAGCTAGTACGCTTGCATCACTCGACGTGCCACACGTGTGAGCCTTCAACGGTTGTTTGAGAGGGGATCATCTCCCTGCGCCTTCGTGCAAGGGAACCAGAGAAAATCAGGCCCCGACCAGGGAGAAGAAGAGAAAGAGAGAGAGAAGAGAGACAAAAAGAGAGAAGAGAAGGCAGGCCGGTGGCTAAGAAGAGGGCGAGAGATGAGAGAGAAGAAAGAGAGAGAAAGGGAAGAGAGAGAAAGAGAGATTACCTAGTCAGATTCTTGAACCAGACTGGTGATTAGGTCAAAAGTGGAGAGTCCTAAGTGAGAAATGAGAGATTCCATGTGAGGGGTGAGAAGTTTCAAGGGTAGTGGTTTATGGGGAATTTTTTCTCTCTCCTCGTTTGGAATGAAAAGGGGGTAGAGAAAAGTATTGCAAACCAAGGGAAAACTCAAAGTAAAATCCTTAAGCTTAGGGGGCAAATCTCATTAATTTCTCCTTTTTGAAATTAGGGTTACAAATGCTTATACAGAGCTCCCCTTGAAAGAAGGGTGGATGCTCAAAACTAACTAAAATTGCTAGAAAATACAATTTTCATGAATTAAATTTGGATTCCTTTTTTGGGCAAAATGGTCATTTAGCCCCTACCCACAATCTTTCAAATGACAAGATGATCCCCAAAAAGTGACCATGAACCATGATGATCTTTCGAGGTTCGTTTCGAGTTCTTCCGGCGAATTTTCGGTGAAAATAATGCCTCGAACGTGGCGGTCTCGGTGAGGCGATCGTTTTGACATATCTTTTGATCCTCGAGCCGAAGTATTATGCTCTCAACGAAATTCATCAAAAGATGGGATATGTGTAATCTTAGATCTCGGATCTTGGCCATTCTTTGTCGTTTTTTATCAATCATTTTATCATGGAACGATGAGGAAGTCGCCACAAGCGTTTGGAGAGGTGTCCGAATAGCCACTTGCCAAATTGGGGAACTTGCCGGAATTAGGATTTCGGTCATAGAAAAATACCTCTTTTACTACCTTAAAATACAACCCTTATGGCCATTCATCATGTGTGATGCTTAGCTTGAATCGAAGCCCTTGACCTCATGGTCGCAATGGAATTTCAAGCCGATCCGATGTCAGGGCTTCATGATGTGGCCATGTGATCGAAGGGTTCTTCTTCTTCCAAAAATTTGCAACACATGAGTTTTCTTAAGCGATTTCTCTCTAATATTTCTCGTCTCGGGCTGCGTCATGGGTCATGCCACATATCAAAATGTGCGTGTCGACGAGATGAAGGTCCTCGTGAAATTTGAGCTTGATCCGGCTTAAGATGAAGAAGTTATGACCCTTCTAAGGTGATCTTGAAATCACATTATACAGTTTACGTCTATGGAAACTGGTTTATCAAGCATGTATCAGATTAGTACGTAACCCACCCTTTTTGGGTAAGTTGGCCACATAATGCTTTAGAAGTGTCTGAATGAGTTGAAACTTGATATCCCTTCTAAATCCAATGGAAGTGGTATAGTGTTCGTATGAAGCTTCGAAGATAGGGCTGTAGATATAAGGTGTATTTTCAATATGTTTGAGGCTGAATCTGAAAATTGATTTCGTCTCTGATCCACCTTAACGTTGTTAGATTGCAACAAAATTTGGCAGGTGTTCTTAGGGAGTCATGGGCAATCTCTACATTATTTTTGGGACCAATCTAATGTCTTTAAAATATGTGTTCCAGATCAGAGTTTATTTCAATAGTGCTTCCCTGATCCACATGTATTTTGGTACCTGCGAGCCTATGCTGCGATTGGCTTTCTCCTTATTCACTTTGAGGATACAAGCGTTGAAAAATACATTAAAACAAGTAGATTCCCAAATAGTTTACCAAATGAAAGAAAACAATTTCATAGGAAATCTAGAATGTGAAATCTAAATCTAAGAAATCCATTTCCTAAGAAATTAATTTCCTACCAGAAAACTATTTGACACAAACAAAACGTGCCCTTAATCCCAGGGTAGGTAAGTCTTGGTTTCCTTAATCAAGGAAAAAGAAAAAAAGAAAAAAAAAAAAGAGAAAAGAAAAAGCAAACTCAGGGCATATAGCACTGAGAATGGGTTGGATCGGGTCCATCTAGATTCATATACAAAAGTCATACATTGAATCTAGATACGGATCCTAACCTGATTGTAACACATTTTTGGACCGTCAATTTTCAATATTATCAAGTCTTCATAGATCAGCTTGATCTACGCCATTTTTGAAACTTTAAACTTTATAAATAAAGATGAGAACATATTTTAAGGAAATCACAAATATTTTCAGTATTGAAACTACAATTCTTGGCATTATTTGAAGTTAGGCTCTAATTTGATTGTTTAAAGCCTAGGCTCTATACAAACAAATCGCACCCTATATATATATATATATATATATGGAAAAGTCTTCCTAACTCCTATAGGCAAAAATGATCAGTGATTTCGTCTACCCTCATCACCGTCCAAAGTTCATTACACAATCACGATTGTCTGATAGTGTTTTATTTTTCATTTTTTTTCTACCATTCAGAATAATCTGAAATTTGGAGCATGTGTACATCTTAGTGAGATGCACCTAAAAAAAATATTAAAACAATAATTCGAGAAATATGAATTTACAAAAATATCCCCAAAACATTTCGGGGGTATTTTTACTAATATTTTTCATGTAAAATATTTTTTTGATATTTTTCGAAGATTAGCCTATTTTTGCCAAACACACGATTAAAATTTCAAGTAATTCAGATTTATATAAAAATACTAAAAAATAAAACACTACCAGACAATCGTGAACATGCAATGAATTTTGGAAGGTGATGAGGGTAGGCGAAATCACTGTTCATTTTTGCCTATAGGCATTTTGTATAAATATATATATATGGTGCGCTTTGCATAGAGCCTAGGCTCTAAACAATCAAATTAAAGCCTACCTTCAAATAGTGTTGAGAAATGTGGTTTCAATATCCGAAATCTTTGTGATAGCCTTAAAATATATTTTTATCTTTATTTATAAAGTTTAAGGGTTAAAAAATAGTGTCGATCAACCGATCTATGAAATCTTGAAAATTGACAGTTCAAAAATGCGTCACAAAATACCGTATTTCAAAAACTTGAAATTCATTTTTTTCTCATGTCCATGTATGTTGGCTTTAAACCATCAAATTTTAGCCTACCTCAAAAATTCAATTAGAAGAGGTTGTTTTGATGCCCAAATATCCTCAAATTGATCATCTCGACTTCAAGTTGCAAAGACATAAGAAAAAACATAGATTTAAGGTTTTGAAAATATTGTATTTTATAACACATTTTTTTATCATCATTTTTCAAGATTTTCAAATTTTCATAGATCTGTCAATTTACACTATTTTTGAAGCTTTTATAAATAAAGATTATATATATATATATATATATATATATATATATATATATATATAACTGGATTGGATCCACTTGTACCCAGATCCAATCCCAATTACTATTTGGATGCAAATTTTGGATCCCGATTCGACCTGTTGGATCCAAATCTTGGATCCATAACAAATCCGGATCGGGTCCAAAATTTGGGATTCAAATCCAAACCGAGTAAATTCTCAGCCCTAGGGTCATGTATTAGGGACCATGACCACATCCACACGACAAAATTGCGTGCGGATTTTTGTCTATCCATGTGTGTTCATGAATTAAAGCACACACACAAAAGAAAAAAAGCAAAACAAATTTTACATTAAAATAAATAAATTCCTATAATGTAGGTTCGAAAATCTCTCAGATCTGATTGGGTGGATCCTCTTAGACCATTGGGCTTTATCATATCGGCAGATGCCGCGGTGCTAGCTTGCTCTCTTTCTAGCTTTAGGTTAGTTTTAAGTTACGACTAGCTAGGTTTGATTGGGCTTCTAATTTCCATCTCTAGATTTGGGAAGCCTAGAGGTAAGCTACTATTTCTCTCTTTAGAAGTATCTTCTCTAGATGACTTTATCATTCTAAGGGAGTTTCTCTTTCTAAAAGTATAGACCATAAGTGGGTGGATTGTCATCCTTTTGTCATGTCATAATATAAAAAACAACGTTCTGGAAGAGAAAATATGTAAAATATCAATGTTTTCCCTTTAAAAACCAAGGTTCAACTCCTAGCCATCTCTTTCGTCCCTTATTGCTTTTGGTTAGATGCCTCGATCTTGCCTTCCGGGTCGGGATGACCTAGTGGCACGTGTCTCGGGTTTCAAGAAGAACCCAAGATTTGAGACCGCTCTCTCGGCAACCTTGTTGAAAAATAAGGGCAGGTACACCAACTGGTGAATAGGAATTTAATTTGAGGCAGGACATACCTCACTTGGGTCTATGACTCACTCGGGCTGACTTGTGTGGGTGTCCCTTTAGATCATGACGGAAAGCCCCCCAGTCCTTTAACTAGTTCGAAATCACCTCCCTTGATCTGTACTCTCCTGTTTTTGCGTTCACACACCCATGATTAATTTAACAAGATAAGTGGGCCAAGGGAACCCATATTCTTTAGGCAAATGCACACAGGTGTGCACATTCAAAAGAAGAAAGGAAAGGAATGAGAAGAAGATTGGGGTGATAAGAGGAGAAGAGAGAAATAGTTTAGAGGAAGAGAAGAGAGGAAAGAGAAATTTGACCAGGTGGCTAGACTGACACAATAGCTAGAACACTACAGCGATTGACCTGACGTGGTAGCAAGACGGTCACGGTAACTCAGATCGGTACGACGACAATACTACTCGACGACATAACCAACACCGACCAGCTAGGCACGATGGCAAGCCTGTCGTGGCAGTAAGACCGGCACGGTAACTCAAACTGGCACGGCGGCAATATTGCTTGGCGACGAGACTACCTTAATAGTGCTAGACGTTGCCTATCCCTTGGTCAAACGAAAGAGGAAGAAGGAAGAAGAGAGAGAACAAAGAGAGAGAGAGGAGAGAAGAGAGAAAAAAAGAGAAGAAAGAAAAGAGAGAAGAAAGAAGAGGGAGAAAATAGACGAAAGAAGAGAGAGAAGAAAGAAGAAAGAAGAGAGAGAAAAGAGAAGAAAAAAAAGACGAACAGCAAGACGAAAGAAGAGAGAGAAAAGAGAGATGAGAGAGAAAGAAGAGAAAAAAGAGAGGGAAAAGAAAGATGAGAGAGAAGAAAGATGAAAGAAGAGAGAGAAAAGAGAAATGAGAGAGAAGAAAGAGGAAAGACGAGAGAGAAAAGAGAGATGAGAGAGAAGAAAGAAGAGAGTGTTTGAAGATATTTTTCAGCACCTTGGGTCCCCGAAGCGAAATAAAAGAGAATCCGGTCAATAAAGCTTGACATACAGTGTAATTTTTTATAATATCATAATTACCCCAGAACAGGAGAAAATATAACTATGGACTCCAAAAGTCCACCTGCCAAGTTTCTTCACAGTCTAACATGTCTAAGGCAATGTAGACAAAGAAACAGTTTCAGAAAAATCGGCCTAGCTCCCTGAAACGGACCCCGTAACTAGAACCCTATTTTTGGTACGTTAAATGGCTGTGGGACCATCGCTATTGGATCTGGCATGGTCGAAAACCCCTAAAGGTCAATTTTCTGGTTAAACAGACTTTCCAAGATAAAGTTATGGGTGAAACATTAAAAGGGGTAGGCCACACGCTATTCCCGTGCAGCCTCCCGGCACCGATCTCCAATAAAAGGAGACTGATTTGAATAGTCATGAGCAGCAACGTTAAAGGCTCGTATCTCACTCGTTTTGAGTCGGATCGCCCTAACTTTTTTGAGCATGCTTGTCTCATTAAGACGAGCGTTTTGATATTGGCACGTCTTGTAATGATGTCTTTGCAGGGAGAAAAGCTAGAGAGAAGTTGGTAATTCGTGAAGCCAGTTGCAGAAAAATCAGTCGTAGCAAAACCCACTCGAGTGGTCATATCACGACACTCATGCATCTGATCGACGCGAAACTAGTCCCGTCGTGTGCGTAAGGTCCGGAGCTATGTCTGGTCAGGACAAGCATGATAAACGGTTAGATTTGATATACAAAGATATCGAAGTTGATGTAGATTCCGGCCGTTGAAATTCAAGATTCCAGCCACCCAAGAGAGCAAAATCTTTGTTTGGGCAAGAAATCGAGCTACATTTGTTGCAATGCGATCGTAACGGCATGCTCAGTGCAAATCAGTGAAGAAATACATCAAGAAATGAGTGCACTATTGATCCAAAAGTTTCGAGATTCGTGCAAATTTCAAGTCGCATGACTGTGGCTTAAAAACATGATACATGGTTCGAAGTTGGTATCAAATTGATTGTCATGCCGAGCCTAACGAGAAAGTAATCATCCCTTTACAAAACGGGTGTCGGAGCAACCTTGAATCATCCATAGAAGATCACGTACGTTCTAGAGCAACAACAGGGACTGTTTTGAAATTTCATATATTGTTTGACAGGGGCAAAACCATCATTTTGCACCCATTTTTGGATTTTATTTGAAATCAAATAAATTGTAATTATCATCAATTAGGTCAGATTTTGGGCTTCCACTTATGTTTTGGGCCCAAGTTAATAAATATAACGTTATACCTCATTGTAAAAGACCTTCATTCTGATTAATAAAAAATTGAGAGTTAGCTTTGATTGAGGGTCATGTACAAGAGAGAGATATAGAGAGAGGAGAGAGAAGAAAAGTTCGGTACCCCTCGATGAAGGTAACTTTCTTTCTCATCTCTTCTCTCTCCTCATCTCTCTTCTCTCTCCTTTTCCTTTTTTCTCCCTCCTATTTTTCTTCTTTATGTCTCTTCCCTCTCACCAAACATGAACAACAGTAACCATCGTCATGCGTGTCACTCTCTTTTTCTCTCTCTTCTTCTGTCTTTCTCTTTTTGCCTCCCTCTTCACTCTAAACATACATCACAATAGGCACTACCGTGCATGTCTTTCTTCCACTGCTTTCCTCTTTTCTCCCTATTCTCTTTCCTCTCTCATCCCCTCTCTTCCTAATCTTCTTCTTTCTGTTTCCTTCTCTCTCTCTCCTTTCCCTTCATCTTCCTTCTCTCTTTTCTATCTCTTTATGTACTTTTTTTCCCTCTTCCCTATCTCTCTCTTCTCTATCTTTCCTTCTCTCTCTATTCTTTCCTTTCTCTCTCCTCTCTAGTCATGCACGATGATGCCCATTGCTGAGCATGATGTTCACCTTCTTTTCTTATCTTTGGAACAACACAGTGAGCTGGGCCTTAACCTAAGTGGCGGGCCGGGCCTTTGTCTGAGTTTCTTTTCCCTCATGTCATGCAGATGTCCATCACTGCCCGCAACATTTCTTCCCTATTCCTTGAAAAGGACATTGAATCAGGCCCTTTCCCGAGTGGTAAGCGGAGTTATGTCTGAGTCCTTTCTGACGCACACGACAATACCTATCACTGTGCATGTCTTTCCTTCTCTCTCTTAACTCTCTCTCGTCATGGATGACAGAACCTAATGTCGTCTATGTTTTCTCTTTTATTCTTTCTTTCGTCATGGACGGTGGAACCTATCATTGTCCATGTTCGCTTTTTCTCTCTTGTCGTGGACGACAGAACTTATCGCCATCCATGTTCTCCTTTTATATCTCTCTCTCCTATCATGAACGACGGAACCTTTTGCCGTCCATGTTCTCTCTTACTCTCACTCTCCTGTCACAGACGGCGGAACCCCCTGCCGTCCATGTTTCTTTCCCCTCTCTCCCTTTCCTGTCATGAATGGTAGGACCTCACCGTCGTCCGTGTTTCTTTTCCCTCTCTCACTTCTATCATGGACGGCAAAACCCCATCGTCGTCCATGTTTCTATCCCCTTTCTCTCCTTTGTCATGGATGACAAAACCTCATTAACATCTGTGTTTCTCTTCTTTCTGTCCCGTCTCTCTCGTCTTCCCTTTCTTTCTTCTTTCATCTCCTTTCTCTCTCTTATTTCTTTCCAGTATCTTTCCTCTTTCTTATCTCTCTTCTCTCTTCTCTATCCTTCTTTCTTCTCTTTCTCCTTTTTCTCTCTCTTCTTTCTTCTGTTTCTTCTTTCTCTCTCTACTTTCTCTCTCTTTGTTCCTCTTTCTCTCTCTTCTTCCCTCTCACTCTTCTTTTTCTCTTTTTGTTATTGTTTCTCTCTTTTCTTCCCTCTCTCTCTCTTCTTTCTTCTCTTTCTTCTTTCTTTCTTCTCTCTCTTCTTTTTCTTCTTCCTTCTCTTTCTTCTTCCTTCTCTTTCTTCTCTCCTTTTCTCTCTCCTCTATTCCTTTCTTCGTCTTCCCTTTCCTCCTCTCTTCTACTCTCTTATTCTCTTCATCTTATCTCTCTTATTTCTTCTCTCTTAATTTCTCATCTTCTTCTCTCACCTCCTCTCTTTTACTCTCTTCTTCTCTTCCTCTTCTCTCTCTTTCTTTCTTCTCTCTTATCTCTCCTTATTTTCTCTTATCTTTCCTTCTCCTTCTCTCTTTTTTTATTTTCTCTTCTCCCTTTCTTTCTTCTCTCTCTTCTTTCTTCTTCCTCTCTCGTCTGACCAAGGAAGGCTAAGACTAGCACTGTCATGGTAGTCCCGTCGTCAAGCAGTATTGCCACCATGCAGGTCATAGTTACCGTGCCCGTCTTGTTGACATGATAGGCTAGCAATTGTGCAAGACTGGTTGGTGTTGATCTTGTCGTTGAGTAGCATTGTCGTCATGCCGGTCAGAGTTACCGTGCTCATTTTGCCACCACGCCAAGTCAATCACCGTACTGGTCTAGCTACTGTGTCAGTCTAGCCACCTGGTCAATATTTTCTTTCTTCTCTTCTTTTCCCTCTATTCTATTTCTCTCTTCTCCTATTATCACCCCAATCTTCATCTCATTCCTTCCCTTCCTTCTTTCGAATTTGCACACCTGTGTGCCTTCGCTCAAAGACAAGGAGGGGTTCCTCAGCCCACTTGTCATGTAAGTTAACCGTGTGTGTGTGATTGCAGAAACAGGTGAGTACCGGTCAAGAAAGACGATTTTGAATCAATTGTAGGACTGGAGGGCTTTCCGTCGTGATCTAAGAGGGCACCCACGTGAGCTAGCCTGAGTGAGTCATAAACCCAGGTCAGGTGTGTCCCACCTCACATTAAATTCCTCTCTCACCAGTTGGTGTACCTGCCCTTGTTTTGTGACAACGCTCTCGAGAGAGCAGTCTCAAGTCCCGGGTTCCCCCTGAAACCTGAGACACGTGCGAACAGGTCATCCCCCCAGAAGGTGAGATTGAGGCGTCTTACCTGCATGGCGACTCCACTTGGGACACACTACCCCTTCATTGGATAGTTCTTGTTTGGCTAGTTTCTCCTTTGTTTTTTTGCATTGCATTCGCATGGCTTCAGGGTTCTCTAACCCCTCCGAATCAGGGATTTTTTGATCCCCGCATTCACGACTTCCCCTTGAGAGCAAGCTCCTTCAGCTTCGTTCTCGACCTTCTTGCTAAGTGAAGACCCAATGTCTAGCTCCCAGGTCTTAACCTTGACAGGTGTGAGAAGGGACTTAAAGGTCCCTAACTCCTCATCTCCTAGCTCTGGTGAAATCCGCACCAAAGTTCTCTGCGTCAGTAGCACATCTGCTGCCACTCACGGCATGCACCCTGTTACCGGCAAGTCACTTGCCGATAGTACTGCCGAGGTACAACGAAATGCTGCCAGGTCCCTTTCTGTAAAAGGCTTTGTCGTTGCTTAAGTGGGTCACCGTAGGCTGCCCCCACATTCCACCACTTCGTGTCTCTATGCTTAGAGGTTCGATACATTGAGGCAGAGACCCTAGGGCCTCCACCTCTCACAAACACCCTAAGGCTTGTGGGTCATCCACTCGAGCTACACCTCGGGCTTATGTTACCTCGAGTTGGTGTCCAGGATCAGGTTTCCTCGGGCCAAGTCCTGTACACATCATACATGTGCATCCCACTGCTCGAGGCAACATTGTTGCTGCGTTAACCCAAGCAGGAGACAACCCCCTTACACTAGCACACTCTGTAGGGGGCAGGATCCCTCCAGTTTCCTTACAGACTTGTGCTCGTGGTTCGCAGTCTCCTAAGGCCAGAACGGTTGTTCGAGCCCTGATTGACTTCCAAGACACCCATGATCCTTCTTCAAGGGGCGCACACGCGCTGCCTTCATGAACTGCTCCTCACTCCTGATTCAGGCGCCGTCATGAGTCGATCATTCCCCTGCCTGCCCCTTCTCTTTCAGGTGAGTACCTCCAGCCTTGGTACTTGAAGACCTTCCCCAAGAGTACCATCTTGAGCTAGCTCCATTAGCTTAGTCATGTCCCTAGAGCCCATAAGAGAGCTTGGGGCAAAGAGCTGATGGGAGATCAAGTCCTTCGTCTTCCCCGGCCCAGGTTGATCCCATTTCTTGGTCCACACTCATTACTTCACCTAATGGTGACGACTCTTTCTTACTTAAGAAAGGTCGACCAGCTGCAGTCCCAATCGTTGTTCTGGTGCAAGGTCTATCAAAGCCTCAGAGCTAAAGATGATAGGGGTCTCCAAATCCGGACTAGGGAATCAACCAAGATGATCGGGGCAACCTCTCCCAGTGACCCCCTTCACAAGAATCCCTTCTACCCTCTTCGAATCGCAGAGCCCAAAGAGGAGGTACGAGAAGCTTGCCTAGTGGTCAGCGTTGTAGGAGATGACCCGACCACTTAGCATCCACGGTCCTAAGATCGTCGAGAACCGATGCTCACGCGATCGGCATATAAGACTCGAGTTTAGTCGGGGTATGTTGAGCCTTTCCTGAAGGATTTGCCATGCACGGCCCATCAGGCCTGAAAGCCTTCTACTGCACCTAAGCCTGTACGCCCCGAGGAAATGGTTAGCGTTATGATTGTGACCGAACCTAATGAAAAACAGAAAGAACGCATGGATAGGTTCGAACAGATGATGCGAGGATTGATGGAGAAGATTGATGGCATGGAAAGTATGTGACCCCCAGGCAATGCATCCCATCATGACGTCGACTCCCATCACTTGAACGAAGCAGCTCTTAGGAAGCCTCCTCCTCCTGCCTCACAGGACAATTTTGTCCCTCACCCCATCTCATAGGCAAACCTTGATGCCATGGTAAGCTTCCCCTGTTCGATCAGGTACCGTTTCTAGGTATACAGGGTACAACATTCTACCAAAAAAGGCTAATAGGAGACAACGGCTAATGGGAGACAACGGCTAATGGGAGAGAGACAACGGCTAATGGGAGACTCCTCCTCCATCAGTTTGTTGAAACCCTTGATGGCTGGGCTTTTTAGTGGTATGCTCAGCTTCTCCCAAATTCAGTACATACTTGGGAGGAAATGGAGCAACTATTCCACCAGTGCTTCTTGGCTTTAGGGTTATCTAGGCCTGCTATTGGCCGAAGTGGATAACTATAGGATGCGTTTTGGGTAGGGTTTCTTTTTTTTTTATATATATATAAAAATCAGCCCCCTCCCATTCTTCCCTTATCTTTCAATCTCAATTTTCTTCCTCTCATCTTCATCCTCTCCCTTCTTCATCATCTTCCCTCTGTTTTTACATATTTTCCTTGCTCTCAACTTCAAGCTTTCATGGCTCCTAAGAAGGACAATGCGATCTCCAAGGGAAAAGGAAAGGTTCTCGAGCGGGTTGACAATGAAAGAGAGGAGGAGGCTTTGCCACTTTTCCCTAGGGTTAGGCACTTCCTTGAAGGTCTGCCCTCTCATATTTCACAGTGCCTTCGATCGAGTGAATTTCAACGTGTCAATGGATTCCCTGTTATTGGGCTGTGGTTCATGGATTGGTTTCTTTCCACTCGGTAGTGGCCCGAGATCATGGCCCTTCTAGCCTCAATCTTTATGATAGGCATCTTGAACACGGCCTCTTGCCATGTGAACTTTCCACTTCTCGAAGCTCTTGCTGAAAGGTTTAACTATCAGATGAACACTTTCTCTCTTCCTATAGGCGAGACAATGCCAACTTTGGAGGAAGTTGCCAGGATTTTTGGTTTGAACTTGGCTGGGCTTGCATATCAACCCTCCACTACCACTAATGACCACTCTATCATGGCTGCGCTACTATTGGGGGTTTCTTATTCTTCTCGTGGTCAGTGGGATGATATGGAGTTGTTGGTCCGGAATCGCGAGCAATCTCGAGCAGCTGAACAAATCTGTATATTCCTTTTTGTGTTGTTGGGCTTCATTCTTTTCTCGAGTGGTCGTAAGATGGTTCGCAGTTCCCTTATTCCTTTAGTCCATGCTTTCTGGGAACAAGTGGTTACACTATTGTTTCGATCATGTTGGCGGGCCTAAACCGGGGTCTTCACGACAGAGTCACGCAAGGTGACCAATTTATTGAGGGCAGTGTCCTGATTTTGCAGCTATTATTTTTAACATAATTTTATTTATTTTTCCCCTGAAACTCAGTTTTGAGGATGGTGTCCTGATTTTATGCAGATCTAGGCTTACGAACACATTGCTGTTGTCCACCCTCCTCCGTCAACGATGGCTGTATCTACTGCTCTGGAACTGGCATATGTCATTGACACCACTCGACCCCAGAATGTCAATTATTTTCACAGGATTCTTGACAAGTTGTCGTCATTCGATTGGGTGATCAGAGGTCTTGAAAATGTGTCTCTATTGCTCCTTGCTATGGGGCATTCATTCCTTATTTTGGCGGGGCAGCACTTCACAGAGGCGTAATTCCCTCAAAGGGTGCTTCGCCAGTTTCGCCATACTCATAATTATACCTCTCCAGGAGAGGCGATCGATCGTCGCCTTATCTTTCTGCTTCATCGGCATTCTTCCACTCTTCTGCTTAAGGCGAGTTTGTCTTGGAAGGGAAAGAAGCCCTCTTCTAGCAAGGGGCTGGCTAAGCAAGACAGGCCCACAACTACTTCGAACTATGATTCTTGGTGGGAACGTGCCTGCCCTCTTCCACTATGCCCTAAATCTTCGAGACTTCGTGGTGAGTCTTCCGCTCTAGCTCAGGATCTCGTGCCCCATCGGGAAGATAGTGTCTCTTGTTCTAATAAATGAATCAAATTGAATGAGGATGTATCTGACATTAGTTTGGAAGATGCCGAAGCCGAATTGGCTCGATGGGTGCCCTTTGTGGCGAAACTCAACGAGAAGGACGTTGATCCGAAACCGAAGACTGAATAACCAAACATATTGTCTTTTCTTTACATATTTTTTTTTTCTTTGGCATGAATAAGTTGATCTCCTGATCAGCACTATTTTTCAGTAGTTTTGTTGAAGTTGGTAAGGAATTTCGGTCTCAAGATCAGATTTGATCATGAGAATGCATGTAATGAATCCATTTTCAATGGATGAGTAAAATCTGAAATTGCGACCAATCCAAAATTTTGTTTTGTATTCTGACTGATTTCTTAGGACGGTGGAATCCTCTTTTATTTTTCAAAATTTTCCAAAAATTGTTTTTGATTATAATAGGGTGGGTGACACGGACCGTGTCGTCCAGGCGGCACGAGGCATGCCGCCCATGTATATATATATATATATATTATTTTTAAATGAGGTGAGCGACACGGTTCGTGTCGCTCGGGCAACACAAGACGTGCCGCCGATATGTAATTTTTGTTTTTTTCATAACTGAGGTGGGCGACACAAATTGTGTCTCCAAGGCGGCACGTCTAATTTTTTTAATTAAAGAGGTGGACGACACAGTTCATGTCACCCGGGTGGCATGAGACGTGCTGCCCATTTGAAATTTTTTTTTTCTTTTTTTCATAGCTAAGGTGGGTGACACGGGTCGTGTCGCCCGGGCAGCACGAGATTTGCCACCCATGTAATTTTTTTTTTTTTTTAAAATGAGGTGGGCGACACAGTTCGTGTCGCTCGGGTGGTAGGGGACAGGTTGCTCATCTAATACTTTTTATTTTAAAAAAAATGAGGTGGGTGACATGAACATGTAAATTTTTTTTCTTTAAATGAGGTGGGAGACACGTTTCGTGTCGCCTGGGCGGCACGAGACGTGCTGCCCTTATGTAATTTTTTTTTTTAAATGAGGTGGGTGACATGGTTCGTGTCGCCCCGGCTGCACGAGACACGCCGCCCATGTAATTTTGTCTTTTTTTAAAAAAATTGAGGTGGGCTACAAGAGAAGTGCCGCTCATGTAAATTTAATTTTTTTTTTTAATTTTTAAAATGAGGTGTGCGATATGATTCATGTCGCCTGGGTAGCACGAGACGTGCTGCCCGTGTAAATGATTTTTTTTTTAAAAAAAAAAATGAGGTGGGCGACGAGGTTCATGTCGCCCAGGTGGTACGAGAAGTGCCGCCCATGTATATATATATATATTTAATGAGGTGAGAAAGTTCATTTCGCCTTGGTCTTGTGCCGCCCATGTAAAGTTTTTTTTTGAATGAGGTGGGTGACACGGTTCATGTTGCTCAAGCAACACAACTCGTGCCACCCATATGTAATTTTTTTTTTATTAAAACTGAGGTGGGGTAGCACGAGGCATGCTGCCCAGTTTTGGAGAAACGAGACATGCTGCGTAAAGGTTTGTCGCTTTTTTTTTTTTTTTTTTTTTTTTTTTTTTTTTTTTTTTTTTTTTTTTTTTTTTTTTTTTTACTTTTGGGAGAATTCTGCCCTTGTTGGGATGTCCTTTGCAACCTTTCCCTTGTTATGGGGAGATTGAAAACCCCTTCTCGTTTCTTATTTATTTAGTTATTTATTTATTGCCCCTGTTGGGGAGAAAGAGGGTTGGGCGACACTAGGTGTGTCGCCCCCTTAATGTGAACCTTTTTTTTTTTTTTGCCCCTTTTTGGGGTCTTTTAACTTGTGCATGTGTTATTGATTCGTTGAAGCATAGTGGAATACTTTCTTTGCGCACTCTTTTCAAACTGAATTTTACAAACTACGTCCCTTAGTTGTAGGGTCTTTTATCTCGAATTTCCTGCTATTGGGTTGTCATATGCACACAAAGGGATGAGCTCACCTCATTTTTCCTCAAGGGATCAAATCGAGCGAAAAACACTCCCAGACTAGCCAATATCGTCTCTGGCGAGGTTGACCCATCTCTGATATGTGGTAGTTGATAGTTATACTCATACAACCATGGAGTGTCTGACTAGTTTCAATCTTCATAACAGACGTAAGAAGTTGGCTTCGATAACGAGGCCAGATTGACTAACAGTTTAGCCTCTTGTAGTGAAGGAGGAAGTCCTTTCTAAAAGGGTTTTGTTTTTTAAAATGAATAATTTAAAAGTCAATTTCATAGCATTTTCAAAAGGGACGGGCTTTACAGTTTTGCCACCTGTGGCCCCTTTGATGGTTATTTTCTTTATTATATTCAACCCAAAGATGATGAAAGGATTCCCTTGTGGGATGATGAGAACTCAGAAATCTCGAAGCTGTCTTTTTACCTTTGGAGCTTTCATCCTCTGCTTCGCGGATCCATGAAGAGTCCTTTGGATTCTTGCCGGGCTTTCCTCTTGGTGGGTCTTGACGGATTTCAGTGTTTGTCGAATCAATTTGATTTTCCATTCATGTCACCCTCTTACATATTTTTGAGTTGGTTATGTTGGGAACCTGTAGGCTTTAGGAGGAGTCTTCGTCGTCCTTGTGCAGTATTATTCGAACTTTGTAAGTACTTGTTTGTACTTGAGTGCTTTGCTTCGAAAGCTCCTTCTTGGAGATCTTTTTATTCCTTTTATCTGTGGTGCCTTTTCAGGTTTTCACCATGTCCATTTATCTTATTTTATTTTATTTTTATATATATATTTTTCTTTGTGATGCCTTTTCAGGTTTTCACCATGTTTTTTAGCCCGTTACATGTAGTATTTCTGAGATACATTGCATTAATGCGGTCATTGAGTTCGTACCCCTCCTGATTTTTTATTTTATAAGAATTGCCTACGTGCACCATGGTAACCACGAATGGTGCCTCTCAGTTAGGTTTGAACTTGCCTAAAGGGTGTGGATTTCCAGGAGTGTGGAAGATTTTCTTGAGTACCATGTCTCCTTTTTTGAACTGTCATGAAGCAACTTTTCTTAGGTGTGACTTCTCGACCCTACGTTGATACGCAATGATATTTTGTGTCGCTCGTAGTCGTCTTTCATCAAAATTAATGAGAGCAGCGATTCGTGCTTCGATCATTTGCTCCTCATCTGAATTTCTATGAATGAGCACTCGGAGAGAAGGTATCTCAACTTCAATAGGTTGTACTGCTTCCATACCATACACCAATGAGTATGGGGTCATGCCAGTAGGAGTCTTCTCAGTTTTTCGGTGGGCCCATAGGGCATCATTTAGCTTTTCATGCCAATCTTTCCCTCCTTCTATTATTTTGTCTATGATTATGAGAAGTCCTTTATTTGTGGCTTCTGCTTGTCCATTTCCTTGAGGGTAGTATGGTGTGGAGAATTTATGTGTTATCTCAAAAATTTTGCACACCTTAGTGACCTTTTCTTTTTTGAGATTGGATCTGTTGTTAGTGATGATTGACTCAGGGACTCCAAATCTGAATACAATGTTATTCTTTATGAAACAGGCAATATGTTAACCTTCAATTTTAACAAATGATGCGGCCTCTACCCATTTGGTGAAGTACTATGTAGTCGTTAATATAAAATGGTAGCCTTTTGAGGCTTTTGGTGATATCATTCCAATGATATCAAGGCCCCACATGGAGAAGGGCCATACAGGCGGTGTTGAGTTGACTGATATGGATGGTGCAAGGATGAGGTCTCCATAGAGTTGACATTTGTGACACCTCTTAACGAACTTTCAACAGTCTTCAGCCATGGTGGTCCAGTAATAGCCTTGGCGCCTGATTTTCTGAGCTAAGGTGGTCGCCCTAGAATGACCTCTTTCATTGTGCAACTTTGTCAGTACTTGGTCAATTTCTGAGTAATTGAGGCACCGTAGAATGATGCCATTGAAAGATTTCTTGAACAGGAGGTCACCTCTTACTAAGAATCCCATTGAAAACCTTCGAAGGGCGTCTTTATCCTTTTTGGTGGCTCCTTCGGGGTATAACCCATCTTTTAGCAGGGATAGAACATCGTGGAACCATGGTTTTGCCTTAACTAGTGCATCTAAAGCCATGAGAGATACTTCCCCATCATTCTCATTCTCTTGCTCTATTTCTTTTTCAATCCTCAGTGGGGAAGGGTCATGTTTGTTCCTGATGTAGAATAGCAATGTGGTGATTTTTGGAGGAATATCGACTATTGAAGCAAGGGTTGCAAGGGTGTTGGCGAACCGATTATTTTCCCTAGTCATGTGCTGAAAGGTGATTTTCTTAAAATGTGGGATCATCTTTTCCACCTTTGCTTGATTTGAGATTTTCTTCTTTCACCCTCTAAATCCCTTGAACTTGGTTTATGACGAGTAAGGAGTCACCAATCACTCGTATTTACTGGATTTTCATTCTCATGGCATTCTCAAGCCCGATTATTAAGGCCTTGTATTCAACAACATTATTGGTACATGGGAAATTCAATTTGATGGCTGTTAGCATTAAAATCTTCTCGAGTGAGCATAGTATGACTCCCATACTTGACCCATATTTGTTCTTTGCACCGTCGAAGTATAGCTCCAAAATCAAGTCCTCAATTGTGAAGAGGTTCTTATCAGGGAGATCCGTGTTTATGGGATTATTGTTTGACAATGCCTATTCAGCTAAGTGTCGGCAATGGCTTGTCCTTTGACTGATTTTTGAGTGACGTACTAGATCTCGAACTCGCTCAATAGCATTCTCCACTTCACCAAACGTCCGTTGAGGACTGGCCACTCCAAGAGGTACTTGAGTGGGTCAATTTTTGATATGAGCTTGACAAAATGAGATAAGACATAATATCTCAGTTTTTGCATGACCCACACAAGTGTTAAGCAGTGTTTCTCCACATCCGTGTATCTTGTCTCATAATTGATCATGGTTTTACTGATATTGTATATCGTTTTTTCTTTCCATGGTCATTATTTTGTCCTAAAATTGCCCCCTTGGTCTTGTTTTTCCCTAACATGTAAAGGAACAGGGGTTTATCTAGACTAGGAGGACTAAGGATGAGAGGTTTAGTGAGGTACTCCTTGATTTGATCAAACGCTTCTTGGCATTCATTGTCCCATATGAATGGGGTGTCTTTCTTAAGGAGTCTATTGAACGGTGGGCACTTATCCGCAAGTTGTGAAATGAAACGCCTTATGGCTTGTATGCGACCTTGAAGCCCACAGATTTCTCTGATGTTCTGAGAAAGAGGCATTTCAGTGATGGCTTGTAGTTTGGATGGGTCCACCTCAATGCCTCTTTGGTTTACTATAAAGCCCAGTAATTTGTCAGATTCAACTCCAAAGGCACATTTTTATGGATTGAGTTTGAGTTGATGTTTCTAGAGTCTTTTGAAAATGGTTCTCAGATTGGTGAGATGATCAGACCTGGTTTTTGACTTGACCAGAATGTCGTCGACATAGTCTTCCATAATGGGTTGCATTAGATCATGGAAGATGTTAGTCATTGCTCGTTGATAAGTTGCTCTTGCATTTTTGAGACCGAAGGGCATGACTTTGTAACAGTAGGCTCCCCATTGTGTTATGAATGACGTCTTGGTTTGGTCTTCTTTTGGCATGAGGATTTGGTTGTAACCCGAGAAGTTGTCCATGAATGACAACATCTACTAAGGCATCTATGTTTGGTAATGGAAAATTATCTTTGGGACGTGCTTTATTGAGGTCTCTGTAATCGACACACACTCGGATCCTCTCGTCTTTCTTGGGCACGATCACTATATTGGCCAACCATTCTAACTAATCGACAGGGGTATTGAACTTCTCCTTGAGCAGTTTGTCGATTTCTTCTTTAATTTTGAGCTCAAGGTGGGATTTTGACGTCGAAGTTTTTGCCTTTTCGTTGAATATTAGGTGATGTTACACCAACGTGGGATCTAGCCCTAACATATCATTGTATGACCAGGCGAAGACATCGTGATATTCCTTGAGAAAAGAAATAACATTTTCCCGCTCCTCAGAAGATAAGGAGGTTCCAACCTTGGTTAACCTTGGGTCCTTCTTAGTTCCTAGGTTTACGTCAATCATCTCTTCGATGATAGCCGTTGGGTCACCATCGAATCTCTTCTTAAATTGCTCGACATGGGAAGTAAGTTCTTCAGGTTGAGAGATTTCTTTAGACTCTTCACTCTCTTGATCTTCATCTTAGTCATCCAATTCATTGTCTTGGGAATTATGCATCGTTACTGGGCTATCTTGAGTGAGAGTTGTTTTTGAAAATTCTTTTTCATTATTATCAGCTTTATCATGTTTTGAATTTTCCTCGGTTTTTGAAATGTCGTAAGAGGTGTCCCTTATGGGACTCACGAGAGAAATGTTGGGGACCGGATGCGTAGGGTGGTTAGATGGCCACCCCGCGCCTATCCGGATTTTGGCATTGGGAAGGTACCACTGGTATGCTTCCAGTGATTCTTGAGATGAAAGAATGATCGACCAATTCCGTCTCTGGGTTGGTGTTAGTGGATGGGCACCCTTGGCTGTGTTAGAGCCAACTATGCACTCCTCCTCCAGATCTAGGTCAATAAATAGGTCTTCAATTAGTCCTTGTGTGTGCTGAGATGTGGAAGAGGGACTATCCTCTATTGGGGATTCGAAGATCACTTTCGACTGTTTTAGAAAACGGGCATTGAGAGGATCGAGACTTTGAATGCCCCTTGATATGAAGCATGGAGGGCTTGAAGGGTTTATCCATCTTTGAAATAGGGTGAGAGTACACCTGAGCCCTCTTCGATCTCCTTTTCCAGTTTTGGCTTCAGGTGATGCAGAAATTGCTTCCTTTACGCCTTGCTCTTGACTTCTCAAGCCCTGGCCTGGTTGGAAGCCTTGTGAGAGGAGCATGTGCTAAGCTTCTAGGGACCCAAAGCAGTATCGATGTTGGCATTGGATAATCTCCTCCATCGATGCGAAAGTACACAAAATTTGAGGAATGGGGTCGCCTGGCCTCTAGGTGTAAAGTGGTAGAATCAGCTTGCTTGAAGGAAGCGAGCGGGATTTCCTTGAGCTCGACCCCTACGTCTAGCTTTCCGCTATCTGTGCTAGGATTAAGAAAAGGGGGGTCGGCACAAACCTTTGCAACGCCATTTTTGATAGGAAATTTTAGGCATTGATGTAGCGTGGAGGAGACCAAGAGGTTTTCGTGGAGCCAGGGTCTTACTAGCAGCATGTTGAAAGAAGGTTTTATGTCTAAGACATAAAACTTTACCGACTGAATGGTGGGGCCAATCTTGAGTGTGATAGGCAATATGGCCTAAGACTGCCTCTTAGTCCCATCATATGCAATGATGGTTAACTGACATGGTTCGAAGTCATATGGGCTTTTTCTTATGTGCTTCACAGTTTTCATAGGGCATATATTCAAGGATGCCCCATTATCAACCAACACTCTCCTTATCTCATATCCCTTCATGAAAATAGTGATATGAAGAGGCTGGACGTGAAAGCGATTAACATTAGCCGGGATGTCCTCATCCATGAATATGATTGGCATTAGTGCCATTTGTTGGTTGATCATCTATCATAGCTCATCCGGCTGCGTGTTGCTCGGGATGTGGGTCTAAGTAAGAACCTTTTCAATTTGCGCTCTATGTGTTGGTGAATTCGCAAGCAGCTCCAAGATGGAGATTTGAGCCTAGATCTTCTCGAGATGAGTCGGTAGATCATAGGTGGTTGCGGATACTTGAGTTCTTTTATTAGGTTCATGATCCGCAACCCCTATTAGTGGTTTGGCTATTGAAGTGGCTCGCATTCTTTCATCAAGATTGTCCGCCATCAATTGGACAGGTTTGAACACTCGACCTCTTCAGGTTAAGGAATCAACTTCGCCAGCTTGGAGCTCGATAGGGTAAGCCTTAGCGAGAGTAATGGGTGACCTCGGGGTTTTGACCCCTTGTTTGGAAGATGATCCCTTTTTCTCAGCTTTGACCCTATCAATCTCGAGGGCATCATCTTCGTCATACTGGTCCCACTTAGGAGGATCATCATAGCTCAGGGACAAAGAGTTTCCTCTAAGAAAACTGAAAAGATCTTCTTCAACTTCTTGGAGATGATGATCACAAGCAAATATGAATTGGCTGGGATCATCTTCTTCGTCTTCATTTTCAATCATGTGAATGATAACATCCTCCTTTGAGTTACTCGGAGCTACCGTTTCCTCGGTCATTGTGGCGGTATTTTTAGGGAGAGGGTTTGTAAAGATACCTATCTTTTGATTAGGTTCTTCAATAGGTTGATTTCTAGGTCTGACAGTGTTGTTGCCCCTATTAATCAACCCTTGAATCACTTGCTTCAAGTAGAAACAGCTTTGGGTATCATGGACATGGTTTCTGTGCCACTTGCACCATCTATTCTTATCCTTAACATCAAATGGTGGTTCAGATGGTGGTGAGAGTTGAACCATGTTTTTCTTCATGAGTAACTCCAGCACTTTTTCTTACGGGTCTTTGAGATGAGTGAAGTTGTCATCTCGCCTTCGATTGTTATTTTGAGCGTGAGCTCTAAGCTGACCCCTTCGATTTTGATTCCCATTATTGTGCTGGGTGACTGAACCTAAAAGAAAATTTCGTTAACTGGACCAGAAGCTTTCACCTTGCCGTTGCTCTAATTTTTATTCTGGGGAGTCGTGATGGGTGTCCCTCTCGCCCTTTCATGTCACGCCACCCACTCGATCATGGAGTCGAAAGAGTGGGGGATAAGTCCCTGGCTAGAGAAGGTCCTGTATTCAGGAGCTGCATTTTCTAAGGCCATGGAGATTTTAGTTGGGTCAGGGAGTGGACATTCGATGACCCACATCACCGCCTCACAGAAGCAACCGATAAAATCATCGAAGGATTCTCCTGGGTTTTGTTTGGATGCACTGAGCTCGCCCAGGGAAAGAGATCTTAGTGTCGACCACCGGTAATGAGAGACGAACTGGTTGAACATTTCGTCTAGAGTTATGTGTGGTTGAGCAGTCATTATTCTTTGATGCCAATTTAAAGCCTCATCGATCAAAGTTTGTGAGAATAGGGCCTTCAACTGGTTAGGCCTGTCTCGCCAGATTCGTATGGAGAGGAGGTACGCGTTAAATTTGTTTTTAAACTCTGGGATGACAAATCCAGGGGGAAGGTCTTCCATGCCTCCAAAGGTCTCATGAACGTAGGCCTTTAGGGTTAGAATATCATGCATGCCCATTCTTATGAGCATATCCTACATCACTTTTAAAGTGTCCTCTTGTTGAGTATTCGGCATGAGAGTAAGCTCAGGTGGGTTCCCCAGCATAGACTTGATGAGTCGAAACTAGGGGTAGACGTTGGTCTTCTTGGGCCTTAGATTGATGAGCCGCTGTTACCAGGGAAATTTGATACATTTGTGCCTGAGGGGCGTACTGACCCATAGGTGTCGCCACCAGTTGCGGAAATGGCACGGTTTGTTGGATCAGATGTACCAGAGCTATCGATTGGAGAATCGGCTGATTTGGTTGTGCTAGGGGTTGACTTATGCTAATAGGCTGGTTTAAGAGTGACCCATGAACTGGGGCTCGGACAGTGTAACCTAGATCAATTAGACTCTTAAGGGTGGCCTGGACATCCATCTCACCTAAGGGTTGGTCTATATTGACACCTCTGCTGCGTACCGTATTGAGGACGTCTTGAGCTGTACTATGGTGACTCGAGGTTGGGTTAGACCTCCTAGACGTAGATGGGTCTTGATTTTGAGATTGTTGAGCCTCAAGGTTATCTGGGTGCGACTTTTGGGGGGCATTAGATACATCATGGACCTCTCCCCTCACACGACTCCTACTTTGGTTGCCTAAGGTTACACGGCTCCTACTGTGGCTATGTAAGGTTCCCTATATGACAACGTCCGGTAGGACCCCCTGGCTATTCAATGTTTTTTGGACCATACACACCTTGGGATTGGGAGTAGATCCTTGGGAACCTTCCTCTAGTTGGAGACCGGGGGGTCAGATTATGGACAGAGCTGAGTTCTGACCGTAATCCCAAGGGATTGCGGCATAGTGGTCCCTAGGTTTGGGAAGGTAGGGCTTAGAGTCAGCCATGGAGTGGTAAAGAAGCTTGCAAATGAAAATTAAAGTGTGTAAAGAAGATTGCAAATGAAAATAAAGTCAAGCACACAGGCACACAATAAGAAATAAAACAAATGAGTGTTCAGCACTAATGGCGCCTAGTGATGCGCGCTTCGAGGTGAAACTCCTAAGAATGTATGGTCAAAGCAGTGAAACCAAGCATAGTTTGTGCTAAGTCGAGCATGACCCGAGTCAAGGATGACACGAACTGGACATGGTTCAGGGAGCGTGCAAGCAACCGTCAATCATTTTTTTTCTTTTCTTTTTTGTATTTTTTTATTTTTTTCTTTTTAAATTTGATGAAAAACAACTAAACTAAGCATGATGAAAGCATGGAAAACATGAATTAATTAACAAGAATGAAATCATAAATTCATGAATAGAGCAGGTCTACCTGAAGCAATATATTTTTTTATATTTTAAACAAATTATTTTGAGCAAAACATTAGTGAAAAAGCACAAAAAAGGCTCTGGAACAGGTCTGTGGGGTCTTAGAATTTTCTGGGACCTCTGTGATACGGCAGCACGGGTCGTGTAGCATTTGTAGGTTGGGTGGCACAAGTCGTGTCACCAAAAAAAAAAATATTTTTTATTTTTTATTTTTATCTTGTTGATCTTGATGAAATAAGGCTACTAAAACTTGCAAAAGTAGAAAAATCAAAATTTTTGATGAAAAAAAATTAAAAAAAAGTGAAACAGAAGAACAATAGATAGAGCATACCTGCATCAAGTAAAATATTTTTTTGGTATTTTTAAAAATTCTATTTTGGTTTGAAAGTATTTGAGCAATCACAAGAAAGGTCCAGGACCCAGCCTGTAAAATTTTAAATTTTGAATTGGGAAATGGGGGGAACCAGAGAGCGCATTGCCGTAGACTTGGGTGGCACAATCTGTGTCACCTGGGCAGCATGCCCTGTGTCGCTCGGGCGGCAGGCCCTGTGTTGTCTGGGCAGCACGCCTAGTGTCGCCAAAATTTTTTGTTTTTGATATTTTTGCTTTATTGTTTTCATGTATATCTTAATAAAATAAGCTAGCTGTAAAGTGTTTCCTCACCCAGGGTGTAGTCAAGGGCTTATATTTCCTAGGCTAAGACCTCATCTTTTGTTTCCCAAGCTTTCAGCTCTTTCTCGAGCTCATCAAATTCGTCCCTCATTCTTCATATCTCTGCTTTTAGGGCCATCATCATGTTGAAGCGGGCGATCGCCCCTTCATTGAGATTAGATCTCTGAGAAGCCGCAACATCCCTCCTCTGTGTATGGGCCTCAAGTGATTAATGATGACATGTGAGTTAGGATTCCAGAGCAGCCAAGGCGAATCCTCTAATTTTCGTGTTGTTGTCTCCTGTTCAAGCTCCTTTATCAGTCATCCCTCCACCTCGTTTATGGCACCATCAAAGTATGGGAGAACCTCTGGTGTGCCCCCTAGAAAGGCAATCTTCCTTAACTTCTGGATCGCATCGTCAAATTCAGTAAGAGGCAAATCCTTCAGTCTCTGAACACTCAGGTGAAGCATGTCCATAATTATGTCAGGCATCCCATTGAAACTAGGCCTGGACGATGCTGCTGAGGCCACCACGATGGAAGAAGCTTTGATCTCAATGGTTGGGCTCGAAGGGATGATAGCCATGTGAGTCACTGACTCTTCTAAAGCAATCGCGAAGCCTAAAGCCTTGGGCTCCTTAGATTCAGATGAAGCCCCGGTCTCAATCTCCTCGGTCTCCTCAACATTAGCCTCCTCACCTGGCCCTTCACTCACGACCCTGCTCTCATCAGGCTCAGCCCTCTCAGGACCAGATTCTACCCTTGGGCCCTCAATCATAGTCTCACTCTGAGCTTCTCCTTGTCTCTCAACCTCTGGAGCCACTACATCAGTCTTAGCAGGTTCATCCCCTTTAGGGCCAACTTCTTCTCCTTGCCCCTCACCCTCTAGAACAGTCTCAATAAGCGCAGGAACAACCTCCTCACCTTGACCTTCTCCTGTTGAGGCTACCATTCTAGTCACTGCAAGCTCCAAAGCAACCTCTTCTCCCTGCCCCTCACTCTCTGGAGCAGTCTCAATAAGAGTAGGAACAACCTCCTCACCTTGACCATCGACTGTTGAGGCCACCATTCTGGTCTCAGCATGCTCCAAAGTAGCATCTTTTCCTTGTCTTTCACCCTCTGACATGACCTCCATAAGCTCTAGGTCAGCTTCTTCTCTTTGCCCTTCCGCCTCCTGAACTGCCACCTCAACCTCGACAAGTTTTAGGGGTCACCTCCTCCTTTTGGCCTTCAGTCTCGGTTGTGGCCTCTTCTACCAGATCGTCATCCCTCACAACCCAAGCCTCTATTACTTCTTCTTCTGGATCTACATTCTCTGGGACCATTGCCTCTGAACCCCCAAGATCTCCCTCTTGAGAATGGCCTACATCACTCATAATTTCATCACCTGGGGCAACAACTTCCTGTTGCTTAGGTGCCTCATGAATCATAGGTCTCTCCTCCTGGGGGATGCTAGGGCCTTCACAGCTCATGACTGCTGCCTTTGCCTCTGTCGGGGCAGCAATTTCTTGAGGTTCAGAGGTCCTCCCAACTTCAGGTTCCTCTCCTTCTACAACAATAGCAGAACCTTCATCTTCAGCCCCAACAATCTCCATTGGAGCTAGATCTAACTCATGGGACGTTCTTGGAACCTCGGGCACCACCTCTAGCTTAGGTGTCCCCTCTCTATCAGAAACAATGATGATGGGCTCAGAGGGACCAGAGTCATCTACCTCAGTCTCTGAAGAAGTAGAAAACTACTTAGGAGAAGTAGTGGATGATGGAGAAAGGCTGAGGGTGACTTAGAAAGAGTAGTGAGTGAACCTGAGGAGGCAGAATATGAAGAGCTATCCCCTGATTCTAGAATGATAGGAAGTTTTACACTCCTGCATTTTGAAGCAGATCTGACTGCCGGAGTCAGTGCGCAAGTGCCAGTGGGGGAAGCGTGCTTCCTTTTCTTCCCTCCTTCTGTCAAAGGAGTAGTCGCCTCAGAACTCCCCTCTCGAGAAGAGGCTCCTGCAAGAGTGTTGTGCGGGCCTCTCCATATTAGTGCATTCAAGTCTTGGATCAGGCAACCTTCATGACTAGAGACCTTTCGGCCCTCCTTCCATTGAAAGATAGAAGAAAGGCTGTCAAAGAGGCTCCCCAGCCCCTTCTCCATGGTAAGAAGCTGCGGTGAAGAATTGTCTGCTGCTATTTCTCATGATATTCCAAGAGCTGGCCAGTTCCAATCGTAGTCCAGGGAAAAGACCTCGCCTAGGGGTGGAGTCCTGATGATCTTCCTCTTCTTGGTGTCTTGGTACCATTTGTAGTTTTTTCCTTTCCATGGATGATTAGCTTCCCAATACCCCCAGTTGGTAATCCTCCACCAGCGTGCTTAGGCTCAGTTGCTCGGACCCCTTGTGCCAGAATGCGAAACCACATATTTGCTAACTTCTGTCATCTCCAAACATTCATGTGATGCAGATATGCTCTAGCTGCCACATTTCTCGAAGAGTCCCTAGATCTTCCTTCTTCCCTATGTTTACTTTGCCATGTCTTTTCTCGAAGAATATAGAGAAGGGGCAGCCTTGATCGAGCCCGTGCTGACGAGCGAAATGATGCAGGAAGTACCCTTTAAGCCTAGCACCATAGAGGGTTCTGTAAGGCCAAACTCCCCTTCTAATGCTAAAGATAAACATGAGATCCTGGATGGTGGTAAGAGCACCATCCAGCTCCTTACCCATTTCGTTAATAAAGGCTCGGTCAGTAAAGCCCCCAACTGGAAAGGCGACCCGACGCATACTGGAGGACTCATTCCCAAATAGGTTCCGTGCATCCCTCAGACTGTGAACGATAACCTTCTGCCCAGCAATCCTCATCAGGAATGGGCACATCTTCTCCCCCACACCTGGATTTTTGACATAAGTGGACAGGAAATAGGCTCCTAGCCACCCCTACACATAGTGATGGGGAATGGTGTCTTGAAGTCCCTAGGGAAAGCTTCACCTCCAACGAGGCCATTACCCCCTTCCTTGCTTTGATAGGCCATCCCCCTCGAAATAGCTCCCAGTTCATGGTAGATGCTGCATAGGACTGGTTGTGCAAAGGCATACTGGCACCCCGTCACCATGTCACAAGCCACATAGAGCGTGCCTGGATGAATTGTAGCGGCTCCCTCAGGAAGCATGAATTTGCAAAGAAACAAGGCTTGATAGGCGGCCAAAAAGACACAATCATTACTGGCCTAGAACTGGTAAATTGGAAGCATCCCCTTCGCAGCTTCCTTCCCTTTCCCTCTTGAGACAACTGGACCAGCGCTCTCAGGATAATCCCTGCATAAGAATTTCAGCCATTCAGCAAAGGTCACACGACCATTGCTGGATTTGGGGTACAGTAGCTCGTAAATCTCAAATATCTCTTGAAGACCAGCAGGCGATTTGTCTTCCCCTAGGCAAACACCACCAAAGATGACTGAGTTCTGAGGCACAAACTCGTCATACATTGCTTCGAACAGTGGAAGGCCGCCAATGAAGTGAAGATCTAGTAAGGAGATTCTTGCCTCGCTATGCCTAAGGAGCCATGTGTTGCTAACATGACTCCATGTCTCTAGCAGTGCCTTAATAGTATTCGAGCACCGATCATAGTAGCAGGCCGAGCACTAAACCACTGCTAGCAGGGAGGCATGCTCGAGAGTGCCCCTATACAGGTGCAACACCTTGATGGTTCAGGGAGAGTACCCCTTCAAATACTGGTGCTCCCCTTACACTCGGATACCAGTAGAAGACCATATTAGCCCCTTTGTCTTCACCATTATCTTCACCAATGAGGAAAAATTCTCATCAGACACCACATTCCTATGCATGCAATGAAGGAGGGTCACCCCTTCTTCAATACTGATATTTCCATCATTGTCTTCCCGGACCTCAAAGTGACACTAAGGGGCCACTCTGGTTTTTATATTGATCCTGTCAACCAAATGGGCTCACCCCTGACCAGGCTCTCACTAGTAAATTTACTGGTGCCAAGCTCTCCTTCCTTTGGAGGGTTCTTCACATCAAGGATTCTGTAAGAAGACCCGGCCATTATATAAAGCTCAAGGACATACTTTCGTGTGCGAATCACTAAGGCACTGACTATCACTGTGCGTGAAAGGAATTTACTAGCGTCACGCATGGCTAATGCCAGTTGTGTTCGTCAAGGCTAACACCAGCTATGTTTGTCAAGGCCCAACGCCGATTGTGTTCCTCAAGGCTATCGCTAATTGTGTTTGACAAGGAACAGCGTCGACTGCGTTTCTCACAGGCTGACGCCGAATGTGTTTGTCAATGCCCAACGCCGGCTATGTTCATCACAGCTAGCCCTGACTGTGTTTGACAAAGCCCAGCGCCAACTGCGTTTCTCAAACGCTAACGACAGTTGTGTTCTCAAGACCATCGCCGCTTGTGATTTTCGAGCAGCACCGTCTGTGATCAAATCTCTCACACGTGCCATGAATTACGCATGTGCCATCTCGAATCCCGAGTGCACCGCCTAATAACTGCCAGCCGCGACGTGGTCTGACACGCATCCTCGCTCGTGTGGATGGTGACTGTCGCCTCCCAAGGACCGTTAGCTGCTAGCGATTGTTCGCTTCCCTACGACCTCTCAGCTTCTCGTCGGGAAACTTCCCCACTCGTCGAAAACCCACTGTCGCACTTTCCCCTCTCTTTCGCGATGGAAACAAATCACCGGAAAACTGTCGGAAGCTTGTGGAAGGTTTCTGCTACACCTTCAGTCCCTGTTCCAGTAGCCCACGACCCTTGCCAGAACTTCTAAGGCTTAGACACTGGCAACTTCCCCAAACAAAGAAGATGACTCTAACTCCCCTGTGTACCCTGTGAACTAGCTGAAGTTCCCAACCGAAAACCTCTGCTCGTCCATTGGATTTCTTGCAACCCTCACTCGAGTACTCTACGTCACGCTGGAGTTCTCGTCGGGAAGTATTTCTCTCACTCACTGCTAAATTTCCTTAGCAACTTTACCCAATGTTAAAATAGTAAAATGGGGTTTACCCCCGTTATATAGTTGAAGCTTCCCCGAAGTGCCCTGAACACGGTAGAAATGCCAGTCAGATTCTTGAAGACCAAACTGCGATGGGCCAGACCAGGTCGGGCTCAAGCCTGCAGCTTGAACACAAGTCACCGCCACCCAAGTAGCACTGAACATCCAGTTTCAGATGGATCGAGATTGGGTTGGGGCCAGGTCCGAGGCCCGGACTCAGACCAACGTCGTTCGACCGACGCCAATAACTGCTCAGCGACGTTCCCACAACTATCGCCCAAGTTGGCACCGTGTGTGCCAATGCTATTGTCGACCACACTAGCGCTAGCCAGGCTTCTACCGTGTGTGTTTGGCCTATGCCTTGGCCTGTCATCCCCAGTGGAGTTATGAGCATGACATTGCCCTTCATCACGAGGGAGTCACGCTTGCCCCCTAATCCCCAGTGAAGTCTGTTCGCCATCCCTCGGCAGGTCACCATCTTCAACTGATCCCTCTACTTGTGTATGGCCTCAACCACTTTATCCCAGGGAGTCGGATTGCCTTCCACAGACTTCTTCCACATGGAGCTTCATCCACATGGCGACCCACATAATGGTCTAGATGCACGACCTTAAACTGCATGGTCCAAACTATATGCCCTGCAACTGTAGCGGAGGTCTAGTTGCATGACCTTAGACTGCGTGGTCCTAGCTACATGACCTAAAACTGTAGCAATAAACTAGATGCACGAACCTAAACTGCATGGTCAAAACTATATGACCTTAAACTGTAGCAGAGGTCTAGTTGCACGACCTTAAACTGCATGGTTTTAGCTACATGACTTTAAACTGCATGGCCATGGTCCAAACTATATGACCTTAAAATGTGACGGAGGTCTAGTTGCACGACCTTAAACTGCATGGTTTTCGTTATACGACATTAAACTGCATAGCCATGGTTCAAACTATATGACCTTAAACTGTAGCGGAGGTCTAGTTGCACGACCATAAACTGTATGGTCCTAGCTATATGACTTCAAACTGCATAGCCACGGCGCAAGTCATATGACATTAAATCATAGTACATGTCCTGACCGCTTGATGTTAAACTACTTTGCCCAGGTTTTGGAGGCATGACCTTAAACATGCCCCCCCACACACACGCACACGCCCTTTACATACGTCTTCACGTATGCCTTCGCTAATCGACAAGTTCGTGTGCACACACCACCTTCATCAACTCCCCAATGTACCCGTTCACTTCGTTACCCTCCATCATTCCCTAACCGCCAGCCATCCCCCATTCATACTCGTCGAGAGCAAGTGAGTTACCACTTTCCACCTCCCATCTATACACCATCTATCTTTCAAAGGCAGCCTTGTTCCATCTCCCCAAAGTGAGTCAAACCACCACCATATTCACTCAAATGGTCTCCACAAACTGGCATTCGTCGCCACCACAGTTCAGCTGTATGACCTTAAACTATAGTGCACGTCCTGGCCACATGATGTTAAAAGGCTTTGCCTAGGTCCCGAATGCATGAACTTAAACATGCCCTCACAAAAAAAAAAAAAAAGAACAATAAAGGGCATGGTGTAAACTTGAACAAGGGAACGCCATGAGTAAAAATGATGGACGGACATGATCACAAAACCATGAGTAAGAGAGTTCCATGAATAAAATCCCTGGCATGGTGAAAACCTGAAAGGGCATTGTGAGTAAAAATGCAAGAATAAGGGTGGACATGGCCTAAAGGTCATGGGAAAAAGAGCCCGAATAAAAGGAAGTTGGTGAAAACGTCTCTACGGTGCCACTTCCCAAGTCCAAGCGAAAACCCGCAAAGGGCGCTTGGACCAATAAGCAGGTTGATGCAGCACACGCTTCATGGGCAGCTTCAGCTAACATTCAAAATGAAAATTCCCTGGTGTCAGAATGCTTTGATATCATGAACAAAAAATACAAGCTTCAGGAAGATTCCGACAGTTTGAGTCCGTTCACAAAAGGACCCAAGAGTCAGAAGAATTGCTAAGGCGGCAGGTCAAGGTCCCATGCTAAAGGATCGCATTTCCAACAAGTCAACAAAAAAGAAGAAAATCACAATGGCAAGTCAAAGATTCCTCCAAAGGCTCTTCAACCCAAGACTTCAGGGTGATGCCTCACCTAGAGGCCACCTCGCCAAACCCCTCCCAAGCCGACAGGCTCAGACTTTCAGGATAGACCAACACAAAGCCCATGATTGGACCCAGTAGGATGGGGCCCATAGAGGTACCTTGCTTGTCAAAAATCAGCAACGACATGCCTCGGTCGAGAGGCCAAATCACGGCACTCGCAATCCCGATTGACGTGAAACTAGTTTCATTGCGTGCGTAAGTCCCATGGCTATCACTAGTCCGAACCCCAAGCATGATGAACAGTTCGATTTTCTGCATGAAGCCAATGAAGTGACTGTAAATTTTGGCACCAAAATTCTAGATTCCGATAAAAACTCCAAAGTTGTAAAATCCTCGTCCAGACACAAAATCAAGCTGCGTTTTCTGCCACGCGATCGTGACTGCATGCTCAGTGTGATCCAGTGAAGAAATCATAGAAAAACATCAAGGAATATCGATCCAAAATTTGCAAGATTTATTTAAATTTCAAGTCACATGATAGTGGCTTAAAAACACAAGCCATGGCTCAAAGTTGGTATAAAATCGATCGCCATGTCGAACCCAATAAGAAAACAATAATCTTTTGAACAAATGGGCACCAAAGCAACCTCGGATCATCCCATGAAGGATCATGCATGTTGTAGGCGCTACCACCCATAGCACGCACCCTGCTACTAGCAAGTCCCTTGCCGGTCATATTGCTGAGGTACGCTGAAAGGCTGCCCTGTCCGCTTTCATGAAAGGAAAGCTGGTTTCCATCGCTCTAAAGGGTCACCACAAGGCCATCGCCTAGACTCATTCACCACCCCGAACCTCTATGCCTAGTGGCTCGAAACACAGAGGAAGAGATCCTGGGGCCTCCACCTCTCGCACACACCTGATGGCTCATGGTCCAACCACTCGAGCCATACCTCGAGACAACTTTCATGCTGCCTTGAGTTCACATCCAAGGCTAGGCCTTCTCAGGCCGAACCTTGCATGGGCCATACAGTTGCATCTGACAGCTCGGGGTGGTGCCAATTTTGTACCAACTCGAGCACGTCAGGGTCAACCTTTTCGTCCTCCCTCTCAGCACACACACAACTCAACCCCGTGAGAGATGAGCATCCACTCAGTCTCTCACAGATACGAGCTCGTAGGTCTAGACCTCCTAAGGTCGAACCAACAGATTGAGTCCGGGTTGATCCCCAAGTCACGCGGATGGCTAACTTCAATGGTGCACATGCACCAGCTTCACAGGTTCCTTCTTGATCCTGACTCAATCAGAATTGTGAACCAGTTCCTTCTTTTGTCTCTCTTCCTTCGCCAGGCAAGCACCTTGAGACCTGGTACTCAAAGGTTTTCCCTAAGAGTACCATCTTGAGTCAGCCACCTCAGGTCAACCATGCACTTGAACCTCATAAAAGAATTCGAGGCAAAGGCCTGATGGTAGATAGAAGCCTACAGCCTCTAAGGTAGCAGCCCAGATTGCCCTCTGTCCTTGGACCTCACTCTCTGGTTCAGCTGATGGACACAACCCTCACGTGCTCAAGAAAGACGGTGCAGTCTAAATCTCAGGCTCAATTTTGAAATGAAGTTTATTGCAGCCTCATGATTAAGCAAAAGAGAGGCTTGCAGCTCCAGAATAGAGAGGCCCCCAAGGTAGTTGAGGCTATCACTCTTGATGACCTCCTGCCTCACATTCCCTTCTTCTCACTTCGGATTATAGAACCTGAGCGAGAAGTCCAAAATTGCTTGGTGGTCACCGTCATAGCAACAGATCGAGCTGCCAAGAAATCACGGTACCAAGACAGTAAGAACTGGTCCTCACACGGTCGGCGTACAAGGCTCGAGTCTAATAGGGGCATGCTGAGCCCTACCAACCGACTTGCTGCGTACCACTCACTAACCTCAGCAGTCCACTACTTCACTTGTCTTCGGCCTTCCAAAAGAAATGGTCAGCGTCATGGTGATCAACAACTCGGTTGACGCCCAAGAAGAGCGAATGAACAGGTTCGAAGTAATGATGTAGTCCATTCTCGAAACGATGCATCGCTTGGAGGCCTCCAAGGCCCCTACTTTTCCTCTTCACCATGAGGCCAAATCCCAGCCCAGAGAGGACGCAGCTCCCGATAAGCTCCCCCACCGGCCTCCCAAGACAGCTCTGCTCCCTGCAAGGGTTTCGCAAGCCAATATAGATGCCATGGTGCCCACAGTCTCAAGAATAAAGTCTCAGGCATGCAAGAGGCGATGCTCTACCAAAATACATACCCCTCGTACATTGACCAGGTGTCGCTTTCCCCAAAATATCAAAAAGGGAAGCTCCCCCTGTTAAGTGGTACTACATCCCCGCACTAGCATACCGCTCACTTCCAAGCTACTTATCGCGAGATGGCAACTCACGGGCGACTCCTCCTCCTCCGTCAGTTCGTCGAGACTCTCCAAGGGCTAGCCTTCTAGTGGTATGCTCGATTGCCGCCAAACTCGATACACACATGGCAGCAAATGGAGTAATTGTTTTATCAGCACTTCTATGAAGTCCAGAGAAATGTGGAAACCATCGAGCTCCTCACCCTGATTCAAGACCCTTGCGACCTAGTTGATAAGTTCATCACCCGATGGAGAGAGTTAGCACTCCCATGATTGAAAGAGAAGTAGTTCAGACCTGCATACAAAATATGCTGCCTGAGATTGCCCTACATGTTGAGACTTCCAATCCACCCTCCATGTTAGAGCTCATCTCTAAAGAGGTTCGTATAGAAGGTCTGTCCAAACACCATGGTGGATCTTGTCAACAGCCCTCTAGCTCGGGAAACGATCAGGGCAATGACAATTCTCACTCCAACAATCGGGGCAATCAGTAAAATGCGATGATTAGTGCAGCTTTCACCGTGGCTAACACTAAGAAAGCTGCTCCTCAAAACTTGAACCTCTCTAAGACACAGATGCCTCAGGCTGGAGGCAAGCAGCAACAGTCCTATAACAAGGTCCCGCCCCCTAAAAATATAAATTGAAGTGATTATTGGATCCAGCACTAGAACAAGGTGTACCCCTTTGAGAACGAGTGGGTTCCTGTGCTGCTTCGATTACTATTAGAGTAAAACATGATCCAGCTGCCAGAGGTCAACACCCCAGAACAAGCTGGACAGGAGACACACAAGAGGTACTGTGCCTATCACAGGAGAGTAGGCCTCCCCACTCAAGAGTGTTATATGCTCAAAGACATTATCGAAGCCCTTATTAACAAGGGCCAGATAAAGCTCGAAGAACCAAAGAAAGCAATCGGGACAACTGAGGCTTCCCATATAGTGACAATCCAAGAGGAGGACGAGGCACCCGCTGTCCTCCGTGCACTATGCATTGTAATGCTCGAAGAAGGTCTTATCATGTCGAAGCTGGTAAGGCAGCCCAAGTTCCTTCCTCCAGGAGCTGAAAACCTTTAGTGCCTGTATCATTCGATACGAGGCCATGACCTAAGTGAATGCACTGACTTCCATGAGCTCTTAGCAAAGAAGATGCAATAGTGTCAAGAAGTTCATGATAACCCAGAAAGACACTCTCAAGTCCCTACTCTACCAGTGCAAGAAGATCCCCTGCGACAAGCCCAGGGAAGTGCTTAGCTAGATCCTCTACAAGCCCTCTATGAGGCGATACTCCAAAAGGGTCTTATCACTCCCAAACCCGTCAGGAAAAATCGACGTCTTGCCTAGGGTACGGAAAACCTCTGGTGCCCATATCACTAGGTATGGGGCCATGAGCTCACAGAATGCTCAGGGTTCGAAGCTATAGTCATGGAGAAGGTACAAAAAAGCCATATCATTTGCACCGTTCTCCCAGAACGCTTCCAAGCCATCTCTCCCATCCAAGAGGAAGTCCACTATAGGTCCCCTGTGAGCACATCGCATACCCTTCAGAACCTTTGAATTCTCAGCCTTTGGAAGTCTACCATGGGCGAAGTAGGCTCAAGTCCTAGAAGTGTGAGGTAGTCCGCAAATCTAGGGCTACTCATCAGCCCGATAAGATGGACCAAACACCTACCAAAGGATCCAGAAAGGGACGAGCACCTAGGTCAGCTCACCGAAGGAACCACATTCCTCAACCACCAGTCGTGGAAGAATTTCTCAAGCCTCTTCCTCCACTAACGACCTTACAAGACTTCATCCTAGGCGCAGCTAGCCTTATCCCTTCATCAAATATGGGTGACGACGCTAAAAGCACCCCCCAACGGTCAGAGCTAGGGCAAGACCTAAACTACCCCCTACACACATCCAATTTTGGTGACGACATAAAAAGCAGCCCAGGGCATTCTAACTCCACTTTTTCTTCTTCTCCTCCCTCTTCTCCTATCTCTTTCATAGTTGCAGTTGAGTAGTGCCCAGACTTCGACACCCTAAATAGAGAACTCGAAGGCATTAACATCAGCAGGTCACATCGGAAGCGCCTAAGAAAAATGATAGATTCTTAACAGTCGTTGACGCCCTGGCACCCCAAGCCAAGTTCAAGTTCCTATTCCCACGAGGCCTATCACATGGTTCAAGTTTCTGAAACAACACCCCGCTTGGGACAAGTATCGAGTGACCCTAGTCACGACGCCATGGACTTTATGTTCGAAGCTGACCATTTCATTACCAAGTCTGACCAAGGACCAAAAATTGTTTCCCACACTGGGACCCTCTTAAAAGTCGAAATGTCAAAGTCATGGGTCTCTGCACTCGAGATTAATAAGAAGCATCAAAAATCCCCTGACGAAGAATTGTAAGAAGCTCCGGAGGAGTGAGAAGAAGGTGGTCAGGCCACAGTTGACGAGCTCAAAGAGATAAAATTAGGGGATGAGATCGACTCAAGGCCAACTTTCTTCTCAACAAAAATATCCTCAAAGAAAGTTATATTTCCCTCCTCCGAGCAAACCAAGACATCTTTGCTTGGCATTATCATGAGATTCCCGGTCTAGATACTTAAATCGTTGTCTATCGTCTCGACATTGATCCGTACATTAAACCCATAAAGTAGAAATCAAGAAGGTTTAGACCTAACCTCGAGATGCAAATCGATGCTAAGGTGAACAAGCTCAAGAAAGATGGGTTCATAGGTGAAGTTAAATACCCAAAATGGTTGGCAAATGTTGTCCATGTCAAGAAAAAAAATGGTCGAATCAAGGTCTGTATTTACTTTCGTGACTTGAACACTGCCTGCCTTAAGGACGACTTCCCCCTACCATTCACCGAGATGCTTGCTGATTCCACGGCCCATTGCCAAATCTTCTCCTTCATGGATGGGTATTCTGGTTATAATCAGATCAGGATGGCACCAGAAGATGAAGAGGCCACTGCATTCTTGACCCCAAAAGGTGTCTTTTGCTACACTATGATGCCTTCCGAGGTAAAGAATGCCAATGCCACATACCAGTGAGCCATGACGACCATCTTCGAGGACCTGATGCACAAGGAGGTCAAGTGCTATGTGGATGATGTGGTGGTGAAGTATGAAACGAAGGATGCTCACATGAAGGACCTTAAAAAGGTGTTTGAGTTGCTACGACATCACCTACTAAAGATGAACCCTCTAAAATACGCTTATGTCGTACGCTTAGGAAAGTTCTTAGGGTTCATCATGAGATATCGTGGGCTAGAGATTGAGCCAGTCAAAATCAAGGCAATCCAGGATATGCCACTGCATACAACCCTGCGTGAGCTTCGGTCTCTCCAAGGGCAGCTAGCCTAGATTTGTAGGTTCATCTAGAACCTCTCAAGATTAAGAAGGTCCTTTTCACACCTGCTAAAGAAAGACACACCCTGCATATGGGATGAGGCATGCCAAGCTGCACTCGATGATATCAAGCAATACTTATTGAATCCTCTGATACTATCCACGCTAGTGTTAGGAAGGTCTCTCATCCTATACGTGACCGCTCTTGATGAGTATGTAGAGGCACTCTTAGCATAGAACAATGATGGGGGGGAAAGAAACAACACTCTATTATCTCAATCGCAGGATGTAAGGTGCTGAAAAAAATTATCATCCGATTGAAAAGATGTGCCTAGCCTTAATCTTTGTAATACAGAAGCTCCCCCATTACTTATTCGGTCACAAAGTCAAGCTAATCTCAAAGGCGGGCAGTCAAGTTCGTTATGACCCGATCATGTCTGTCAGGATGCTTGGCCAAGTGGGTACTGTTGCTGATGGAGTTCGACATCACGTATATACCATACAAGGCCGTCAATGGTCAAGCCTTAGCAGACCTTCTTGTGACACACCCAGTTCCTTCAGAATCTTCGCTGTCAAGTGATCTCTCAGATGTAGAAGTTTACTATATGATACTAGCTCGGCCATGGGAGAAGTATTTCGACGAAGCATTCCAGTCTGATAGAGGAGGTGCCAGAGTCATGTTCCTGACTCCCGATGGTGGAATGATTCCCCTATCCTTCTCTCTCGTAGAGGCATTTTCTCATAATGAAGCTGAATATCAAGCCCTTATAATCGGATTGGAGTGTTTGAATGTATTTTTCATCACCTTGGTCCCTGGTAGGAAGCAGGTCAATAAATCCTACAAAACAGTGGAAATTCCCGACAGTCTCAGAATGGCTCTAAAAGTGGTCAAGATCTTCGTCAGAATTTCAAAAGACCACCTGTCAAGTTCATCATGATCAGACACATCTAAGCCAGTGAACACAAAGAAACAATTTTAGTAAAATCGGTCTCTAACACCTTCAAACGGATCCTACATCTAGAACTACATTTTTTGTGTCTCAAATCACTATGGAACTATCGCCATTGGTTCTGACACAGAAAAAAACCCCTATGGGCCAAGTTTTGGCTTAATAAAATACTCTAAAACAAAGATATGAGCCAAACATTGAAACAAGAGAGGTCGCACACTATTCTCGTGTGGCCCCATTAAAGGTGGTTGTTTTTACAGTCATGGGTAGTCACTTTTAGGGCCTATAACTCACTCGTTACAAGTCAGATCGCTCCCAAATTTTGTGAGCGTATTGGTGTCATCAAGACGAACAATTTGATATGTGGCACGCCCTGAGACGATGTCCCAAAAGGGAGAAAAGCTAGAGAGAAATTATCCGTCCATGAAGAAGTTGCAAAAAATTTAGCAGCGACATGCCTCATTCGATAGACCAAATCACAACGCTCGCGCAATGGATCGACACGAAACGAATTCCATTGTGTGCATAAGGTCCAAAGCTACTATTGGTCCAAACGCCGTACATGATGGTCTATCAGATTTCATGCCCAAAGCCAATGAAGTTACAAAAATTCTAACCACCGAATTCTAAATTTCGGCCTAAATGCAAAGCTGCGAAATCTTCGTTTGGGCTCCAAATCACATCCCGTTTGTTGCCTCACGATTATGATGGCATTCTCAGTGCACTATGATGAAGAAATCACAAAAAAATATTAAGGAATGACCACAATATCGATCCAAAGTTTTCAAGATTCAAACAAATTTCAAGTCTCGTGAAGGCTCTAAAACATGAATCATGGCTCAAAGTTGGTACCAAAATGATCGTCATGCTGAGCCCTCTAAGAAAACAATAATCTTTTGATGAAACAGACATCAAAACACCCTCGGGTCAGCCATAGAAGACCATACAAGATCTCGAGCAGTAGCAAAGAATGTTCTAGAATTTCACACATTGTTAGGCGTGACAAATAGTCCTTTTGCACCCATTTTTTAAATTTCTTTTAATTCAATTAAATCTTAATTTTCAAAAATTAGGTCTTGATCAATCCACCCTCTCTCTCTTTCTCTCTTCTCTCTTTTTCTCTTTTCTCTTTCTTCTCTCGTTCTCTCTTCTCTCTGTTCACTCTTTTTCTCTCTCCTCTCTCTTCCCTCTTTCTCTCTCTTCTTCCTCTCTCTTCATCTTTATCTCTTTCTCTCTCCTCTTCTCATCTTTATCTCTTTCTCTCTCCTCTTCTCATCTTTATCTCTTTCTCTCTCCTCTTCTCATCTTTATCTCTTTCTCTCTCCTCTTCTCATCTTTATCTCTTTCTCTCTCCTCTTCTCATCTTTATCTCTTTCTCTCTCCTCTTCTCATCTTTATCTCTTTCTCTCTCCTCTTCTCATCTTTATCTTCTTCTGTCAACTGACGAGACCTAGCGTCGGTTGGTCCTCTTTATCTTCTTCTGTTAAGTGGTGAGATCTAACGCCGGTTGCTCCTCTCTATCTTCTTCTGTCAACTGGCGAGACCTAGCACTGGTTGGTCTCCTCTATCTTCTTCTTTCAACTAGTGAGACCTATCACTAGTTGATCTTCTCTATCTTTTTCTGTCAACTGGCAAGACTTAGCTCCTGTTGGTGTTCTCTCTCTTCTTTTATCAGTCGATGAAACTTAACGTCGGTTGATCTTCTCTCTCTTCTTCTATCTGTCGATGAGGCCTAGTGTAGGTTGGTCTTCTCTTTCTTCTTCTATCAGTCGACAAGACCTGACACCGATTGGTCTTCTCTTTCTTCTTCTATTAGTTGGCAAGACTTAGTGCAAGTCGATGAGACCTAGCACTGACTGGTTTTCCCTCTCTTCTTCTATCCATTGGCGAGACATAGCACCTGTTGGTTCTCTTCCTCTCTTCTCAATTGACACAGTTGGTGAAGCCTAGCGTCAACTACTTCCTCTCTCTCCCATCGCCTAAAACAGTCGGCAATGTCTAGCGCTGATTGCATCTCATCTTCCTTCTTCTCCCACCTCTCTTCCTTCTTCTCTGTCCTTCCGTCTATTCCCTTTTTCTCTTTAACCATTCCTCTGCTACTCTTTCATTGGACCAAGAGGGATTGAGGTTAGCATCTCATGGTAGTCCTGTAGTCTAGCTGTAATGTTGTTGTGCCAAGTTCACTCGGCTCACTTTACTGCCATGACAGATCGACCATCGTGCTTAGATAGTAGATAGTGGCAATAATGTCTAGTAGTGACCTCGTGAGCTGGTCTCAATTACCGAGCCCATTTCGCTACCACATTACGCCAATTATCCACCATCCTAGTCACTTCTCTAATATTCTCGCTTGGTCAAATTCTTCTCTCCCCCCGTCTTTCTTTCTTCTTTTTAAATACGGATGCTTGCGTATATTCATCAAATAGAAAAAGGGTGAGGCTTGAGCCACCTGTCCCATAACCTTTGCCATATATGTGTGTGATTGCAAGACAACAGAAAATAAGAAGAATACAAGCCAAGGGAGGCGATTTCGAACCAGTTTCATTATTGGGGGTATTTCTTCGGGATCTAAGACGGTGCCCACGCGAGTCAGCTCGAGTAAGTCTCGAAACACCTTTAAATTCCTCTCTCACTGGTTGGTAACACCTGCCCCCAGTCGGCTAACCATGAGGCCAATTCCCATCACTCTGATGGTGTACCTCCATGGCAGCCTCCTCCGTGAATCTCACAGGACAATTCTGTCCCTCATCTGGTTTCTCCATCAGATATTGAAGCTATGGTCACCCGTAGCCTAAAGAACTGACAAATTTTGGGCATATAAGGTGCAACGCCTTATCAAAGACCATATCCTTCTTATATCGATCAGGTCCCCTCAGACTATAAGAAAGGGAATTTTCCTCTATTTAGCAAAACCACCTCCCCAAACCAGCATATCGCCCACTTCCAAATGGCATGTCGGGAAATAGCAGTTGACGAGAGACTTTTTCTCCGCCAGTTCCTTGAGACCCTTGATGGCTCAGCATTCCAATGGTATGCCCGTCTTCCACCAAACTCGGTACATACATGGGAGGATATGGGGAAACTATTCTATCAACGCTTTTATGTGGTCAGAAGAGAAGTTCAAACCATCGAGCTTCTCACCTTGACATAAGACTCTGATGAGCCCGTAGATCAGTTCATATCAAGATGGAGAAACTTGGCTTCCCGCCACCCTAATCCTATGTCTGAGAAGGAAGCAGTCAAAACATGCATGCGGAGCGTGCGACCTAAAATCGCTCTACATGTCGAGGCCTCTAATCTGATCCTCATGTCAGAGTTGATCTCTAAATTAGTTCGCATAGAAAGTTTGTCATGCCTTCATGGTGGGGCACGACAACCATCTACAAGTTCAACGAACAACCAAGGCAATGGTGGCTCTCGAAATAACACATGGGACAGCCAACAGAAAGGGGTAATCAGTGCAACCGTTATGGTCACTAATTCAGATGAGGCTCCCTCCTAAACTTTGAACCTCACTAAAGAGGTAAGCATGGCGAAGGTAACACCACAGGCTGGCAAGCAGTAACAGTCGTACAATCGGGTACCTCCACTAGCAATAGTCGTACAGGAGGAGGACGAAATGCCGAGTATACTCTACGCCCTCTTCATTATAATGCTCAGGAAGGCATAATCACAATAAAGTAGGCAAGGCAACCCTGCCGCCTTGCTAAGGGGACTAGGGATCGTTGGTGCCCATTCCATCAGATATGAGGTCATTATTTGTCAGAATGCACAACTTTCCTCGATATATTCACGGAGAAGATATGGAAGTGTCAAGAATTTTACAATCTCCCTGTAACTGATCCCCAATTCACTTCTTCATCTCCCCGTAACTGATTCCCAAATCACTTCTTCATCGGGGCAAGAAGATCTCACAAACCAAGAAATTCCAATCAATGACTCAGACTATGCTGAACCTTCGACTTCCCAGCCATGGATGATCTACCATGGCCGAAGCAGACTCAAGTCTTTGAGGCGAGAAGTGGTTCGCCAAGCCAGCACTGATTGCGAACCAGTTTGGCAAACCAGTGAGACAAATCAAATATCACCTCAGAAAATAAAAAACGATGGGCACCAAGGGCTGCCCATCGAAGAAACAAGACCGCTCAACCCACAGTCAAGCAAGAATTTCTCAGGCCCCTTCCTCCGTTCCCAACAGTTGCTGATGCCCTGGAAGCTAAAGCTAAGGTAGAGCCACCTACCACAAAGAAGAACAAGAAGTCAAAGTCAAAGAAGCCCTAGTGGCCCCCTGAGCTTGACTTTGAGCAGACATTGAGAGAGTCAAGGGGGCAAAGTTTCTACTCTCAGGAAACTTGCGAGATGATACAAGTCTGTGAAGCACCAACACGTGTGGACTAAACATTACAGATAGCTGCTCAAAGGCTGATTGATTGACATTGACATACTTCTTGCACTACAATCGTTGAATCCCAAATTCCATGTGATCTCCAAGACGAACTCCTGCAGTCCGAGAAACAACCCCTGTTTGTGGAAGACCCTTCCATTCCTCAAATGGGGAAAGATGCACAAACTATAATCCACTCTAGGCCTTTTTCAGACGTAGAGATGTCAGGATCATGGGTCTCTGCATTTGAGGTCGATCAAAAGATCCTTGAAAACAATGAGGAAGCGTTGAAAGAGGGTGCAGTAGAATTGGAAGAAGGCGGTCAGGCCACGGCTGACGAACTCGAAGAAATAAATCTTAGAGATGAAGCGGACCTCAGACCTACCTTCATTTCAGCGAGAATGTATCTAGACGAGAAAGAGGAGTCCATTGCCTTCTTGAAAACGAACCGAGACGTCTTTGCTTGGCATTACCATGAGATGCCTGGTTTAAACCAATCACTGTTCACCATCTCGGCATTGATCCAATGGCCGAACCTTTCAATTAGAAATCAAGAAGGTTCGAGCCTGACCTTGAAATGCAAATAGACACCGAGATAACCAAACTGAGACAAGCAGGATTCATTCATGAAGTCAAGTACCTGAAATGTCTAGCAAATGTCGATCTGGTCAAGAAGAAGAATGGTCAAATCAGGGTCTGTATTGACTTTCACGATTTGAATACTGCTTGTCTCAAGGATGACTTCCTGTTGCCATTCACCGAGATGCTCATCGACTCCACAGCTCATTGTCAAATCTTTTCCTTCATGGATGGATACTTCGAAAATAATTAGATAAGGATGGTGCGCCTGAAGATGAAGAGGACACAACATTCTTAACTCCGAAAGGGGTCTTCTATTACACAATGATGCCTTTTGGATTAAACAATGCCAGCGTCACATACCAGAGAGAAATGACGACCATTTTTTGAGCCATGATGCACAAAGAGGCGGAGTGTTATGTGGATGACTTGGTGGTAAAATCCAAAGAGAAGGATGCTCATAGGAGAGATCTTGAATAGGTGATCAAGCACTTGCGTCTCCATCAGCTAGAAATGAACCTGCTGAAATGCGCTTTTGGCGTGCGTTCGGGAAAATTTTTGGGATTCATCATTAGACATTTAGGGCTTGAAGTTGAGCAAGTTAAGTTCAAGACAATCTAAAAAATGTCATCACAGAATTCAATTTGAGAAATGCACTCCCTCCAAGGGCAACTGACATACATTCGCAGGTTCATCTTGAACCTCTCAGGTCATTGTAAACCCTTTACACACCTTCTAAAAAAAAAAGATACACCATTCATCTGGGATGAAGCATGTCAGGCAGCCCTTGACGACATCAAGCATTATTTACTCAACCCTTTAGTACTCTCTACACCAGTATTGGGAAAGCCCCTCATTCGATACGTGACTGCTTTAGACGAGTCACTTGGAGCATTGTTGCCGCAAAACAATGAAGAGGGAAAAGAGACTGTGTTATATAACCTCAGCTGCAGGATGTAGGAGATCGAGAAGAACTGTTCCCCAATAGAAAATATGTGTCTAGCCCTGATCTTCATAGTACAGAAGCTTCGACATTACTTGCTTGGTCATGAAGTAAAACTTATATCAAAAGTTGATACTGTAAAGTTTCTCATGAGACGCTCATGCATGTCGGGAGGCCTTGGTAAGTGGGCATTATTACTGATGGAGTTTGATATCATGTATGTCACACAGAAGGCCATCAAGGTCCAAGCCTTGGTTGACTTTCTCGTGACACACCCCATACCGAAAGAATCTCCTTTATCAAGCGACTTCCTCGATGAAGAAGTATTATGTGCTGACCTTGTTCATACGTGGGAATTATACTTCGACAGAGCTTTCCAATCAGATCGAGGAGGCACCAGTGTAGTATTATTAACTTTGAGAGGAGGAGTAATGCCACTTTCTTTCTCTCTCGTTCAAGCTGGTTCTCATAATGAGGTAGAATATCAGGTTCTTATAATTGGACTCGATATTGCCTTCGATCTCGACTTAGAGTAGCTTAAAATCGATGGTGACTATGAGTTGGTTATTCGGCCGCTCAAAGGGATCTATGATGTGAGAAAAGACACTCTCAAGCCCTAACATGATATTGCAAAATCTTATATAGTCGAGTTTGAAGACGTATCCCTGAGTCACATCCCCAAGAGGCTAAATTTGCAAGCTGATGCACTTGCAAAACTTGGCGCTACAATTCAATTGTCCTCATCAGGACCCACGCTTGTTTGGGGGGCAGAATGGAGACACATCGAATTAAGTATCGAGGTCGATATGGATGACGAGAGAAATATCTTCCCCTAGTGTCCCCTTACCCATTTGAAGCACTTCTATCAGCTAAAGAAGTAATCAACACTGAACAAGCAATTACACATAGTTAAGGAGCTAAGATCAGGCACCAGAATTCTTTGACCCAATGTGCGCAGAACTTGAGCAGGTAGAAGATTGGAGAGAGCCCATCACCAGCTTCCTAAAACATGCTAGGCTTCTGGAAGATCGTGTTGAACGCACCAGCATACTTCGAATGTCCACCAAGTACACTCTCCTCGAGGGAGGTGTTCCCTTCAGACGGTTGTTTGATGACATTCTTCTTAGATGCATCGATATCTAAGAAGCAAGTAAGGTGTTAGAAGAAGTCCACTCAAGTATCTGTTGATTACACCAATCCGGTCATAAGCTCTATGAACCAATATTCAGGTTGGAATACTATTGGCCTTCCATGATAGCTGATTCCTTAAACTATTCTAAAAAGTGCCAAGTATGCCAAATACATTCCAGCTTGGTTAACCAGCCTCTAGAGCCCTTACACCATACGGTTGCATCATGGCCCTTCTCACAATGGGGTATGGACATCGTAAGGCCTATTGACCATCCTTTCGTAATGGGCCATGTTATTATCCTAGTTGCAACAAATAATTTCTCTAAGTGGGCTGAAGCAGTCCCCCTTAAGCAAGTTCCTGGGACAACGGTGGCCTACTTTGTTCTACATCATATCATATACCACTTTGGAGTGCCCGACCAGATTATATCTGACAACGGCCCTCAATTTAGGAATCATCACATTGATCGCTTAGTTAAGTAGTTCGATTTCAAATGGAGGTACTCGACTATGTACCACCCTAAGGTGAATGGATTAGCTGAGGCTTTCAATAAGACTCTGTACAATATTCTAAGAAAGTCGGTGTCAAAAACAAGGAAGAACTGGTATGAGAAGCTTCTCGAAGCACTGTGGGCTTATCATACTACTACACGAAATTCTACTGATTCCACTCCTTATGCTTTGGTCTATGGGGACAAAGCAGTTTTACCTTTCGAAATACAAATCCCTTTACTCCGAGTTACTATTTACCAAGGAATAACCGAAGATGAGAGAGTCAAGCTTGGGTATCATTAATTGGATGCACTTGACGGAAAGAGGCTAGAGGCTCAATAGAACCTTAAACTCAACCAAGGGAGAATGAAGAGGGCATTTGACAAGTCTGTTAAGATTCGCTCATTCGCCCATGGTGATCTAGCCTTAGCTGTCCAGAGACCTATTGTCATGCATGGCCCGCGCAAAGGGAAGTTTGAGCCTAAGTGGGAAGGTCCCTTTACAGTAAAAAAGGTCTCGCCCAATGGAGCCTACATATTGGCACATCCTGATGTAGAAGAGGTAAGGCCCCCTATCAACGGGCGATACCTAAAGAAGTACTATCCATGATGTGTATTCAAACGAAAGGGACTCAACGTGAAAACAAGCAAGATAGTCTAAAAGAAATGCTAACTCTTTTTATGTTTATTGCAGTAAAAGTGATTTACAAGTTACAAGAACCCATTACTAGGGAGGTTACAAGTCTCTTACATCTGAGGAAAGGAGGACAGTTACATGCCAAAAAATTGTACTCTTGCTCTTGCATCTGAGAATAAGAGGACGATTACAGGCCAAAACAAATGCCTGTCCCATGAGGAAGAAGCAAACCCACGAAAGGAAGGCCCTCCTCATGAAGAAGAAGTGAAACCACTTGAAGAGTTAGCTTTAACTCATCTGATAAGTAAGAGGATGGTTATAGGACAAAAGACAAAGTAGAGCCACTCCAAGAAGATAGCCTCAATCCATCCGATGTATATGTCTAACATACAAGCCAGATCCCTCATCTGGCATATATATCAAACATATGACGTAGGATCTATTCGATGTGTATATCAAACATACAAGATGGGCTCCTCTGGCAAGGAGTTGGCCTATGATGGAAAGAACACGATGTTCACAGTGAGGGCCCTTCCACAGAATGACATGGACCCCACTATTGTACTGCTGGATTTGGTTTCCAACAGGTACCACAGCCTATGCCACATCCTTCATCACTCTTTGCCAGCCCATGAGCATCGCAACATGTAGCTCATCGTCAAACACCGCAAACCCCACACGTGACTTACCGACACATGCAAGCGTCATTCTCTGCATCATGATAGCAACACATACTGATCAGCGTCGATTGAAGCTAGAGCCAACTGGGTCCTCCAGAGTCAGCACCGGTTGCGGGCCCAACTCCTAGCGCTAACTGTTTTGTTTAAGGCTCAGCGCTGCATCAGCACTCCAAATCATCAATGCCAATTACCTTAGCGTCAGTTGCACTTCTGTTAGCACCGACCCTGTCGTGATTGTTGGCTTCCTGGGTCCCCTCGTTTTCTGGAGCCTAAGTTTGTGCATATCCTTAATGGTCACATGATTTCCATGGATGAAGGCCAGCCGTCACCATGTCTTCAGCAATGGTTCACCTCCACGACGGTTCACCTCCTACAACTGTACGACCCACCTCCTACGATCATTCGTCTTCTGCTGGAATTGCTCCCATATGGCCGAAAACTCATAGGAAAACCTTCTCGCCTATCTTTCTGGCTTGGACTTCACCAAAACCTTATTGAGAAACCTCTGCGACACCACTAACAGTGTCAAAAGGTGGAGATAACCTTGGTAAACCTCTTGAAAGTGCCCTAAAACTTTTGCAACACCATGAGTGGTGTCAAAAAACTACCACAACCGCTGGGAAACCCCTTTTAAAAAATACTTATCAGAAAGGAAAATGGCAATCAGAATTTCTTCCCTTTTGCAGAAAACATCCCGAAGGAATCTCCTTTCCCTGTTACTCTCTCCGCAACTTCGTCAAATTATGGGCAAAGTTTGCACACCGAAGGTCTTCTCTGCCAAACCCTCACCGGCCTCCTGCTGCCTGTCAAAGAACCTTCACCGCAGAGACTGTTGCTGAAGTCCCACTACTCGCTGGAAACTTCAACCGAGAGCTCTCTCCTCACCGTTAAAGAAAACTTGTCATTAAGTTTGTTTTTACCCTTAGTGAAATATAAGGGAAAACGGGGTTTTACCCCCTTATGTAGACTACACTGCCTTCAAAAGCCCTTCACAAACTCGAAATTTCAGTTGCGTCCAAGGGAAGCCAAGCGACAATGAGCCGAGTCGGGCTTCGACACATAGCTTGAGGTAACTCTCATCGATCCATCCCCAGCGTCGTGATGCAGCACCGGTTGACGCAACGCTGGGTGAATTTCCAAACACCTTAGCTTCGGTTGACTTAGCACCAGGTGTGTTTCCAAATGCAACCTTAGCGTTGGTTGACTTTGTGCCAGGTGTGTCTTCAAAAAGACCTTAGCGTTAGTTAACTCAGCGCCAGTTGTCTTTAGATAATACCATGGGTCATTCACAATGCCAGCTGAATAGTTCCGGTTATGTTGTGAGAACTCAACGCCGATTGAATATTCGCAATAAACCATCAGCGCTACACATGGCTCTGGCCGTATTTCAAGCAGTGTATACCCTACCACTATCTCTAGTGGACTTGTACCAAAGCTAGGATGTGTCATCCCAAGTGGACTTGCACCCAGGCCATTACACTTAAACTATGACTGCCCCAATGGAGTTTGGAGCTATCCCTCATCCCCCACTAAGAGTCACACCCATACTGTGGCCCATCATCCCCAGTGAAGTTAGGGTCATTCTTACTTCACCAATCCCCAGTGGGTCAGCTTCGCACTAAAGTACCTTACCCCCAGGGAGTCAGGTTACCTGTTATAGAGTCTCATCTTTCACCCAGAGAGTATGCTTACCCCTTTTACAACCATCGCGAGGTCCACTTCTGCTGGTCATCCTTCATCAGGCCACCATTTCCATTTGAGCCCTTAGTTTGTGAATGGTCTTAGCCATTATATCCTCAAGGAGTCGGATTACCATCCACAGACTTATTCCTTATTAAGCTCCACCTACATGGCGGCCTATATATTGGTCTAGATGCATGACCCTAAACAACATAGCCCTGGTCTAAATGCACGGCCCTAAACTGCACATCTTTGGTCTAGATGCATGACCTTAAGCTTTATGGTCTAGACTATATGATCTTAAGCTATAACAGAGGTCTAGATGCATGACCTTAAATTGCTTAGCCTCGGTCCACACTGCATGACCCTAAACTACCCAGCCTCGGTCCATATTGCATGACCATAAACTTCTTAGCCTCGGTCCACAATGTATGACCCTAAATTGCTCAGCCTCGATCCATATTGCATGATCCTAAACTGCTTAGCCTCGGTCCATATTGCATGACCCTAAACTGCTCAGCCTCGGTCCATACTGCATGACCCTAAACTGCTTTGCCTCGGTCCATATTGCATGACCCTAAACTGCTCAGCCTTGGTCCATATTGCATGAACCTAAATTGCTCAGCGTTGATCCACACTGCATGACCCTAAACTTCATGGTCCACACTATATGAGCTTAAACTGTAGCGGAGGGCTAGATGCATGACTTTAAACTACACAGACATGATCTAGATGCACGACCCTAAACTTCATGGTCCAAACTATATGACCTTAAACTATAGTGGACGTCTAGTTGCACGACCTTAAACTTCATGGTCTAGGTCTATGAATTTAAACTGCATAACCATGAACTAACTGTATGACCTTAAACCATAGTACACGTCCTAGCCTGATGACGACAAAAGGCATAGCACCTCTAAAATATATGACCTTAAACTGTAGTGGATGTCTAGTTGTACGACCTTAAACTACATGGTCCTAGTTGTATGACTTTAAACTGCATAACCACGGTCCAGCTGTATGACCTTAAACCATAGCCGCATGACAATAAATGGCCCAGCACCATGGTCTAACTATATGTCTAGTTGCACAACCTTAAACTCAATAACCACGGTCTAGCTGTATGACCTTAAACCATAGCTGCATGACAATAAATGGCTCAGCACCATGGTCTAAACTATATGTCTAGTTGCACAACCTTGAACTGCATGGTCCCAGTTGTCCTACTCTAAACTGCATAACCACGGTCTAGCTGTACGACCTTAAAACCATGGTGCACGTCCTTGCCGCATGACGATAAACTGCTTTGCTGTCCTGGAGGCATGACCATAAACTCGCCACCGCATACACGCACACGCCTTTTCGTGTACTTTCACACATGCCTTCTCTAACCTACCTATTAGTGTGCGCACACCACCTCCATTACCTCCCCAGTGAGTTCATTCCTTTCATCATCCTACATCATTCCCCAGTGACTCTTACCCATGCTCATAAAACAGCCAACCATCCCACCATCCATACTCATTGTAAGTTAGTGGGTCATCATCATCCACTCACATTTCATACATCGTCCATCTCTCATAGGTAGCCTCGAGCCATCTCCCCAAGTGAGCCAAACCACCACCATACTCACTCCATGGCCTTCATAGACTGCCATCCATCACCATAGTGCACGTTCAGACTACATGATGTTAAACTATTTCACATAGGTCCTAGAGGCATGGCCTTAAACACGCCCTAAAAAAAAAAGAATAATGAGCATGGTGTATACCTTAAAAAGGGAATGCTGTGAGTAAAAAATGACTGACGGGCATGGTCACGAAACCATGAGTAAAATAGTTGTTTGAATAAAAACTGGGCACAGTGAAAACCCAAAAGGGCATCGTGAGTAAAAATGGACAAAAAGGGTGGACATGGTCGAAAGGGCAAGGGTAAAAGAGCCCTAAATAAAAAGAAGTCAGTGAAAACTGTCTCTATGACGCCGCTTCCCAAGTTCAAGTGAAAATCCGCAAAGGACTCTTGGACCAATAAATAGGTTGATGCAGCACTCATCTCAACAGGCGGCTTCAGCCCTCACTCAAAAGAATAAAATCCCTGGTGGCATAAAACCAAGAATCCAAAAATATGAGCTTTAAGGAAAATATTTTGACAGTTTGAGTCCAGTCGCAAAAAGGACAGAGGACTCGCCAAGACGGCAAGACAAGTCTCATGAGGAAGAACGTTATTCTCACGAGGTCACAAAACACACTCTACAAACAAACACTACAAAGGTAATAAATTGATAAAGCAAGGGAAGAACCTACTAGAGACTTCAGCTTGCATAATCGACAGGCCAAAGCTTCAGGACTGGTTAACAAAACTACCCCCAACTTGACCCGGTTGACGAGACCCAAAGTGGTACTCTGAATGTCAAAAGAAAACTTGATGTCGCAGCAAACAATGCTTACCAAAGCAAACTAATGAACCCAGACTGAATGGGAACAATGCCCTTCATCATGGCACTCAATTGTCAGATGGGCCCGATTTTGACTGACGAGGTCCATACAAAATCCTCAAATTTAGAATCACAAATAGTCTACACGAGGGTGAGGACTTTGATAAGGTCCCAAAAAAGTCTTTTCTCCCCCTAAAGACTCCACAGATGGACCTGCGAACAATGCATCCCTACATCTGAGCAGCCTAGTTACACCATTACGTGAATCTCCTCGCCTTTCACGTGGTCTTGTGGTTAGGAAGGAAAAAAGTAAAATCCAAAGGAAAATTTTCGAATGATTTTCCTTCTCACTTCTCTTGAAGCACAACATTTGGTGGGGCAAGCTATTTGAACGTATTTTTCATAACCTTGGTCCTTGGTAGGAAGCAAGTCAATAAAGCCTACAAAACAGTGGAAACTCCCAACAGTCTCAGAGTGGCCACAAAATTGGTAAAGATCTTCATCAGCACTTCAAAAGACCAGCTACCAAGTTTCATCGCGATTAGACACGTCTAAGTTAGTGAACACAAAGAAACAATTTCAGGAAAATCGGTCTCTAACACCCTGAAACAAACCCGACCACTGGAAATACATTTTCGGTGTCTCAAATCATTGTGAGACTATTTTCATTGGATCCGGCATGGTCGAAAACCCCTATGGGCTAAATTTCGGCTTCATCGGATACTCAATGAGCCAAACATTGAAACAGGAGAGGTTGCACACTATTCCTGTGTGGCGTAACTGCACAAAAAAACATTAAAGGTGGTTGTTTTTGCAGTAACGGGCAGTCAATTTCGAGTCCCATAACTCACTTGTTCCAAGTTGGATTGCTTCCAAATTTGGTGAGCATATTCGTTTCATCAAGACGAACAATTGGATATGTGGCACGCTCGAGAAGATGTCTGAGCAGGGAGAAAAGCTAGAGAGAAGTTGCCAATCCGTGAAGAAGTTGCAAAAAATTCAACAACGACACACCTCGCTTGATAGACCAAATCACAACTCTCGCACAACTGATCGATGCGAAACCAATTCCATTGTTTGCGTAAGGTCCAGGGCTATCATTAGTATGAACCCTGTACATGATGGACGGTCATATTTCATGCACAAAGCCAACGAAGTGACCGAAATTCTGACTGTCGGATTCAAGATTCCAACTAAAACTCAAAAGTTGTGAAATCTTCGTTCGGGCTCCAAATCGCATCTCGTTTCTTGCCACGCGATTGTGACGGCATGCTCAGTGCACTACGATGAAGAAATCATAGAAAAATATTAATGAACAACTGTACTATCGATCTGAAGTTTCCAAGATTCAAACAAATTTCAAGTCTCGAGATCAAGGCTCAAAAACATGATTCATGGCTCGAAGTTGGTATCCAAATGATTATCATGTCGGGGCCTATAAGAAAACAATAATCTTTCTATCAAATGGGCATCAGAACACCCTTGGGTTAACCATGGAAGATCACGCAAGATCTCGGGCAGTAATGTTTTAGAATTCCACCCATTGTTAGACAGGGGCAAAATAGTCTTGTGGTACCTATTTTTAGAATTTCTTTTAATTCAATTAAATCTTACTTTTCTACAATTAGGTCTAATTTTGATCAATCCACCCATGTTTGGGAACATTTCTATATAAACAGGCACTGCCTCATTATAAAACGACGCTTGACTCTTGATTCATTCTTTGAGGATTCAATAAAATTTTGATTCCTTGCTTAAGCCTATGAGTACGTCTTGGCGAGAGAGAGAGAGAGGAGAGAGAAAAAAAGGGCTGGTACCCTTCAAGCAAGCAACTTTCTCTCTCCTTCCCACTCTCTTTCTCTCTTCTCTCTTTTTCTCTTCTCTCTCCTCTCTCCTTTCTCTCTTCTCTCTTTCTCTCTTCTCTCTTTCTCTCTCTTTTTTCTCTTTCTCTCTCTTTTCTCTCTCTTCTCTCTCTCTCTCTCTTTCTCTCTCTTCTTCCTCTCTCTTTATCTCTCTACTCTCTCTTTATCTTTACCTTTATCTCTTTCTCTCTCTTCTTCTCATCTCTATCTTTTTCTATCAACTGGCGAGACCTAGCGTCGATTGGTCCTCTCTATCTTCTTCTGTCAATTGGCGAGACATAGCGTTAGTTGGTCCTCTCTATCTTCTTTTGTCAACTGATGTGACCTAGCGTCGGTTGATCTTCTCTATCTTCTTCTGTAAACTGGCAAGACCTAGCATCGATTGGCCTTCTCTCTCTTCTTCTATCAGTCAGCGAGACCTAGAGCCGGTTGGTCTTCCTTCTCTTCTTCTATCAGTCGACGAGCCCTAGCGTCGGTTGTCTTCTCTCTGTTCTTTTATCAGTCAGTGAGGCCTACCATCGGTTGGTCTTCTCTCTCTTCTTATATGAATCGATGAGACCTAGCACCGATTGGTCTTCTCTTTCTTCTTCTATCAGTCGGTGAGACCTAGCACAGGTTGGTCTTCTCTTTCTTCTTTATAGTTGGTAAGACTTGGTGTCGGTTGGTCTTCTCTCTCTTCTTCTGTCAGTCGATAAGACCTAGAGCTAAATGGTTTTCCCTCTCTTCTTTTGTCAGTTTGCGAGACTTAGCAACAGTTGGTTTTCTTCCTCTCTTCTTATCTGACACAATCGGTGAAGCTAAGCACTGATTACTTCCTCTCTCTCCCATCTCCTGAAACATTCGGCAATGTCTTACGTCTACTGCATCTCCTCTTCCTTCTTCTCTCCCCTTTTGTCTATTCCCTTCTTCTCTTTAACCATTCCTCTACTACTCTTTGGTTCAACCAAGAGGGATTGAGGTTAGCATCTCATGGCAGCCTTGTCGTCCAGCCGTAATGTTGTTACGCCAGGTTCGCTCTACCCACTTTACTGCCATGACAGATTGACCATCGTGCTTAGCTAGTCGATAGTGGTAATAATGTCTCGTAGCGATCCCGTGAGCTGATCTCAGTTAGTGAGCTCGTTTCGCTATCACGTTACGTCAATTATCCACTTGCCTAATCATTGCTCTGATCTTCTCTCTTGGTCGAATTCTTTTCTCCCCGCATCTTTCTTTCTTCTTTTGGAATACGCATGCTTACATATGTTAATCAGAGAGGAAAAGAGTGAGGCATGGCCCACCTATCTCATAAACTTTTTCATTTATGTGTGTGATTGCAGGAAAGCAGAAAATAAGAGGAATACAAGCCAAGGGAAGTGATTTCGAACCAGTTTTGTTACTGGGGGGACTTTCTTCGTGATCTAAGAGGGCGCCCACGTGAGTCAGCTTGAGTAAGTCCCAAACCCACCTTTAAATTCCTTTCTCAATGGTTGGTAACACCTACCCCCATTTTTTAACGAGGTTCCCGAGAGAGCGATGTCTTAAACGTCCCGAGTCTTTCCCGAAACCTGAGACACGTGCTGTCAGATCCTCTAGGGATCCATAGGGCGAGATCGAGGCACCTAACCATGGAGATCGCCCAAGAGCTAGACCTAGAGCAGCTGAACATTTTCAGTGACTCAGAGCACATCATCTGATAGCTTGAGGGAATTTATGACATAAGGAAGGATACTCTCAAGCCATATCATGATACGGCTAAATCTTATATGGCCCAGTTCGACGATTTTTCCTTATATCATATCCCTAGAAGGCTAAATTCGCAGGCCGATGCGCTCTCAAAGCTTGGGGCCACCATGCAACTGTCTTCATCAAGGCCCACACCTGTCTGGGTGACAGAATGGAGACATGTTTACTTGCGAATCGAAGTTGATGCAGATGATGAAAGAGATGTTTTCCCTGAATGTCCGCATTATCCATTCGGATCACTCCTTGTAGCCAAGGATGTCATTAAGGTAGAGCATAAAATGTGCCGAGGTAAAGAATCAAGGCTGAGAAGCTAGAGCCTGAATTCTTCAACCCGATGTGTGTAGAAGTTGAACTAGTGGAAGATTGGAGGGAGCCTATCATGAACTTCGTAAACCATAGAAGGCTGCCCGAGGATCGGGAGGAACGCAATGGTATACGATGAATGTCTACCAAGTACACCCTTCTCGATTGAGATGTTCTCTTTTGCCGATCATTTTACGGAATTCTCCTCAGATGTGCCGATGCACCAGAAGCAAATAAAGTACTGGAAGAAATGCATTCAGGTATCTACGGGCTGCACCAATCTGGCCCTAATCTCTATGAACGCATACGTAGACTAGACTATTACTGGCCTTCAATGGTGGATGATATCCAAAACTATGCTCAAAGATGCTAGATGTGCTAAATGCACTAAAACCTCATTCATTAGCCCCCAGAGCCTCTCCATATTACAGTGACATCAGAGCCCTTTTCCCAATGGGTGATGGACATTGTAGGACCCATAGACCTTCCTTCTGCCTTGGGTTATGCCATAATCTTATTAGCAATAGATTAATTTTCCAAGTGGACTGAAGAGATCCCTCTCAAGCAAGTTTCGGGGGCTACTGTGGTCAACTTCATGCGTCATGGAGAAGAGGTAATGGCCCCTATCAGTGGGCGATACCTAAAGAAGTACTATCCCTGATGTGCTCTCAAAATGCGGTGCATGTAGTAAAAAGAAAGAAATAGAAAAGAAAAATATCAACCTAACTCAAAAGAAATTCATTTCTTTTACCCATTGTCAGGGAGGTTACAGATGTAATATCAACAATTGCTCTTACTTTAGAGAAAAAGAGGATGTTCATGTTGAAGTGTTACTCTTGCTTCCAAGGAGGACCAACCATTTCCGAGTCAGCTTCAATTCATCTGATGAAGTACGACTGGTTTTCAAGAGAGGGAAGAAGTAATCTGATAGAGTCTATCAGACATACAAAGCAGACTTCCCTAGTAAGGAGCTGGCTTATGATGGATTCCCTTACTCCAAAACAACATGGACTTCACTATTGTGCTGGAGCACTTAACTTTCAACGGACCACATTGACTGAGCCTTCTCGTTTTCCATCACTTTTGGCCCCCATGAGACATCACTGTCCATGGTCATCCCCACGCACAACCTAATGCCATGTGCAACCATCACCGTGCCTAACTCAATGCCGTGTTCTGCCATCACCAGGGGCAGGCCAACACCATGCATGACCATTGCTACGAGCGGCATGCTATCGAGCATGGCTGTCGCTGTGAGAATCTTAACCCCGAGCGAAGGCAGCACTGCATGCGACTTAATGTCGCGCATGCCCTTGTGTTGCTATGGTTCCCACCGTCTCCAATTTCGAGGAGGCATTAGCCCTCGTGCCTCTTTGGTTTCCCCAACTATCGCCCCTCGGTGACGGTCAACCTTCTCATGACCTTTCGCCTCCCTCGTAATCCTTCAGGTTTCACCGAAAATGCTTGTTCTTTCCCCTACTCGCGTTTTCTCTCCTCATCAGAAACATTTCTTCTTCTGGGAACCACCGTCAGACTGTTTTCTTTCCCCTACCGGTGTTTCCTCTCCTCACCGAAAACACTTCTCCATCCACCGGGAACCTCCGTCTCACCCTGTTCTTTCCCCTATCGGTGTTTCATCTCCTCGTTAGAAACACTTCTCTGTACACCGGGAACCCCTTGCTCTCTATTCTATCCCCTTACCGACGGTCGGGAATATCAAGAAACCACCGAAATTCTTGTAGAAGATCCCCAGTGACCATGTGGGTTTCCCTTCTCCCTTCTTCTCACTCCTCTATTTGCCGAAAAAAAAATCGCAGAGATTCCAACAGAGACATTGTAGCTTCGCCTTCCCTACCGCTGAACGCAATACTGTCAGAGTCCCCTGACCTGTCTACAACATGCCGTCAACCATAAAACTGTCAAAAAATCATCACAACTCCGGTAAAGTACCACTGCGACCCTCGCAGCTTCACCAGAATCTCGATAAAAGACCTGAAAAACTTCATGTTCCCTGCTCAGAAGGTCCCAAGCACTCTCTGAAAACTTCACAAAGCACGTTGCGAAAGTTTGCAGCCTGCTTAAGTTCGCCAAAAATCTTCTGAAGGCCTGTTTACTGCGTTTTGGTCGGAAGCTCTTGTCGGAAGCCTCTCGACAGAAGCACTGGCTCTCTGAAACTCACTTCACTATTTTACCTTTTGATAAAATAGTAAACAGGGATTTTACCCCCTGTTATACACAGCAATGCGGTAAAGTGCCCTTAAAAAATTTGAAATGCTGCTCCAAGTCCTTGCTTCAGACGGCGATAGGTCCAGACAAGAGCGGGTTAAGCCCGAAGCCCGAATACGAATCACTGTCGCCTATGCTCATGAACATGCTACCATCCGTTGCTATCGCTATGCAATGCCGTGTATTTTCACCAGAAGCTATCGCCGCACGCTTCACTAGAGGTTATCGCTGCGAGCTTCACAAAGAGCTACCACCATGCGCTTCACAAAGAGCTATCACCACGCGGTTAACAAGGTGTTATCATTGTGCACCTCACTAAAGGCTTAAACGCCATGTGTCATACCATTTACATTTCCTATGCTAGAGCCGTGCACTTGCTATCGCATTGCCTACTGTGGATTTTTCCCACCTTCCCCAGATCGTGACTGGTTAAGTGCCTCGATCTCCCCTTCCAGATCTAAGTGATCTGGCAGCACGTATCTCGAGTTTCAAGTGAACCTGAGATTTAAGATCGCTCTCTCGGAACCTTGCTTAAGAGCAAGGGCAGGTATACCAATTGATGAGAGAGGAATTTGAGGTGGGTTCGGGACTTACTCGGGCTAGCTCACGTCAGCGTCCTCTTAAATCACAAAGAAAGCCCCCCAGCTGCTTTAGCTAGTTCGGAAACGCCTCTCTAGACCTGCAATCCTCTTGTTTTCTGCACAACACTTTTATGGTTAATTAGCGAGACAAGTGGATCGAAGAGACCCACCCTTGTCTTAGGGCATCACATGCTCATATGAACAAGCGAAGAAACGGAAGGTTTTCAATAAACAGGAAAAAGGAAAGAAAACTTGACAAAGGGGCGAGACTAGCATGGGCCGGAAGGACTTGAAGTGATAGCAAGACGGGCATTATTCTCAAGACCAGCACGACATCAATACTACTTCAAATCGAGACTGATATAGTGGCACTGAGCTAAGTCGACCCTCAATCAAGTAAGCGGAGAAAAACAAGAAGAGAAGAAAAGAGAGCGAAAAGAAAGAGAGCGAGACGGCGGAAGGAATAGAATCCTGACGACACTAGAAATTGCTACCCATGACTATGGAGTAGTAGTGTCGTGACCTTGGAGCGACATTAGAAACTGCTGTTCATGGCTAGAGGGTGAGTAGAGGACTACGGACGGTGCTTGACATCACCGTTAGCAACAAAAGAAGATAATGTGCCCCTGCGCGGACGGTGATAATCTCTCATGGAAGTCGCAGCCAGAGACATTTACAAAGGGCGCGATAATAGTTCTCACGAGGCCCACAGCGACTGGCGTGGGACGCAAAAACAATGACAATGAGCACCGAACATGCGAAGGAAGCTCACGGACGACGTTAGGTGTAGCTGAGGCCTCTAGCGGGCGATGATAGATATCATCGTCTATGATTAGTGTGCCACAAACCTCACTAGGAGAGAGAGATAAACGAATAGAAGGGGGAGGACAGCTCGAGCATGGCGCTACCATGGCCATGCATGACCTGTGAGATCACCAAAGAGGCATGCACGGAACTGCCACTGCCTTACATGGCCTCTGAGGAACAGATTAGTTGTTTTCTTGTAGGGCTCAACACGGCAATCGATTTGATACCAATTTCGAGCCATGGATCATGTTTTTAATGCACGATCATGTGACTTGAATTTTGAATGGATCTTGAATCTTCGAATCGATAGTGTGCTCATTCATTGATGTTTTTCGGTGATTTCTTCACTAGATCACACTGAGCATGCCATTACAATCGCGAGGCAACAAACACATCTCGATTCTGTGCCCAAACAAAGATTTTACAACTTTGGAATCTTGACCGGAATCTACGAATCCACGCCATAATTTACAGTGGCTTCATTGGCTTCGTTTGTAGAATCTGATGGTTCATCATGCACGAAATTCAAGTCAGAGATATCCCGAGACCTTATGCATGTAATGGAATTGGTTTCGCGTCAATCGGGCTCACGAGTGACATGATTCAGACTCTCAAGCGAGGCACGACACTACTGAATTTCCTGCACTTTCTTCGCGGATCAACAACTTCTCTCTAGCTTTTCTTTGCGCTCGGGTATCGTCACGAGGCGTGCCACATATCGAATTGCTCGTCTTGATGCAACGAACATGCTCACCAAATTTGAGCTTGATCTAAATTGAGATGGGTGAGATATGAATGTTGAAATTCATTGCTCGTGACTGTCCCTTCAATGGTGCAGAGTTGCAGGATGGCCGTACGGGAATAACGTGCAGCTCCTCGTGTTTCCCTCTTTTGCCTATAACTTCTTCCTAGAGTGTCTGTTTGAGCTGAAATTCGACCCCCTGGGGGTTTTCAACCATGCCAGATCTAATAAAGGTGGTCCCATAATGAATTGAGGTACTGAGAATGTAGCTTGAGTTATAGGGTCCGTTTCAGAGTACTAGAAGTTGATTCTGCCGAAAATATTTCTCACTCTGCATTGCCTTAGACATGTCAGAATGCGAAGAAAAATGGTACAAGACTTTTAAGAGACCTCTTGAAGATCTTGGCCAGTTCTGAGATTATTCTGAGGTTGTCAAAGTTTCTACTATTTGCTAGGCTTTATTGAGCTGGGGCCCCATGACGATGAAAAATAATTTCTAATAGCATGCCCCACCAAATGTTGTGCTTCGAGAGAATCGAGAAGTGCAATCATTCGAGAAGTTTGAGGGATCTTGTCGAAGTCCTCACCCTCAAGGGACTTTTTGTGATTCTGATGCATGAGGCCTTTGTAGGGTCCTCCTCGGACAGAAGCAGACATGAGGGATCTTGTCGATGTCCTCATCCTCGAGGGACTATTTTCGATTCTAAAGTGTTAGGCCTTTATAGAGACCTCCTAGAAAAGAATAATACTTGAGGGATCTTGTTGAAGTCCTCACCCTCGAGAGGGACTATTTGTGATTTTAAAGCGTGAGGCCTTTGTAGGAACCTCCTCGGACAGAATCAGGCCTACGTGGAGACCAAGTGCTAAGAACCTTTTGGTCGGCATTGTTTGCTGCTACACCAGGTTTGCTTTTGATGCTCAGGATATCTCTGTAGATCCCATCTAGCGGGGTCCACTAGAGGGCTTTTGATCTTCCCCGAAAGTCTAGTCCCGTGTAGGTTAGGGGATTTGGCAAGGAATACCCTGAAGCCTGTGGCAGGTTAGACCTTGGCTTTGTCAGTTTATTGCCTTCATGATGGTATTTAGCATTTCGGAGGGATCTTCTGGTCATCTTTCTCACCCTCTAGTAATCTTGTTGTTGTTGAGAGATCTTATGCTGCTCTCACTCCCTGGTGTGCCATTTCGTGTTGGTTGATTCTTGACATTTGAGGATTTTAGGTAGACCTCATTAAGATTGTGATTGAGTATTAGTTGAGGCGGTGGTCGTGTGTCAACCTGTCTTGTCGGTCCAAGCGCCTTATGCAGGTTTTCACTTGAACAAGTGAAGTGGCACCGTAAAGACGGTTTTTACCAATTTATGTTATTTTCGGGCTCTTTTACCCATGAATTTGCAATCGTGTCCACCATTTTCATCCGTTTTTGCTCACGAAGCCCTTTTGGGGTTTCCACCGTGCTTGGGTTTTTTTTTCCACGGAACTCTTTTACTCCTGGTTTCGCCATCATTTTTACTCATGGCGTTCCCTTGTCCAAGTGTACACCACGCCTGTTTTTTATGAAGGCGTGTTTAGGGTCATGCCTTTGAGACCTGTGCAAAGCCTTTTAACGTCATGCGACTAGGACGTGCACTATAGTTTAGGGTCATACAACTTGACCGAAGCGGTGGTGAGTGGCAGTGAGTGTGGTTGTCACTTTGACTCACTTTTGAGGAGATGGCATGAGGTTGCCTATGAAGAGTTGCTGATAAATGAATGGTGGGTGAATAATGATAACCCACTAGCTAACGACAAGTATGGGTGGTGAGATGGCTTGCCATTTTGTGAGCATGGGTAAGACTCACTGGGGAATAGTGAAATATGGTAATGATGAATGGACTCACTGGGGAGGTAATGAATGTGGTGCGTGCACGCGAATAGGCCGGGTAGGGAAGACGTGAACGAAGATGGACGTAAAGGGCGTGTGCACGAGTGTGGTCTCAATCGAGAGGTAATGGAGGTGGTGTGTGCACACAAATGGGTCGGTTAAGGAGAACGTGCAAAAGGGGTGTGCGCGTATCTTAAAGCATTTATATGGCCATTCCTCATGGACCTGGGCAAAACAGTTTAAAGTCATGCGGTCAAGATGTGCACTATGGTTTAAGGTCATATAGCTTGGACCGTGGTTATGCAGCCTAAAGTCATGCCACTCAGACAATGCATTTTAAGGTCGTGCAACAGACCTCTGCTATAGTTTAAGGTCATATAGTTTGGACCATGGCTGGGCAGTTTAAGGTCATGCAGCATGGACCATGGTTATATAGTTTTAAAATCATGAAACTAGGATCATGCAGTTTAAGGTCATGCAACTAGACCTCCGCTACAGTTTAAGGTCATATATTTGGACCATGGTTGTGTAGTTTAAGGTCATGCAGCATGGACCATGGCTGTGTAGTTTAAGATCATGCAGCATGAACCATGACGTGGGTCACCACGTGAATGAAGCTCTATGGGAGTAGGTTTGAAAATAGCAGTCTGGCTCTTTGGGGATAAAATGATAAAAACTATTCACAAACGGAGATCTTTTAGATGAAGATGGTAGCCCTACAAAGAGTGGCAAATGGAAGCAAATCTTCACTAGGGATTAGGAGGGCCACTGTGACTCCACGGGGATAATGATGAGGCTTCATGTAACTCCACTGGGGATCACAGTCCGGAGCGCAAGCGTAACCCCAATGGGGGTTGAGAGGATAAGCATGGACCTAACTTCCTGGGGATAATGGGTCGCAATAGGGTGTGACTCTCACTAGGATGTTGGTGCCACACAAACTCATTGGGGATCAAAGGGGTAGGTATGACTTTTTGCAAACATCTAACTCCATCGGAGATGTCGATTAAATACACCTTAGAGAAAAGGTGGTTCATCTCTCACTTTAAAGTTATGCATTTGGGCCATTTGTCACGTTGTACATTACAGTTTTAGGGTCTTGTAGCTCAGACCATCGCTATGCAGTTTTACAGTCCTGCGGCTAGGACCCTCGCTACAATTTAAGGTCATGTAGTTTGGGCCCTGGTCGTAAAGTTTTGAGTCATGTGACGAAGACTTAGCAGTTTAAGGTCGTGCAACTAGATCTCTGCTACAGTTTAAGGTCATATAGTTTGGACCATGGTTATATAGTTTTGAGTCATGTGACGAGAACTTAATAGTTTAAGGTCATGCAACTAGGCCTCCGGTACAATTTAAGGTTACATAGTTTGGACCATGGTTGTATAGTTTTGAGTCGTGTGACGAGGATTTAGTAGTCTAAGGTCGTGCTACTAGACCTCCGCTATAGTTTAAGGTCATATAGTTTGGACCGTGCAATTTAGGGTCGAGCATCTGGACCATAGTGTTGTGAGGGCAAGCGTCTCCATGAGGAACAAAGTTGTCACTGAATAATGGAGTTCCTGAGGAGTGAAAATGTGGTGCAGGGATTGAACTTCTTGAGGATGCAAGACGAAGGTCCAGATGGGAGTGCCATGGCATGCCCGTGGCACTAAGTGTTGGACGGTGCATGCAGCATCAGACCTAAATGATGTGCGCAATCATCTTTGGAGAGTGCAGAGGCTCTCCGAGCAAGGAATAGGGTTTCTCAGGGCCTTAGCCTGGTTCGCAGAGGTGTCCTGTCAGAGTTTAAGTGCTCCTTTGGTCATTCTACCATTGAAGGGGAGGTCGCAGAGAGCTCAGAGGGCCCTACCAGTCCTTTGGTTATTGAAGGAGAAGGAGGAGGAACATCAATGGGGTCACCAAAAACTCGGTAGAATTCCGATGAGCTTGTGGCGAACTTGTTGAAGTGGGAAAACAAGGAGAAGGGAGATCCGCAAGGTCACAGAGATTTTTTGGGGATTCTCGGTGGCTTTTCGCTATATTCCCCGTCTGTTAGAAAAGGGGAAAGAACATGGTCAAACAGGGATTCCCATCGGACAGAGAATTTTTTCGATGGGGAGAGGATACACAAGTAGGGGAAAGAACAGGGTTGAGCAAGGATTTTTTGTGGTCGGAGGAGTATTTCTGGTGAAACCCGAAGGATTGCGAGGAAGGTGAAGGGTTGTGAGAAGGCAGACCGTCACTGTGGAGAGATAGTTGGGGAACCGAAGAAGCAAGAGGGTTAATGCCCCCTGGGAATTGGGGACAATGGGAACCAAGGTAAAATGAGGGCATGTGCTCTATTAAGTCACTTGTAGCACCTTCACGTGTCCCTAGGTCATGGTTGGTGATAGCCACTTTCAAAAGCATGCTGCTCGTGGCAATGGGCTCACACGACATTAGCTTACTAGAGGTGATGGTAGGACGCGGCATTGTGTTGTGCATGGCGATGGATGTGCATGGTGTCGAGTCATGCGTTGTGATGACTATGGATGGCGATGTCTCACGGGGGTCAAGAGTGATGGTATTGAGAAGGCTGTGCCGCCGCGATCTATTGGATGCCGAGTGCCCTAGCACAACCGTGAAGTCCATGTTGGGCCAGCTCCTTGGAAGCTTGTTGTGCCTCGTCAGATGAATTGAAGCTAACTCGAAAATGGTTGGCTTCTTCTTTTGGCCTGTAACCATCCTCTTTGGTGGTACTAGAGCTAACTTCTCTAAGTGGTTTTGCTTCTTCTTGAGGAGAACATTTCTTTGGTGGATTTGGTTCTTCTTCATGAGGAGAGCGTTTCTTTGGTGGGTTTTCTTCTTCATGAGGAGAGTGTTTCTTTCTGCCCTATAATGGTCCTCTTATCCTTAAATGCAAGAGCTTTGTAACTTCCCTAGTAATGGGCCTTTGATTGTAACTCTTTTTAATGAAATGAAAGAAATGAACTTCTTTTGAACTGGCTTAATGTTATTCTTTTTCATTTCCTTCTTTTCTTACTACGCACACCGCATTTTAGGGATACATCAAGGATAATACTTCTTCAGGTATCGTCCGTTGATAGGGGGCAATGCCTCCTCTCCATCGGACTTTGTCAGTCCATATGCCCCATTTGGTGTGACCTTTTTGACTATGAACGTACCTTCCCACTTGGGCTTGAATGTTTCTTTGCAGTGCCCATGCATGTCAATCGGCCTCTTGACTGCTAATACGAGGTTCCCACGAGCGAATGAGCGAACCTTGATAAACTTGTCAAAGGCTTTCTTCATTCTTTTTTGATTGAACTCTAGGTTTTGCTGAGCCTCTAGCCTCTTTTCATCAAGGGCGGCCAACTCTTGTTAGCGGAGCTTGATTCTTTCATCTTCAGTTAGTCCCTGATGTATAGCGACATAGAGTGAGGGTATTTGAACCTAGAGGGGTAAGACAGCCTCACCTCCATAGACCAGGGAATAAGGGGTGGAGTTTGTAGCATTCCAAGTGGTGGTGCAATAAGCCCACAGAGCTTCAG